>NC_134535.1:46373930-47018618 GCF_050624435.1 Tenrec ecaudatus | reverse complement strand
TGGAAAGTTTACCTAAATCTAAAAAATAACTAAATGACTGGGCATCACCAAGGCAATCAATAGAATAGATAAACTGTCACTTTTCCAAAAAAGTGAAGTCGATTTGAATTCATCTTATATATTGTAAAAAATGCTCTTTTTGATGGCATTGATTCAAAAATACTCACAATATAACCAACTTCAAGATTTTCAGGGTTTCTTAGTAATCATAAAAGAGATAAAGAAGATCGCAAGCCCATTTTAACACAAATATGACATAGAAGACTTCTTTTAGACAAAAGATGATAGTAGGAATTATAATATAGCCAAAATAGTTGACTAATCAAGGCATCTAATTTCCTAGATAACATAATTTATACAATTATGTGTCTTAAAATCAATGAACATTCTTTGTATATAAAAGCATCTATACCATAAGGATTTTTCTTCTTTTTAGCTTATTCAAATAGGAAAAACTCCTGGGTTAGTAATATTTGGTGCATCAAATCTACTATGACCAAGATTTTAAGATCCCATAGGCAGAAAACAGAGTATATCTTATTGCAAAGCAAATCTTTTATATCTAATTGGATCATAATGAAAATTATTTTTCAGAATATTTTATCCCATTACTTTCATTGGTTATATTTCATGTAAACTGAAAATATATTCAAAGGTACTATTATAACTAATTTACAAGGGGGTAACAAAAAATAGAATTTTTTTTTCAAAGCTACCTATTAAATTTTTTTTTTACAAAACAAGTTTAGCACCTTCAACATACTCTCCATTACACTTAATACATTTGTCAAATCTGTGATTCCATTCTTGGAAACATTTTTTAAACTCATCTCTTTGGATGGCTGACAGCACCTCCCTCATTTTTTCTTCACTTCTTCTACATCATCAAATCACTATCCTTTCATGATCCTCTGCATTTTCAGAAACAAAAAGAAGTCGCACAGAGAAAGATCAGGTGAGTAAGGTGGATGCGTCAAGAGAGGCATGCTGTTTTTTGCCAAAAACTGGCACACTGATATGGCTACATGAGCAGGTGCATTGTCTTGGTGGCAAAACCAGTCCCCCGTCTGCCATAAATCAGGCCTTTTTTGCTGCATACTGTTAGGCAATCTTTTCAGAACCTCTAAATAGAAACCTTGGTTAACCGTCTGACCTGGTGTAACAGACTCCAAATGCACTATCCCCCTCATGTGAAAAAAACCCAACAACAAATAAGCACCATCTTGATCTTTTATTTCACTTGACAAGCTTTTGGGGGAGTGAGGTGACGATGGAGTCTTCCAATGGCTTGATTCATGTTTGCTTTGGGGGTCATCAGAATGGCACCATGTTTTGTCACTGGTAATGAACTTGGGAAAAAAGTCTGAGTCACTTCAGAGCTGTTCTTTCAAAGCACGGAATGTTTCCACTCAATCTTCTTATATCTGGTCAGTCAGAACCCAAGGCACAAATTTCATAGCAACCCTTCTCATTCCCAAATCTTCTATAAAAATTTGTTGAACAAGGAGGTACCAAAAAAATGAAATATTCTTTTCAAAGTTATATATTTATTTTTTTCCCAAGATAGTCCAGATAATTTCCCCATCTCTTCAATGGTTCATTTTTGGTCTTCGAGCACAAGTGAAAATTTTGTCCACATTTTCATTCATTTGGGAAGGTGGCAGACAATCAGAACAAACTTTATCATCAATTGACATTCCACCTTTATTGAAATGATAAAACCACTCAAACACTTGAGTTTTTCTTATAGCACTGTCCTTGTTAGCTGTGTTCAACATCCCAACAGATTTTGCAGCATTTTTTATGAGCAGGAAACAAAATTTCACAGTCACACACTGTTCTCTGAAATCGGCCATCAAAAAAAAAAAAATCCAACAACCCAAGGTTCGAGGGAAACTGCTCTTTTGAAAAAATTCACTGTGACCTTAGAGAACCAGGCACCCAGGCAACACCACTGGGTGCACTAACTCAGAGCGAGTTGCTAGATGCTCATCTAGTGGGAAAAATGCGTACTGTGAAGTTCCACCCAGTCAAGCTTGTTTCCGTTTCGGGGGTAGCTCCCTCATGTTCCACAATGCCACAGAGTTAACATTTCCACAGTAGTTATTATGTATATTCAAGTAACCCTGTATTATGCCACATATAAACTTCCAGTATTTATTTCAAACCTATTGTCTAGTATAGACACCGTTATCTATTAGAGGGATTTACTGTTATCTTGAAATTTCCTATTACATTAACAAAGTATTGCCTTAATTTAAGAAGTGTGAGTTAAGATTATTTTGAACGTGTGATAAGATGGTGTTAGCATTTTCATAATTATCACAATCAGCCTCACCCCAGTTGATTATAATAAGCATGCAATCAGTAGCAACAATGTAGCAATTGTCTGCTGCTGTACCAACATTCAACATAGATAGTAAGTATCAGATCTTTGAGAATACCTTTGTGAGAAGCTCAGACCAGCTAATGATCCTCTTCTATATGAACCTCTGCTATTCCAAAGCTTCTGTCAGTCTGCATCCTCCAAATACCAGTACCAGTGGTCCTCCAGACCAGTGGTTCTCCACCTTCCTAATGCCACAACCCTTTCAGACAGTTCCTCATGTTGTGGTGACGCCCCCCCCCCAAACATAAAATTATTTTCTTTGCTACTTCATGACTGTAATTTTGCTACTGTGATGAATCAGGTGACCCCTGTGAAAGCGTCATTTGACCCCCAATGGGGTCACGACCCACAGGTTGAGAACCACTGCTCTAGATCAAGAAGGGACTAGATAGGTATCTCAAATGACTGAGTAGCAATCCCTTTCTTATTTTGTCCTTTTGTCCAAAGTCTTGACTTGCCCCTACACTTGGCCACCTAGTTCTCAAAATAGATAGCTCTGGGTAGGACTTTGCTCAACGTTGTTCTTAGAAATATCCACTGTGTGCTCTAAAGCTAACATCACATGGTTTACACTGTTTATGAGCAGCCATGGGATCGTCTTGCTTACCAGGAAAGGGTCTAGGTTTGACACATTCCGAAATAACAAATATCTGCTTATGGACCCCTGAATTGGTATTAGTGCTTCTGTCCTGCTTTTCCCTTATTCTGTTAATCTCCTCTTTCTCTTGTCTTAGCCATTCTTTGCCTCCATAACAGTAGTGATTAGTGTGGGAGAGTAAAAAGTGCCTGGCTCCCAATTACAACTCAACCATCTGTGTAACTGTTAAGGAATGATTTAAACAATCTTCCTCAAAATCAAATGTAATATTAATAAACTTGAAACTATTATTGTTGTTTTATATTTTGCAAAATCTAAAATTTATCAATCTCATTCAATTATTGTCCAAAATTCAGATGTATGCATTGTAAAATATGAGAGCTCAATTAAGGTTAAATAATTCCAAAATGCAATTCTAGAACTTCAAGCTAAATACCATACACAGTTCAAGTTTCAGTCATTCAGTTTATTTGCTAACCCTTTGCCCTTCAGATGAATAAATTTTCAAAACTTTGTAAGCTTTCTTCCCAATAAATACACCTATTCAAAACCTTCAAAAGATAGCGATTTTTGATGCTTTCTTTCCTGAGTATTTCTTTTTAAACTCAGCTATTCAATATAAGCTTTATCATCATAAGCTTTACCACAGAGATTTGATCATTCATTTATTATCTATATTAATAAAATATTCATAAATGTTGACATAGTTCTCTTACTGTGACAAATATGAACTGCGTCATCTACTCCATAAGATTTGGGGGGGTTATTTGTTTGTTTTCACTTGGTTATGTTGTTATTGTATTCCACAGAGTCGATTCTCACTCTCAGTGACCCTGTACTGCTAATGAGCTTCCCTAAACGCTTCTCTCATGGAGTCACTGGTAGCTTTGAACTGTAGGTTTCTTGGGAGCAGCCGAGTGTTTAATTGTTGTGCCACCATATTGTGACACTTACTCAATTTAGCTAGAGCATACATTTTATGACACTGTAAATATTTTAATTTACTTATTACCACTGTCAACTTGAGCGAAGCAGTGGAGTCTAGTCTGTCAATCAGGTCATAGACAATGATGCCTCTGTGTGGGTAAGGTCTTCTCCCTTAGGTTCTGGGAATTCCTGTCTTCCTCTGGAAGCAATTCTCTCTCTCTCTCTCTCTCTCTCTCTCTCTCTCTCTCTCTCTCTCTCTCTCTCTCTCTCTCTCTCTCTCTCTCTTTCTCTCTCCTTGGCATTCCTGTTGACAAGCCACATGGATCCACCCTGATGGTACCCAGGACCCTGGAGATGCCTCCACTGCCATTAGATCCACAGGATTTTTCACCTACCTGCCTGTTATCTTACTGAATTGGCATCATTGCATGTGCTGTGTGAGTCGGAAGAGGAACTCATGGACTAGTATCAGACGTACAGGCTAATATAAGATTTATGGACTTGATCTGGACTGGGCTGAGATGTTTCCTCCATACACAATTGTTCTTTGATTTAAATCTTTCTCTTACATACATATGTGTGTCTCTGGATTTGTTTCCCTAGTTTACCCGTACTAACGCATGAGGTTCCCTCAACTTTTCTGCCATGGAGTTGCTGGTAGCTTTGATGTGTAGGTTCAAAGGTGAGTGGCTGGGTCTGCCTTGTACTCAAGTTAGCTAGAGCAAGCGTTTTATGGCACTGTAAATTTTTCCATTTCCTTATTACTGCCCTAAACTAATACTTTAAAAATGTTTATTAAGTTTTTCAATTAAATTTACTATGATTTTATAATAACAATATGTCACATTTGAGACAATGAGCTTCTAAAAGATTTACATTGATTCCATAAGATAATGGAATAAGCAAAGCAAACCATTATAGAAAGGAATTTAACTGATTTCCTACTTTAAGCATCTAATGATGCTTATGTAAAACTGCTATCATTTAAGTGTTTGAAACATTATTTTTCTATGAATGGATACAATGCTTTAGCACCTAATGTTTTACTTTTTATAGATGAAAATAAAAGCTTGAGATGAAAATGAGCTAAGTGAGGTCTCACAACTTTCTCCCTTTCAGTAGTATCAACCTGCTGGGGGCTTGTCCCCAGGTGTCTTAGCATGGCCGCGCTCGAAAAATCTGTTGTGCTGTCTCCTCCTAACGGACTGTGCAGTCTTTGTTGTCACCAGGCCACTGCTGCTTAGCAAAGAAATACCTAAATTGAGCTAAATTAATTTAAGAAACTATTATTATATGTTTATAGCTTCAAGTATCAAATTGTCACTTGTGGACACTCAAATTTTGCAGCACAGAAAGATTAAGCTGAACAACGAATGAGAAAGACCAAAGACAAACTGATGCCTTTAAATTATGGTATTGGCAAAGAATATAGAATGTTCTATGAACAGCCAGAAGGGTAAACAAATCTATATTGAAAGAAGTACAGCCAGATGTGCCTCAGGGAATTTCTCAGTAAAAGTGAGGAAGACCCCAAATGAGATGGACTGACACAGTTGCTGCAGCAATGGGCTCAAACGCAGGGCAGTTGTGAGACTGGGGCAGGTCTGGGCAATGTCTGCAGGATCCCTATGAGTGGGAACCAGCTATGTTCCCTAATAACAATGAGAAGAAACAGACTTAAATAGTGTATTTTTTCATGTAAAATAGTAAAATTTGCATTAGTGTTATCAATATGTTTCAATGATGGATAATAAAATTGACCAACATTTTGTTGACTAGCAACTGAAGAATGACCAAAAAAGAGACAATTAAAGCACAAGTCTTCATTCTACATGAGCTTCACATTTTTATTTGCTTTTCAGTTCATTTGCTACCGATATAGCTTATTTAAAATAATTTTTTAAAAATCTTACCAGATATCTTGGGCTACAGAAGCAAATCCCATGAAGAGTATATGTATATGTTGTTGTTGATAATTGCCACGTCAGTTCTAACCCATCTCAACTCTATGCACAGCAAAACTAAACGCTGCATGGTCCTGCACCGTCCTTAAGATGTTGCTATGCTTCAGCCAAGGATGCAGCGATTCTGTCGGACCATCCCGTAAAGGACCTGCTCTTTCTTGCTGCCCTTCTACTTCACCAAGCATGACGTTCTTCTCCAGATCCTGATCCCTCCTGGCAACATGTCCCACGTATAAGACATGAACTCTCACAATCCTTGCCCCTAAAGAGGCAATACTTCTTCCACGTTAGATTTGCTTATCCTTTTGACAGCCGATGATAAGTTCAACCTTTTTCGCCAGCACCACAATTCAAATTCAATTATTCTTCTTCATTCTTCCTTATTCAATGTCCAACTTAAACATGCATATATATGTCAGGAATGCTTTAGTTATAAAGGAGCCTCCCAGCTTTTCAGCACGTGGAAGAGGTCTTGTGCAGCATATTTATCCAATGCAATGATTCCTTTATTCTATTGATGAGCGCTGATTGTGGATCCAAGCAAAATTGAGTTATTTCTCCATTTATCCTGATGCTACCTATTGGTCCAGCTGGGAGGCCTTTGGGTCTTCTTTACACTGGGTTGTAATCCACACTGGAGACTGCGTAGCAGGTGCCTTGATTTCCATAGCAGGTGCTTCCGGTCCTCCTCACTTTCAGCCACGGAGGTTGTGTTATCTGCATATCACAAGCTGTTAAGTTTTCCTGAGATCCTGATGGTGAGTTCTTCTCCATATAATCCAGTTTCTCTGATTATTTGCTGAGCATACAGATTGAATAAATGTGGTGAGAGGATACAACCCTGATGCACATCTTGCCTGATTTAAAATCATAAAATTTACCTTTGTTCTAGCCACACAACTGACTCTGGAACCAATTTACAGGTTCTGAATGAGCACAGTGAATTGCCCAAGGCCTCCCATTCATCTTATGGCTACCCGTACTGCATTATGCTCCACAGAGTGACTGCCTTAACATAATCAGTAAAAGACAAGCAAACATCTTTCCAGTATTCCCTGCTTTGCACCAAGATCCCTCTGACATCAGCAATGATAGCCCTTGATTCATGTCCTCTTCTGAATCCAACCAGATCCCCTGGCCGCTCCCTGTCAAGATACTGCTACAAAACTCCACTTGCATGGGATATTAATGAGAAGGTTGTTTTCCATCTTTTTTATGCTTCCTGTATCAGTCAGTATTCTGCCCATAGAATCTTTCCATCTTGCAACTTGAGACTTGTATTTTGTTCTGAGTTCTTTCAGTACAAGAAATGTTGAGTGTATTCTTCATTTTGGTGGGGGGGGTGGTTTCTAACTCTAGGTCTTTGCACATTTCATTATATTTGACTGTTCTCTCAAACTGTCCTTTGAAAGGTTCTATTTTGATTTTTTATGTCATCCTTTCCTCCATTTCCATTAGTTTATGGTTAAAAGCAAATTTCTGAGTCTCCTCTGACATCCACTTTGATCTTTTTTTCTCCTTATTTTTAATGGCCTTTTGCTTTCTTCATGAATAATGTTCTTCATATCATCCCACAGCTCATGGGACCTTCTATCATTAGTGTTCAATGCAGCAAATTTGTTTTTGAGATATTCTCAAAGCTCAGATGGGTTAGACTCAAGGTCCTACTTTTTTTCATGGACTTGTTTTCATTTTATTCAACTTCAATCTGAACTTACATATGAGTAATTGATATCTTCCAGTCAGCTCCTGCCTGCTTTTAACTGCTCACATTGAGCTTCTCCATCATCTCTTTTCACATATGTCAGTGGTTCTCAACCTTCCTACTGCCATGATCCTTTAATACAGTTCTTCATGTTGTGGTGACCACCCCCCCCCCACCCGCCACTAAATTATTTTGTTGCTACTTCATAACTGTAATGTGTTACTGTTATGAATGAGGCTACCCCTGTGTAAGGGTCATTCGATCCCCAAAGGGGTCGCAACCCACAGGTCGGGAAATTCTGACATGTGTAGTCAATTTGATTTACGTGTATGTCACCTAGAGAAGACCACTAAAAGAAGAACACCTTCGGTGTTGTTGAAAGAAAGGTATTTGCTATGAACAAGCTGTACGTCTTGCAAAATTCTTTGATGCAATCTCTGAGATCGCTTCTATCATCAAGACCCTATTTTCCATCAACTGTTCCTCCCTCTTTGTTTCCAACTTTCTCATTAAAATAGCCAATAATTATCCGTGCATCTTGATTACATGTTTGTTCAATTTCAGAAGGAAGATCTTGGTAGAATTCTTTAATTTCTTCATCATTAGCTTTTGTGGTTCATGCATAAATTTGAATAATAGTTATCTTGATTGGTTTCCTTGAAGTCAGTGATACAACCTTACAACTTAAATCATTGTACTTCAAGACAGAGCTCAAAATGTCCTTTATGACAATGTTTTCAAACACCATTCTTCTTGATAGTGTTATTCCTAGCATAGTAAAAATGTGATTTTGTCATATCATTGACTGCACACCTCCATGATATGATCACCGAAGACAAATGGGTGCATAAGCAAATGTGGCGAAGAAAGCTGATGGTGCCCGGCTATCAGAAGAGATAGTGTCTGGGGTCTTAAAAGCTTGAAGGTGAACAAGCGGCCATCTAGCTCAGAAGCAATAAAGCCCACATGGAAGAAGCACACCAGCCGGTGCGATCACGAGGTGCCAACGGGACCAGGTACAAGGCATCATGCAAAAAAAAAGAATATATGTGTGTGTGTGTGTGTGTGTGTGTGTGTGTGTGTGTGTGTGTGTGTGTATACCAGATTGAATGAAGGGGGAAGTGCAGAGTGGACACCCAAGGCCCAAGTGTCGACCACTGGAGATCCCCCCACAGAGGGGTTTAGGAGAGGAGACGGGTCAGTCAGGGTGCTATGTAGTACCGATGAAGAACACAGCTTTCCCCCAGATACTGGATGCTTCCTCCCCCCAACTACCATGATCCGAATTCTACCTTGCAGGACTGGATAGGGCAAAGATTGTACACTGGTGCATATGGGAGCTGGAGGCACAGGGAATCCAGGGTGGATGATACCTTCAGGACTAGGGGTATGAGGGGCGAGGCTGGGAGAGTGGAGAGTGAGTGGGTTGGAAAGGGGGAACTGATTAAAAGGATCCACATGTGACCTCCTCCCTGGGAGATGGATGGCAGAGAAGGGGGGGGAGGGAGACTCTGGATAGGGCAAGATATGACAAAATAACAATCTGTGGATTATCAAGGGCTCATGAGCGAGGGGGGAGTGGGAAGGGAGGGGAAAAAAAAGAGGACCTGATGCAGAGGGCTTAAGTGGAGAGCAAATGCTTTGAGAGTGATTAGGGCAAAGAATGTACAGATGTGCTTTATACAATTGATGTATGTAACCATGTGGATTGTGATAAGAGTTGTACGAGCCCCTAATAAAATGTAAAAAAAGAAAGAAAATTATTAGGGCAAAGAATGTACAGATGTGCTTTATACAATTGATGTGTGTATATGCATGGATTGCGATAAGAGTTGTATGAGCCACTAATAAAATGTTTTTTAAAAATGTGATTTTGTCATTCAAAATGTTCAACACCAGTTCATTTCAGCCCACTTATTCCTAAGATATCAATTTTTAGGCATTCCGTTTCATGTTTGAAGACTGTCAATTTTCCTAGATTCATACTTTGTACATTAAAGTTCATTGGAAGATTTTTGCAGATATTTTCTCATTTCGAGTCGCACCCCATCAGCAAATGAAGATCCCAAAGGCTCCACCCCCACAGGCTTTACTCCACTCACATCACCACAGTCAGCTCTGCTTTGAGAAAAGAGCTCCTGCTCGGGAATGTTCTGAGAGTCTTCCAGTCGGAGGGCCCATCTTCTGGCACTATCTCGGGCAATGACCTGCTTCCATTTACGAGGACTTCAATGTCGGACAATATCTCCATGGGCAGCCAATTCCTTCTTCACAGTCTGTTCTTAGTCCAGAAGCTCTGCTGACATGTGTTCACTTGGATGACTCTGCTAGTATGTAAAATACCAGTGACATAGTTTCCAGAATCACAGCAACACCCAGGCCACTGTAATATGACAAACTGATATACCAGTGTTTTTCATATATATATATATATATATATATAATATATGTATATACACAGAGATACATATGAGGGGCCTTAAAACAGTTTGTAGAAGTTTATCTTTTAACTCTATTTTCTCCACACAATTTTGAAGCCCATATGCATACACACACATATGCATGCACATACATTATACTTGTTGGTCTCGAGCTTCTGAACTTGCAATTAGTTGCAGGAGCTGAACAACCACATGTAAGGTGGCAAGCTGCTGACCCCAAGGCTTAGAGGATAACTCCCAGGATCAACAAACAATAGAGCAGACTTCTGCTCTTTGTATGCCATATGTATGATCCAGATCCAACAAAAAGCAAAAGAGCTTTTCCATTGTATTGATATATACTGGAAGAAAGCCAGATGTCGGAGGAAACTCCTGTTACCCTAATAGGAGTTCTTAACCTTGGACCAGCTGAGCCAATTCACTAACTCCAAATTAGAGAGGAAGAACGCACTACCATCAAGTCAATACCAACTCATTGTGACTCGATAGGGCAGGGGAGACCTGCCACTGAGAGTTTCCAAGACTGTACCCATTTACGGGAGTAGAAAGTGCTGATAGGAGGTTGATAGTATACACACTGTTTTTGTGGTGTCCGGTTTTAAATCAGAAAACTTAGAAAATATATACATCCTACTTTGAAATTTACACTTTTGGGTGTCACATAGAGATGTTTTACATTAATTTGGGTATCAGTGTAATCATACGAAACAATTGTTGACCATTAGAAAGCAAGTAGAACAATACGTTTCTTTAAGTCTTAGGCCAGTCTCAAGATGTCCCTGTTGACTAGCCAAATAGCAGGACCTTGTCTTTTGATCACAAATCATCAAGTAAATAACAGAAGACTCACAGAGTTAATGGACCCTTCCAAGTGACATCTATATTGGACCTCTTCACCTCTAAAAAATGTGGCAAGTGATAAAAATTCCATAGAGCCTACATTAAATTAAGCACCTTACACTACCTTATTGACTAAGGTGGGTTTTTCTAAACACATGAATTGGTTACACTCCTTTTCAATTGATTGTTTGTTGTAAGGAAATCTCATCATTATTACATTGTATAGATCTTATCATGAGAGAAAATTACATCCTAACTGTTGACACACAACCTTAACCATCACATCAAATAACAAAATCCAAAGTTAAAGATGTGTACCAAAAAAAAAAAATCGCCTTCAAGGTGATGCTGACTCATAGATACCTTACAGGCTGTAATCTTTATGGAAACAGATGATCTCATCTTTCCCCTCCAAGCACCTAATCAGTTCACATGAATCACTTCTTAGTTAGCAGGGAAGCACCACGATGCCACCAGGGCTCCTTTTATCACACACTAAACAACAAAAGGGTTATCTGGAGAGACCGGGAATCAAAGAACTCCATGATAACCTCTGGTGCTTTTGAGATGCAGCTCAAAGTGCTCATTGGAAGCTTAGAGAAAAATCTTATATAAGTACCCACATATCACAGACAAATTGGTCTTTGCACTAAGTCAACACTCACGGAGGAATTTTGTTCAGAAATGTTAATGGGTCTCCCGTACTTGCCCTATCTATCACACGTACAATAAAATATACCCTGAAACTGATACTTGTCCAAGCCTCCTGGGTCCTTTGAACAGCTCCAACTGTTTTCATTATTGGTTATGAATATACTCAGTCGTTGTTTATCCTCAGGCTCAATGGAAGCCATCCCTTGCCAAAGAATAGTAACAAAAAAAAATTCCCAATTTTGTGTTCCTAACCTAGGGAATTCTAACCAAATTACCTGAACTTTTCAAAGTCCTGTCATGAAATTAAAAGCTATTTTTCTGATCATTCTCAGTCCTCAGGAAAGTAAAAAAGAGAAAATGGCACGTTGAAACACAAACTAGAAAGACTGCTTGTCACGCTTCAGCTTATTTGGCTAAGCATATCCTCCTAACCCGGAGAGCCACACTTTCTGAGACCATCTACTACTGATATATAACATTATCACATATCAGAAGATGAAGTTGGTATTTCTATCCTGATTTTGGACTCTAACATTACTCAGTAAAATACAGAAAGATGACAAAATCCTATGGACTCATGCACAAAACTCAGTCTTTATACCAGCAAGTGCAAGTTACCTTCCAAGCACATCCTCTAACATCCTAATGGCAAGATCTGGCTACCCTATTCTCTGAAAAAAGAAGCAAGAAAATGTGCCTTAGAACTACTGGGAAACAACTACATCAATACCATTTGTACAAAAAATAAACTCTAATATATAAACCATTGGATTCATATATCCCAGCAAACGAGGCACAGAATTTCACTCTTCTATACTTGCCATTCCATTGAGAGATTAAAAGTAAAAGATTCTTAAGAATCCCTTAGAAATTGATAATCATTGGGAAAAATATCAAAGCAAGATAGATAGATACAAAGAGTAGACAGCATCCACCCCAAATCTACAGAGCACAATCTAGTTAACTGACACATACTTGTAGACTGTCATGCTTTAATGTATATGGCTTGTGGTAGTTATACAATTTCATGTCAACTTAATAAAAAGAATTAAGGGGTGGAGTCTAGCCTGTCAATCAGATCACAGCCTGGTGATCCCTCCATGTGAGCGCGACCTTCTCAGGAGGATTCTGGAACTTCCTCTTTTTGGAAGTTCCAAAAAGGAGGAGGAGGACCACACACTCTCTCTCCTTTATATTACTGTTGACAAGCCATATGGAGCTATACTGATGGCAGTCAGAGCCCTGGAGCTGGAAAAGCCATGTGGAGACCCTTGCCAGCGCTGAGATGCTTCCACCACCAAAGATCCACTAGACTTTTCAGCCACTGGCCTGTGATCTTCCTGCATTCAGCAACATTGCATGTGTTGCATGAGCCTGAAGAGGAATTTATTGACTGCTATCCCGACATATGTGCTAATATCAGACTTATCAACTTGATCTGGACTGGGATATTTTATTGATGCATAACTACTTCTTGATATAAAGTTCTCTCTGACTCATATATGAGCATCTCTGGATTTGTTTCTCAAGTCAACGCAGTCTAACACAATTTTGTTTTTCTTTTTCCTGCCTAATTTCTTCCTTAATTAAGTTTTAGTGTTTTTTTATAAACTTTTATTTTTCCTTAACAATAATATTCACAAGAATGTACTCCTAATGTTATTTTCTGCATCAGTTATTCTTTCTTATGCAAACCCAAACACTGGCTTTTTTTTTAATGACTTGGATGAAATGTATAATCAAAATGACTATTGGGTGTGTATACAGTTCCTTCTCAGTCCCAAACTTTTATGATCCTTTTGCAGTTCCTTTAATATCAATCTATTTTTTAAGTACATTTATTTTTTTAGTACGTCAATCATGTTATGATATTTCATTTGACCTATAGTATAACATTCTAGGTAACTATAAAAAAACCTACCTTAAAAATATGTATGAAGTTAAGTTTCTGCTTCCACTAAAACAAAAGTCATTATCCCTTTTTAATACAGATATGCAAATTAGGTATGTAACATGGGCTTCCTCTACAGCCAAATGTTCACAGCTGGGAGTCAGACATGAATCACTAAATATGTAATTTATACTTAATGCAAGTCTCATATTTAGATAACTTTAAAATAAATCTCACTATGTAAATAAAACAATTGATTTCCCATCAAGTCTAACTGCTTAACTATTTAATAATATCTCCTCTTTATTGTCTCCTGCTTGGCATCTAATTACTTTGGAATAAGATTAATACAATGAGTTAGAAATACTCCAACGAATATTTCAATCAAGACTAATTTACTGAGTAGGCCTTCAATGAACGATAATCAATTCATGACAAAAGATATTGAATATACCATGGACTTCAAGAAGAATGAACAAATATGTACTGGGAAAAGTACAGTCAGAAGGCTCCTTAATCATGATGCTGGCAAGACTTAATCTCACGTTCCTTGGTCATGATATTACAAGGGACCAGTACCTGGAGAAAGGCATCATACTTCATAAAGAAGCGGGTCATCAGAGGAAAAAGGAGGAAGACTCTCAATGAGATAGATTGACACTGGTGGGAACAAGGGACACAAATGCAGCACCATTCGAAGATGATGGAGGACTGTCCCGCCTTCTGTTTGGTCGGGCAGGGCGTCATTATGGCTCAGACCTGACTCAAGGGTCTCTAAGAACAACAGTGGTTACTACCGCCAAGCAGGACTTATTACCTCAGTACACAGACATCTGCAGATTTTTTTCAGGACACAATGAGAGGGCAAATTCCATCCTTCTGTGTGCCCTTCTTTGATAAAGAACTCAAATTCGATTCCAGAGAGAAAAAAGCAAAGCCTCGTTTTAGTTTATAATCTTAATTATTCTCACTCAAACCGATGATTTTACTTCAATGTCTATTGCAACATTATGCACAATACCCACTTATGAATAAATGAATATATAAACAAGATATGATGCATATATATACAATAGTATATTATTCAATTATAAAGAGAATATGTGCTAATACGTGAATGCAGCTTGAAATTATTATGCTGAATTAAATAAGACAGACACAAAAGACCAAATATTATGATATGATCAAATTTATATTAAATATCTAAGATAGGCAAATGCATAGATATAAAAGTTTATTCATGGCTACCAGATGCTAGAAGGAAGGAGGAAATAGGCAGTTATTGCTTCCGGAATATTGCTTTCTGTTTGAGCTGAGAAAGTACTACTGGAAATGGACAGCGGTGATGGCTGCACAAGCTGGTAAATACAGTGAATGTCCTCGAACTTCACACTTCAAGATGTGTAAAATGCCATTATATGTGTATATATAAGCCTAATCATTTTATGTAAATTTTAGAAAATGGTGTCTCTGTCCTCAAGATTCTTCATATTATGCTTTACAATAGATATTCAATATGGGCAAATACCAATAACCCAAGTTATTTTACTTCATGTAGTTGGGGGTGGGGCCTTACAAAATGCAGCTAGCCCAAGGCACTTTGCTCAATGTAATCTCTATGGAACTTTTATAACTTGCTACATTGCTCCAAAGCAGACAGATTGGATGTAGACGGCACCTACAAGACCACCTAATACTGAGTCTCCTCTTACTTACCTGTCTGCTAGTGATGAATCTCGGTCCTGCTATGTAGGTAACCAACAAAGGCACCCTGACACTGGCCCAAGACTTAAAGGATCTTACTGTACTTTTTGCTTATTCGAGGTCAACAGTTGTTTCCCGTGGTGACCTTGAAACCTGAATTAATGTAAAACATCCATGCGTGACTCCCTAAAGTATGAATTCCAAAGACAAAGGTATATATTTTCTGTGTATTCAGATTTCAAACAGGGCACCACAATGACAGTCTGCCTTGCACTGCTGTGGTCTCAGCACTGGAATAGCTTCTATGTAAACACTTCTATCTTCCTCTGACTTGGAGTGCGTATAATGGCTGCCCTATTTCATGATAAAATATCTGCATGCCAAGTGGGAATATTGGTTCCCAAATGTGGGTCTCAAGGTAGCCCTGGCTCCATCTCCCTAGGGATCAGATTCCAGAATGGACCCAGGTGAGCGATGGTGCACCCCTCTCCTGCCACCGACCCAATGGTGGCCAGGAAGCCCAGAGACAGGAGACCCCAAGGCTGTGAGCCCTAGAGGGAGAAAGAAAATGTACACAAAAAAACATTAAAAATGGCAAGAAACTACAAATCCCTTCCAAGAACTAGAGGAGTGTTGGATCCTATTGACCCTGAATCTGAGAAGGGTAAGTCAGGTCAGGAAGAGGGGATGACGAGGTAGCCAAGGACAGGAAAGGGAGGAGAGGACATGGGAAAGTGAGCTGACAGGAAGTTCCATCGGATTCCAGAGACCTGAATCTTCTCTGGTGGAGATGCTCTGAGTGAAAAGACGAAGGGTTTGCTGTAATCAGATATGGTAACCACAGTCTTCAGAGATGGTATAGTAGCTGGAAGCTAGGGCTGGTAACAATGGTCTTATTTTTCAACCGGATACGTGTTGTAGAACTAACGAATCCAACAGGGTCAAAAATGTCTTCCCTGTCTCCAGGACAGAATGGATGGGAAGACTGGGACTTGATTTCCTGTTTTGCTTTAAAAAGGGACCAAGAGTCCCTTAACGTGATTTATTTTCCTGGGAGTTTTCCACAGTTGACAGGAGAAGAGCTGTCAGTTCTGCTGACAACTTGCTGATAGTTTCAGAAGATAAGAGAGACAGACCAAGCAGGAGGGTCCTGGAAGTTGCAGTAAGTACGGCTTCACGGCCCTCCTCTCACTTAGGACATAATTTGATCATTCCTCTTCAGGAGCTCTACGGTCTCAGAGGCAGGTTATGCCAGCAATTTAGAGGATATTCAGGCTGCTTCCACCAGTGGCATGCTTACACAGGCAGCAGAGACACAGGCAGCGGGGGACTTACATATGAGCAATAGACAGTCTATTCCACATTTGAACTCTGGCCTGGTTTTAACTGCTGATATTGATCATCTATCTTCTTCATTGTCTCTTCAGACAAAGGTACTCAGTTGTTTTGTATGTATTCCATCTGACAAGTCCAAGTGTGTAGTTGTCTGTGTGCTGTTGAAAAGCAGATTTGCTCTGAGCAATTTGTTGGTCTTGCAGAAGTCTATCAAGCAATCTCCAACTTCATTTAGATCACAAAGACCATACATATTTTCCAACTACTGTTCCTTCCTCTTTGTTTCCAACTTTTGCATTCCAATAGTCAATATTTATCAATGAATTTTGATTGCATGTTTGATCAATTTCAGACTGTACATGTCGGTAGAATGCTTCACTTTTTGCATCACCAGCTTTAGTGGTTGATGAAACAGTTTGCACAATGGTTGCATTGGCAGGATTCCCTGTGTGTGGATAGACATTATCCTGTCACAGACAGCATTGTATTTCAAGAAAGATCTCAACATGTCCCTTTTGACAATGAATGCAATTCCTCTTGATTATGTCATTCTCAGCATAAAACACAATATGATTTTCTGATTCAAAATGGCCAATACCATTTATTTCAGCTCTCTAACACCTACAATATCAATCTTTAAGCATTCCATTACATTTTTAATGTCTTCCAATTTTCCTGGATTCATACTTTGAGTATTCTAGGTTCAATAATTAATTTTTTTGCAGTTGTTTCTCCTCATTTTGAGTTACACCCCATCAATAAATGAAAGTTCTGACGCCTCCACTCCAGCAGGCCTTACTCCACCTGCATCTTTATGGTCAATGCTACTTTGAGAAGGTACCCCTTCCTCACTCCCATTTTGAGGGATTTCTGACCTCAGAAGCTCATCTTTTGGCACTGTCTCTGACAATATTCTGCTTTTGTTTTTGAGGTTTTCAGTATCTGACCATGCTTCTGTTCCGTAACTATATTTAGGGATGGTGGGGGGGGGGGGCGAGGGGAGCTTGTCCCTCCCATGCTTGCAAAGACTCCCATAGAGGAGGTTGGAAAGAAATCAGGCACCCCACGAGATACCTATGAGAGAAACCCAGAATTGAGTATGCATGCACATAAATCCCTAGGCTCACGTGGGCCTAACTGTGATAGGTAGGCTTATTGTGCCAACCTGGCCAGTAGAAACATGTGGGATTAATAAAGTTGCTGTTTAATTGGAGGGCAAAGAGATAAATGGTCCTCCCTTCTCTCTCTTGGTCTCTGGTGATTGGACCAGTGTCCAACTGCTTTAGCTAGCTCTCTGCCTCAATCTATGAGCTACACTACCTGTAGGACAGCCAACCCATGGATCATGTTGCTAGAGATTGAGGCTCCTTCGAGACCTGCTTCATCATGCTGCTGGTGTTTACATCCTTCAAGCTTGATACTGACTGATCCTGTCATCATGCATTGCTTGATTTTGATATCCCATTCATGCCTGCTTCACTAAGCTCCTGAGCTGCTGATTATTGGTGACCCACCCTGCTGTTTGCTGCCTGTGGGAGGACTGCCTGCATTGCCCGAGAGAAGACTCAGCTGGCTGCTTCCTTGACCTTGGGCCCAAAAGCCCTTGGGAGTTAAAGGATTTCCAGTTTATTAACTGTTCGAAGAAAGTGAGTTGAACTGAGCCCTCTGTACTGCTGTGTAGACTAAATAGCTGTTACATTCCTTCATGCTACATAAATCTATCCATATAAATATATATATATATAATCATAAATGTTCGGGTTTTGTTTCTCCAGAGAATCCTATATATATATGCATGGATATATATCTGCAGTGACCCTGTGAGATGCCAAGGAATGCCCCCATAGGCTCCCCAGGCTGAGAACCCACCAGAGCAGAAAGAACCTCGCTTTTCTCCAGGGACGGCTGGCTGTCTCGCTGTGACCCAGCCCACAGGGCTCCTCTGCAGAGGACGGAAATTCCCACAGAAAACAGGATGGAGGCCACGGAAGTCTGAGCACACACACACACTTCGCCCTTTGGCTCTGTTCTTGGGGCAGGTCGGAGGGTGGAGGTGCGTGGAGCCCACATGTGCTTGGGCTCTTAGACTCTTGCCCTGCTGTCCCCTTGCTCACTTGCTCTCTTGATCTCTCAGTCCCCAGGATTCCCCAGTCCCACATGGGTGTTCTTTTCCACATGGTTTTTCATGACCGTTGTGAACCCCAGCACAGCTTCAACATGGCTTGACACTCCTTCCATAAATAGTGTGTACCCTTTGGAGACTGTAAAACCAGAAACTTTTCCGTTCCTTCATAAAAACTCACTTGGATTACAAAACGCGTGCAACGTAAAGAACCGAGCTATACTCCACTCCAGAAACCTAACATTCTCATGCTCTCTGTGGGGTTTTCAGAGGCGAACTCCTCTGACGGGCACAGCCTATATTTTTTGTTTTCGTTTGTTCTTGGTCTGGAAGCTCTGTTGATAATTGTCTACTTTAGGACGTGCTGCTGGTATCTGAAAGACCAGTGGCATAGCTTCCACATCACAGCAACACACACCACTGCCATACAACCATGTGTACCGCCTGTCAAATAGGAAGAACTGACTGGGGGCCAAATTATGTACAGATTCATAGATTTAGGGTGTCCTCTGTAAACTATAGCCTCATCAGACTTAGTGCTCAGAGGTTTAAGCTCGAATAAGATACTATATATATATTTTTAATTAATGTGACTAATATCCTCATTTCTGGTACTAGGGATTCCTTTGGTTTAATTTAGGCACTCTGGGCATTAGTCTCAGAAGTGGATTGGAAACTCTGATTATAATCCCTTCTCTAGTATTTGTCTGAGTTGTAGGGTTCAAATATGGGATCTAAAATCATAAATGCTACCATAAAGCCAGTGTCCAAAAAAAAAAACCCCCAAAAACCATGACCCTCCTCCAAAAAGAATAAGAAAATGTAGCCTATGTATCAATACAAATAACTGCCGGCATCAACTTGAAATACAATGACTTTTTAAACAAATTTTCTGTTAAAACTTGACTATTATATTAATAATAAATGAATAAGACAATATTTCTTTGTTCTGTGATTTGAAGAACAAATGACAAATCAGGGCAACATTTTCCTCATACAAAAGGAACACACTTCCAAAGAATAGGAAAATCACACTTAAATAATATTTTTCTTGATTAATTCAAGTTTCCATGGTGATGAAGTACTTAATGGTTACTGAGTTAGCATTGAAAAGAGGCTCCTGAAAACTTTTGCCCCTTAAGCACATTGTCATCTGATACCTCTTGAAATTGAAATTTGAAGAAGCACTGAATCTTTTTCATTAAATCAAAAAGTAATATTTTTGGTTTTGTGTTTCCCTTGTCCTTTTTCTTTGGGTGGGGGTAGGGGGGGCTGACAAACTGCTTTTCAAACAGGAAAGAAAAGTTGATTAGTAATTTTGGGTGCAAAACAGGCCAGAGAAACTGCAGGCAGGAAGAGTTTTGAGTAAATAATTTTTAGGTTTGTGAATGAGAAAGATCTTTTGAAATAAAAACAAATAGTTTCTTTTTAATTTTTAGGATGTATCTCACAATATAGATCTGGATTGATCATGTCACCAAATGATAATGGTCCATCCGCTAGCCTGGGCTGAAAAATGATGCATAAAGACTGACAATTTAGGGATACAGCCTCTCACCATCCTAATTCAATCTGTATTCTAAGTAGATAATCAGAGAAGTTGTATTATATGAAGAAGAATGCAGCATCAGGATTGGAGGAAGGCTGATTAATGTTGCTGAGAGGAAGCTCAAAGGTTCAAGCCTCTCCACTCCTGGCTTCTGCTCTCGAGCGATTTCGGAGAGGGACAAATACAGACCAGAGTCAGATAAAAGGTTTGAACAGAAAGAATGGGGTAGTGACGGGGATCGCTTGGAAACGAAGTCCAAAAGAGCCTTAGCTAGTCTAAAATGGTTGGCAAAATATAAAGTTGGATTCATATTGTTCGAGTGACAGGTCTCCCACTGTAGGCTGGCTTCCTGGTGGGTCCTCAGTCATTGGTTGGCCCTACGTGCTGTGCCTCCTCTTTGCAGATACGTGGATTGCAGAACCCCAGACTTCACGCTGCACTCGTCTCAGACCCCAAGCCTAAGAGGCTCTTCTGTCACTGTGGGGATCACGTGAGCACCCTTTGTTTCTCCATCTAGCCTGTTCACGATCTAGTTTCTTCCATTGCTACAAAAATTTGTCTCCAGTGTCCTTCATCTTCCATTTTGTTGGAAAAGGAAATGTGTCTCCACCTCTCCTTTGTGTGGCAATGTCTGCCAGATCCTTCCCTCGCCGCCTTGACCCCCATTGCCAGATTATGTCCACCTATCATTTACAAACTGTGATCTACAGATGACACGCCTTGCTTGCCGAAAGTGAGGAAGACTTGAAGCACTTTTTGATGAAGATCCAAGAGTTTCAGCCTTCAGGGTGGTCCTTGCTGTTTTATGTTCACTAAACCTAGTGTAGAGAGTTATGCACTGTGCTACTTCCCACAGGACAGCAGCGGGAAACTCCCCTCGTTCAGTGGGGAGAGATGAGACTTTCCACTCTCATGAAGGTTTACAACCTCAGAAATCCACAGGGACAGTTCTGCTCTGTCCTATAGGATTGCAATGATTTGGGGCAAAATCAATGGCAGTGAGTGAGTGACCCCTAAATTATTATATTTTCAATATTGTCCAAGCCTAATGAGGGAGTCTGTGTAAAACATCTTCAGTATTAACAACAAAGCTTATAAAACGTCCGCTTCTTACCAATTCCCTCTGAAACATTACCGTAGCAATAAATTTATACAATAATTGTTCTTAGTTTATTAACAGATTGCTTGGTACTATTTTGGAGAATTCAACAAATTTCCTTTTCTTTTCTCACCCACCGGTTTCCCGTTCTCAAATGGCAATGCACTCCTCACTTTTCAAACATTCCTCCTGCCACTCTTTCTACTTCCTGTGCTAAGGACACCGTGCTTGTTTGACTCTGGGGCGGGGAGGAGCGAGTGAATTAAATAAATCATAAAATAACTTCCACGGGGTCTTTTTGCTAAATCTGTTAGCTTGCTTTACCTGTAACTAAATATTCTGTCTCTTCAGTCCTCATTAAAAAAATTGCAATCAAGTGGATTAAATGTTGGATCAAGTGGAGTGGTACCCCCTAAAAACGGAATTTTCTTTTATCACAAAAGTGTACTTCACTAAATAATACTTTCTGTCTTTTAAAAAATTTTTACGACCATGATATTAGACCATAAGTATTGTGTCTGGCTTGTTTATATACTCACAATTATGTTTTCCGATTCATCCATGAAAATGTATGCACCCTAGGTTATTAATGTCCACAATTTACATTTACATATATCTATTGATGGGTACAAGGATACTGTGGGTTGCTAGGATCGGTTCTATGTCGTACAGAGAGGAGTAAGTACTCTGGTCATGCATGGAGGCAATCCTGGAAGTTTACACTAGAAAGTCTGGAGGAGAAAACTTCAAACTAAGATGAGTATGCTCAGGAAGTGACGTTCACCAGCCCATGTAGCTCAGCCCATGCTGGATATGTGTGATTCTTGGAATTTTAATTGTTTTATTAGGGAGGGGAAACAAGGGATTTTTCAAGACGGTGCCTGTAGTAGTTATATAACCTGGTGTCAATTTGGGACTTGAGAGGATTAAGAGTGAAGGTGTGGAGTCTAGTCTGTCGATCAGATCATAGTCAATAAAGGCCTCTGGGTGGGCATGGCTTTCTCCTGAGAAATCTGGGAGATCTTATTTTTCCTCGTTGGAGGCAGGAGACACTTCTCACTCTCCACTGACAAGACTGACTCCCTATGAGACATCCCTGAGGAGAAGCCACATGGAGCAACCCTGATGCAGCCCTGGGTGCTGGAGAAACTGCGTGGAGACCCTTGCCAGTGCTGAGATGCTTACACTGTCACTGGACCCAAAGTCTTTCTACCCACTAGCCTGTGATCGTCCTGCATTCAGCATCATTTTATGTGTTTCATGAGTCTGAAGAGGACTTTGTATATCAGTATTGGACATATGGGCTAATATCGGAATTATGGGCTTGGACTGGACTGGGTTGGATACTTTCTTAATGTACAATCACCCTTTACATAAAACTCTCTCATACGCATCTGAGTATCTACAAATTTGTTACCCTAGTCTACCCAGACTAACACAGTGCCGGTTGTAAAGATTCTGAGAATTGTAATCCCAAACACTCTGTTTCCACAAGATGATATCACATGCAAAGGATTCTGGGAAATGTATTCCCACTCACTGTTAATGATATAAAGAAAGTACTTTTGTCTCCATCTCTGGCCAAGCAACCTCCATTTGTGCTTCTCTGCTCTGTCTGCTCCCCCTGAGGGATTTCATAGCCATAATTCTTTATGGGGTTAAAAACTGAGGCCTCTCCTTCTTTAGCCACTTTCAGCTTACAAGTCGAACCCCAGATCCCAACACTAATCGTTGTAGAAGGAGCATCGAGATGCGATGCAGTCCAGTTCTGAATCCATTTTTCCCATGAGAAATAGCTGGAAACGGGTTACTCCGTTCTCAACCACTAAGGATTGCCTTTTTATACAGAACACTACACAGAAATTTCAAAGTCAATAAGTTCAGAGTTAAATAATATAATTTAAATAAGAAACACAACATTCAAAAAGTTTTTAACAACTACAGTATGGCCCATACCTTGAGATGGATGAGGATCTGGATCTGCGGACACGGATGTGGAGAGGAGGGATGGAGAGAGAGTCCTTGTTTGGAAGGGGAATCCCCTTCCATCGAATCAACTGGTAGCTGCTTTTCAGGAATTTTGCCCCTCCTTCTTTGCCTCTTTTCACTAGGAGCTGGCTCTGAATTGGTCTTTAAAAAAAAAAAATCTGTTTAATGTGGTCCGCTGTTGGCGTTTCCCTGTTTTCTAAAAGTGGTTACTAAATTATCATCAACAATACCCCTTACACGGTTAACCAGTTCCCTCTCATGATGATTCTTTCTTAAAACACTGTTTTTTAGGACCCATGTTTTTTATCCCCAAACAGAACAAAGAGCCACGGAAGCTAAGAAACGTACAGCAAACCACTCGTGACACAGCTGCAAAGGTTTAAACAACGTGCCCCAACGACGCCAACTAACGAGTGACCGGACGTCAGCTGCTTTTGTTTACAAAAATCACGTGTGTCAGGTCGGATTCCGATGTTTCCTTGGAGCCCCAGTGCAACATTTTCCCACAACTTGACTTCAAAATCTGATGAGGTCGCGTAAGGAGGCGGCCGAGGACCGGGTTTTCCGGTACCTGGGGTGACGTCATTGTGTTTTCCGCCCTTGAACCCTCTCCCACAGCGCTCCGTCTCTAGGGGGGACGCTTGACAGGAGGTGCATTTTCCTGATGTCATTCCAAGATCAGGCCTCTGCCTGTCTTTAGTCTTCGTTTCCGGGAATGTCCGGGCGAGGGGTGCTCAATAAAGCCCCTCTTTCCTAGCTCCTGCTCAGTAGTCAGCCCTCTGATCCAGACAAGCCTCCTGTAGTCATTCTGTAGGCTGGTCCCAGGGGAACTTCTCCCAAGTGCATGGTCTTGGCAAAAGGGACTCCATTTTGAATCCGGTGCCTTCAGCTTGGCTCTCAGAATTCACCTCTCATAAACCTCCCTCTCACTGACCCCCCTCTCACTGATCTCCCACTCCCCTGCTCAACCTTCAAATTCCTGAAACCAGCTAGTCCTGGAGCCAGAATGTTTTCTGAAGATATGCACACGCCACTCTAGCCATCCTTGACATACAGATAAGGTCAAAGACCTTCTCCCTTCTGAAGCACCTGTGTGCACAGATCCTCCCCAGCTTGGACCCTTCCCAGCTGTGCCTGCCAGCAGGGATATAAAAACGCAGCCTAAACTCCCCAAGGCTCGGTTTTCAAAGGCTCAATTCCCTGGGTTGCTGAATCTGCCCGCAAGCCTCCCAATAAAGCCTGCTTCTAAACTTTGCCGATTGGATCTTTGGTTCTGTTTCATGCCCCCAAAATCCTTACACCAAGGTTATAATAATGAGGTAAAACTAAAACAGGGAAGGAAATAGATTGCACCCCATCAAAGTTTTATTTGCCTAAGAACAAGACCAAGAGCGCGTATGCAATTCGTTTTTCCAAAGTCCCTTGATATGATTTTTTTGGGAAAATGATGGTCAGGAAGAGGCTGTTGTTGATTTAGCAGAGCCCAATGAGGCAGACCAAAAGAAAGATAATTTCTCTACCTATAGGTTTTGGTTCCAAGGAGAAACTCTTAAAGGTGTTTCCTGCTAGTGAATTCCTTGCCTGCTTTCCTGAGTTCATCAGGGAGAACGACCAGGCCCTCCCTGTTCTCAGTGTGGGATTCAACCGGTTCGCACCTGTTTGGCAAAACTGGTAGTTTGGTTGAGTTCAGTGACGCGGTTGTTTAAATGACGCTTGTGTACTTACGTACCTGGCAGGGGAGGCACCATGGTCAGGAAGGTGGCTTTCCCAGGGCGAGGCTCATCCATGGCACTGCGGATGTGCTGACCCCTGCGATTGCCCCAGTGTGGGAAACTCGGCTGCAGAATTGGTGGTAGCAGGGCACTGCGTTCACGCTCTCCCCTGATAAGAAAAAAGAAATTTAGAAGAGAGAAAAAAAAAAGTGCTTGTAATCAGGTTTCTCTCTGAGGTGCTGGACAGCTTCCAAATTGGGAAACCACAAGCTTAGATTTCTTACTTGTTTTTAATGTTCATTTTCACACCAGCACATTCTAAGCACCCATGGTAATGTTCATTCCATTCGTAGGTATAAAAAATTAGAACTATGTTTGTAATATTTATTAGTTTCATAAAACTCATTATACTTTTGATGAAATACTACATGTTTATTCCCTTGCATTTGTTACTTCAATAAACAAACATATAACATTGAGACAGTGCCAAACAACCAGAGGATAACACATGTGTTACAAATTTGTTACACCCTAAATTCCCAAGAGTATGAGTAAGTTATGCAATTCCTGAAAATATTCAAAGTTTAGTGGAAATAGAGTGATTTTTCAAAGAACAAACAATATGCTCATAGAAGAGAAGTAACCCAGTTCTAAAAATCAAACACAATAACTATTGATGAATTGGCCTGCCTCTAAAGGAATGAGATCCTATTTCTACAGTGGAAAGATGGTTAAGGATAAATCACGTAATCAACGATGCCCAGATAAAAGCATCGAATATGGCAAATGAGGCTGCCAATCAAAAAGCAACATGAACATGTCTTCTATAGCAATGTTATTGTTTTGTCAGTTATTATTTAATATTTTAAATTAAGATTTTAAAACTATTTCTTATTTAATTATATCAAATAATAAACTATTTTTGAATATATATTTTTATAGTAAAATGGTCATTAAAAGATATCAAACCAGTTGTTAAATTATTTGAATCCAACCATTGTCTGTCCTGACTAGGGGCGTGGTAGTCATACACTCTTTAATGGACTGTGGCTGAGGACAATCCTCTCCATCCTGTCAATTAATGGTCAGAAATAATTTCATGATGGCTTAATCCAAGTGGAAACTAAAAAGAAGAGGTGGGGCAGGAGTTTGGGGGCTTTCGTTTTAACTACAGTCTTCTACATATTTAGTGCTTAGGTTTTGAACTCTAATATAATCCCTTTTTCTGATCGTGGTGTCATTAAAAGTTCTTTGAGCATACTAGGGCAAGAGCATTTCTCTGCATGGGTTACCTACTTTAGATGGCCACTTGTTTTTATGAGAAAACTTTAAGACCTTTAGAACAATTCTTCCGGATAGCTGGCATCATCATATTCTTCAATGTGTATTTTTATAGCACTTATACTTTCAGTGATCATCGCATGAGAGTAAGTATTGAGCAGGACTACATTATCAGAACTAATTGTTCTCAGATTAGAGTTTATATCTCATAATGTGAGGGCAAAATCCATTTATTTATGCAGTACTTCAGAAACAGCATATTAGCTATTCTGGGAAATAACATTATAAGCAAGTTTTGTAAAATATTTGATAATTCTAATAGGCCAAAAGTATAGATTTAAAACCCCAGTGAATAGTTTTTTAGGCTAAAATATGTAGGACAATATCACTTATAGAGATTGGGAAAATTTAAGTTCCAGAACAATCCTTAAGAATCCAAGGAGTTGAAGAGGTGCCGAAGGGATCAGGTATCAGGCATCAAAGAACAAAAAAATCATATCATTGTGTGTTAACCTCCCCCATATGGTCACTAAAGACAAATGGCTGCTAAAGCAAATGTGGTGAAGAAAGCCAGGCTACCAAAAGATATAGCATCTGGGGTGTTGTCGTAAAGACTTGAAGGTAAACAAGCGGCCATCTAGCTCAGAACTAACAAAGCCCACGTAGAAGAAGCACACCAGCCTGTGTGATCACAAGGTGTCGAAGGGATCAGGTATCAGGCATCATCAGAAGAGAAAAATCATATCATTGTGAATGGGGGGGAATTCGGAGTGGAGACCCAAAGCCCATCTCTAGGCAACTGGATAGGTCCTCTCTGTGCACTGGTTGCTCTGAGCAGGGATATTGTCCTCAAGGCTTGGTGGACCAGGATGTGCTCCTCTTTTTCTTCCTCCCCCTTCATTTGCTCGCATGTGCTCCGATCAAATATATGTCACTCTTCCTTATCTGTTGCTTCAGTGCTGTCCTCTGAAATAAATTCTTCTGGGAGGAGGGGCATCTGTCCACGTAGTTGGGATCGGGGTTGGCACCTCAGACCTCCATACTGGTTCCCTGCTTCATGCTGGTATGTTGCATTCAGATCTTGGAACACCAGTTTGAAGTCTGGTCCCTCTTTCCCCATGAAGATATAAACAATATCCTCCCTTTCCCTTGAGTGAGTTAGTGTGCAGTTCTGCCACAACCCATGTCTTTTTTTTCCCTCCCAACCCCCCCCCCTTTTTTTGTTGGTTACCATATGTATCCCTGGATTTGGTCTGGCCCCTGCCGTGCTACCTTGATCTCACCCCAGGAATGTTTGTATACAGTAGCTTTTTCCCTATGCCCCTTTTGCATTTTTAAGCTTACCTCAGCTGACTCATGTTGTACTTGTCCTTTTGTGCTTGGCTCACTTCGTTTAGCATAAGTTCCTCCAGTTCTTCCCATGCAGCAATGTGCTTCATGCGTTCATCACTGCTTTTTAGGGATGCATAGTACTCCATTGTGTGTATATACCTCAATTTTGTAATTGATTCGTCTGTTGATGGAAATTTGAGTTGTTTCCAACTCCTTGCAATAGTGAACTGTACTGAGATGACCATTGGAGCACAGATGTCAGGCCATGGTTTGTTTCTTGCCTCTTATGGGTATATGCCCAGTAGGGGGATTGCTGGATCATATGGTAGCTCAATTTCCATCTGTTTTAGATATCACCATATCGATTTCCATAGTGGCTATACATACCTACAAATCCACCAGCAGTGGATGAGAGTTCCTGTCTCCCCACAGCCCCTCCAACACCTGTTTCTTTCTGATTTTTTGAATCGGGCTACCTTTGAGGGTATTAGGTGGTATCTCATTGTTGTTTAAATTTGCATTTCTCTTATAGCTAAAGATCAGGAACATTTTCTCATATGTTTATTGGTCATTCAGATTTTTGCCCTTCTGAAACTTCTGTTCAGGTCCTTTGCCCAACTCTTCAGTGGGCAATTCTTTTTTTTTTTTTTTTTTGAAGCTAGCAGAGTATTGTAGATTTTTGTAATGAGACCTTTGTCTAATGTTTATGGCTAAAGATGTTTGACCAGTCACTGGCTATCTTATTACTCTCTTGGTGAATTCTTTCGATATACACAAGTGTTTTATCTTCCCTGTATCCCACTTGTTAATTTGTGAGTCATCTGTATTTGTGTCCTGCCCTATTTCTGTAGCCTATGTAGTCCCTGTGCCAAAGTTCTCGGGTTGGTCCCGATGCCCTCATTGATTGCCATAATAGTTTGGGGTTTTACCTCGACGTATGTGATCCACCTTGATTTTATTCTTGTGTATCAAGTTTGATAAGGGTCTTGCTTTATTTTTATTCAGGTAGATATCCATTTTGTTCAGCACCACTTGTTGAAGAGGGCATCTGCTTCCCATTTGTTATTTTTTGAGCCCTTATCAGTGATCAGTTGTCTGTATGTTGATGATTTTATTTCTGAGTTTTCAGTTCTTTACCATTGTTCTGAGTATCTGTCATTCTACCAGTACCATGAGGTTTTGACCCCTGTGTCTGTATAACATGTACTAAAGTCAGGTGAAGTAAGCCCTCCCACCGTGTCCTTCTTCTTAAGGAGTTCTCTGCTAATTCTGGGCTTCTTCCCTCTCCATATGAAATTGGTGATCAGGTTTTCAGTTTCTTTTGTGTTGGGATTAATTAATTGTATCAGGATTGCATTAAACTTATATAGTGCCTTGGGCAGATTGACATCACTATATTGAATCTTCCAATCCATGAGCATGGGATATTCTTCCATTTGTTGAGTTCACTCTTGGTTTGTGTAATAGTGTTCTGTAGTTTTCCTCAAATAAATCTTTTGTTCTTTTAGTCAAATATATTCCTAGATATTTCAATGTGTGCTTGGCTATTGTGAAAGGTACTACCTTTTGATCTCCTATACTGTGGTCTTATCTGATGTGTATAGCAATCGATAGACTTCTGTTTGTTGATCTTATATCCTGCCACTCTGCCATATTCCTCTATTGCTTCCAGTACTTCCCCTGTGGCGCTTTTGGGATTTTCCATATATAAAATCATATCTGCAAATAATGATAGTTTCACCTCTTCCTTCCTCTAGCGAATACCTTTGATGTATTTTCTTTGCCTTATGCTATTAGCTAAACCTCTAGTATGATGTTAAATAAGAATAGGGACAAAGTGCATCCTTGTCTGGTCTGCTTTTTCAGTGGCATAGTGTTTGTCTCTTCTCCATTGACTATCACATTGGTTGTTGGTTTTTAATGTATAGCGTGTATTATCTTGAAGAATTTTCCTTCCATTCCTATCTTCTTGAGTGTCTTAAACAGGAATTGGTGTTGGATGTTGTAGGATGCTTTTTCCGCATCTATTGATATTATGTGGTTCTTATAGTTTTTCATGTGACTGTGGTGAATGATACTAATGGTCTCTCGTATGTTGAACCATCCCTGCATCCCTGGTAGAATCCCACTTGGTTATGGTGAATTATTTGTTTTCTATACTTTTGTATTCTATTGGCCAATATTTTGTTAAGGATTTTGAATCAATGTTCATTAAGGATATTGGTCTGTAGTCCTCAGTTTTTGTGGGATCCCTGCCAAGTTTTGGTATCAGAGTTATACTACCTTCATAGGAGTTTGGTATCTTTTTATATGTTCTGGAAGAGTTTGTGTAGGTTTGGTGTCAGTTCTACCCTGAATGCTTGGTAGAATTCTCCTGTGAAGCCATCAGATCCAAGGGATTTTTGTGTTTGTAATCCCTTGATAACCTTGTCTATTTCTTCCATTGCTATGGGTCTGTTGAGATTCTTGACATCTGTTAGAGATAGGCTAGGGAGGGATTGTTTTTCCAAGAATTTATCAATGTCTTCCAAGTTGTTGAATTCATTGGAGTACAGTCCTTGGTAGTACTGTGTAATTATCCTTTTGATTTCATTAGGGTCTGTTGTAATGTCCCCTCTTTCATCCTTCATTCTTGCTATTGAAATTTGTTTCCTTCTTTCTTTGGTTAGGTTTGCCAGCGGTACATCGATTCTGTTTATCCTTTCAAAGAACCAACTTTTAGCGGCATTAATTTTTCCCATAGTTTTCTCATCTTCCCTCTCCTGAATATCAGCTCTGATTTTATTTTATCTTTTCTTTTGCTGTTAGTAGGATTGTCCTGTTGACCCTGCTCTAGTTGCTATAAATTTTGTGCCTGAATATCAATCATAAGTCTCTCATCCTTTTCAGGTGTGCATGTATGTATTGCTATGAAATATTCACTGATAACTGCCTTTGCTGTGTCCCATAAGTTTTGGTAGTCCTGCCCTCCTTCTCATTGGTTTCTAGAAACTTCGTAATTTCATCTCTGGTCTGGGCCAGTACACAGTCCTTTTACAGTAGAGAGTTATTCATTCTCCAATTGTTTGCTCTTGTTTTCTTCATCTTCCGTTTGTTGATTTCCAGCCTTATAGCACAGTGGTCAGAGAGAGATGTCTGTATGATATCAATGTGCTTAAATTTATGTAGATTCACCTTATGCCCCAGCATGTGGTCTCTCTCTGAATATGAGCTATGTAGGCTTGAAAAGAATGTGGTTTTCTGTGGAGTTTTTTTGGTGTTTGAATGAAAAGCTCTGTAAAAATCTAGCATGTCAAATTATCTAATTGTAGTTTTTAAAACCCTAATCTCCTTGTTTAACTTCTTTCCCTGTGATCTATATTTCTTAGAGAGCGGTACATTGAAGTCACTTACTATAATTGTTGAGACTATGATTTCTTTTTTCATCTTTTTGAATATTTGGTTGACATATTCAGTAGGTGAGTATTACACAGAGCCCAAATTGGGAGATTTTTTTCAACACATCAAAACATCAAAAAGTATATTACAGAGTGTAAAAATATTAGCTGGTATTTATAAAGAAAAATAAGCAATAGACTAGAGAAATGTCCAAAGGGTATGAATAGGAATATCAAAAGAAAACATCTTAAAGTTCATTAACAATTAAAGAATCCAAAGTAAAATCAATATCTGATATTTTCACTCATCAGATTTTTCGAATTAGTAAGTTAAAGAATAGTAGATGATGGCAAGTATGTTAGGCAGGATTCTGTAGAGCAGTGGTTCTCAATTTTCCTGATGTCATGACCCTTTAATACAGTTCCTCATGTTGTGGTGACTCCCCATCCACAAAATTATTTTCGTTGCTACTTCATAACATGATACTTCTGGTTATATATGTAAAAAGATCGGTTTATATAGGAAGAAGGAATACAACAGCTAGTCCACACAGCAGTTCAGAGGGCTCAGTCTAACTCACTTTCATGGGACAGTTAATATTTGGACCGTCCTTCCAACTCATGCTGGCTGGTCCATGCTGGCTGGTCAAGGAAGTAGACAGCAAAGTAACTGATGAGAGGTACCGAGTGAGTCCACAGGCAGCAGACACAGCAAGGTGGAATGGCAATAGCCCGGAGTTGAGGCGTAGCAGAGGCCAGTAACGTAAAAGTACAGTGAAGCAAGTTGTCCTCCAATTAAGCTGTGACCTGATTGACAGGCTAATATCTGTCTGCATGTTCCCACAGAGTCATGTTGGCACAGAAAACATAACTGTCACAGCAAGGACATGAAATACCTTTTATCTACTATTTTTAGGCAAAACCAGACACACATTTATCCATTACTGCTGATATTGCAAAGCTTTTTGAAAAAAATAAATGGGCATTTTCTGATATTATACAAAACATAGATGTTTTGTGTTATGGTTAATGTTGTTGTTGGGTGCCATCAAGTCCATTCCAACTCATAGTGTCCCGATGGGCAGCATAGGAAACACCACCTGCGGCCCTCACAGTTGTTCTTTATGACTGAGCCCATGTTCCAGTGACCGTGTCAATTCAACTGGTTGAGGGCCTTTCTTTTTTTGTTGTTGTTGATGCCCCTCTGATTTACCAAGTATGATGTCCTTTTCCAGAGACTGGTCTGTCTTGACATCTTTTCCAAAGCACATGAGACCAATTTGATCATTCTCATGTTCTAAGGAATATTTTGACTGTATTGCTTCCAAGACAGATTGGTTAGTTCTTTTGGCAGTCCCTTGTACTGTCAACATTCTCCTAGAGCACAGTAATTAAAATGCATTAGTGCTCCTTCAGTCTTCTGCATTCAGTATCCAACTGTCACACACATATAAGGCCGTGGACAATAGATTTTCTAGGAACTGTCGATTTCACCTTAGAGAAAATAGTACAAGTGCCAAAGGAAATACGTACAGAAAGTTCTTTGTAGCACTGTTCGTAATGTAGAGAAAATAAAATAACTTCAATGCCCATCAACAACAATCCGATCCAATCCACTGCAAACCCCAGTTCCCACTGAGAGTGAATCAAATGGGCAGAGCAGTTTCCTAGGCTGCAAGTCCTTTCAGGAGCAGAAAGACTCATCATGCTCACGAGGAGTTCCTGTGGCTTCGATTGCTCACCTTGTCGCTGGCGTCACAATGTCTTCTCTACTATGCTACCAGTGAGAGCATGCTAGAAGCACTCGTTGAATTGCTTCACCAGAGATTGAGGTCAAGGTCATTCCTCACGATTAACTGTGTGTGGGACTGCTTTTTCCCAGACTACATTCTCTTGCAACTGGCGCCCACTTAAAAACCTTCCCTGTTGCAAACAAAAGCAAAAACCTTCCTTGACTTCCTTTCCCAACAAAACATTATAAACTACAATTCCCAGAATCCCTCATGCTAGCTGGAACCCTTAAAACTCATAGTCATTGAGCTCCTAGAAGCCTTTTTTCTGAACATTCTCACCTTAAGGTGTTCATAAGAAATGAAGAAATGGAGAATCATCTCTCAGCAAGCACAATCTTGATATACTTTCTAAGCAAAACAAGAATGTAGTTTTTACTTCATCTTGAAAGCGCCACACCAAATTTCAGCCTTTTCCAGCAACACACCAAAAACACTGTCAGTCTTTTTCCTAATTAAATTGTAGAGCTCAGTTTATAAATTGTCTCCTTCAGGAAGCCTTCTATGATTCTGAAGTTGAAATAGGTACCCCTTAGTTCAACAGAATTCACAACATCATCTATATTTTTTCTATTATTACCAGCCTTTACTCCCTTTAGACCATAAGCTTCATGATGGCAGGAGCTAGGATATATTCATAAATTTAGCATAGATTTGGCTAATTTTTGTACACTAAATGTTTTCTATCAGTAGTTTTAGATGTGTAAGATATTTTCATAAATGTTAACATTATTGAATGCTTCATACATGTGAGGCATTAACATTTCCTGAGACGCATCATCAGAGGGGACTTTTAGTTAAACTAGAAAAAAATAATACTTCCAATTAAAATGGTTAAAGAAGCTTGACAGAAATTTTGTTCTACCAAAATTAATTATTCTAATTAGCACACTGACCTATTTTTAGTAGTCTGTAGTTGTGTTCTGTCACTTATCTGAGATCCCATAAATGTCAGAGTGACTCACCTGTATCTTTCAATATAGAACAAAATTTGGTAATTATCAGTGAATTAAAGAAGGAGCTAATTATATGTCAAAATTCTAGCAAAATGTTACATTTTAAAAAATATATAAGGGAACAAAGCATATTATATGGCTCTAATATTTTTAGACAAATCTAGGCAAATACTCTTTTTTTCTAATTTCTTGTCTCCAAATGATAACCTCATCAGATTGTTTAGTATAAATACCATGGAATTAGGTGTGATATTAAAGATATTACTTCCCTCAACACAACAGGTGATAAGTTTTCATTTTTAAAACTTTATTTAATTTCATGTCAAAACTTAAATCACATCTTATTTTCTCTATTTTTAAATAGTCAAGTCACCTGACAACAAAATTACCTGATGAATCAAATAACTCCTTATTGTAATTAGATTTTGTTGTTTTGTGTTTTTGTTTTCTTTAACAAAATAGAAGAATTTGGGTTATATTTCAAGAATTTATAATGTACAAAGGTAAGTCTGCTATAAACTTAGTTAAAATGAAAATCTCCAATTAAAAGCAATTCACTTTTAGCAATAACATCTGCCAGAAATTTCAGAATCCTACTGGGCCTCGAAATTATCACTTCCTCTACTCAGTCCCCAGGCATCTTGAATTTTAATACTTTTAAATAAAGTTTATGACAATGCCAAATGAACTAAGGATGAAATGACAACAATTCACTATGAACCGTCATTTTAAATAACAAAGCAAAAGTCCAGTATTAGTGAAGATTCAACCCAAACACCATAGGATGGAGGAGCGATTTCCTTCCTTATTAAATAGGGAGTTCTAATATTGTGCACTCTTTTAGGAAAATCAATAGGTGTTTTTAATAAAGCTATAAATGCAACTCCTGGTTTCCTATGAGTGTTACCATCAATCTTTTTTTTTGCATGGCAGGAGCATTCTTCAAACTCAGAGCGCTAAAAATGACATTAAAATAGAATATATTTTAGTACAGTCATTTGCATTCTTGGCACAAGTAGTCTGTCCCCAGCTGCTATCTTAGTGATTGTAGTTCAAACTTACCCAGCAGCACTGCCAAGCAAAAGCTTTGCAATTTGCTTCCGTAAAGACTGCAGCCAGAAAAAGCCAATTGAGCTCTTTGACTCGGTTACACACATGGGACCACCAGGAATCATAATCTACGCCATGGCAAGGATCACTGTCCTTTGCAGCCAAGATAAAAATGATTAAAAAATAGTAATCATTACAAATAGTGATTTAAATCTGGGGACTAAATAGAAATTTATGTAGCTAATTTCTAGACTCTCCACAAAACACACTGTTACTGTAAAATTCTATGTCTCCCATGAGAATTTGTATCTGGTTGTTTCTTATAGTTCATGGGCAGGCACTATGCTAAGGACTTCACAGCCATTTCCTCCTTACCAATAGCAAATCAAAGTAATGGGCATAATGACATAATGCTGAAGCTCAATTTCAGAGAGGCGCAGGCTCTACCTAGGAAGCCGCAGCTGCTGGGACTTTGAGCAGCGATTTCAATCCAGATATCATTGATTCAGAGTGAGCTCTTCATGTGCTACCATGCATTGGGTTAGTCTCTTCCCGACATTTTTCTTTGCTTCATGTTTTTGTTTAAATCGTTTTATTAGGGGCTAATACAACTCTTATCACAATTCATAATCCATACATACATCAATTGTGTAAAGCACATCTGTACATTCATTGCCCTCATCATTCTCAAAACATTTGCTCTCCACTAAAGCCCTTGGCATCAGGTCCTCATTTTTCCCCTCCCTCCCTGCTCCCTCCTCCTTCATGAATCCTTGATAATTTATAAATTATTATTTTGTCATACCTTGCCCTGTCTGACGTCTCCCTTCACCCACTTTTCTGTTGTCCGTCCCCCAGGGAGGAGGTCACATGTAGATCCTTGTAATCGGTTCCCTCTTTCCAAGCCCCTCTCCCTCTGCCCTCTCAGTATCGCCACTCACACCGCTGGCCCTGAAGGTATCATCCGTCCTGGATTCCCTGTGTGTCCAGATCCTATCTGTACCAGTGTACAGCCTCTGGTCTAGTCAGACTTGCGAGGTAGAAATCAGATCATGATAGTGGTTTGGGAGGGGAGGGGGATTTAGGAACTAGAGGAAAGTTGTATTTTATATGCATGCTGTTCTAGTCCTAAAATGGTCATGAAGCTCATAGCTCAACATTTAGCTGCCTTTGGATATCTTGAAATATAATAATCACATCTGAGTCAACAATGAAGTCATGACAAAGAGGGGAATAGCTTGTTGACAGTATCTCTCTCGTATTTTGGATTGTAAGATTTAGCAAATAAATTAAAGGATAGCAAGATAAATTTTAATTTCAATTAAAATTTAAATATTACCTGATACATGTTTAGACTGAAAAATATTATTTATCTAAAATTATAATTTAACTGTTTATCCTGGATTTTACAAAGCAATTTTATTCCCATTCAGTTATAAATTATAACTGTAGCTCAAATCCAAATAAGACTTTTGAAAATGCACTAATATTGGGTTTTTGAAAATCATAAAAAAGAAAATCCTAAGAAGATCATAGTATTAAGAGAAAAAGGTCATGAGTAATGTTATAAAAGATAAAAGAATATTTACTAAAGCATACAAAAATACAATAAATTAAGAAGCTATCAATGAAATGTTATATATCTCATCATTGTAGTAATAAATATTAGGAACTTGATTTTCATTTATTTACCTTTGATTATTGTTTATTTAATCTTTTTTTATGAACTTGTTTGTCACTAAAGACTCCAAGCCCAGGAGCGAACACCATTGTTCCCTGCAGTGTCCCGCAGCTGCCTGCGCAGCTATCCAAGGGGCCTCCCCGCGCCCGCTCACAGCCCGGGCAGATCAAACACTGCACCTGCAGTGGAGCCTGGGTCTCGGCTTTGCAGTCCCTGAGGAGCCGTCAGTGAGCTCCAGCCAGCTCTCACCACCTGGGGCCCTGTTGGGTCCCCAGTGCCAGCCCTAAGCCTGCCGCAGCCCGCCCCAGCCACCCCAGGAGACGGCACAGTGGCCTGAGCCTCCACACAATAAGGTTACTCCTGTCTCCCAGAAGCATGGGGCCTATTAAAGGATCAAGGAAAAATCAACAGACCACATCACTCCCAACAAAAAAATCAGAAAAACGAGGCACTTTAACAGACCTAACGTCACTCATAGAAGAAACAGATATAGATCAGCCACAAAAGGAAATCTTCAGAACTCTGCTTGCAGTAATACAGGAGCTAAGAGAAGCAAACCAAAATAAGGATGCAACGATAGAAGGGATGAAATGCACAATAGAGGGGATGAAGTCCACAATAGAGGGGATGAATACTATCCACCAAAAGGAACTGCAGAAACTAACAGAGGAGGTAGCAGAGGCCACACAAAAGGTCACAGAAGCTATATCTAGGCTTGAGGAGGCTGAGAACCGTATCAGTGAACTCGAGGACGCTCAAACCAAACGAAGCAAGCGAGAAAAACAATCAGATAGGAAAATTAAAGAAACAGAAGACAGCCTGAGATCAATGACAGATGCTATGAAGAGGAATAATATTCGAATAATCGGTCTACCGGAACACAACATAACACACAAATCGACCGCCAAGATAGCAAAGGAATTCCTGGAAGAAAATTTCTCCAACCTAACAAAGGAGAATCCGACTCTCATACAGGAAGCAGAGAGGACGCCGGCTAAGCTAAACACCAAGAAGAACACGCCAAGGCATATAATTGTAAAATTATCCAACTCAGAGGAAAAAGAGAAAATTCTACGAGCATCAAGAGAAAGGAAGACAGTCACATACAAAGGAGCGCAGGTAAGGTTATGCTCAGACTTATCAGCTGAAACCATGAAGAGGAGGAGAGAATGGAGCAGCATCTTCCAAAAACTGAAAGATGAAAATGCCTCCCCCAGAATCCTATACCCTGCCAAGTTATCCATTAAGATAGAGGGTAAGATAAGGGTCTTCCAGGACAAGGAAGAACTCAAAAAATATACTGCAAGTCACCCGACCCTGCAGAACATACTGGCTGACTCACTATGGCCAGAAGATCAAGCTCCAACTAGAACCACCAGGAGACCACCATATAGCCCATCTCCATCTAGAAGCCAACATGCCAGCAACACGTACCAGGACAACACGGTCTCAGATGGAAAAGAGGACAGGATAGAAACCCTCCACTCAAACGCAGTACACTGATATGAAGGAAGATAGGCAAAGACCCAAAACACAAAACAGAATATGGCAACCATGAAGCCAGAGATTGTAATAATCACTTTGAATACAAATGGGCTCAATTCATATGTTAAAAGAAAGAGGCTGGAGGATTGGATTAGAAAACATAACCCATCAATCTGCTGCCTGCAAGAGACACACCTTAAGCAAGCAGACAAGCATATGCTGAGAATAAAGGGCTGGCAGAAAGTTTACCAAGCAAATGGTAACTCCAAGAAGGCAGGAGTGGCTATCTTAATCTCCGACAAAATGGATCTCAAGATCCAAAACATAAAAAGAGACAAAGAGGGACATTACATAATGCTCAAAGGCTCAGTAAACCAGGAAGCAATAAGCATACTGAATATTTACGCACCTAATAATGGTGCGGCAAATTTCGTCAAACAAACTATTAAAAAAATGACAGAAGAAATCACGGAAACAACAATAATAGTGGGGGACTTCAACACTCCACTATCAGAGAAAGACAGGTCACAGGGAAAGAAGCTCAGCAAAGAGGCCAGAGAGCTAAACAATGTAATTAGGCAACAGGGCCTGATAGACATCTATAGAGCCTTTCATCCAAAAGCAAAAGGTTTCACATTCTTCTCCAATCCACACGGATCTTTCTCAAGAATAGATCACATGCTGGGGCACAAGGCCAGCCTGAGTAAATTCAAACACATAGATATTATCCAGACGTCTTTCTCAGACCACCATGCCATAAAGCTGGAGATTAATAGAAGGGCACCCAGAAAAGCAAGGGCCACCAATTGGAGAATAAACAACGATCTCCTGCGACATGAATGGGTTAAGGTCCAGATCAGAGAGGATATCAGGAAATTTCTAGAAACTAATGAGAACGAGCATACAACATATCAAAACTTATGGGACACTGCAAAGGCAGTTATCAGAGGTAGCTTGATATCACTGAATGCATACATGAAAAAAGAAGAAAGGCGTATGACAGATATGTTAACACAAAACCTCCAACAACTAGAACAGAGTCAACAGAACTACCCCTCCAATAGCAAGAGAAAAGAAATAATAAAAATCAGGGCGGAGTTAAACCAGTGGGAAGACAAAAGAACAATGCAAAGGATTAACGCAACTAGAAGCTGGTTTTATGAACGAATTAATAAAATTGACACTCCCCTGGCAAAGCTTACCAAAGATAGAAAGGAACAATCATCAATAGCCAGGATGAGGGATGAATCGGGGGCAATAACAATAGACCCCAATGAGATAAAAAGGATAATCACAAAGTACTATGAAGGTTTGTATTCTAATGAATTCAGAAACCTGGAAGACATGGATAAATATTTAGAAAAACAATCTATCCCTAGATTATCTGAGACAGAGATCAAGAACCTCAACAAACCCATAGCGAAGGAAGAAATAGAGAGTGTCATCAAAAACCTACCAAGGAAAAAGGCCCCAGGGCCAGATGGCTACACAGCAGAATTTTACCAAACATTCAGGGAAGAGCTGACACCGATCCTCCACAAAGTATTCCAGAACATAGAAAAGAACGGCAAGCTCCCAAACTCATTTTACGAAGCCAGCATTACTTTGATACCCAAACAGGGAAAAGACCCCACAAGTGTAGAGAATTATAGACCAATATCTCTAATGAACATAGATGCAAAAATCCTTAACAAAATATTGGCCAATAGAATACAAAGGAACATCAAACATATCATTCACCACGACCAAGTAGGATTCATCCCAGCGATGCAGGGATGGTTTAACATCCGAAAATCCATCAATATCATACACCACATCGAGAAGAAAAAGGATAAAAACCATATGATAATATCCATAGATGCAGAAAAAGCATTTGACAACATCCAGCATCCATTCCTAATCAAAACACTCATGAAGATAGGATTGGAAGGTAAGTTCCTCAAGCTCATACAAGCTATCTATGAAAGACCAACAGCCAACATCATAGTCAATGGAGAAAAGACAAGAACAATACCACTGAAAAAGGGTACAAGACAAGGATGCCCCCTGTCCCCTCTTCTATTCAATATCGTTTTGGAGGTCCTGGCTAACAACATAAGACAGCGGAAGGACATCAAAGGGATCCAGTTGGGAGAGGAGGAGGTGAAACTATCGTTATTTGCAGATGACATGATCCTATACATTGAAGACCCCCAAAACTCCGCAGTTGGAATACTTACAGCAATAGAGGAATACGGAAGGGTAGCAGGATACAAGATCAATAAACAGAAGTCGGTAGGGTTTCTATACACATCGGACAGGGCCATGGAAGAGGCGATTAAGAGGGAAGTACCCTTCACAGTAGCCAAGAACAAACTGAAATACCTAGGAATATACTTAACAAAAAATACTAAAGACCTATATAAGCATAATTATAAAACCCTATTACAGGAAACCAAAAGTGACCTTCACAAATGGATGAAGCTCCCCTGCTCATGGTTAGGTAGGCTGAACATAGTAAAGATGACAGTTCTTCCTAAAGCACTCTACAAGTTCAATGCTATACCAATCGAATTACCATCAACCTTCTTCAAAGAATTGGAAAAACTGACCACCAACTTCATATGGAGAGGGAAGAAACCCAGAATTAGCAGAGAACTCCTCAAGAAGAAGGACACAATTGGAGGACTCGCCCTGCCTGATTTTAATGCCTACTACACAGCTACAGTGGTCAAAACAGCATGGTACTGGCACAATGATAGACACTCAGACCAGTGGAAAAGAATAGAAAGCCCAGGAGTAAAATCATCAGCATATAGACAACTGATCTTCGACAAGGGTCCCAAAAACGTCAAGTGGGAAGCAGATGCCCTCTTTAATAAGTGGTGCTGGAAACAATGGATATCCACATGTAGAAAGTTGAAACAAGACGCCTACCTCACCCCATGCACAAGAATACACTCAAGGTGGATCACAGATCTAGAAGTCAAACCCCAAACCATCAGGACCATTAAGGAGGGAATCGGGACTAATCTCAGAGCACTGGCCCAGGGAGCACATAGGCTCACTGCAACAGGGAAGGGGACACACACAGGTGATCTGGAAATCGACAAATGGGATCTAATAAGAATAAAACACCTGTGCACCTCGAAAGACTTTGCCAAGAGGGTGACAAGGCAACCCACAGACTGGGAGAAGATTTTTAGTAATGACACGTCAGACAAAGGGCTCATTACTAAAATCTACAACACCATCATGACCTGCAAAAAGAGGAAAACAGTTAACCCCCTAAGGAAGTGGGCAAAAGAAATGAGAAGAACTTTCACTAGAGAGGAGATCAATATGGCCAATAAATATATGAGAAAGTGCTCGAAGTCCCTTGCCATAAGAGAAATGCAAATCAAAACAACCATGAGATACCACCTAACACCCCTGAGGCTAGCCCAGATCAGTAAATCAGAGAGCAACAAGTGTTGGAGGGGCTGTGGTGAAATAGGAACCCTCCTCCACTGCTGGTGGTCGTGCAGATTTGTACAGACACTGTGGAAAGCAATCTGGCGATACCTAAAGAAAATGGAAATTGATCTACCTTATGACACAGCCATCCCTCTACTGGGCATATACCCGGTTGAGCAGCAAATAAAACACGACCAGTCATATGCGCTCCAATGTTTATTGCGGCACAATTCACAATAGCAAAGACTTGGAAACAGCCTAAGTTTCCATCGATAGACGAGTGGATTAGCAAACTTTGGCACATACACACAATGGAGTATTATGCAGCACTAAAAAGCACCAATGAGCACATGAAACACGTTATTTCATGGGAAGAGCTGGAAGGAATTATGCTAAGAGAGGTAAGCCAGTCCCAAAGGGACAGGTACAACATGAGTCCTCTGAGGTAAGTACAATCAGCATGACAGAAATGGGGCATTAATCCACCCAAGGGGAGGGTATGGTTTATATCTCCACAGGGAAAGTGGGACCAGACTTCAACCCAGTGTCGCAAGGTGTGAATGCAATATCCCGGCGTGGAGGACGGAACCGGTGGAGAGGTCTGGGAGGCAGGCCCCAGCACCATAAATTAAGTGGATTCCTGCCCCTCCCCGGAAAAGAACTTGTTCCAAAGGACGACATTGACCCTGCAGCTATGGGAGATGGACATATTTGATCAGAGCACACGGGAGCAGATGAAGGGGCAGGAGGAGAGAGTGGAGCACAGCCTGGCCCACCAGGCCGTGATGATGATATTCCTGAGCAGAGCAGCCAGTCCACAGAGAGAACAACATGGCTGGCCCTACTATGAGACATGATGCCCCTCAGTGACTAAGGGCGATACAGGGGACAGCACCGGAGACACAGTGTGGGAATTGCACCTGACCTGATCCCACCACACCGAGGCAATGCACTGGGGGAGTGCAGCGGAACAGCAAGGGAATGGAGTGGCAAGGTCCCCAGGGAATGCTAAAAGTGGACTTTGGGGCCAGGGCGTGGTGCCCCAACAGACTGGACTGGAAAACGCTCCTAAGGGCCAGCAAAGATCCCTGAACTAACTACAAGCTTTTCTCTTGTGAACTGTTTTGTTCTGTTCTTTTTCAGTGGTTTGTTTTGGTTGTTTTGTTGTCTGGTTGTATACTGTTGCTTTGTGTTCCTCTGTCTAGTTTTCGTGCATGTTAGTGACTCCACAGGTCTGTCTGAATAGGACAGGCTGGATGAACTATCTGGATGAAAAACAACGGGACCGACAGTTCCGGGGGGACTTGGGGTGGGGGGTAGGGGGGGGTAAGGAAGTGGTGTTAACAAACCCAGGGACAAGGGAAAAACATGGCATCCCAAAGGGTAGAGAAGGGGGAGTGGCAGGCCTGGTGGGAAATGATCAAGGGTAAGGTTGCTTAGAGAAGAGGTATACTCTAGCCCAGGTGGCAATGAAGCATGGTAGTAGGGCAGGAGGAAGGTCAAGGGAGATGGAGGAAAGAGCTAGGAGTCAAAGGGCATTCATGGAGGTCTAGACAAAGACATGTACATGCAAATATATATAGGAGGTTGGGGAAATAGATCTTTGTGTCTATATTTATAGGTCAAGTATTAAGGTGGCGGAAGGACCTTGGGCCTCTACTCAAACACTCCCTCTATGCATGAATACCTTCTTTTATTAAATTGGAACTCTATGATGCTCACTCTCCCGACACAACAGCTGGAGCCAAAATGGGTGAACAAGTAAATGTGGTGAAGAAAGCTGATGGTGCCCGGCTATCAAAAGAGATAGTGACTGGGGTCTTAAAGGCTTGAAGATAAACCAGCGGCCATCTAGCTCAGAAGCAACAAAGTCCACATGGAAGAACACACCAGCCTGTGTGATCGAGTGGTCCCAAAGGGATCAGTTACCAGGCATCAAAGAACAAAAAATCATATCATTGACTGCACACCTCCATGATAGGATCGCTGAAGACAAATGGGTGCACAAGCAAATGTGGTGAAGAAAGCTGATGGTGCCCGGCTATCAAAAGAGATAGTGTCTGGGGTCTTAAAGGCTTGAAGGTGAACAAGCGGCCATCTCGCTCAGAAACAAATAAGCCCACATGGAAGAAGCACACCGGCCAGTGCGATCACGAGGTGCCCAAGGGACCAGATATAAGGCATCATGCAAAAAAAAAAAAAAGATATAAGTGTGTGTATGTATGTGTATTTATGTGTATATGTATATATGTATGTGTATATATATATTATATTAAATGAAGGGGGAAGTGCAGAGTGGAGACCCAAGGCCCAAGTGTCGGCCAATGGAGATCCCCTCATAGAGGGGCTTAGGAGAGGAGATGGGTTAATTAGGGTGTGAGGTAGTATCGATGAAGAACACAGCTTTCCCCCAGATCCTGGATGCTTCCTCCCCCCAACTACCATGATCCGAATTCTACCTTGCAGGGCTGGATAGGACAGAGGCTGTGCACTGGTACATATGAGGGTTGGAGATACAGGGAATCCAGGGTGGATGATACCTCCAGGACCAAGGGCGTGAGGGACGATGCTGGGAGAGTGGAGGGTGAGTGGGTTGGAAAGGGGGAACTGATTACAAGGAGCCACATGTGACCTCTTCCCTGAGAGAGGGACAGCAGAGAAGGGGGGAAGGGAGACCCCGAATAGGGCAAGATATGACAAAATAACGAGGTATAAATTACCAAGGGCATATGAGGGGGGGGGGGAAAGGGAGGGGGGGGGGGAAAAAAAAGAGGACCTGATGCAAGGGGCTTAAGTGAAGAGCAAATGCCTTGAGAATGATTGGGACAGGGAATGTATGGGTGTGCTTTATACAATTGATGTATGTATATGTATGAACTGTGAAAAGAATTGTATCAGCCCCAATAAATTGTTAAAAATAATAATAATAATAATAATAAATATTGGACAATTATTTGGATCACATTCTTAAAGGAAATAAAAATAAAGTACCATTTTTAAAATAGCTTAACTATTAATTTAATGGAATAAAATAAATTAAAAACAGAATAGCAATAGTAAAGGAATTATTAGATAATGACTTTAAGACAGAATTTTAATGAAAGGTTTCATATGTATTTCTTCATCTAATGAATCTGTAGTCAATTTTCTTTTAAAATGTTTCTTTTAGCAATTAATACAGGTGTCAAAATATCATAATTTTTAGAAACCTTTGCCTGAAAATTTTTTCTAACTTCTTAATTTAATAACAGGACAAGATATAATCTTTTTTCTAATTATATTTTAGGAGAAAAATAACCCTCTCATTTTAGTGTAGGATATCAGAGTACATGAAAACTTTTATGTTTTCTTTAATGTTTATATTCTGTTGAAGTGACTGTGAAGTAAATATGTAGACACTTATCTGTCCTTAGTTGAATTTAAGATATAGAAATGTATAAATCTTATTCCACCAATATAACACATTCTTTGTCATTAGATAGAGCAGGGTGTCAAACTCAATTAAAACGCGGGCCATTTGGTACATCAGGCAAGAGTCACGCGGGCCACTTCACATTTACAAATTTTGTTAAATTTATATTTTGAAGTGAGGATTTATCTGTTTACATTATGTGTCACAGAGAGTGGCAGACATAAAAAAAATAATAATAAAAATAAAAAAAATAAAAAAAAAAGACTCCAAGCCCATTTCGATTTTAAGACACTAAAGTCACTATTTACGTTTGAGGGATAAGAAATCTGGAGGGATATATATCTATTTATATTTACATATAAATTTACATATCTTTAAAGAAATATACTGTACATATATGCACTGCCCATCTCAAGAAATTAGATCAACAACAATATCCTGTCTTTGATCATGCAATGACACTATAAAATAAGAATGATGATATTTTAGTTATATTAATTGGAGAGAAGATTATTCTATTAATTGGAGAGAAAATAGATTCTAGAAATTCTTTTTTGGGTTTAGTACTTTAGCACACTTTTAAATTACTGATCTTTTTAAAGTTAATATTCAATTTCAAACTATTTGACAAATGTATTTCCTTTTAAGTTCCACTCTCTCACTCATACTCCTTTGTTTTTGAGAACACATGGAAGCTAAACAATGGTCAATTCCGAAATTCTCTTTAGGATAGTGGTTAGCATATAATGTGAATTCCATACATGTTTGTAAGAAAGACTTGGTAAAGAGGAAGATATTTGACCTTCTGAGCTGGTGCAAATTGCCTTCTGATATCATGGATGGCCTGATCTAGCTTTGACTATGGTGATGGATGTGGACACACAGGTTCCAACTGAAATAGACTCTTCATATTAAAGAACATGCTTGTCTCCTCAGAGCGCTGTTTGATTGAAATGGGAAGTTTAGAAATTGGATCCCCAAAGTAGGGGGGAGGGGAAAGGCATTAAGTGGATAATGGAAGATTTTGACAGGATTAGAGGTTTCAGGTCTTCAGAAGACTGTAATTGTTAGGTATAGAATATATTTTGTTTTATTCACTTACGCAATATAAGATGTAAATGGGGCAGGTGCATTTTCAGTTGTATATGTTTTACTTGTATTCTGTCAGGCGTAAACATAATTTTATTATTGTCTTTCTTTGAAAGTTATGTACATTTAAAGAGTAGTGTACAGATGTCAAGTGGACAATGGGTCATCTGTGGTAGGTAGATTTTGTATCAACGTGAATTTCTATGAAAGTTGAAGGGTGGAGTCCAACCAATTAATCGGGCAATAGCCTGAAGATGTCTCCTTGGGTGAGTGCCTTTACTATGGGAAAGGCAATGAGGAACTTCTTCCCCTTGCCTCTTTGCCTTCATCCATGCTGAGGCTTTATTTGTTTCTGGGGGTGGCTTCATGTCAGCAGCTCCTGGGAGGCAACCTCTGAGCTGAGAGCACCTTCCAGGTACTCACTGACCGTGCTCCCACACAACTCTGCACCTACAAGCCTGTGATCCCCTTGCATCTCTCTTCACCTTTCTGTGTCATTATCCTCCAGCTACATGAGTCTGAAGAAGGCTCTGGCTAACATCAGATGCATGGACTTGAATTGGATTGGGCTGGGATGCTTTCTCAATATAAAATTACTTCTTGATAAAGACTACTCCTTATACATGTATAAGTGTCACTGGTTTTGTTTATATAGACAACCCAGCATAATACAGGACCCTCAACACACACACACACACACACACACACACACACACACACACCTCCTTTTGGTTCTGTATCTCTATTGCTCAAATTGTCCAAACCAAAACCAAAATCCATGGATTTATCTTAATGATATAGTTCCTTTATCTGTTATATCTAATCCATCAACAACTACTGTTTACCTTTACTATATATCTTACATTGCATACTCCTATTTATTTCTACTACTTCCATTCAAATTTATGTACAAAAAAGCAAAATTGTGTTTGGGAATCTATGTTGTTGTTGCTGTTGTTGTTTTGAGTCAATTGAGTCAATTCTAACACATAGCAACTCCATTTGGCAGAACAGAATTCCCACAAAGATTTCCTAACTTTTATATACATGGAAGAAGATTGTCATACCTTTTCCTGTGGAGGCACTTGGTAGGTTTGAATATTGAACTTTTGGGTGAGCAACCAACTGCTTTAAGCACTGTGTCACTGGGGATCTTTGGCACCACTAGTGTCACATAAAGACAAGAGCCTGTCCTCAAGGAGTTCTCAATCTAACATGGACCGATACAGGCATTAAAAAAATGTAAGGGGACATGGCATATGTATGTTATATTTAAGGAAACTATTTAAGTGTAAGGAGTAGATGTGAGAAATCAACTTGCTAATCTGAACAGTCAGAAAGATGAACTATGAGAACATTGTTTTCTAACTTTTTCTTACAAAGTTAGTAAAGTTTTACCAAGCATACTTCCAAGATTTGAAATGTGTTATATGTGAGATGGAAACATGCTATATGTTTGAGCAATATGATCTTAATATAAATGATAGATAGCAGAAGGAAACAATATGGAGCAGAATCATTAGTTATAATGCTACTGAACAACTCTGAGGACATGAACTTGGTTATAGACCATGAAAATAAATAAACAGAAATATTATATACTACAGTTTACCTTTATCTTTTTTACATTCACAGTTCTTTCAATACTGGGAGGGGACTGATGTCCTTACATTAAGATTTATGAAAGAGATTTTTCTTCACACATTCATAGATATCAATGTCTTCCTCTTTACTGAAATTATGTAAAATATTTCTATATTAACTAAAACTACAATATAAAAAGATGTAAAAATGAAAGCTAGGGAAAACCATAAAAATTAAATCAACCTATTATTATTCTAAAATTACATGTACTCTGTGCTACATATAAAATGCATCAAATATTTCAGAAAATAAGAAGGGGGAAACCCTGCATATAATAATTCTTTATTAAAACAAGTATTGCCTTAGCCTCTAAAATTCTTAATTTGTTCAATTTGAAGATCAAGGAAAGCATTATTGATCTACTAGCAAAATATGGCAGGGAACTGCCAGAAGTTCAAGCTGGATTCAAAAAGGACATAGAACAAGGGATATCATGTCAGATATCCACTAACGTCAGATGGCTCTTGTCTCAAAGCAGAGAATACTTGTGTTCTATTAACTAGTCCAAGACATTCAACTGGGTTGACCTTAATAAACTATGGGTAATCTTGAGAAGAATCGTCACTCCGGAAAACTTCAGCGTGCTCATTCAGAACTTGTACAGGGATCAAGAGGGCTGTGTGAACAGAACAAGGGCATGTTGCATGGTTTACAATCAGGAAAGGTGTGCCACAATACTCGTTCAATCTGCGTGTTGTGCAAATCCTCAGAGAAGCTGGATTATATGAAGAAGAATGTGGCATTGAGACTGGTGGAAGGCTGTTAACAACCTGCAAGATGCAGGTGACACAATCTTGCTTGTTGAAAGGGAAAAGGACTTGATACTCGATGATGATCAAGGAATGTAGCCTTTAGTATGAATTACAACTCGATGTACAACTTGATGTAAGGAAGACTAAAAGCCTCACAACTGGACCAATAGGTAACATGATAAATGGAGAAAAGGGTGAAGTTGTCAAGGATTTTGTCTTGCTGCTCACGGAAGTAGCAGTCAAGAGATCAAACTATGCATTGCAATAAGTGAATCTGCTGCACAAGACCTCTTTAGCGTATTGAAGATCAAGGGTGTTACTTTGAGGACTAGGGTGCACCTGATCCAAGCCGTGCATTGTTTTGTGTGCATGTGACAGTTGGACATTGAGTAAGGAATACCAAAGAAGAATCAATGTCTATGAATTGTGGTTCTGAAGAAGAGTACTGAAAGTACCATGAACTGCTGAAAGATCAGACTGATCTGGATTGGAAGAAGTAAGGCCAGAGTGCTCCTGAGAGGAAATGACGGTGAGACTTCATCTTACATACTCTGGACATATTGTCAGAGGGACCATTCCCTGGAGCAAGCCATCATGCTTAGTAAAGCAGAGAGTCAATGAAAAAGAGAAAGGCCCTCAAGATACAGATGGACACAGTAGAGCACCAATGGGCTCCAGTAGAGGAGCAATTGTGAGGATGGAGTGGAAGCATGGTGTAGTTGGATCTGTTGTGCTTAGGGTCATGTGGATCAGAGCAGACTTGATGGGGCCTAATTACAGCAGCCAAAGGTGAACAGTTGTATTTTTACCAATGCTGTCAATTAAAAACATGCTTTGGCTGCACTATTAGCAAAGCAAAAGTTTGTTGGCAGAATCCACAATTAAAATATAAGGTGGACAGACATCCAATTAGTCATGCTTGCATAATTTTAGTATCGACATAGAAACTGAATTTTCACTATTTTATGCTATATTTATGGTGAGTATATTTTAAGAACCAAGAATGAAGTAACAGATGCCATGAGTACAACGATATTTTAGTCTATACATTGTCCTGTGAGGTTGCACATATGCCCATAGAAACACAGGAGTATGCTTTGATAGCTACAAAAACACCCATTGCCGTTGTTGATTCCCACTCATCGTGAGCTTAGACAGTGCTTCTGAGAGTGTAAAGCTTTAAGGGAGCAGACAGCCTCTTTGTTCTGCTGATGGGTTTGAACTCCTGACCTTGTGGTTAGCATCCCAAAGCCTAACCCACAGTAAAATCAGTCATCAGTTGATGAATATATATATATAGTACATATAATTTCTCTTTATTTTTACTAATTTCACGCCAGTTTATCTACAAGAAAGCCAAGTTTTGGCATGTTTGGGACTAACTACATGTTGTTCATGGGAGCCAATGGAGTCAATTCTGACTCATAACAACATCATGACACGGAGTAGAATTTCACCTATTGTTTTATGTCAATCTATTAGACAGATCGCTGTCCCTAAGGGAATGTGCGAGGTAGCATGTGACCTCACCCAGAAATATCCATTTGCCAGTCTACCTTCTGCACCTTCTGCATTGCAATCTCAAGATGTCAGTGAGACGCTCAAGTTGTGGAGGACAAATTGCGCAGCTAGAAGGAGGAAAACAGTGTACTGGGATAAAACAAATATAAACAAATCTTATAATAGTTCTCCTTACTAAATCCAATACTCCTAAAAATCTCCACTGCATTTCTGAAACATTAACAGCTACCTATTCTAATGATAAAGGTCAAGGATGAGTGATTACACATTGGACTGTGATCTTCCAGATCAGTAGTGGAAAACCAACAGCCGCTCAGCAGGAGAAAGGGCTTTCAATTCCCTTAAAGAGTCACAGTCTCAGAAACTCACAGTCACAGTTCTGCACTGTCCTGTGGGGTCACTATGAGTTAACATTGACTTGATGGCAGTGAGTGAGTGAGTGAGTGAGTATATGCTAAACACTGTAATAAATGTTACAGGCTCTCTGGCAATGCACTGGTTATGTATGCAGTGGGCTGCTAACTGAAGGTCAGCCATTGGAAACTATGAGCCGTTGGTGGGAGAAAGAAGCATCTTCATACTCCAATAAAGAATTACAGAATTGGAGCCCACAGGGGGCGTTCTAATCTGTCTTATGGTGTCGCTATAAATTGGAATCAAGGATAGCAGTGAGATGTTCCATGTTTTATGTACGTTCTCATTTAATTTAATGGCACTATATCTCCATATTACTGATAAAGAAAATAAGATTTAAAGAGCTAAAGAATTAAACATGATGGCATTGGTTGAAATTTATTCTATTTGTTTGGGGGTTTTCCAGAATAATTCTTAAATCAGAAGGGTCAATGAATCATAGACGCAGTAATGTTTTTGCAAAACTGAATATTTTTTTCCTAATGAAGGTTGATTTATTGCTTTTTCAGGGAAACAACATGTATAAATAGGAAGTGGAATTATGTCTCACTAATTTGAGCATGTCAGTTGATATATTTACTCTTTATGAAAATAAATCGCCATACTTTGAAATAGCCCTTCTGAATACCTTAAATCTACATTTTAACTGACTCATATTTCTTCATCAAACCCATTCATATACTATTACTCTAGTCTGAATATAGCCATCTTGAAGTATGATTGGAATTGAACTGAATAACTCCCTTATTATCTGGAAATGCCAGTGTATTAATTTTTATTTTTCAAATTTTCATTCTTATTAGATAATGTTGATCTTATCAGGATCAAGAAAAAAATTTAAGTTTTTGCAGCTTTCCTCATCTAAACACAAACTCTTTACTCGACAGTATTTTGATGCAATGCATAATGTATTTTTAGGTCTGGTTATAAATGTCCATCTTATTATTATTATGTGAAATAAAACAACATGCTGTTATCATTGTCAAGGGCCATTAAGACAGTTCTGACCAATGACAATCCTCTGCCCCAAAGAATGAACCCTTCCCAATGCCGTACCATCCTCCCCATTGTTCCTGTGCTTCAGCACATGTTGCAGCCACTGTGTCAATCCAGCTCGCTGAGGGCCTGCCTCTTTTGCACTACCCTCTACATTACCAAGCACAATGTCCTTCTGCAGGGACTGGTCTCTCCTAACAACATGTCCAGAGTATGTACGAGGAAGCCTTGCTATCCTTGCCTCTGGAGTACTCTGCATGTACTTCTTCCCAGACAGCATAGTTTATTCTTTCAGTAGTACATGGTATTTTCAATATTCTCCTCCAGCACCACAATTCAAATGTATAAATTCTTCTTCAATCTTCCTTATTCATTGTCCAACTTTCACATCATAAGAGGCGATGGCTTTCAGTATTTGATGGTGGGAAGCTATGAATATGGTTTTGTTTGATATCTCACACAAGTAAAATTTTGCTTCAGACCACCCAACAGCAGTTGCTATAGTACATGGACAGGGAGCTGCCAGAAGTTCAGGCTGGATTCAGAAGAGAATGTAGAACAAGGGACATCATTACTGATGTCACATGGATTTGGGCTCAAAACGCAGAACACCAGAAAGACGCTTACTTGTGTTTACTGGCTGTGCAGAGGCATTCGACTGTGTGGCCCACGATAAACTGTGGATAGCCTTGGAGTTAGAATTCTAAAACATGTCATTATGCTGACTCAGAACTTGAACGTGGAGGAAGAGACAGTTGTCTGACAAGAACAAAGAAACACTGCATGGTTGAAAATCAGGAAAGATGTGCACCAGGGTTGTATCCTCTCACCATAGTTGTTCAATATCTAGGCTGAGTGAATCATCAGAGAAGCTGGACCATTTGAAAAAGAGTGCGGCCTCAGAATTGGAGGAGGCTTATTAACAACCTGCGGTGTACGTGGGGGTGGGGGGAACTTGCTGGCTGAAAGTGAGGAGGACTTGAAGCACTTGCTGGTGAAGATCAGGGATTGTACCCTTGAGTATGGATAATAATTCAATGTGAAAAGGACCAAAATCCTCAAAACTGGACCAATAGTAGCATCATAAAAATGGAAAGAAAAAAAGCAGAAATTGTTAAGGATTCCACTAGCAATTCTCATGGAAGCTGCAGACAAGAGATCAAAAGATAAGTTGCTTTAGGTAAATATGCTGCATAAGGCCTCTTTAGAGTAATGAAATAAAACAACAGGAAGGACTAATACATGTGTTTATGTGTGTGTGTGTATATATATATATATATATAAAATGAAAGATTAATCTCTTTGTTCCCATAAAGAGTTACAGTCTCAGAAACTCACAGGGGTAGTTCTATTCTGACACAAAAGGTCCCTGTGAGCCAGCTCCGACTCAATAGCAATAAGTGAGTGTGTGTATATATATACACACACACATTTTTTCTGCAAACAAGTTTTCCACTCAATCTTCATACACAAATTGTTCTGTGACATTGGTTTTGATCCCTGTACTCTCCCTGTTTATATTTGTGTTTCCATTTGCATTTATTTTTCCCCTGCCCCTTTCTGTGTGATCCTCTTTGATACGGGGTAGCATTGCCTTTTGATCTCATAGAGAAGGAGCATATTTTTCATGGCTGATACTGGTATTTTTTATAGTCTCATCTATTATTTGGCAGAAAGCTGACTTCTGGATGAGTCTGCTGCTTCAAGTGAGAAGGTGTCTTGGGGAAAGGGTTGCAGGAGTTCCTTTACTCACCTTCAGGGAATAAAACTGTTTGTCTTTTGTTTTTTAATTTGAATATTGTTCTATATCTTTTGCCCATCATAAGCAGGACCTTCTATTGTAACCTTGACCAGAGGCACCATCACGTCTGGCCCTGGGTCAGAAGAAACTGTCCCTAAGACGATTGTCTGGTTGTACGTGGCCTTCCAGTCCAGGGGTTCAGTCTCAATATCTAAATAGTTTTTACAACTGTGTCTCCTATGTCTTCTACTATATATATAAGTATACATGCAGCATTTACCTAACCCCAGTTATACCTATATTTTATTAGTATAAATTATCATCTGGGCATGGATCTGTGTCCCAGAGATTTTGAGTAATTGTGTTTTCATTCTCATTTGATTTTAGGACTTTTTTTGTTTCTTCCTTTTTTAATTTCTTCTATTATCCACTCACCTTTCAATCAATTCAGTGTGGGGGAGAAAAAGGAGACTCTATACTCCTTTAAAGATTGACAGCCTTGGAAACCCACAGGGGTGTTTCTACTCTGTCTGACAAGGCTACAGTGAGTCAGAATGGACTTGGGGTCACTGAGAGTAAGATCTGTCTCTTGACCAGTTCATTTTAACCATTTACGCTAGTGTGATTATCAATAGGTAAGAATTTACTGCTGCAATTTTGCTGTGCTCTTTTTGTGATGTTGATAGTTTCTCTGTTTTGTTACATTTTCTGTGCTGAGTTATTTTGTTTATGGCTTTTTTGTTGTTCCTTTGTTGTTAATTTTGCATTTATTGAGTTGATGATTTTCTATTTTTTATTGTTTTATTCATTTATTTGTGATTACTATGAGACTTATTTTTATCTTCTTAAATTTAAAAATCTGTTGTTTCGTGATATCTTCTTGCCTGCTTCACATGGAAGAGACCATGCCATTTATCCTCCCTTTCCTTTTTGAAGCTGTCGTTGGTTACAGATTGACATCTCTGGTTTCTTGTTTTCAACTCTGTAGCTTTAATTCACTTTTGATATTTCTTTGTCTGGGATCATGTCTTTGTGAAGCTATACTGTATCTTGATTTCAGATTTCTGCTTGATACCTCTGGTTCTCTATCCGAAGAACTCACTATAATAGTTCTTTTAAAGTCGTTCTGTTTTTTACAGTTTCTTTTGGTTTCTATTTGTCTGGGAATGTATAGTGCTATCATTATATTTGAGAGGCAATTTAGCTGGATATATGGTTCTTGGATAACAATTATTTTCTTTAAGAATATATAGATATCATCCATCCCCATCTTATCTACATGATTTCTGCTGAGAAATTAGAGCTTAGAAATATTGGTGGCTTTTTGTCTATGGTATTTCATTTTCCCCAAGCTGTTCTGTGGTAAATACATAATTTTGCATGAAGAAATAAAAGTGTAGGAATGGAGTCCAGTCTGTCAATCAGGTCACAGTCTGATGATGCCTCCCTTTGGTGTGGCCTTCTCATAAGGAAGGTCCTGGGAACCTCCTCATCTCTCCCTACCTTCACTTTCCTGTTGGTGATCCACACTGGGACCTGTCAGAAGACACATCCACTGCCATTGCTTCCATGGGACTTTGGAATCAGCAGCCTGTGATCTTCCTGCATCATTGCATGACACTTCATGAGTCTGAAGAGAGTGTTATGGATTAGTATCAGACTTATGGACTTGCATAGGACTGGGATGGAATATTTTCTAGATATACAATTACTCCTTGATATAAAGCCCTTTCTTACACATATATGAATATCTTTGGATTTGTTTCTGTAGTCAACCCAGCATAGCACATGTTCTCAGAACTCTATCTTTGATTTTAGAAATTTGATTATCATGTGTCTTATTGAGTTTCCTTTTTGAGGGCTATCCTGTGTAGAATTCTTTTAAATTCTTGGATGGAAATTTTCCCATTTTTCATAAAACTAAAGATATTTCCAGCAACTTTTTAATAATCCAGTGCTTATTTTTTTCCCCTTGTGTCTTTGTTTATGTCTCCTCCTGCTCTGGAATTCCAGTCCTACATAGTTATTCTTCTTGGAAGTGTCCCACATAACTTAGAGGCATTTAATTTTTTTCTTTCCCCCTCCCAATTGCTCATAAAACAAATTACTACCAAGAGATCTGTTTTCTGCTTCATTTGTTATAACTTTTATTGATTCAGCTCTATTCTGCTCCCATCATTTATCTTTCCCTTATGTTTTTCTAATAATTCATTGATCATCTGGATTTCTAATTTATGTTGTTATAGGGGTTTTAATTGTCTGTTTATTTTTTGTCTTGGTATTGTTTTCCTCAAGCCTTCTAGAGTTTTCTCTGATCTCTTGAGAATCCTACATATAAGCCATTTGAATTCCTTCTCATATAGTCTTATTACCATTTCTTCTTCAAGAAAATTTTCTGTCTCTCTATTTTGATCACGTGATTGAGTTACCTTATGCAGTTTCTTGGTTTGATTTGGGGCAGCCAGGTATTAGGTCCCTGCCCTGACTCAATGAGAGAAGGGATAAGAGAAGGGCTGTTCAGTATTCAGTGTCTTCATCCACCACTCCACAGAACCTCCTTTCCATTCAGACTTCAAGCCAAAGAGCAGGGATCACTGCTAATGTCTGATTCTGCCCCTGATGAATACCCTAATCCCTTGGAGTTTTCACTCACCTTTCTGTATTTTTTCTTCCATAAATAATGTTCATGTTATGTTCACCTAGCTTCACTTTCAACTTGTCTACACTCTGGCTCTGTCTTAGTGGGGACGATGTCTGGTTTCCTTTCTACAATATTTGCCTGAGAATGAATGCTGTTTGCTTTGTCTCAAGATGGCCACACCGTACCAGGCCAGCTATGTGAGTTTTTCTGTTTAACTTCTCTTCTTGGTTTCTTCTTCCAGTTAGTCTTTGTTCCGATTCCTTATCCTTTGATTTGATGCTCTGAGTAACAGAATCATCATCTGTACCTGTTTCACTTGGTTTCTTGGTCTTTGTTGTGAAGACACAATGATATATGTTGAAGTTGCCCTCCTCAAAGATCTCCTGAAGTATACTTTATATGTATTAGTTGAAACCTTTAGGTTAAAAATAATCACCAAATCAATTTAACGCATACACAAACACTCAAATAAAACTAGTAATTTATACCACCACCATTACCCCCCAAAATGATCAAGATAATTCCAATAAGTAGTTAATTCTACCTCATAGAGATGCTATATATATATATAGTCATCAAGTTGATTCAAATAAATAGTTAATTTTAACTCATAGAGATGCTACATACAGTTTCTGAGGCTATAAACCTTTATACGATCAGATAGCGTCATCTTTCTCCTGTGGAACATTTAGTAGATTTTTAACTATTAAACTTGCAGTTAGCAGTCCAATGCCAACAGTACCACAATGGCTACTTACTCCTTTGTAAATAAACTAAGATATATACATAAGCTTTTAGATACAATGTATTTTAAGATATAAATATCTAAAGTGTGTGTATATAGTATATACTTTAATCATTTTATTGGGAGCCCTTACAGCTCTTATCACAATCCATACATACATCTATTTTGTCAAGCACATTTGTACATATGTTGCCAACATCATTTTCAAAATATTTTCTTTCTTCTTGAGACCTTAGTATCAGCTCCTCTTTTTTCCCTCCCTTTCCCCCTCCCCCATGAACTCTTGATAAATTATACATTATTATTATTTTCATATCTTATATCATCTGCTGTCTCCTTTCACCCACTTATCTGTCATTTGTCTCCCTAATTTTTTAATCTTTTTATTGGGGCTCATAAGGCTCTTATCACAATCTGTACATACATCAATTGAGCAAAGCACCCTTATACATTCGTTGCACTCATCATTCTCATAATTCACCTTCTACTTGGATTCCTGGAATCAGCTCGGTTTTCCTTTCCCCCCCACTGGCCCCCTCCCTCCCCGATCCCATACCTGGTCCCTTGATAGTTTATAAATAATTATTATATCTTATCTTACACTCCCCGGTGTTTCCCCTCACCCGCCTCCCCATTGCCCATCTCCCAGAGAGGAGGTTACACATAGATCTCCGAGATCGGTTCTCCTTTTCTACACCCCCTTCCCCCCTGGTGTCGCCACTCCCGCCGCTGGTGTTGAGGGGTTCGTCTGTCCTAGATTCCCTGTGTTTCCAGATCCCTACTGCACCGCTGTACATCCTAAATACAGACATGTACATATGTAAATATATTTATGATTATGGGAGCAACAGACCTTTGTGCATATATTTATAGGTTCAGTAGTAGGGTAGCAGATGGACATTAGGCCTCCTCATGCATAATCCCCCAATACAATAGCACCTCGCCCTGCTAAACGGTCATTGCAGGATACCCACCTTCCTGACATGATCACTGAAGACAGACGTGTATGTAAGCAAACGTGGTGAAGAAAGCTGATGGTGCCCAGCTATCAAAAAGATATAGCATCTGGGGTCTTAAAGGCTTGAAGGCAAACAAGCGGCCATCTAGCTCAGAGGCAACAAAGCCCACAGAGAAGAAGCACACGGCCTAAGCGAATACAAGGTGTTGAATGGACCATGTAGCATACACCAAGGAACAAAAACAATCATTGTGTGATCACCTTCCTCACATAACCGCTGAAGACAAAGGTGTGCATAAGCAAGTGTGGTGAAGAAGGATGATGGTGCCCGGCTACTGAGAGATATGGCGTCTGGGGACTTAAAGGCTTGAAAGCAAACAAGCGGCCATCTAGCCCAGAAGCAACCAAGCCCACACGGAAGCAGTAACCAACATAGGTGATCGTGAAGGGCAGAGGAGACCAGGTCTCAAACAACAAAGGTGGGATGGTGGTGAAAATCACATCACCGTGAATGAGGGAGAGTGTGTGATGGGGACCCAATGCCCATCTGTAGACAGCTGGACATCCCTTCCAGAAGGGTAGTGGGGAGGAGATGAGTCACTCATGGTTCAGTGTAGCAACAATGAAACTCAAAACCTTCCTCTAGTTCTTGAACGCTTCCTCCCCTCCCAATTACCCCAATTCTACCTTGCAGACCTGGTTGTACCAGAGGATGTCCCCCTATTTTAAGATATTTGTAGTTGAAAAAAAATACCTATTTTAACCAGATAAAGAAATGAGGCATTGATAACATCTTGAAGGTTCCGGAATTTTGGCCCCTCTTGTCACATTGCTCTCGCTCGGTCTTGGAGAGCTCCACTGTTTTTAGTTTCATAACAATTATTCCTTGCTGTTGGCAATGTAGTTTACTTATTATTTTGAACTTTTTGTAACCAGAATAATATTCTAGATATTATTCAAGGATTTCTATTCATTATTATATTTGTCATATTTATCCATGCTACTGTATAGATCTGTGGTTCACTAATTTTATTGCTGTATGAAATCTGTCTTAGACTGGGTCCTTTAGAAAAGCAAAACCCAGTGAAACGTGCTTATGTATAGATAGAGAATTTGCATCAAGAAATGGCTCACAGAGTTGTAAAAGTGGACAAATCCAAGACCCAGCAAGGTCCAAGGCCATGGGTCAGACTTTAGGTTGAAGACTTCTTCCAACTCATGTAGCTATGGGGACAGATGAACACAATATTGGCAGGAATATAACAGGCTTGCAAAAGAAAAGAAGCAAATTAATAAATCAAAGATGTACCCAGCAGATAGAAAGTTGCTGGTGACGCCAAGATCCTGAAGCAATATGGAAGGCTGTTGGCTGAAGTCCAAAACTAGAAGTCAATGAGCACAGCACAGGATCCAGACTGAGCACAAATAAAATAAGCTTTGCCACAATGTCCACTTATATTGGATGCATGTCATACCCAGGAGAAAACTTCCTTTTCATCAATTGTATCAGGACTGTAATATGAGTAAGAGTATTGCATCTACCCTAATATTCTTATCATTTATTCTACCACTTGTCGGTCAGTTTGTCATGCTGTGATGTCTTGTGTGTTCCGTGATGCTGGAAGTCATGTCATGGATATTTCAAATGCCAGCAGAGTTACCCCACATGAACAAGTTCCAGCAGAGCATCCAGACTAAGAAAAAGGAACCGGTTCTCTATTTCAGAGGAATTTGCCATAGAAAACATATGGATAACAACAAAACATTGCCAGGTACTGACAGCCTCATTCATGGAAATACAACAACGTCAGAGAGAGTGCCAGAAGGTGTCTCAGATCAGAAGGACCTCGAAGCACGAGGCAGGAAGACCTGCTTTCCTACTCTGTCTGTAGTCTAGATTCTATTCTAGACTCTAGAACAGGCTCCACTGAAGTCTGTCCACCTGGGGTGCCCCTAATAGCTTCACAGCAAAGCACAAGCTGCCACATTACGACAAACTGACAGACAATTGCCATTTTCTAATTGCCAGAAATTACATTGGGTAAGTTATGTTTTTCTAGAAGTGTGAAATTTTCAAATCTTTAAAATTATTGACATAAACTGTAATACCATCTACTCAATGCTGGTAGTACCAGAGTTATGTCTCTTTTTAAAATTTTTATATAGATTATTTAGGCTTTCTCTACTTTTCTCATAAGGAAACTTGCCAGTTTTGAGATATTATTTTTTTTCTTTCCCTCAACAATCTCCTTGGACACTTGTTTTCTAAATCATTAATCTCTGCTCAACTATGTATTATCTCCTTTATTTATTTATTTGTTTATTTATTGTATTATCTTCTTTCTTAAGCATTTTTGTGTTGATTTTGCTGTTTTTACAAAACTTTTTGAGGCATAATTTTGGTTTATTATTTTTTAGCATTATTCCTTGAGATATACATTGGAGGCTAAAAGTATTTAATTACTCCATTAGATTTCTATCCTTTGATTTTCCATATATTTTTCACTATTATTCAATTTAAAGTATCTTGTAATTTCCATTACAATTTGATTTGAACCATGGAATTGGTAGAACTTCTTACTGGATTTCCCATATTCTCTTTTAATTTTTTTGAAAATGTTGATTGCACTTTGGTGAGAGAACACACTGTAATTTGCCGTTCTAAATTTTCTGAAATGTCCTTTATTGTACATCTGTCAATTATTAAAAGCTGTCCATATATGTTTCAAAACCTTATATTCCTGAGAGTGCACTAGGGGGAGTGAGTAGGAGGGGGAGGGAAAAAAAGGAAAATGAGCTGATTCCAGGAACCAAAGTGGAAGGCGAATTTTGAGAATGACGAGGGCAACGAATATACAAGGGTGCTTTGCTCAACTGATGTATGTATGGATTGTGATAAGAGTTGTATGACCCCCAATAAAATGATTTATTTAATTTTTAAAAATTCTTCATATTATAATGATTTTTTTATTCATTTGTTCTATCATCTAGTGAAAAATGTAGAGTCAAAGCCCCCACTATAATAGGTTTGTTTCTTTTGCTTGTAGTTGTTAAGTTCTAGGTTAATGCTGATTCAAAGCAATCCCATGTGATAGAGTAGAACCATCCTGTAGTGTTTCCTTGGCTGTAATGTCTACAGAAGACATTAACAGCTCAAAGTATTTCATCCGCATGGCAAGGTCCCAAGGGGGAAGGGGATTTTCATTTTTTATCCCTCAGAAACTTCCTCAGCTCACCTTCTTGTATACCCATTTCTGAACTAAACTAGACCAATCACTAGCAAAATGGCACAGGGACACAATTGCTTTCTGTCAATCATGGCTCAGGAGCCACAGGTGTCTCCTCCCTGGAATGGTGTGCAAAGACAGTTAATAAATGGACAAAATTAGAGGTCTGAGGATGAGGAGGGGAAGAAAGCTGTGAGTATAAATGAACATCACCTTCTAAAACTTTTACTACTATGACTCATCAGTAATGGGCAAAATATATCCCACAATCTGAAACTTGCTGTTAAATTCCTCCCGGTGTTTACACTAATACATTTATCAGGATCCTTTGGGTACAGTTACTAGATAAACTTGACTCGAAGGTTAAAAAATATTTAGTTACTCGTTTATATTGTAAATTCCTTGATTTCCTATACATTTTTCATTATTATTAAAGTTAAAGTACATTACAATTTCCATTATAAACTTTTAAAAGCCATATACTTAATAATGCGTGAGATGTGGAGTTACTTGTCAGTTTAATATTGCTGTTAAAAGGGGTTTATTTAGATTTAATTAATCTACTTTGGATTTTTTATTATTAAATACTTTTATTGGGAGCTCTTACAGCTCTTATCACAATCCATACATACATCTATGTGTCAAGCACATTTGTACATATGTTGCCATCATCATTTTCAAAGCATTTTGTTTCTACTTGAGCCCTCAGTTTTCCTCCCTCCCCCACCCTCTCTCCCTCATAAACACTTGATAATTTATAAATTATTATTTAATATCTTACATTATCTGGTGCCTGTCTCCCTTCACCCACCTTTCTGTTGTTCATTCCTCTGGGAGGGGGTTATATGTTGATCTTAGCAATCTATTTCCCTTTTCTCCCCCGACCTTCCCCTTACCTTCCTGGTATCTCTAGTCTCATTATTGGTTCTGAGGAGTTAATCTGTCCTAGATTCCCGGTGTTGCAGGATCTTATATGTAGCAGTGTACATGTTATGGTCTAGTCAGATTTATAAGGTAGAATTGAGGCCATGATAATGGAGGGAGGAAGCATTAAAGAACTAGAGAAACGTTGTATGTTTCATCAGTGCTACATCTCTTTCTTGTGACCCTTCCGTAAGGGGATGTCCAATAGTCTACAGATGGGTTTTTGGTCTCCCTTCTGTACCCCTCCTCCCATTTACATTGGTATGAATTTACACTGGTAGGACGCCTGATACCTGATCCCTTTGGCACCTCGTGATCACGCAGGCTGGGGTGCTTCTCCTTATGGCCTGTGCTGCTTCTCAGCTAGATGGCCGCTTGTTTATCTTGAAGACTTTAAGACTCCAGTCCACCTTGGCTCTTGATGACACTGTTTCCTTTTCTAACTGCTTACAAACCACTATTTAATAATAATTGTTACATATAATTATTATGATATGCAATATAATGTATATATATTTGTTGAACATCAACATGAATCACCAAATCCCAAGGCAGTAGTGGATTATATATTTTTCATCATTTTGAGAATTGTTTTCTTCCATTTTCTAGACATTTCTGCAATTCCTCATATCACATAATGACCCTATTATATATGGTTTTCCAGACTGTACATCTTTATGGGTATAGACAGACTCATTTTTATCCTGTAAAGAGGTTGGTGGTTTTGAACACCCTATGTTGCAATTTGATATGTGCATTTATCTAATATGTGCTAGATATCCTGCTAGGACCTTTATGTATGTTAAGTGGCCCTGATGGAATAGTGGATTACAAACAGGGCTGCTAACCTCAAGGTCAGTAGTTCAAACCCACAAGCTGCTATGCAGGAAAAAGATGAGGTTCTCTGTTTCCAAAAAGATTTACAACTTCAGAAACTCAAAGGAGCAGTTCTTCCCATAGGGTTACTGTAAGTCAGAATTGACTCAATGGCAATGGGTTATATATTAAGTCATTTAACCGCCACCAACCATGTCAATGTAATACTGATTTACAGGGAAGACAAGTTACTTGTCCCCGATAAAAACATCTGACTCCGATGCCCCCACATTTAGTTGCAATAATTCAATATAGCTGATATGATATCTTGAATTATATCCACATATCTTAGAGGATGATCCAATTGTGGTTATTTTAATCGAAGTTCTCATTAAGATCACACTAGATGTTTACAACACCGAGTTTGAGTTTATATTCCTAGTAGCTCAGTCTTACTAAGTTTAGTAAAACAACTATCATTCAATCTCACTAAAAAATTTTCTTCTACTAATGCCATAATTTTATTGTTGAACCTCCTTGGAGCTGGACATTCTGATATCTCCACTGCTTCCTAGACCTAAATAAGTGTTTTGGTGTTTAGCTATTTTGTTGTTGGTGTTCTAAGCACAAAATCTTCACACCAAGAGATTTTGGGAACTATCAATAAAATGTGTCTAAAGATTTACAATAACGATACTACACATAATCATAACTTTATAATCCTCAAAGTGAAGGTTGGCAACCTTATTGTTAGAACATATTTTTAAGTCCGTATCCAGAACAAGAAACATTCCATCATCTCTCTCTAAGTGAAGTCTGGGTAAAACTAATTTTAAGAAATAAACAAGAAAAGATTCATATCATAAACATTTCTGAGGATAAATTCTTCAAATTCACTACTCTTGGGTTAGTGAGTCTAGAATAATTTTCTTGGACATTCAAATATAGCTCAATAAAAAGAATTGAAATTATCATGCTTTTATATTTTGCCTAAATTTGAAAAAAAGCTTTCCAAATATAATGGAGTGCATCACTGCTGTTACATTTCCATTCAGCTGTGGTTTCCCTCTAAATTGGCAGTCAGTGAGCGACACCGCAGGCCCAGCTCCATCATTGCTATTCTCCCGGTGGATTTCTCTAAATCCGGAGTATTTTTTCTATTCCCACCTTGATTCACTAGAGAGACATGCCTTCTACTGATTTTCTCAGTTTACATATCCTCTAGTGATCTTCCCTAGGAAAACATACTGTATCAATACCCAAATCGAGCGGTGTTAGCGGCCCAGGCTAAGTTTCAGGTTTCATAAGCAGTAATGAAGAAAGTGCAAGATGGCTGCAGCAGCAAGTTGACAGGGAACTGCTGGAAATTCAAGCTGGATTCAGAGACTATCTGTAATGAGGAATATCATTGCTGGGGTCAGGAGGGCTTTAGCTGAAAGCTGAGATTACCATAAAGATGTTTACTTGTATGTCATTAAATATGCAAAGGCACTCGACGGCATGGCCCCTAACAAATTATTGAAAATATTTCAAGGAATGAGGCTTTCAGGATACGTAATGATCCTCAGGCAGAACCTCTCTGTAGACCAAGAGACAGTCATTCTAAGAGCACATGGGGGTCCTGAATGGTTTGAAATCACCAAGCTTATTCAATATTTACTGTCCAAATAATTTTAAAAGATGGACTATTATGAAGGAGAGCATGCCATCTGAATTGAAAAATAGCTTATTACCCACTTGTGATAGGCAGATAACACGACCTTGCTTGCTGGAAGTGAAGGGAACTTGGAGCACTTACTAATGAAGTTCAACTGGCAAGCTTCTATTTTTGGTGCTTGTCTGTGGTTCATTATGTTAAATCTACACTTTCTTCCTTAAAAACTAATCCAAAGCCCATATACCTTCAGACTAGCCATATTATTTTATTGATTGATATACATTACCAGTCATTATACATACTTTTAAATATACAAGCATGTGTTATGTAATGTCTGTTCTTTCAACATGTGACCACATGTACATCCATAGTCCCATAAAGTTATTTTCAAAATTCTGAATGGAGAATGGCAATGACATATATTTTTTGAGAAATACTAAGATTTAGAGACCAAATAGATCTCTCACTAGTTCTCTCCTCCTGGAGCTCCTTGACCCTGGAGTGGTAGGGGGAGGAGGTCCTCATGCCCACCCACAGTGGCCTGTCCCAGCACACTTGCCTCAGAAAGGGACCACGGAGACACTGCCAACATTGCCAAAGAGGGTGCCTTGCCCAGGTCACAACAACAATGTGAAGCAATCAGTGTACATGATAGCCCCAAGTTCAGGCTGCAGTACCACCGCAGTGGCAGCTTGCTCAGTGGGTGGACAAGGCTTGAGTGTCACTCTGAGAGACCAGATTGCAACTAAAAGGACCCAGAAGAGCAATGCCAAAATCGTCGCACATTCCCTTGGCACGGTGGCCGGAGCATGGGTCCCCAGACCAATTCCGTGATTGTCCTACATGCGTCTCTCGCTTGTAAATCAAAACATCCAAATTACATAACATCTTATATCACAGAACATATCCCACCTGAGTTTTGAGATTATCCAGAGATCAGATTTAATTCTTTGAACACTAATGACAGAAGACCTGATGAGCTGTGGGAGGACATCACGACTGTCATTCATGAAGAAATCAAAAAGTCATTAAAAAGAAACAAAAGAAAGAAAAGATGAAAATGAATGTCAGAAGACACACTGAAACTTGCTATTCATCATAGAGTAGCTAATGCAAATTGAGGAAAGGATGAAGTCAAGGAACTGAATGGAAAATTTCAAAGCGAAGCTTGAGAAGACAAAGACAAAGATTATAACACAGTGTTGTTCAAGGACCTAGAATTAGGAAACCAAGAGGGAAGAACACACTCAGAATATCTGAAATGGAAAGAACTCATGGAAAAAATCAAGCTTCAAATTGCAATTTTGAAAGATTCCGTGAACAAAATATTGAATGATGCAGAAAGCATCAAGAGAAGATGGAAAGAATACAGAGTCACTGAGCCAGAAAGAACAAGTCAACGGCCCACAATTTCAGGAGGTTGTATATGAGCAAGCAAAATGGTGCTGGTGGAAGAAATTCAAGTTGCATTGAATGCATTAGCCAAAACCAAGGCTCCAGGAATTGACAGAGTACCCATTGAAAAGTGTCAGAAAACCTAAGAAGCACTGGAAGCACTTACTCATCTATGCCAGGAAATTTGGAAGACAGCTACCTGGTCAACTGACAGGAAGAGATCCATATTCGTGCCCATTCTAAAGAAAGGTGACCCAACAGAATGTTCAAAGTATAAAACGATATCACTGATACTGCACACAAGTAAACTTTGGCTTAAGAACATCCAACAATGGTTGCAGCAGCACATTGACAGGAAACTGCCAGAAGTTCAGGCGGGATTAAGAAGAGGATGTGAAGCATTACTGATGTCAGATGGATCTTTCCCCAAAGAAGGAAATACTAGAAAGATGTTTACTTGTGTTGCATTGATTTTCCAAAGGTATTCGACTGTATGGACCATAAGAAACTTTGGATAGCCTTGAGAAGAATTGGATTTTCATAACATTTCTTTGTGCTCATGTAGTGCTTATAAGCAGATCAAGAAACAATTGTGCAAAGAGAACAAGGGAATACTGCATAGTTTAAAATCATAAAAGGTGTGAATGAAGGTTGTATCCACTCACCATACTTGTTCAATCTCTATGCTGAGAAAATCATCAGAGAAGCTGGATTATAAGGAGAAGATTGTGGCATCAGGATTGGAGGAAGGCTTATTAGCAACCTGCAACAGAGAGATGACACACCGTACTTGCTAAGAGGGAGAGGGATTTGAAGCACTCATGCTAATGATGAAGGATTATAGCCTTCAGTATGGTTTACAACCCAATGTAAGGAAGACCAAAATCCTCACAACTGGACTAATAGGTAACATGATGATAAATGGAGAAGCGTTTGAAGTTGTCATAGTCAATGCTCATGGAAGCAGCAGACATGAGATCAAACAGTGCATTGCACTAGGTAAATCTGCTGCACAAAAACTCTTTAGAGTATTAAAGAGCAAAGATGTTATTTTGAGGACTACGGTGCGCCGGGCCTAAGCCATGGTATTCTCTGTTGCATCACATGAATGTGAAAGTGGGACACTGAATAAGGAAGGCTGAGGAAAAACAGACGCAGTTGAATTGTGGTGCTGGAGAAGAATATTGAAAGCACTGTGTACTGTAAAAGGACAAACTGATCTACGTAGGAAGACGTAAGGCCAGAGTGCTCCTTAGAGGCAACAATGGCAAGATTTCGTCTTACATGCTTTGGACATATTGTCAGGAGAAGTACCTGGGGAAGGACATCCTGTTTGGTAAAGTAGAGAGATGGCACAAAGGAGGAAGGCGCTTGGAACGGACAGATACAGTGTCTGCATCGATGGTGCCAGGCACCGGAACAACTGTGAGCATGGCTCAGGACAGTGGAGTGTTTCATCCTGTTGTGCATAGGGTCACTATGGATCAGAGTTGACTCAATGGCATTGAACAACACACAACAACAGCTACTTTAAATGACACTTACATGTATGTTCTTGAAAGGTTCTGTAAACCCAATTTTGACTCATCGCAACTCTGTACAACAGAACAAAACACTGCCTTGTCCTATGCCATCCTCACAACTACTCTCACATTTGCGTTTCCTGGTGCAGCCACTGTGGGAATCCATCTCAACAAAGGCTGAGGTACTTAGTGTATTGTGCCAACCTGGCCGATAAACATATGTGGGGTTAATTGAAGAGCGGAGAGATAAATGGTTCAATGAGCCTCACCTTTCTAGTTCTCGGGTCTCTTGCTTTCTGATGATCCGACCAGATTGCAGGTGCCTTAGCCAGTTCCCTGCTTCAGCTGGCAAGGCTCCCTTCCTGCAAGACATCCCTGAGGAGAAGCCACATGGACTTACCCCGATGCAGCCCTGGGTGCTGGAGCAGCCGTGTGGAGACCCCTACCAGCGCTGAGATGCATACATGTTCACTGATTTGGCTTTGCTCCTGCAATAGGTGTCAGAGTGTGTGTTTTGTGAGATGGAGGAGGACTTTGTGAATTGGTGTTGGACATATGGGTTAATGTTGGACTTGTGAGCTTGGGCAGCACTGGGTTGGGATGTTTTCTTGATGCACACTTAACCTTTAGATAAAACTGTCAGATACATAAGTTTCTGTAGATTTGTTTCTCTAAAGTACCCAGACTAACACAAAGGCCTTCCACTTTTTTGCTGCCTCTATATTTTACCAAATACGATGTCCTTCTCCAGGGACTGGCCTCCCCTGAAAGCAAGTCCAGAGTATGTGAAACAAAGTCTCACCATCCTTTCTCCTAAGAAGCTTTCTGGTTGGACTTCTTCCAGGTAAGATTTGTTTGTTCTTTTGGAAGTCCATGGTATTTTCAATATTCCAGCGTCACTGTGATTCAAAAGCATTGACTCTTCTATTGTCTTCTTTATTCAGTTTCCAGTTTTCATATACATGAAAAAAATATCATGGCTAGTATCAGGTGTGTTTTCATCCTCACAATAACAACCTTACTTTTCAAAGTTAAAGAGGTCTGTGCAGCAGATTTACCCGGTGCAATGAGTCCTGTGACCCCTTTCTTGACTGCTGCTTCCGTGAGCATGGATTGCACCTCCAAGACAGACAGAATCCTGGACAACGCCCATCTCTCCTCCATCTGCCATGATCGTAACCACTGGTTCAGTTCTAAGGATTTTGGTTTTCCTTATATTGAATTGTAATCCCTAAAACTCAATATAAAGGCACATATATGTATGGCAATTTAAAGGGTATTGCGACAACATTCATACTTTTAAGATGGTAGATAAATGTTATCTCATTCTCTGTAATATATTTTAGATTTAAATACATATTATTATCTGGTTATGGCTACAATTCAAAACTATATTTCATACTTTTAATATAAGTATTACCCGGTTTTAAACTTTCACTAACCTATTATTACTGGTTCACAAAGCATGATAAAAGAAATTTTAAAATTATGTAATTTATGTAACTAGGAAAACAATAACTGAGCCAAGAAAATAATGCCCTCAAAATACTGATGATCCAAGAGCTCAATCTGTGCTGGTCGTTTTCTTGTAACTGATGACAGTTACAGTAAAATTTAATATCAGCTTTCCTTTCTTTTCCAGTTTCTCCAATCTGCCTCATATCTGCATCTCCTCACGCCATGTGTCCTATCTCCTCTAACTTTGTAAAGTTTCTAAAATTACTCAAAGGTTTTCTAAGAATAGTAGGATTAATATCTTGAAACAGCAAAACTTTTTTCCGGTGCTATTTTGTAACGTTCTTTTTGTTAAATTTAGCTCCATACTTCCACCCAGTGGGATTTCTTAAAAAAAAAAAAGATATAAATGAGGAAAAGAAGGTTAAAAAGAGGCCGAGACAGAAGGGAGGAAGAGGAAGAAAGGACAAAAGGAGCACTCTTTCCTTTCAAAATGTATCCTTCAGAAACCTGGGTGCTTCATTAAGCACTGACCTCAATGTCTTTGTCATATATGTTTGAGTATATACACACATAGGCACAGATACACTACTCCTTTTTTTAAAACAACTATGATGTACATGCTTGGTAAAGTATAGGAGCTGCAAAAAAAAAAAGAGGAAGATTCTGATTAAGATGGATTGATACCTGTGATAAGAGTTGTATGAGCCCCTAATAAAACGTTTAAAACAAACAAACAAACAAAAAGATGGATTGATACAGTGGCTGCAACAACAGGCTCAAACAAAACAATCCGGACTGGGCAGTTTCATTCTGTTGTGTCACCCCTACCAAGAACAACAACACCAGCATGGGGCACAGTAATATAAATGGTCAATTACCCCCAACTAACAGGTCTAGCCCAATATTTCATTTGGCAATGGTTCATTCTAACTGTACAAGTGATGCATATTTAAAGCTTCAAATTAACGTTTTTTGGAAATATGTTCAAAAGACAGAATCTACAATCAACAAAATCCAAAGTCAAGTCAAATCCGCTGTCTTCTAGTTGATTCTAACTGAATGCAATGCTAACAGGCAGAGTAAAACTTCCACAGTTTCCAAGCTTGCAATCATTACAGAAGCAGCCTGTCGCCGCGTTTTTTCTCGAAAAGGGGTTGGTGGGTTTGATCACTGGCCTTCTGGTTAACAGTCAAGCACTTAACCACAGCACGACCAGGGCTCCTTCACCATCTGCTAACTGCCTTCGTAGTTTACCATTTCATAAGCATTTTTAAATAGATACAGAAGTTTTAATAGAGGAATAAATGTAAAGGAAATGATATATAATTTCCTTTTTAGAAAGCATCTACCAGGCTGAGTTCACTAGAGAAGCACAACCAGTGGGGTGTGTGTGTGTGTGTGTGTGTGTGCGCGCGCATCTATATAGCAGCAAATTATTATACAACTTAGTGATGTTCTAGAATTAGTAAATCTTTAAAGAATACTGATTTAGCTATCCAAGAAATATTGTCTAGCACACTATAGAAGGGACATGGGATACAAACATGACTGAAAGGATGCCATATATGGTACCTAACTTATGAGCGCTTTAGATGAATAATGCCTTATGTGAATAACTGTCCCTCACATGGCGCCTATCACACCATAGAAGGGATATGGGATGTAAGGCCGACTAAAAGAATAGCCTAACCACACAGGGCTCTTGTCCTAAGGGAAGACAGTCAGTACACAAATGAATATAGGATAAAATGTCCTATAATGACAAATAGTTGAAGAAAATTATAACATGGTATGGGAATAGGATAATCATAGTGTACAGAGGATGCCTCTTTGTGAAAAAAATTAGTTGATCACAGGACTTAAGGACACAGAGAAGTGAAAAGGTGTTGTTTAAGAGTATTCAAGAATGATGAAATAGCATAAGAAATGGCATGAAGTGGTCCTGCGCTCAAATGACATCACAACATTAAGTAATCAGCTAAGATCTTAAATTATCAAGTATCTTGAAGGAGGTAATTTATAGCTTAGAAAATTTGATCAATATTAACCAAAGACTTTAAGAACCAGCAATAGAATCCTGATACAAGTAAATAGCAAGATTAATTTTCTTCCTATTATTTTTAGTGGTTATAAATTGTCAAGCAAACCATGAAAGTATTAACTAACTTTGGTAAACTTCCTTTAAAATAAAACAACTCCTGCTTAGAATTCTCAGATGAAGAAATCCTATCGTTTGAAGGTCTTCGTATATTTAACATACTATGTAATTAATCTATTAATTACATTTATATTTTGTCTCCTTACTACCAAAAATAGAACATTATCTTTACAAAGACTGATTTTTTTCTTTTCATTTACTTATTTATACCATGCACATAGATCAATGCCTACATGCACTAGGGGTTCAATAAATACTCACTGAAGTTAATGTGTTTGCTTTTGATCAATCACGTCAGTAAAGCATGATCAATTATATCCTCTCTAACCACAGATTCTATTATTAGTGATCATCATATTAATAAAATAACATATGCTTTAATTTGTAAAGTCATGAAGAAAAAACATATTTATTAAAATTATAATTGAGGTAGGATATGAACAGCTATAATATTAATAAATAAGATGAAAACATTCCCAATGTTTTACATGTATTAACTCATTCAATTGTCACAAAAAATATAAAATAAATAATATTATTTTGTGTCTAAAATCCTTTGTCCATTTGTAGGACTTTTGTGTTCCTTTGAAACTGGGAGCTATGCCATGGGAGAAAAGATGGAAGTTATCAAGCATTTCGTCTTGCTTGGTACCACAAGGAATGCTCCTGGAAGCAACAGTCCAGAGATCAAATGATACATTCAGTGGGTAAATCTGCTGCTCAAGACCTCTTTAAATTGTTTAAAAGCGAGGAGGTTACTTTGAGGAATAAGGGGGACCTGATCCAAGCCATAGTGTTTTCAATTGCCTCATATGTGAGAGTTGGACATGGACGAAGTAAGACTGGAGAATTGGTGCATTTGAACTACGGTGCTAGTGCAGAACTCTAAAAGTATCATGGACTGCCAAAAAACGAACAATTCTTCCTTATAAGAAGTACAGTAGGATGCTCCTTAGAGGCAAGGATGGGGAGACTTCGTCTCACATACTTTGGACATGTTGTCAGGAGAGGCCAGTCCCTGGAAAAGGACGTCATGCTCGGAAAAGTGGAGGAGTGGCGAAAATGGGGAAGGCCCTCTTTCGCCGAGATGCATGCGCACAGGGGTTCCAACAGCAGCCTCAAGCATAAGAATAATTCTGAGGCTGGTGCAGAACTGGGCCATACCGTGTTCTGTTGCACATGGGATCACTATGAGTCAGAACTGACTCGACGGCACCTAACAACATGAATTCCAAAAGTCTTGCTACAAAATCTTAGAAAACATCATTAAACAAAAATATCAAAATGCCTGATGCAAAGGGCTTAAGTGGAGAGCAAATGCTTTGAGAATGATTGGGGCAGGAAATGTATGGATGTGCTTTATACAATTGATGTATGTATATGTATGGATTGTGATAAGAGTTGTATGAGTCCCTAATAAAATGTAAAAAAAGAGGAGAAAAGAAAAAAAAAAGAAAATGATTAGGGCAAAGAATGTACAGATGTGTTTTATACAATTGATGTATGTATATGTATGGACTGTGATAAGAGTTGTATAAGCCCCTAATAAATTGTTTTTAAAAATATCAAAATGCAATGCTATTGTTTTTCAACATATCCTCTGAGATAGTTTATGGCCAATAAACACAAGTGGGATTAATTGAAGGGCAGAGAGATAAATGGCTCGGTGAGCCTCGCCTTTCTTGTCTCTCGCTCTTTGAGCATCAGATCAGTGTGCAGATACCTTGCTTGTTCCGTGCCTCAATTTACAAGCTACACTACCTGTGGGACACCTAGCCGGTGGACAGTTGGTGACCTGGCTGACAGTTGGTGACCTGCCTTGCTCTTTGCTGCCTGTGCTGATATAGCCTAGCTCTCTCTACAGAGGACTATTGGTGGCCCTCAAGACTTGAAGGACTGCCAGTGTCTCACAACTCTCTCATGGGAGTGAGTTGCACTGAGCCATCTGTACTGCTTTATAATTTAACTGTTCATTTCTCGTATTATCTATATCTCTGTATATAATCAAACAGTTCATTTCTTGTTATATATCAATCTTTATTAATATATCTATAATTACTAGCAATCTGGATTTGTCTCTCTAGAGAACCCTGTCTAACACATTCTCCATCTAAGTCTATACACTTGTGAAGATGGTGTTTCCGTCTCTCTAAACCATCCCTAAAGAATTTTGTGCTCTTGGATTTATACCAAGTTAAAATATCCATTTAATCATCCCTGGGGCACTCAGATCATGTCCACTTGAAATGTTTCTTGAGTTTTATAAACAAGGAGAAGTCTGAATAGGGAAATATCAGGGATGTAAGGTGAACAAGATAAGAATTCCCAATGAAATCCTGATAGGACAATCCTTGCTACACTCAAAGAATGGGTAGGTGCCTTGATGCAATGGGAAATAATTCATTGGTGCAGCTTTCCTGGACCTTTTCTCAGTGGTGCAGTTGTCAGCTTCTCTAGTACCACTTCCTAATAAGAACCCACAATTGTCCTGTGTCCATTGCAAAAATCTATCCAATTATTCTGTCGGGATTCCAAATAATATAATCTGCTGAATGGATCTCTGTCTTTAATTGGCCCAGTAGATCCCCTTGGAAACTGCTGTTTGGATTAGATTTGTTTTTATTTTGCTTTGTTTTGTCTTGAGAACATGCTTATGAGACAAAGACAAGGGTGTTATTGAGAGAAATTGTCCTCAGTCACCCACTAATCAAGAGATATATTGGAGCACATTTTGTCTGGGATAAACCTATGCTGCATGCATGAACTGGAACCCTAGTAGAAATAACTTTTGATATATTTGTGTGTGGCTCCTAGCCTTTGCCTAACATACTAAATCCCCAAACAAACCCACCTTATCGAGGCCATTCTAACTCAAAGTCCCGAGAGGGGCTCTCTGAGACTGCAAGTCTGGGGTTTTTGGGTTTTTTTTTTTTGCTTTGTTTTGTGTTTGGGGTTTTGGTTGTTTTGTCTTGTTGGGTTTTTTGTTTGCTTGCTTGGTGGGTTTTATTTTTGAGACTGTAAGTCTTCCTGGAAGAAACCACCTCATCTTTCTTCCTCAGAGTGGCTGGTGGGTTTCAAATGCTGACTGTGTGGTTAGCAGCCTGATACCGAATCCACAGTTCCCTGAATGTCAAAATAGGGCAGTAATAAAGAATAAGAGGTCAGGTCGATAAGTTTAAGGATATTGTGTCTGAAATTTTTTAGATATTAGTAGGAGCCCATTAGCATGAAAAGTATTTTCTCAGACCCAATTTTAATGGATTGTAGATTGTTATTGAGACCACTGTTGTTTACTAACCTGAAGCAACTTAACCTGACAGTGAAAAGCTGGTGAGACAGAAAAAACAAAGTTCCCGAAGAAATACTAAAAATACTAGAGGAACAACATATGAGAATAGCGCTAAGAGACTGAGGTACAATGCAATTAGGTCAAAAGTTCTGTACCAGAAAATCTCCTGAGCGTGCTGCAGTCACACATGCGGAATGTTCTCTGCGGGCCCAGGGTTAGTTGGGCACTTTGGGAAGACGGAGGGCAGAAGGGACCAGAGTATCCACACTACAAACTGCAAAGACAAAGGGGCTTTCAACAATCCCTGGGAACTGAGAACTGAGAGTTCTTTTTTTATTTTATTTCAATTTTATTTTTTATTTAATTTTATTGGGGGCTCGTACAATTTTTTTAATCGTTTTATTAGGGGCTCATACAACTCTTATCACAATCCGCACATACATACATTGTGTAAAGCACATTTGTACATTCATTGCCCTCATCATTCTCAAAACATCTGCTCTCCACCCAAGCCCCTGGCATCAGGTCCTCATTTTTCCCCTCCCTCCCCACTCCCCCTTCCTCATGAACCCTTGATAATTTATAAATTATTATTTTGTCCTATCTTGCTCTGTCCTACATCTCCCTTCACCCACTTTTCTGTTGTCTGTCCCCTAGGAAGGAGGTCACATGTAGATCCTTGAAATCGGTTCCTCCTTTCCAACCCACGCTTCCTATCCCCTCCCAGTATCGCCACTCACACCCCTGGTCCTCAGGGGATCATCCGCCCTGGATTCCCTATGTTTCCAGTTCCCATCTGTACCAGTGTGCATCCTCTGGTCTAGCCAGACTTGCAAGGTAGGATTCGGATCATGACAGTGGGGGGGGGGGCGGGGGAGGAAACATTTAGGAACTAGAGGAAAGTTGTATTTTTCATCGTTGCTACATCGCATCCTGACTGGCTCATCTCCTCCCCAAGACCCTTCTGTAAGGGGATGTCCAATGGCCTACAAATGGGTTTTGGGTCTCCACTCCGCACTCCCCCACTCATTCACTAAGGTAAGATTTTTTGTTCTGATGATGCCTGATACCTGATCCCTTTAACACCTTGTGATCGCACAGGCTGGTGTGCTTCTTCCATGTGGGCTTTGTTGCTTCTGAGCTAGATGGCAGCTTGTTTACCTTCAAGTCTTTAATACCCCAGATGCTATATCTTTTGATAGCCAGGCACCATCAGCTTTCTTCACCACATTTGCTAATGCACCCATTTGTCTTCAGTGGTCGTATCAGGGAGGTGAGCACACATGATATGATTTTTTTTGTTCTTTGATGCCTGATAACTGATCCATTCGGCACCTCGTGGTCACACTGGCTGGTGTGCTTCTTCCATGTGGGCTTTATTGCTTCTGAGCCAGATGGCTGCTTGTTTACCTTCAAGCCTTTATGACCCCAGACACTATCTCTTAGCACATTTGGCTGTTCACCCTCTTTGTCTTCAGCAGTTGTGTCAGGAAGGTGAGCTCACAGAATGCCAATTTAATAGAAGAAAGTATTCTTGCATTGAGGGAGTACTTGAGTGGCGGCCCAATGTCCTTCTGCTACCTTAATATTAAACCTATAAATATATGCCCATAGATCTATTTCCCCATCCTCGTGTATAAATATATTTGCATATGTATATGTCTTTATCTAGACCTCTGTAAATGCCCTTTGCCTCCCAGCTCTTTCCTCTCTTTTGACTTTCCTCCTGTCCCACTATCATGCTCAGTCTCCACCTGGGTTTCAGCAATTTTTCTTGGTTACATTACTCTTGATCATGCCCTACCAGGCCTCCTCACCACCAATTTGGATCACTTGTTATTCCCTTATCCCTGGGGTGGTTAACACTACTACCTTTCCCCCACCTCCTCTTCTCCTATATCCCTCTGGAATTGTCGGTCCCTTGTTTTCTCCCTCTTGTTCCTCCAGCCTCTTATTTAGACAGACCTGCGGAGATAATAACATGCACAAAAACAAAACAGAGCAAAACCAAGCAACAATATACAACAAAACAATTACAACAAACCAATGACAAAAAAAAGACAACAAGAAAGAAAAGCTTATAGTTAGTTCAAGGATTGTTTGTTGGCCTTTAGGAGTGTTTTCCAGTCCAGTCTGTTGGGGCACCACGGCTTGGCCCCAAAGTCCACCTTCAGCATTCCCTGGGGACCTCGCCACTCCATTCTCTTGCTGTTCTGTTGCACCCCCTCAATGTTTTGCCTCAGTGTAGCGGGATCTGATTGGGTGCAATTCCCACACTGTGTCTCTCATGTTGTCCCCTATAGGGCTATGGGTCAGTGAGGGACATCATGTTTCATCGTGGGGTCGGCCATGTGGTCCTATCTGTTGACTGGCTGTTCTAATTTGGAACATCGACCTCACAGCCTGGTGGGCCATGATGTGCTCTCCTCTTTCCTGCTCCCCTTCATCTGCTCCCATGTGCTCCAATCAGAGATATCCCTCTTCCAGAGCTGTAGATCAGTGCCGTCCTTTGAAATAAATTCGTCTGAGGGGAGGGGCAGGTGTCCACTTAGTAGTCCCCTACTCCACGCCGGCATGTTGCATTCACATCTTGGAGCACTGGGTTGCACTCTGGTCACTCTTTCCCTGGGCTTATGACATGGCCCTGCTCCATGCTCCACTTCATGAGGAGATCACTGAAATCTGGGTGCTCTGTCACTAAACTGGATGGTCTTAAAGGCTTGTTTTCAAACAGGCGGCCATCTGAGTGAGGTGTCAACTAAGTCTACATGTAAGGAGCACACCAGGACCCCTGATCCAAGGACTACAAATAATATCATCCAAACCTAAAGGAGGGAATGGTATCAGAGCTTAAATCAGGAACACATGGTTTCCAGAAGGTTGTGGAATACAGTGGAAGCTCAAAATCCATTGGCAGGGTCTACACATGGGTTTAGCCTCCCATGCATCTCCTCTGGTCATAGTTGAAGGATGTAACTATTCCTTTGGACACAGAGCATTGTAAAGTCGATTGTGGCAGATGTTTGATCAAAATGTAATATTTCATCATTTGATCTCCCTTGACACTCATTTCAAAGCCGTTTCAGTTTGTTTGAAATGGAAATACATCTGGATTAAGCCCCTAGAGAATCCCCTCTGATCATGGACCAGGGATACAAAGAGCATAGCGACCATACAGAATGCTTTGTAAGGCGAATTGTTGCAGATACAGCTGGGTTAAAACTTAGCATCTCATCATTAGAGTTACCCTATGATTCATTTAAATTTGTCCTAGATTTTAGTATTTTCTGCTTTCTTTTAGATTGAATTTATTCTTGTTAATTTTCTTTGTTATTTTTGTTTGTTTGTTTGTTGTTTATGTTTTCTTGTATATGAAATCCAGGATAGTGAAATCTATAGAGACAGTAACTAGATTAATGGTTCATTGGGGGTATGGCAGGGAAGATTGGGGGGAAATGGGGAGCTAATAATAGTGAGTACGAGATTGAAGAAAATGTTCTAAGACTGATTGTTGTGATGACTGTACAACTTTTCTTGACATGATTGAACTATTGAATTACATAAAATGTGAATTATATGCCAATAAAACTATTGAGGGAAAATAAAATTAAAAAGCAAAATCATTTTATGAGGATTTTGAACTACATTTTTTAAAAATTGGGTTCTCTACATTAGAATTCCCACTGCAAAACCACAGATCTTTTTCCCAAAGAACTGTGGTAGGATCATAAGCCACTAAACTTTTGACTTCTGTACCCTCCCTCCAATCAAAGGTCTAAGTCAAAAGCTAAGTGATATAATCAAATGTCATGAAAAATAGAACACATTCTGGTCATGACATCTCTTTATAATTGTATTCCTTTTCTGTCAGATGAAGGTGACCTGAAGCTGCTTGCTCCTGTAAAGAGTTGCAGCCTTGGAAACTCCCAGGACCAGTTGCACACATTCCTGCAGGCTCCTGAAGATGGGAATTGACCCCGTGGCAGTGAGCTTGGATTTGGAGGGCTGAGGTTTGACACGTATCCAATCTATAGCACCTGCACCATATTGAAAGTGACTGCTGACTTAATAACAGTGACAAAATGATTATGTTAAAAATAAGATACTATATTCACATTTGATTTGAAATTTGAGTCAAAAATTTAAAACTCATCTTGAAATGAAAGACAAAAATCTTTGCCATGATTTATCAACTTGCATAAATATTTCTTATTAATGTTTAATAATCCTATCTTGCTCCGACTGATCACAGATTCTAGGACTTCCCCTTTAAATACCAATGTATAACAGAAAAAAATTCCTATGGAACTTCTGATTTTCTTATAAGACTTTTTTCTAGTACCTAATAATGCCATCTTGTTGTTCTCAAGTTGCAGAGGTTGCTATGCAACTATATTGAGAAAAGATTTTAAGCCAAAGAATATGGCCACATGGGTTAAGGTGTTAGAATAAAAGTAGTTGAAAGTGTGTGTGTGTGTGTGTGTGTGTAGGCAACTCCTGTGTAAAGGAGTTATACATAGTTATATATAGTTATACATAGTTATACATATATATATTAGCTACAGTAATAAGCTGTATGAATAAAGCAGCTTAAAAAAAAGATAAGTTAAAATAAGCAGATTTTCCAGTTAGAAGCTTACAAAATGCTTGCAGTTAATTGGGGCTATCATTTCATTTGACCATTCAAACAACTGTAGCATAGTCATAGGCACAAGTAAAGGAACTGTGGGTGGACAGTTAGCAGCTCAGCTGGCAGGCAAGGCGTACTGGTATAGCCCTCGTGGTTTTCCTTCCACTGAGGGGGAATATAAGGCTATAGAATTACAGCTTTGCAGTGAACCGTGTGTGACACCATTGTAACAAGGTGGAGCGCACGATATTCAGAAACCCATCCTTTTACCCCTGCTAGATTAAGCATATAATAAAAATATATATCATTATCGCTTTATTGAAGTCTAGGCAATTTGTAAAACCAAAAACAAAGTGTAAGTACTTACATGGAAGATTGTTTGTTTTTCCTTCAAACTAAAACAGTGCAAAACTCTGACCTATAGCCCTCCAGTCAAACAGCTTCATTTCGGCAAATTCAGACAGCGCCACTGGTGTGTTTGAACTGGAGACACCGAGGTCAGCGGCTCAACACATGACCCACTACAGCATCCGGGCTCCATCTTCATATTCTTCCTGATCTTTACTTCCAATTTTAAAAAAAAAAAACACAGCAAATCAATCTCCATCTAATTGCTTTCCGCTCATGTATTTCACATTAGAATGGGGCCCCATGGGGCTTTTGATGACTGTGAACTTTGGGGAATCAATTTCCAGGCCTTTCTCTCAAGGCACCTCTAGGTGGATTCTAAACACCAGCCTTTGGTTACTAGCCCAGCATTTAACCATTTGTTATACTCAGTGCCTGTTTTCTTTCTGCAAGAACTCCATATTTCTATCAGTTATGGAATAAACCCTTTGTTACTGAAACTAAACATTCTACTTTTACTTCAAGAGGCTTTACTTATTCACAAACCTAAAACTTTATGGCCCTGTGGTTTCGCTGGCTTGTTTTTCATTCACGGTTACTAATCAGCTTTACAACGTGGCTAAATTGTTCTCCTCTCTCATAGAGAGTACTTAATAAACAAAACCATTATGTTATGCTTTAATAAAAATTACTAGGTTTATCAAAATTATAATTTCAAGAGGTCTCATAGTTAACAATGGGTAACATTTTTCAGGAGTCTCTTTTTAAAGTTAACTCAGTAACCACTAAGTACTTCATCATTATGAAAAATTATATTCACAACTGGACCAAAAGATAACATCATAATAAAAGGAGAAAATATTGAAGTCACCAAGAATGACATCTAGCTTGGATTCACAATCAACGCCCGTGGAAGCAGCCGTTGCAAAACCCAACAATTGAATAGAACAAATCTGGTGCACATGACCTTTTTAAAATGTTAAAAAATAACGATATTACTTTAGGTAATGCTATTACCCAAGCCATGGAATTTCCAGTCACTTCATATGCATGTAAGAGTTTAATGTTGAATAAAGATGGCCAAAAATATTCAATACACTTGAATCATGGTGCTGGCAAAGAATATCGGATGTACCATAGACTGCCAAAAGAACAAACAAATGTGTCTTGAAAGTACTTTGGACATATAATCAGGAGAGATCAGTCTGTGGAGAAGGACATCATGCTTGGTAAAGCAGAAGGGCAGTGAAGAAGAAGACCTTCAGCAAGATGGATTGACAAAAAGGGCTGACAAAAGGCTCAAACACAATAACAATTGTGAGGATGGCATAGGATGGGGCAGAGGTCATCTAAGATTTGCATGTAGGGTCGCTATGAGTTGGAACCAATTTGATGGCACCTAATGACAACAAGCAAATATTATTTAATCTCTGTGACTTCTCAATTCTTTGGAAGCAGGTACTACTAGGTTCACACTCGGTGATGAGGACATTGCCTCCATTTGAATGGCTGTTCAACTCCAGCCCCACGGTCATCCAGTAGATTTTGATCAAGGATTCATAACAGGGGGTTGGAATTTTTGAGCAGCCAATCATTTTGGCTATAGAAGAAGATATTTGTCGATTTGTGAATGGTAGAGTTACCTTGTCTGTGGTTAGGATGTTTTTAAAGTAGCCTCCCTGCCCCACTCTATCATGATCTCCGTGATCTGCCGATGTTGATGTTTGATGAGTTTGTGCAGGTCCCACAAGAGAATAATATGTCCTAGCTGTGTCAGTCCAACATCTAACAACGGAGGCCTAAAGCGGAGGAAGCTCTGTTTATTGGGTATCAATGCTTTCTTTTTCTTTCTGACCTTTAATACTGTGGGAATAATAAGTACTTCAATTAACTGTGTAATTAGAATGTACATACCAACTCGTCTTGAGATCTTTTGGTACCATGTTGGATTCTTTAGAGGCTTACGTAATGTGATCGTCTTTCATCCACATCCAAAAACCAATCCAGTCTTAGTTCTGGGACTAGACTGCTATAGATATGTGAAAAACACACTTCTTATTAATTACTGTAACTGTTCACATTAATAACGTCTTTTTTATGTGCAAAAAGTTTTAAATTATATGGCAAGTTATTCTTTACCCAAAAGAGATTATGGACAACCTAAACACATCACTTGACTTTGAACGATACAGAGTGGTGAGGCCACAGCATGAAGTCATCTTCGAGCTGCTGCAGAGTTCGCCTTCTCAGAGGCTCACCGACATTTATGGCACGATTGTCGAGAGCGGTTCTGAAACTTTCTCCTCAGCATGTTCCCTGCTCTGTCACTTAGCTCCTTAGAGAAAATTATTTTACCTCTCTGTGCCTAGTTTTCACATCTAGAAAAGGTAATTCTAATACTATCTAGCTCATAAGTTGTTTTGTGGGCTTCTCCCCCACAAATGAAATAGATCAATACTTTAAAATATTTTAGAAAAGCAAAAGTTCCAAGAATGCACTTATTAAATATGAATGGTATTCATAAATGTTAGTCCCTACTAATACTTGAATAATCCAAACTCCTCTGCTTCTTAACCCTTGTACATATTGACACATACCATTGATAAATAATACATTTAAATGATAACATACAATATATTTCCAGATTTTAAAAAGATCTGACATATTAAATTTTATTTTTATGTAGTTTCATTGGCACTTCATCCATGCCATACAATTAATTGGTCCGGTCATATCAGTATGAGTTGCACAATCTTTACCATGGTCAATTTTAGAACATTTTCTTCTTCCTTTCTTTTTTAATATTTTTTAAACTATTTATTGGGGGCTCTTACAAATTTTATGACAATCCATCATTCAATTGTGTTAGGCACACTTGTACATGTGTTGCCATCAACGTTTCCAAAACATTTTCTTTATACTTGAGCCCTTGGTACCAGCTCCTCTTTTTACCCCTTCCTCGCCCACCCTCTCACCCTCATGACTCCTTAATCAATTATATATTATTATTGTTATTTCATATCTTACACTGTCCATTGTCCCCGTCACTCATACTTCTGTTTTTTATACCCCTGGGGGTGGGCTGTACATCCAACTTTGTGATGGCCATGCCCCCATCCCCACTATCCCTCTACCCTCATGATAGCACTACTTGCACTACTGTTCCTGAAGAATTTATCTGTGCTGAACTCCATGTGTCGAGAGCTCTGATTTGCACCAAGGTGTGTACTTCAATCTAGCTGGATTTGTAAGGTAGAACTGGGTCATGGTAGTAGGGGAGAGGAAGTATTTAGTAACTAGAGGAATGATATATGTTTCATCGGGGCTATATTGCACCCTGCTTGAATTGCCCCTTCATTGTAAACCTTCTGTGGGGATATGTCTAACTGTCTACAGATGGGCTTTCTCCAAACCCCCTCATTCATATAAAACATATATCGATACAACTGTGGTTTTTTTTTAATCTTTTGATACCTGATACCTAATCCCGTCAACAACTCACAGGCTGGTGTACTTCATCCATGTGGCCTTATTTTCTTCCTTGCTAGATGGCTGCTTGTTTAATGTCAAACCTTTAAGACCCCAGATGCTATATCATTTGATAGCCGGCACCATCCACTTTCTTCTCCACATTTGCTTATTCACCCATTTCATCTTCAGTGCTTGTGTTGGGAAGGTGAGTATCGAAGAGTGCCAGGTTATTAGAACAAAGTGTTCCTGCAGTTTTAAATTAACTATTCAATATTTTCTTTTCTTTTTATCCCCAATATTTTTCTTAATAGTGCTAAGACAAAACTATTGTATCCAACCACTCTGATACCAATCTAATATGCATTCATTAACTAATATGATCCCAATCTAATATGCATTTAATAACTCATACATTGCAATTAGTAGTTCATAAAATCCACATAGAATGAAAGGCAATCAGACAAAAAGAATAGAAAAATATTATAGCCTCAAATAAGTTTATCATTTTGTTGGAAGGAGAATCACCCCATGACTAGAATGCTTTCTTTTGTACAAACTGGTGAGTAGCTAGAGGGCTGCTTATCTATTATGAGCCTTTAAGACCCAAGGCTCTACTGTTCTTGGTAGCTTGGTACCATCATCTGTGCCATTGCTTTGGCAATTCTACTCTAGGGATGTTCTTGGAGAGAGAGAAATGTGGCTACATTAAGACAACCTGTTTGGTCATACAAATGAACTAGTCTAAGGAATGAGTTCAAGTTCATCTGAAAAATTTATCAGTGTACATTATTCCCATGGATTTCATAGGCTAAAACATTTGTTTTTGTTGCTACATGCCACTGTGTCTGTTCCAACTCATAGCAACCCTACATATCACAAGAGCAACCACCACTGAGCCCTGTGTCACCCGCACAATTGTTCTTATGTTCCAGCCCATTGTAGTGGCCACTCTGTCAATCCACTAGGTTAAAACATTAGGAGAGGCTTTTACACTGCATTTGATAGTTCAAATGACAATGATAATAGCCACAAGTATCATTAATCTGGTTAACAATATAGATCTAATCCATGAGCTAATCATTGAGGTGGAAAATATTTACTAAGGAGGAGAGATCTAATCCATGAGATAATCACTGAGGTGGAATATATTTACTAAGGAGGAGTATAACACAGGAGGTACTGGAGCAAAGTGGCCTTTGGAACACCTGATGAATTCCCTACTGTAATTTAGTTGAAATTCAGAGCCAGCAGGAGGTATTGGCAACTGTACAGACGATTCCTTTGTGAGCTAAAAGACAATCTAGAATAATTATATTATCCGATATGACTCCCGCTAAAGACCATAGGAATTTCTGCTAGATTTCTCTGCAAGCTTACCAGTTATTTTACATGCATTATAAACATATATATTTAGTTTGGAAATGCCTACAATGGATTCAAGGCCTCAGGGAAATGGTCATCTATCATTGGTTCTGTCCACTGTAGGGTTTTTTATTAGATCTCATAATTTATTATCTTTTATGATACATAGGGGTGTTCATATTATTATGTGACTACATTTTCTTCACAGAAATAGATACCTAGAGGACTCCTAAAAGACCTAATGCACATATTCCAACCATCCAAATAGGATAATGCGCACATATGAGATTCATTATTTGGATTTGACTGGAAATGATTTAGCATCTTGATTTTCCATATAAAAGATGTTTCTTTATGAGACTCATATTATGCTGGTTACATTATGCTTATTCATGAGAGAAATGGTATGGTTCACTTCTTCAGGCCACTAAGACTGACGTCATTATAGAAGGAAATATGAACGATGGATAAATGGATTAACTTGAATTTGTGAACTTGAAAAAATACCTGGACCTGTCCAGTGTACACTGTTTAGGTGAAGATGCTATAATAAAGAGAATTAACAAAAAAATGAGTAATTTGAAAGAGAGAGAAATTTCTATCTCTTACATGATAGTCGGATGAGGGGACAAGGGTACTCCTTTCCATGCGATCATTTGAAGATCCGCATTTCTTCCATCATTTCAAGCTACCCTTATTTAGTGTCTTGTTGACTTTATCTGCGTATCTCCCCATTTACCTTTTACTAGAGAGCATTTGGTCATTTGTCCACATATAACTTGGAACTAGGGTTCTCTGTGTGCTGGAGGTCAGAAGGCATCTATGACTCAATATCAATGCCATAAAACCTCACTGTCGTTGAACTGACTCAGAGTGGTAGGACAGAGTAAGAATGATGTTTGTGAGTTTCTGAGACTGTAACTCTCCATGGGAGTTGAAAGTCTCACCTTTCACCCATGAAGCTGCTGGTGGTTTTGAACTGCTAACCTTGCAGTAGGCAGTGCAACACATAACCACTCCATCACTAGGTCTCCTCTCAAGACAACAAGATCAAAATAAAATAACTAAAAAGCAACATAACTGGGAATCGAAGATATGTATCTAACTTAGATTTTGCTTTGTTTCCTTTTCCTTCTGTAAGTACTTTCTCACTGAATCAAAATGGGTGTAGTATAAAAATGTCTAATCAATGCCAATTCATGTTTTTTAATTCTTAAAAGACTCTAGGAATAATTGTGAAAATGGTATGGGAGGGGTCAGTGAATATCTGATCTCTGGCTTCCCTGTTGCCATGAGGCAGAAGTCAGATATGCCTCCAACCTTCATTCTTCTTACCTATTCTGATACCATCCCTCCCACAACACTCTGTTTCTATGCTGGGTCAATAATTCATTCAATGGCCACGTAGAACTGACAGACAAAACTCACATTTATGGGGGTTTATTAGAGAAGTTAATAGCTTAGCATAAGTTAGGATTGGTAAGTATTAGAGATAACAGTCATCGGTTCATAGCAACACTTCTCAGGCAGCAGCCAAGTCTCTCTCTCTGGTCCTCAGCCTCTCAGCCATGTCGTCCCTTGGCCTCTACCTCAGTCTCATAGTCTTGGTATTGCTCCTCTGCTCTGTCTCGTGATCTCCTTGCCTCAGCCTCTGGTGCCGCTGGTCTCAGCCTCCACCATTCAGCCAGACATCTTCCAATAGTCCTAGGATTTCTCTTTCTCTTCTTCCAAGGTGGTTGACCCTTATAGCCAGAGGAGAGGCAACTAAAACTGACCACTCTCGTAATATTCCACATGCCTTTATTTGCAGTTTCATCTGATCATTTAGTGGGAGTTACAGAGACCTTCAAGCGTATGATCTTCAAGAGAATAGAAGAGTCAGATTAAGAAATTTTATTTGGCCAAAACTATACAATACAATGTATATGATCCTTTGGGAGGGAAATGTGCAAAGTATAAACTATTATCAAATATTGTTTTTAATATTTAATTATCTTTTTTAAGACTGCTAACAAGGAGCTCTGGTGGCATAGTGGATTATGGGTTATGCTGCTAATAACAAAGTCAGCAGTTTGAACCCCCAAGCTGCTGCTTGGGAGAGAAATGAGTATTCCTATCTGATGAAGGTCTGAAAGCCCTGGAACAGTTCTCTGCCTATAAGGTTGTGATGGGTTGGAATCAACTCAATGACAGTGAGTTTGTTTTTTTTGGCATCATATACAAATGTGATTAAAATAAATCTTACATAATTTTAAATCATGCTCATTTTACACATTGCAATAGCATGAATCTAAGGGGGAATTTTTCATTTAATAAATTCAACTCAAGATCATATATTTTTGCTGTTACCTAGGTAATGGTTGCTATAGCTCTGGAATGCAAAATCAGTTTAATATTACAGTCATAGTTGGTGCTACACTACAGATTCTGTCAATATTTAATATACAGCCTTAAGTAAATGTCTCAAGCTTTACATTGTTTATACATTGACATCAAACGTGCCTGTTTGCTCAGGAATTATCAAATAATTCACTTTCCAATTTAGAATCTATTCTTCACTATCTATTTGTTATTGCGAATACTCATGCATTAATGAAAGGTTGCTGGTTAGAACCCACCCAGGCTCTCCGATGGGGAAAGACTTGGCAATCTTCTCCCATGAAGATGCTGGTGAAGAAAAGTCAACAGGGCAGTTCTGCATTGTCTCATATAGTCACTATGCGTCAACAATAACACACATTTGTGCTGCTTTTAAAGATAGTATCCTACTAATAAATTTCTTTTAAAATATCCATTATAATTATATGCTAATATATGTGAAACATAGGTAATACCAACACATATTAACATGTGTTTAAATAAATGACCTTCAAGAAAATGAAAAAATGTTGAAACTTAATTTACATGCATTCTTCTTAGATCTTTAATCTGAAGTATTTAAAAGTTTTACTTGGTATCACACAGAGCATAACTAATTGCATCCTTTAAGCTATTTGCCAATTTTAAATACAGAAGTAGTATCGCATACCAGAATAAGTAAGCGCCTAAAGTCAGACTTGCAAGGAAATTTGAATTCCACTTATAACTTAGCTATGTTACCTAAAACTCCAAATCTTAATTTTCTCATAAAATAACTCTTTTAGGATCGTTTTTCGTGTTAAAGGAGATAATGTTTGCTGAAACAATCTAATAGGATTACTGTGTGTGAACCCAAAAGAATCCCTATGTGCCTGCTAACTGAAAGTGGAGGGGATCATGTCCACCTGTACTTATGAGACAATCACACATTGAAACTCTCATTGAGCACCATTCTACTCTGACACAGATGAGATAAATCAGTGACAGCTCAACAATGACTGACGTACTTACCCTATTTTGAAACACTGGACTCAATAAAACAACACACTTTTCCTTCTGTTTAACTGATCTTAAGAGTCCCCACAACCACATCAAACATTATTACATACCCCCTTCCCGCCACCCTCATCCAGAGCTCCTGAGAAAAGGAAGCTCAGACACCAAGGGCACGTACACCGTTCTGATAAAAGAGTTCAAGGGATGACAAGGTTGACAACTACATCTCTCAGATGTCAAACCAACATAACACTGTTTTTTCTTTTGTAATAATGGTCTCATACAGTATTTGTCTTTATGGTATTGACTAAGTTTGTTCAGCATAACATCTTCCATTTTTCTTCTGTATCAAGCGAAGAATTCACATGACATCTAGAATTTTCTTTGTTATCTATGTCCCTAGGTACTCTGGTGGTACAATGGGTTAAGTGTTGGGTTCCTAATCGAAAGATTGTTGTTCAAACCCATAAGAGAAAGATCTAGAGCCTCAGAAACCCTGTGAGAAGTTCTACTCTGCCCCAAAAGATTGCTGTGAGTCAGAAGTCACTCAATGGCAGTGGATTTTATGAATGTTCCTTAGCATGGGTACAACAAAGAAGTTAATGCAAGAAAGAGAACATTTTAATGGATATGCAAATTTAATATTATGGCCTCAAGCTTTGTGTGTTAGATGTTACAGATGCTAATAAGATGCAAATAGATGGTTTAAGGTTCATACTAATATAATTTGATGTCTAGTTATTAAAACACAAATTACTTAATTTAAGTAACAAGATACTTTCTTGATTTAATCAGCTATCAATGGCTCAGAAAATTGACATTATTAAAAATGTATATTTTATCATATTTTGTTAATACACTGAGTGAAATATTATTTGAAAAGGCATAATATAATGCTTTTCCTAGTTATTGATACATATATGTAAGACATTGAAAATCCATGGGTATCCACCATTAAGATCAATCATCAACATTATAAAATATTTTCAGCCACAAACTTTAAATACTCACTTGTTCTAATACTCCCACAAAATCCTTAAACTATTTACAGCTACATTTCATAGTGACATTAGGCTTAACTTGAAGAATAATAGAAATTACATTAAGTGCAATCCTTGTTTCTACCTTTATGTCACAAAAGTAATGCTTACACCTTATTAGATTGCATAGGTTAGAGATAACTGTGGGATAAGGAAGACCGAAGGAGAATTGATGCATTTGAATGAATGGTGTTGGTGAAGAATATCAAAAGTAACATGAACTGACAAAAAATAAACAAATTGGTCTGGGAAGAAGTACACTCAGAATGTTCCTTAAAGGCAGGAGACACCAGTCCCTGGAGAAGGACATGATGCTTGGTAAAGTAGAGGGGCAGTGAAAAAGAGCAAGGCCTTCAACAAGATGGGTTGACACAGAGGCAGCAACAATGGGCTCAAATACAAGAAGGATGTTGGCTGGCTCAGGACGGGGCAGTGTTTCATTCTGTTACATGAAATGTCACTATGAGTCAAAGCAACAAATGGGGACAAGTTATTAAATTTTATAGGTGAAGTAGAATAGAATATATGTATTGCTCCTATGTCCAAGTGGCTATCCTACTTGCAAGAATGTAAAACCCAGATTTCTTTCATCTTGTGGTTTTATCATTCTCTAAGTTCTCCTCGGCCTCTCTAAGTACTCAAAATCAGAGGATAGAAAGCATTGGGTAGGTCAGTTCATGCCTCTAAAAGCCTCTGCCCGATGTGCTATTTATTATTTCCTTTCATGTTTTTCAGTGAATGACCAAACTTAATCACAAGAGAGCTAGGGAAATATAGTGTGTGTTCATGACTATGATCCTTTTAATATAAAAGGAGAGAATGAATGTTGGGATCCCGTTGAGAATCATTCCACATGTAAATGAAATTCAAGCATTATAAAATACACTTTTTAAATTAAAATTTTGTTTAGGACCACCCCTCTGAGATAACTCCTATAAAGATTTTCTAACATTTTGTCTTATTTGATTATATATGTTTCAATTATTATATTCAGATACCTAGATATATTTGAGATTAGTCCATTGTGTTTCTAACATTTTGAAGCTTTAGAATAAAGTTAACATTTCTTAACATAATGCTAAATAGACTACTTCTTGAATTCTTCTCACTGAATACCAGTATCATATTTCATTTGCCCTTTCTGTTATGTGAAAATTTCTACCAACATTTGCTTTTTCTCTGCCTGAAATATCCCTGTCCTTTGCAGGACTGGAAACTTTTTATTCTTTTGATCTCATCCCAAGAGTCACCTTCTCAAAGAAGTCTTCCTCAGCCTGAATCTAAAGTACCAAAGTTGTTAGCTATCATTTAGCTGGTTTTCCCTCTTGGTATCCTGCCTACATATAACATAATAAAACACTGCCCAGTACTGTGCTATCCTCACATGCTTTCCTGTTTTTTATCCAGTGGTGGGATTCAAATAATTTAACAACCAGTTACCTGCCCTTGGGACCATTTTAAGTTTAAAAAAAATGGTATACCAAAAGGTAGTCCATTATTTCATACAGTTAATATTTAAATAAGAACAATAAAAGAGGTACACAAAACTAGACTACAAGAGTTTTAAAATATTAATTTTAAAAATATTAAATAAGACCTGACCAAAAAACAATAAAACTATTAAGATACTTCCTTATTGCTTCATGGTAGGTGTGCTCACTTGCAGTGTTCTTTGCTCTTAGCTGAGCATAATTGGCTGTGTGATTTCTCCTTAACCATCTTTCCCCTCTAGGAGTAGGATCCCATTTCTTTAGACTAATAGTCTAAATGACTAGACTAACGGTCATTGTGTTTGATATATTAGATACAGGTGACTTCTCCTCTCTGAACATATTATGTTCATCTTTGAAAGAACCCTTTCCACTTCTGCTGAACTTGTAGCAACAATCGTTCTGACAATATTTCTAGATCTTTGAACACTTACAGGAATTGCATAATTCACTCATAATATCTCATGGCATTTGGGGTGTAATCGAAATAGAATGGCAGTCTGTCACCCTATGGTTGTTTGGCACTCTTTCTCTTAATTTTACATGTTTTTTTTACCAAAGTGAAAAACACAAGGAATAGAAATGAAGTATTTTGACAATTGTTGATGCCAACAATTGTATATGTCTGCTAGATATAATGGATGTATGGATTGTTATAATATATATAAAAGAGCCCCCAATAAAATGATTATTTAAAAAATAAATGTAGTATTTCAACAAAAGTATAACGAGTTTTATGAAATAAATAAATAAATATTGCAAGCATAATTCCAGTTTTTGTACCTATGGATGGAATCAGCATTTCTATAGGTGTTTCGAATATGCTATCTGTTATACAGACAGATGTTTAAAAAGAGTACGAAATACACATTTGTGATTTCCACATTGCATGACTCACAGCCACGTTCCCTTTAGAGGTAACCTGACTATAAATGCCATTGTAATATCCGGATCATGGACTTCAACAAAAATTAGTTATCTCTTCTGACGAAATTAGGTACCTATTCTGCCGAACCAGTACGAACTGGCTGGATGCCACCACTGGTTTCAGCCCATAATTGTAACCACTGGGCCTATCCTTCTTTTTGAGTTATCCCCTTTCTGAAGACCCTTTTCTTTATCAATGCTGTTCTTTAACGGTGACTGATCTCTCCCGATAAAATGGTCAATGTACATAAGATGAACTCTCACCAGCATCACTCCCATGGCATGATCAGCCATCCTTTTTCCAAAACAGACTTACTCGTTATTCTGGAATCCCATGGCATATTGGAACAAGATCTAAAACTACATGTTTTTAAGTTGTAGTATTTTCTAGAGAGTATTTGGGAAGGGTGGAGTTGAAATCTAGATCAAGAGTTCTGATTCTTCCATATTAATTCTGAAATATTTTGGGGGTATTCAGGTGGAGATAACAGATAGGAATCTGATATCTAGAGATTTCTAACACAAGAGTCAGGTTATAAAAATTAATGTATATTCTCTATGGTAATTCCATGATTTCTGAGATAGTTCTACATAGTTCACTTCAAATATAGCAAGCAATATGTATGACCTTCAAAATCATAGAAAGGATGAATTTAATAGATTGATTGATTATTAGAAAGCACTGAGATCATCAATACATGGTTACCACATGCCTTGAGAAAAAGAATGTTGTCACTGAAGAAAGACCACAGAAAAAGAAAGTGTAAAGAGACTTCCGGGAAGATGGCGACAGAATGACACATACTGGAGGAACTCCACAGAATTCAGCCCAGGAAAGTTGCTTAGAGGGAAATTAAATGCTGCCAGAACACAGGAGGAACATTATGAAGATAAGTAATCTACAGATGTGCTTTATACAATTGATGTATGTATATGTATGGACTGTGATAAGAGTTGTATGAGCCCCTAATAAATTGTTTTTTAAAAAAAGAACAAGAAAAAGAAAGCCTTTGCTGAAAAAAAAAAGTAATCACAGACCCATGGGGTTTGAGGGGCTTTTGGCTTACTTCAATGGAAGCTGGCTGGGGCTTGACCTTGGCCTGCCACTGTCTCTGCTGGAGCTGGGATCATATGGTGCCGGTAGGGGGGATTGGTATAAACACAGCTGTAGTTTGCCCCTGCCTGCCTCAGGGCAGGGACTGGACCCTTGCAGCTCCACTGGCAGTGATGGGGGTTCAGCTACATTGTTGCTGTTGTTTCAATCTCTGCTCTCTCTGCCCCCACAGTCCTGGAGGTCTGCCCAGGGGCTTTTTCTCTGCACAGCCATACCTTGGCACCACCACCTTGGGGCAGGGACTAAACCCTAAACCCTCACACGTCCATGGCCAGGGAGCAGCATTCAGCTACATTGTTGCTTTTGTTTCCATCTCTCCTCTCTGTATCCCCACTGTTATGGAGGGCTACACAGGGACCTTTTTCCCCACCTGGACTCAGCTGCCACTTACTACCACCACCTCGGGGCAGGGATTAAACTCTTGCAACTCCATCAGTGGGGATCAGTATTCACCTATATTGTTGCTTTTGTTTTCCTCTTCTCTATATCCACCCCCCCCCCCCAGTCTAAGCAGGTCTTACTTTTTACTTTTTTTTTCATCCTCTGTCTCTTTCCTGTTCTCTCACACTCCATTGCTGACCTCCAGACCACTCCCCTTAGCCTAGAGCATTTATGCCTGCACCAAACCCAGCTAGGTGAGCTCCACCCCGTGTAGCTAGCCCTAGGCTAATGAAAGCCCTGTTTTCCCTCCAGGGGATACTCTGTCCAACTTCAAACTGGAGAATTCCTGCCTGTGTACCTGAGGGAATAAGGCAACTTGTCCAACACTAGTCAACATCCCAAGTTGCTGCAGGAACCTCTGACCAACCTCTGCAACACCAAAGCAGGCAACCCACCGGCCTTCTGGGGCACTTTCCTGAGAGGGAAGCCACAAGAGGATAAATTTGTAGGTTAATTCCATAGTGAAATTAGCTGTAGGAAGTTCAAAGAAGCATTCCTAGAGAAAGCCAGTGTTCTTCTTCTCCCAGAAAAAGCCAGTGCTCTTCAACATCCTGGAAAATGGCACCTGGCTCCTCTAAAACAATGCAACACAAAGAGACAGTAGCTCCAACGACCTCAAGGATAAAACAGGAGAAACAAAAGGCAATGGTGCATGATGACCCAAACATAACGTCAAGCATAGAAGAAACAGACATTGAGCTGGCACAGAAAGAAATTTTCAGAAAGCTGCTTGCAGTAATATAGGATATGAGGGAAACAATACATAAAGAGGAAATGATAGAGAAGATAAAGGCCATACACCAAAGGAAAATACATGAGCTTAAAGAGTAGATAGCAAAAACCAATAGCAGAAACATGGACTTCGAGAATCGACTGGAGGAAGCAGAGAACCGCATCAGTGACTTGGAGGACAGCCAAGCAGACTTTAACAAATGAGAACAAAAATCTAATAAGATTGTCAGAGAAGCTAAAGAAAACTAAGAGCTACGTCTAATGCTATGACAGAACAACATTAGAATTATTGGCTTACCAGAGGAAGACACAACGAAGAAGTCATCAACAATTGTGAGAGAATTCTTGGAGGAAAACTTCCCCAGCTTAACAAATGAAAACCAGGCAACCACTCAGGAGGCTGACAGAACACCAGCTAGACTGAATCCCAAGAAGAACTCACCAAGGCATATTATAGTTAGAGCAGCTAGGGAAAAACAAGCAATCACATATAAAGGTTCCCACATAAGAATATGCTCAGACCTATCAGCAGAAACTATGAAAAAAAAGGAGAGAGTGGAGTAACATATTCCAAAATTTGAAGGAAAGCAACACAAACCTAAGAATACACTACTCCCGTCAAATTATCGATCAAGATAGATGGAGAAGTAAGAGTCTTCCCAGACAAGGAAAAACTGAAAGAATATGTTAGAAGAAACCCAGTCCTACAAAAGATCCTTGCCGACCCAGTATGGGCAGAAGAACAACACTCACCAACCATTAAGAAGAGACTACCACATAGAACAACCTCACCAAGAGAGCAACAAAGAGAAAACAGACTCCAGGATAGCATTGGCTTAAGGATGGAAAGAACTCAAGAATAATACACAAACACATACACAACAAACTAATGAAAAAGAAAAGTAGGAAAATACCCAGTACAAAAGCTATAAGATGAGATCACAGAGTCCACAGGTGGAGATAATAACCCTGAATATCAATGACCTGAACTCAGGCAATAAAAGATGGAGACTAGCAGACTGGCTTAGAAAACACAAACCATCAATCTGCTGCCTACAGGAGACATATCTCAAGGCTACAGACAAAGATAGGTCGAGAATCAAAGGCTGGAGAAAGGCATACCAAGCAAACAACAATTCAAAAAAACCAGGGGTTGCAATCATAATCTCAGATAAAATTGACCTCAAAGTGCAAACCATAAAAAGAGATAAGGAGGGACACTATATAATACTCAAGGGAATTGTAGACAAAGAATCACTAAGCCTTGTAAACATATATTCCCTGAATGAGAGACCCGCTGAATACATCAACCAAACACCCCAAAAGATGAAAAAAGAAATCACAGCCTCAACAATTATATTGGGGGACTTCAACACACCGCTCTCTGAGAAAGATAGATCACAGGAAAAGAAACTCAACAGGGATGCTTGAGGTCTAAACACTATAATTAGACAATTGGACCTGATAGATATTTACAGAGCTTTTCATCCAAATACAAATAAATTCACATTATTCTCAAGCCCACATGGCACATATTCAAAGATAGACCACATGCTGAGGCATAAGGCAAATCCACATAGATTTAAGCACGTTGATATTGCACTGCCCTCTTGCTCGGACCACTGTACCATTAGGTTGGAAATCAACAAAAGGACGATGAAGAACACAAGAGCAAACAATTGGAGATGAATAACTCTCTACTGCAAAAGTAATGCATACTGGCTCACTCAGATCAAGGATAAAACTGGGAAATTTCTAGAAACCAACAAAAATGAGTGATGACGAAGCAAAACTCATAGGACACAGCAAAGGCAGTTATCAGAGGAAGTTTTATAGCAATAAATGCACACCTGCGAAAGGAAGAGAGACTCATGATAGATATGCTGGTACAAAATTTACAACAAGTAGAGCAGTGTCAGCAGGACAATCCTACTAATAGCAAAAGAAAATAAATTATAAAAATCAGGGCTGAGCTTCAGGAGAGGGAAAATAAGACAACTATGCAAAAATTAATGCTGCTTAAAGTTAGTTCTTTGAAAGGATAAACAGAATTGAGATACTGCTGGGAAACCTAAACAAAGAAAGGAGGGAACAAATTTCAATAGCAAGAATAAGGGATGGAAGAGAGGACACTACAACAGACCCTAATGAAATCAAAAGGATAATTACACAGTAATATGAAGGATTGTAGTCCAATGAATTCAACAATTTGGAAAAACTAGACAAATTCTTGGAAAAACAATCCTTCTCTAGACTATCCTTGATGGACATCAAGAATCTCAACAGACCCATAGCATTAGAAGAAATAGACAAGGTAATGAGAAGATTACCAACAAAAATTCCCCTGGACCAGATGGTTTCACTGGAGAATTCTACCAAGCATTTAGGGAAGAACTAACACTAATCCTGAACAAATTCTTCCAGAACATAGAAAAAGACGGCAAACTCCCGAACTTCTATGAAGCTACTATAACTCTGATACCAAAACCGGGCAAGTATCCCACAAGAATCGAGTACTACAGACCAATATCCCTAATGAACATCGATGCAAAAATCCTTAGCAAAATATTAGCCAACAGAATACAAAAGTATATAAAACAAATAATTCACCATAGAATGGGATTCATACCAGGGATGAAGAATGGTTCAACATATGAAAACCAGTAGTATTATTCATCACAGTGACATGAAAAATTATAAGAACCACATGATAATATAGATAGATGCAGAAAAAAACATTCAACAACATCCAACACTAATTCCTGTTTAAGACACTTGAGAAGATAGGAATGGAAGGAAAATTCCTCAAGACAATACAAGCTATATATGAAAAAATCAACAGCCAACGTGGTAGACAATGGAGAAAAGACTAACACAATCCCACTGAAAAAAGGGGCCCAGACAAAAATGCCCCTTGCCCCCACTCTTATTTAATATCATGCTGGAGGTTTTAGCTAACAGCATAAGGCAAAGAAGGGACATCAAAGGTATTCTGCTAGGAAAGGAAGCAGTGAAACTATTGTTATTTTCAGATGATATGATTTTATATATAGAAAACCCCAAAACTTCCACAAGGGGAGTACTAGAAGCAATAGAGGAGTTTGGCAGAGTGGCAGGATACAAGATCAACAAACAGAAGTCCATCGGACTGCTATACACATCGGATAAAACCACAGATCAAAAAGGTGGTACCCTTCACAATAGCAAAACACAAATTGAAATATCTAGTGATATGCCTGACGAAAAGAACAAAAGACCTACACGGGGAAAACTACAGAACACTATTACAAGGAACCAAGAGCAACCTGAACAAATGGAAGAATATCCCGTGCTCATGGATTGGAAGACTCAATATAGTCAAGATGCCAGTTCTGCCAAAGGCACTATATAACTTTAATGTAATCCCGATACAATTACCCTCATCTTTCTTCAAGGAAATGGACAAACTGATTACCAACCTCATATGGAGAGGGAAGAAGCCCAGAATTAGCAGAGAACTCCTCAATAAGAAGGACACAGTGGGAGGGCTTGTTTTACCTGACTTTAGCACATACTATACAGCCACGATAGTCAAAACTGCATGGAATTGTTACAATGACAGATACTCAGACCAATGGAAAAAAACTGAAAACCCAGAAATAAAATCATCAGCATACAGACAACTGATCTTTGATGAGGGCCCCAAAAATATCCAGTGGGAAGCAGATGCCCTCTTTAACAAGTGGTGCTGGAAAAAATGGATATCTATCTGCAGAAAAATGAAACAAGACTCTTACCTCACTCCATGCACAAGGATAAACTGAAGGTTGATCACAGATCTTGAGATATAACCCCATACAACTAGGGCTATCAATAAGGGAATTGGAACCAACTTGACAATTTTGGCACCAGGAATACATAGGCTATCAGAAATAGGGAAGGACTCAAACCCAGAGGAGGCACAAATTGACAAATGGGATATACTGAAGATAAAACACTTGTGTACATCTAAAGAATTCACCAAGAGAGTAATAAGAGAGTCCACAGACTGGGAAAACATCTTTAGCAATGACACATCAGACAAAGGCCTTATTACTATAATCTACAATACTCTGCTAGCTTCCAAAAAGAAAAAAACCAAAAGCCCACTTGAAAGGTGGGCAAAGGACTTGAACAGAAATTTCACAGGGACAGAAATCCGAATGGCCAACAAACATATGAGAAAATGTTCCCGATCTTTAGCCATAAGAGAAATGCAAATTAAAACAACAATGAGGTACCACCTGACACCCTCAAAGGTAGCCCAATTCAAAAAATCAGAAAGCAACAAGTGTTGGAGGGGCTGTGGGGAGACAGGAACTCTCATCCACTGCTGGTGGGCCTGTAAGTACGTACAGCCACTATGGAAATCAATCTGGCGATACCTAAAATAGAGTTACCATATGACCCAGCAATGGAAATAGAGTTACCATATGACCCAGCAATCCCCCTACTGGGCATATACCCAGAAGAGGCAAGAAACAAACCAAGACCAGACATCTGTGCTCCAATGTTCATTGCGGCACAGTCACAATTGCAAGGAGCTGGAAGCAACCCAAATTTCCATCAACTGACGATTGGATTAAAAAACTGTGGTATATACATACAATGGAGTACTATGCATCACTAAAAAGCAGTGATGAATGTATGAAGCACATAGTGGCATGGGAAGAACTGGAGTAAATCATGCTAAGCAAAGTAAGTCAAGCACAAAAGGACAAGTACAACATGAGTCCGCTGAGGTAAGCTTTTTTAAAAAAAAATGCAAAAGATGCATATGGAAAAAGCTACTGTATACAAACATTCCTGTGGTAATGACCAGGTAATATGGCAGGGACCAGATCAAATACAGGTTTAACCATGGTAGACAACTAAAAAGGAGGTGGGAAAGGAAAAAAATAACAATAATAAAAAAGAGACGGGTAGCGAGAGCACTGGGAACTAACCCACCCAAGGGGAGGGTATGGTTTATATCTCCACTAGGAAAGAAGGACCAGACATCAACCCAGTGCTCCAAGATGTGTATGCAACATACTGGCATGGAGTAGGGAACCAGTGGTGCATAAGCAAATGTGGTAAAGAAAGCAATGGTGCCCGGCTATCAAAAGATATAGCTACTGGGGTCTTAAAAGTTTGAAGGTAAACAAGCGGCCATCTAGCTCAGAAGAAACAAAGCTCACATTGAAGAAGCACACCAGCCTGTGCAATCACAAGGTGTCGAAGGGATCAGGTAGCAGGCATCGTCAGAACAAAAAAAATCTTATCATAGTGATTGAAGTGGGGAGTGCAGAGTGGAGACCCAAAGCCCTTTGTAGGCCGCTGGACATCCCCTTACAGAAGGATCTCAAGGAGGAGATGAGCCAGTCAGGATGCAGTGTAGCAACGATGAAAAATACAACTTTCCTCTAGTTCCTAAATGCTTCCTCCCTCTCCCCCTTCCCCCCACGCCCCCCACTATCATGATCCCAGTTCTACCTTACAAATCTGACTAGACCAGAAGATGTACACTGGTACAGATAGGAACTGGAAACACAGGGAATCCAGGGCGGATGATCCCTTCAGGACCAGTGGTGTCAGTGGCGATACTGGGAACATAGAGGGAGTGTGGGTTGGAAAAGGGAAACAATTACAAGGATCTACATGAGACCTCCTGCCTGGGGGATGGACAACAGAAAAGTGGGTGAAGGGAGACATTGGACAAGGCAAGATATGACTTAATAATTTATAAACTATCAAGGGTTCATGAGAGAGCGGGGAGCAGCGAGGGAGGGGAAATAATGAGGACCTGATGCCAGGACCTTAAGTGGAGAACTAATGTTTTGAGAATGATGAGGGCAATGAATGTACAAATGTGCTGTACACAATTGATCCGTGTATGTATTGTGGTAAGAGTTGTATGAGACCCTAAGAAATGATTAAAAATAAATAAATAAAAATAAAGAACAACAAAAGAAAGTGTAAATAAGACACATATGCATTTGGAAAAAGGCTGGACACCCACTGACAGTAAGGTGCCTTGATTATTCTTAGAAGAAACAGCCAGGCTTAAATAGAGCCTAACAGCAAAAGAAAACAATTCTGAATTCTCTTTAAAACCAGCTTAGCAAGGTCTAGTCTGAAGTCTCTTGTCTGGCCATATCACCATGGTAACCTCCAGCTCAGGCTTGAGGATGCCTGCAGAGAAGAACATTCCTTTAAACAGAGAAGAAAGCCTGTAGGTCACTAGAAAGGGAGGGAGAGAAAGACAATGCAAGGGAAGAAAAGATTCATTTGCTATGGTGACACAAGTCATGTGTAGCAGGCATGGAGCATTTAGACAATACGAATTTTGAACCATTTATTGTAAGAAGACATGCCAACATTTAACCCACCCTGCAAAGTGAGAGCAGAGAGGAAATGACTATAAAAGAAAATGTCTGAGCTGTGGGATATTTTCCTTCATAACAAAATGCAGAAGGAGCTGCTTTCCCCCTAAAGCCAGAGGACGAAAGCCTTCTATTTCCTTTCCTCTAAAAGGCACAAAACACCTTTAGCAGAATCTGTGCACACTCAAGCCCAGGCATTTTTGAGTGAGGTATTAATGAAATCAGGAAAGTCATTCCTTATTCATTGATAACAACACATTCACCAGTGTGAAAAATAAGCAAAGATAAAAAATAACTATTATAATATTAATAATTAAAGCCTTTCATATTATTAAAGAGCCAATGGTTAAGCATTGGGCTGCTAACCTCAAGGTCAACAGTTCAAAACCACCAGCCACTCCTCAGCAGAGAGACCAAGCTTTCTACTCTCCTAAAGAGTTATAGTCTTGGAAACTCACATGGACAGTCCTACCCTGTCCCACAGGGTAGCTATGGGGTGACACCAACTCTATGGTGACTTTGGTTTTCAGGTGCTCTAGTGGCACACTAAGCATTAGGATTGAGATCAGTGGTTAGCACTCTCTGGCCACTGCACAGGAGAAATGATGAGGTGTCTGCTCCTGTGAATACTTAGTCTACAGAGCAGTTCTACTCTGTCCTATAGGCCGGGTGTCTATGAGTCAGAATTGACTCATTGGCAGACAATTTGGTTTGGGTTTACATAAGTCCACCTTCTTAATCTTTGAAACAATAGTATAACTTAGGTACACACATCACCACCACCACTTATTTTACAGATGAGCATACTAAGGAAACAGTAGCTTTTCCAGGGACACACATCTAGTAAGTGGCAAATCCAGAGTTCAAAATAAGATATTTGGCTACAGCATCTGTGTTCTTAACCACTTTGCTAAAACTACTTCACCAATGTGTAGTTTCTTTTTCTTAGTTACAAATAATAACAAGTCTCGTTTACTATTATGGTATGGCAGTTGCACAGTGGGCTACTTAACAGCAAATTCAGCAGTTCAAAACCACCAGCCACTCTGTGGTATAAAGATGAATCTTTTTACTCCAGTCAAGTAGTAGAGTCTCAAAAATTCACAAGGGCAGGTCTACTTTGACCTATAGGGGCACTATGACTCAGAATTGACTCAATGGAAGTGAGTTTGTTTGGCTGTGAGCTATGGCTATGGAAGAAATACTTTAAAATAATAAGCCTTTGGGATCAATGGTTCTGGGGGGACATGGGAGAGGGGGAGGAGGGAATAAGGAGGTGGTGCTGACCAACTCAGGGACAGCGGAGATATAAGTGATCCAAAATCAGTAGCAAGGAGAGTGTGAGTGGCCTGGTAGGGATTCAGCAAGGGCAAGGTAACCGAGAAAAATTACTGAAACCCAAATGAAGGTTGAGCATGATAGTAGAACAAGAGGAAAGTAAAAGGAAGTAGAGGAAAGAGCTAGGTGACAAAGGGTATTTATAGAGGTGTAAAGACTTGAATGTACATATGTAAATATATTTATGTGAGTGTAGGGAAACAGATCTATGTGCATATATTTATAGGTTTAGTACTAAGGCAGCAGATGGACATTGAGCCTCCACTCAAACACTTACTCAATTCAAGAACACTTTGTTCTATTAGATTGATATTTCAGGATGAACACCTTCCCGACACGATTGCTGAAGAAAAATGCGTGCATAAGCAAATGTGGTGAAGAAAGCTGACGGTGCCCGGCTATCAAAAGATATAGCATCTGGGGTATTAAGGGCTTGAAGATAAACAAGCGGCCATTTAGCTGAGAAGCATCAAAGCCCACATGGAAGATGCACACCAGCTTGGCTGACCACGAGGTGTAGAAGAACTAAAAATCAAATCAGTGGGTACCCACCTTCCTGATATGATCACTGAACACAAATGTTTGCATAAGCAAATGTGGTGAAGAAAGCTAATGGTGCCCGGCTATCAAAATATATAGCATCTGGGGATCTTAAAGGCTTGAAGATAACCAAGGGGCCATCTAGCTGAGAAGCATCAAAGCCCACATGGAAGAAGCACACCAGTGTGTCTGACCACAAGGTACAGAAGGGACCAGTTATCAGACATCAAAGAACTAAAAATCATATCTATGGGTGCCCACCTCCCTGATACGATCAATGAAGACAAATGTGTGCACAAGCAAATGTGGTGAAGAAAGCTGATGCCAAGCTATCAAAAGATATAGCGTCTGGGGTCTTAAAAGCTCAAAGATAACAAGTGGCCATCTAGCTCAGAAGCAACAAAGCCCACGTGGAAGAAACACACCAGCCTAGGTGACCACAAGCTGTCGAAGGGATCGGGTATCAAGCATCAAGGGACAAAAAGAGCATATCATTGAAAATGTGGGTGAGTGCAGAGTGGAGACTCAAAGTCCATTGGTAGCCAACTGACACCCCTTACTGAAGGGTTGTGGGGAGGAGATGAGCTAGTCAGGGTGCAGGGTAGCAACAATGAAATATATAACTTTCCTGTAGTTCTTAAATGCTTCCCCCCTCCCCCACTATCATGATTCCAATTCTACCTTACAAATCTGGCTACACCAGAGGATGTATATAGGTACAGATAGCAACTGGAAACACAGAGAATCCAGGACAAATGACTCCTTCAGGACCAGTGGTGAGAGTGGTGATGCCTGGAGGGTGGAGAGAACGTGGGGTAGAAAGAGGGAACTGATTAAAAGAATCTACATATAACCTCCTCCCTGGGTGATGGACAGCAGAGAAGAGGCGGGGGAGATGTCAGACAGTGTAATATATGACAAAATAATAATAATTTCTGAATTATGAAGGGTTCATGAGGTAGGGGGAGTGGGGAGGGAGGGGAAAAATGAGCATCAGATATTAAGGGCTCAAGTAGAAGGCAAATGTTTTGAGAATGATGATGGCAACAAATGTACATATGTTCTTGACATAATGGATTGTGATAAGAATTGTACAAGCCCCCAATCAAATGATTTTTTAAAAATAAGAATAAGCCTGTGTTATCTCAAAGCCTGTGTTTTCCCTTTCCCATAGCCAGGGACTAGAAAGTTATTGTTAGGTGCCATTGAACTTGTTTCCATTCATAGCTATCCTACAGGCAACAGATTGAAACATTGCTCCAGCACCATCCTCACAAGGGTTATGCTTGAAGCCATTGTTGAAGCCAGTGTGTCAGTTCCTCTCCTTGAGGGTTTTCTTCTCCTTCTCCTTCTCCTTCTCCTCCTCCTTTTCCTTCTCCTTGTCTTTGTCCTTCTCCTTCTTCTCCTTCTAATAATAATAATAATAAATCACTTTATTCGGGGTTCTTACAGCTTTTAAAACAATCCATACATCAATTGTATCAAGCACATTTATACATATGTGAGGACTTCCTCCTCAATCACTCACTCTCTACCCAGCATGATGTCCTTCTCCTGGATAAAGTCTTCCCTTCCTCACTTCTGATAGTTCTAGTTTTAGGTCTTGGGTCTCTTAAGAGTTTGTCTTAGGAGGGTGTGAGAGGCCTGGTAGAGATTGATCAAGGTCAATGTAACTCAGAGGAAGTACCAAAACCCAAATGAAGGCTGAGCAAGATAGTGGGCCCAGAAGAAAGTAAAAGGAAATAGAGGAAAGAACTAGGAGGCAAAGGAAATTTATAGATGTCTAAATAGAGACATCTACATTTGTTCATATATTTATATATGATGATGGGGAAATAGATCTATGTGCATATATTTATAGGTTTTATAAATATAGCAGATGGACATTGGGCCTCCACTCAAATACTCCCTCAATGCAAGAACACTTTGTTCTATTAACCTGTCATTCCATGATGCTCACCTTGCCAACACAATCACTGAAGACAAATGTGTGCATAAGAAAATGTGGTGAAGAAAACTGATGGTGCCAGCTATCAAAAGATATAGCATCAGGGTCTTAAAAGCTTGACGGTAAACAAGTGGCCATCTAGCTCAGAAGCAACAAAGCCCATATGGGAGAAGCACACCAGCCTGTGTGATCACGAGGTGTTGATGGGATCAGATATCAGGCAGCAAAGTACAAAAAATCATATCATTGTGAATGAGGGGGAGTGAGGAGTAGAGACCCAAAGCCCATCTGTAGGCAACTGGACACCCCCTCATAGAAGGATCACGGGGAGGAGATGAGCCAATGAGGGTGCAGTGTAGCAATAATGAACCATACAACTCCACACTATCATGATCCAAATCTTACCTTAAAAATCCAGTTAGCCCACAGGATGTACATTGGTACAGATAGGAACTGAAAATACAGGGAATCCAGGACAGATGATCCCTTCAGGGCCAGCTGTGAAAGTGGAGATACTAGGAGGGTAGAGGGAAGGTGGGGTAAGAAGGCGCAACCAATTACAAGGATCTACATATAACCCCCTCCCTGGGGGACAGGCAGCGTAGAAGTGGGTAAAGGGAGACGTCGGACAGTGTAAGATATGACAAAATAATAATAATTTATAAATGATCAAGGGTTCATGGAGGAAGGGGAACTAGGGAGGGAGGATGAAATGAGAGCTGATACCAAGGGCTCAAGTAGAAAGCAAATTGCTTTGAGAATGATGCTGGCAACAAATGTACAAATGTGCTTGACACACGATGTATGTATGGATGGATTGTGATAAGAGGTGTATGAGCCCCCAATAAAATGTTTTTAAAGAAAAAGAGTTTGCCTTTATGATGGTAATCAAAGGTGCAATCCTCTGAAGGCTTAAGGGAGACTAAAAACTCAGCTTCCCAGAGATCTCGCTCCAGTGGCTGTCGGCTGGAGGCCTCAGGTTTTCGTAACTTGGCCTTTCCGACAGAGCTATCTGTGAACCCTCACAACACGACAGTTTGTCCAAGTAAATTGAATAAATCAAGAGAGAAGAAGGCAGAGCCAAAACGTCACATACAATTACTTCAGTCATCTTTGCTTTGTCCTACAGTATGCCATACAGAAAGCATACGTACCAGCAGGGAGCCTTGAGAGCTGTACTTTATATTCTTTGACAGGAGCAAAGTAAGGCCAGGGGTAGAGTGATGAAAAGAAGGCATCGAGGGGAGAAAGTAGTAACATATCTACTCTGGAGAACATATCTGTGCTTACTTGCCCTGGAAAGAAGATCTCGTATTTTTTGTTCTCGGTGTCATGCTTGTTTCATCCTAATCTTACATGCAAAGGATGAGGGGTTTTTTTTGTGTTAATTTAAGTGTCTAATTAAAAGCTTAAGATTAAACCTTTAACTTGGCTTCTAAATTGTGAGAGAATGTCTAAACTCAATGTTCCTGAGCCATCACCAGGGACTGTCCATGACCGCAGAAGGAATTTTAACAGGAGTTAGCGATGTCAAGAGAAGCCAGAGTGAACTTAAGTTCACTGAGTTGTCCAAGAGGTTGGACTGTATCAGGAAATTTCAAACTACTGTATAGTTTTAATTTAATGCAAAAATGTAATTGGAGACATTAAAAATCATCCCAAATTGATTACAAAATACAAAACCCTGGGAATAACCATTTAATAGCCAGTTGTTTATCTTTTTTAATTGCTTCAATCAATGAAACAAAAAAATGTAGCTTTTAGAAGAAAAAATTTCCCCGGGTTTGAAAAATTATAAATCTGGGGGGAAGAGGGAAGAGAAAGAAAAAGGTCTATTTTGCTATCTGAGACCTAGGGGGCAAAGCTATTGACCGCTGAGTCCAATTAAATTTCAGAGAAGAGAGTCAGAATTAGCAACTCTTCAACAAGCTCCTCTGGCAGGAAATTAATCTTTGATTAAATAACCTGATTACAGAGTGAGAGAGTTTAATTCATAGGGAGATATTGAATGGCATCCAAATATATTACTTATTTCAAAGTATTAAAGTGTAACTTAATGGCATAAAATAGCAACTTAAAATTGGCAATAACTCATTTAAATATTGCGTTGTTGGTAACACAATTCATATGAATATATTTTTTTAACTTTTTGTCTCTAATATGACAAAATTTTTCCCATTGCTGATTTTGAAACTACACACACACGCGCGCGCGCGTGTGTGCACGCGTGCAAAGCAAGGAACAATGAAGCATATGCACCACACAGCATGGAGAGCAGTTATGAAAAGAACACAAAACAAATATAAAACTAGGTGACCAGACCGCAGATCCCAGCATCAACCCCTCTCCCAGTGCTCATACCTGTGAGTCTCAACGCTCTCCCATGAAAGCGTATTGCTAGAGTAAGTATGAGATGATGCTAAAATGTAAAATATGGCTTTCTCTAATCGACGCGGTAGGAGAATCAATGATTAAATTATTAATGGCAGCTTTGTTATGATGCCATTTCCAAAGTGGAACTTATAGAATGTCTCCGGAGGGAGAAGTGTTACCTTTGAGTAGAATGAATGTTCCAACAAAGGAGAATGGGCAGTTGTTCTATGTTGCTAGATGCATCACCCGAGCGGAGTTTTCCCAAAGAATTTTTTAAAGACTAGTAGCTATACTTAGTATACAAGGATAAATTTTGAAAAGCATTTCTAAAAAAAAACAAAACATTTATTAAACAAAAATATCAAAACGTGAAGACCTCCAGCAAGATAGTGAACTAGACAGACATGCTATAAAGACCTTCTATAAAAAAGACACTAGAAACCAGAAGCCTCCCCTTCCTCACCCACCCAGGGACAGGTAACAGCCCTCTCTATCCAGGCACAGCTCTCGTTCCGCCAGCGGTTGCAGCACCACATTTGTGAATCAGGCTCCTGGTGTACTACCCCACATCTGGAGGCGTTCACATGTCGATGCCGGCTCTGCAGAGCAGCAGAAAGCATAGTGCCTGAGAAGAGGCCCATTGCTAGCTATCTTGGGTGGCCAAGAACGCATCTCATGAACACCTACCCCTGGATGTGATCAAGGCTTAAAATGTTTTTTTCTGAGGTCTCAGTCACCCTTTGATTCTCAGCTGATCCTCAGGCAAGCAAGAACTCCATCAAAACTAGGCTTCCCACCCCTTCCCCCTTTCTTGGACCTCTCAGGAGCTCGTTGGCTGATAGAATGCCGAGTCCTTACAGGTGGAATGCCCTCTACTGCTTTCTTCTCTCTGTCCTGCCCCTAGTCAAGTTTTCTCCTTTCCTTTTTTGTATTTTCTTTTCTTTCTATTTCCTTGTTGTTTTTCATCCTTTATCTTCTTGTTTCATCTTCATTTTCTCTTCTTCTGGCTCTTTTTTCTTTTCTTTTTGTTTACTATACTCTTTTCTATTTCCACCTAATACGTTTCCATACTGTAGGTTTTCCTTTCTTTTTTCTCACCCCTGGTTTTTCTTTTTGTGCTCTTTCATGATAACATGTCCAAAATATGCCTCACCATCCAACTTTCTAAGGAGCATTCTGGCTACACATCTTTCATGACAAATTTTTTGTTTTTCTGACAATATTCTTTATCGGCAGCATATTTCAAATACATCAATTCTTCTTTGATCTTCCTTATTTACTGTCCAACTTTCACATGCATATGAGGCAACTTACAATACCATGGCTTAGGTCACATTCATGTGAGTTCCTGAAGTCACATTCTTTTTTTTTTTTTTTTTAACAATTTATTGGGGCTGATACAATTCTTTACACAGTTCATACATATACATACATCAATTGTATAAAGCACATCTGTACAGTCTTTGCCCTAATCATGTCACATTCTTATTGTCCAACGCTTTGCAGAGGTCTTGTGTGCCACATTTACCCAATGCAACATGTCCAAGTTCTCTTGACTGCTGCTTCCAGAGGGTAGATTATGGACCCAAGCAAGATCAAATCCTTGACAACTTCTATTTTTCTCTACTAGGGTTCCTTACTAGTTTATTTGTGAGGATTTTTGTTTTCTTTATAGTAAGTAGCAATCCATATTGAAGGCTACCATCCTTGACCTTCATTAGCAAGAGCGTCAAGTCCTCCTTACTTTCAGCAAGTAGGATTGAAACATTTTATCCTTCTTTCTTCTTCATATAGTTCAGCTGCTTAGATTATTTGTTCGGCATACAGATTGAATCAGTATGGGGAGACAATACAATTTTGATGTACACCGTTCTTGATTTTAAACCAGGCAGGATTACCTTGCACTGTTTGTACAACTGCCTCTTTGGCCACATACAGGTTCCATCTGAGTACAATGAAGTGTTCTGGAATTACCATTCTTCTCAAGGGTATCCAGAGTTTGCTCTGTCACACAGAGTCAAAGCTTTTGCATAAGCAATAAAGCACAAGTAAACATCTTTCTAGAATTGCCTGCTGTAAGTCAAGATCCATATGATACCAGCAATGATATCCCTTCTTCCACGTCCTCTTCTGAATCCGACTTAATTTTCACAGCTTCCTATTGATATATGGTTGCAACTATTGTTGGATGATCTTCTACAACATTTTTACTTGCAAGTGAAGTAAAGGATTTTCTTTTATAATGTGCACATTCTGTTGTGTGATCTTTTTTTGGATTGGTTCCAATTATGGATCTCTTCCAATCCATTGGCCTGGTAGCAGTTTTCCAAGTTTCTTGGCATAGATAAGTCAGTGGTTCTAATGTTTCATCAGCTTGTTGAAACATTTCATTTGGTATTCTGTCCATTCCAGAAGCCTAGTTTTTGTCTAATGCTTTCAGTGCAACTTGGACTTCTTCCTTCAGTATCATTGGTTCTTGATCATATGCTACCTCTTGAAATGGTTAAATGATGTATAGGCTCTTTTGGTACCTCGATTCTGTATTCTTCCATCTTCTTTTGATGCATCCTGTATCATTCAAAATTTTTCCCATCGAATCTTACAATATTGCAACTTGAGGGCTGAATTTTTTCTTGAGTTCTTTCCGTTTAAGATATGCTGAGCATGCTCTTTCTTTTTGGTATTCTAATGCTAGGTCTTTGCACATTTCATTACAATACTTTACTTTGCCTTCTCTAACTGCCATTTGAAATTTCCGGTTCAGGTCTTTTACGTCATCATTTGTCTCAGCCATTTTGTGATTCAGAGCAGGTTTCAGAGTCTCATCGGACAGCTCTTTTATCTGTTTGTTCTGTTCTGACTTTTTCATGAGCCTTTAGCTTCTTCATGTTGACGTCCTTGAAGCCACCCCACAGATCGGCACAGGGACCCGTGTGCAACAGAAGGAAGCACTGCCAGTCCGAAGCCAGACCCACCATCGTCCTTATGTTGGAGTCCATGTGTCCGTCCATCTCATGGAGGGTCATCCTCTTTTTCGCTGCCCCGCCACTGTATCATGCATGACGTCCTTCTCCAGGGACCAGTCTTTCTTGATAGCGTGTCCAAAGCACAGGAGATAAAGTCTTGCCATCCTGCGTTCTGGGGAGCATTCCGATCTGTGTGTTCTTTCACGGTCTGGTGCTTCCAGTCTTCTTCATCTGCACCACACTTCAAATGCATCGACTGTTCTGTGGTTTCTCAATCCGATGTTCAGAAGAAGGAGGAAGGGGCTGTCCGCTGTGCAGGAATTACCAAAGGGGAAATTACAAAGGAACTACCAAAGGAGAAATTGGTCTCTTCCCCAGGCAGCCAGCCCCTGACCTGGTTTTACGGCTGATATTGACCTTTGTCATCACCTCTTTTTCACAGATGCATCCAATTCGATTTCTGCGTCTCCCACCTGGAGCAGTTCTCGTGTTTAGTTACCATTTGTGTTGTTAGGAAAACAAGGTGTTGGGCTTGCAAAATTTTATCATGTAATCTCCATCTTCATCTCTAGTATCAAGGCCATATTTTCCAATACTGTGCCTTCCTCGTTGTTTCCAACTTTTGCATTTCAGTTGCCCATAAATATCAATGTGTATTGATTGCATGTTTGATCAATGTCAAGCTGAAGAAGGTAAAATTCTTCAAATTTTTCATCACTAGCTGTAGTAGTTATCCCAAAGATAATCTAACAGTAAATTCTAGGTCCCTAATGTTATAGTGGGCAATGAAAAAGAAGGCCCTTGACAGCTGGATTGACACAGTGGCTGCAACAATGGGTTCCAACTTCAGAACCATGTGAGGACGGCACAGGATCGGGCAGTGTTTGCTTCTGTTGTGTATCGGAGCACTAGAAGTCAGGCACCTAACAACAATAACAACAGCATAGTGCAGATAGTTTAAGTAATCCATCTACTCGAGGTTGTCTATTAACTGGTATAAAAAGAACCCCTAACCTCTCAGCAGGCCCTTTCCCATCCGGGCAGCTGCCCCTGAATGCAGTACTGCGTTCCTAGTCTATAGGCCCCTGATCCAAATAAACGAATGCCTCTTAGAATGCCTCCAAGCCTATTTTCATTTTCTCAGCCTCCATGTATAAGGATATCTCCCTCTTTGGGGCTTGAGCCCCAAATAGCAGATCACCAGGCCTTTCTTCCATGGTGCCCCTGAGTTGGTTTGAATCCATAACATTTGATTAGTCACTGAGAGTAAACAAGTCACACCACAAAAGGACTGAAACAAGAACCTCTATTTGGTTGGGTAGTAAATAAGGCAGTGCCTTCTTCTTGATGTACTACAATCGAGAGGTAAAGCATAACACATGCACTTTCATATGAAGAAATTGAGTCTTCAAATGAAAACGGGAAAGTGCCATATGGCCACAAGGTTGATAAATGAGGACGAAAATAGATGTCTTAAAACTTCTAGGTTAATGCGTATTAACATACTTGTAGCTCCCTGCTAAATGTCCTCTGAGAATCCTCACACAGCAACGGAACATGGCTGCAGGGAGAGGTCATGGAGCAGGAACACAGGCAATGAACCGGTGTGAGTGCAGGCAAATGGAGGCGCAAGCGGTGGTCCAAGAAGGGGTTGAAGATAGCAAATCACATCTAAAGGAAAAGATTACAAATCTAACACAACTGTGTGTGCGTATTAACTCAACGCCATCTAGTCAATTTTGACTCCTAGTGACCCTACAGGACAGAGTAAAATGGCTCCTTTGAATTTCTGAGGCTGTAAGTCTTTACAGAAAAGTGCAAAGCCTCGTCTTTATCCAACAGAGTGACTTGAGGGGAGAATGTCAAACTACTGACCTTGAGGTTGCAGTCCAACACATAACCTGGCATGTCACCAGATCTCTCTCTCTCTGTCCCTCTCCACACATGCGTGCATATATCATATACATAATATCTACATGTGCATATTATATACAAGTTTAGTTATATTGAGCCATCAAAAAATCTGCGAGTTAAAATAAAAAATATTTGTTTCTTGTTCCCTTCAGGGAGTCACGGGGACCCTAATCTGCCTATCTTCAATTAGGGACTCAGTCTGATGAAACAGCTATGAACTGCAACGCTGCTGATCATCAAGGCAAGGGAGAAGCGTCCTCTGGAGAGTCTCTTACGAGTATTTAGCTGATACACATCCATGCTGCACACGCCTTATTGACCAGAATAAAGCACATGGTTTCATCCCACCACCATGGAGCTAAAAAGTACAAACCTATCATAGTCGGATGCTTGGAAAAGTAGAAAGCGTATCAGATGTATTCGGGGAATAGTATTCATTACTACTACAATTTCAAAGCCATGTTAGTGATGAAGGCATCTACCAAGAACTTTGAAATGAGATAGAGTAGATGGAACAATGTTGATATAAACATAATCAAACTCAAAATCACTGCCATTAATCATTCCCAATTTATTGCAACCCTATAGGACTGGATAGAACTGGCCCTGTGCGATGCTGAACCTGTACATTTTTATGGGGGTAGAAAGTTTCATCTTCTGGTTTCAAACTGCTGAGCTTCCTGAGGTTAGCCATTCAATCCATAAATCATTTCCGTCATGGAGATGGAAAAGCAGAAGCAGCCAGTCTACAAATAAGAGAATGTAAGGTATATGCTCAGAGTGAAGTAGAGAAAATGGACCGATTGAGCGAACATAGCAGAAAGAGGTGGAAGCACTTTCCTTTTCGTGACTCTGTTCCCTTCAGTGGCCCTGCTGCCCTTGAGTACCAGGTGATATGTTCCGGTTAAATTTTCCATTTTCTGTTCACAATCAACAATGGGTTAAATAAAGCAGCGACACTAATATCTGATATTTCTCTATCACTCTAAATATAATGGTAAGTCATAAAGTGCTGCTCCTTGGGGTCCAGTGAATACATGCTAGAGCTGCTTGCAGGGAAAGCATGTGGACCCGTGTCTCTGGGCTCCGTGGACAGCTGCACACAAGCTCTCTTAGTGATGCACTTGTCCTAGGCCCGTGAAGCTGCCTTCAAAATGGGGTCAACCCAAACAGAGACTTCTGGAGTCACTGGGTCACTTAAATGCAAGGCAAATCAAGTGCTGGGGCCATGAAATTCAAAGCAGAGAGGGCAGTTCAGGTCCAGTCACTGTCTTTTGAGATTCCAAATGAGTAATGTTGATGAACTTTCTCAAAGGGCACAGCATGGTCATGAGGACGTATCATAAAGAAGTTTTGGGGAAATTGACAGTTGCATTCATGAGAACAAGGCCAGAAAATGTGTGCTAAGGTCTTTTGCCCTTCAGGACAATGCGCCTGCTCACTCTTCCTGGATGAGGGGCTGTCCTGTGAGAACTTCACTGGAAAACCTTGCTCCATCTACCCTGCCACCCTGAACTCGCCCATTCAGGTTCTTTATTCAGAAAAGGCAAAGACCCTTTTAAAAGAACACCCTTGAAAAGACCAAATGGACTGTTTTGACATGGAAACATTGAAGACTGCGAATTCTTGATTTGGGGAGCACTTAAAGAGATGGAGCCACCATCTCCAAAAGCATATAGATGGAGGGTCAGATGAGAAATAATAGCTGTAAATCATTAAGGCTTCTATGATTTGGTAGGATCCTGGGTGGTGTGGTGGCTTACTCGTTGGGCTCCTAATGGCAAGGTCAGCAGTTCTAAACGACCAGCTGGCCCCTGGGAGAAAGAAGAGACTTCCTACTCCTATAAAGAGTAACAGTTTCAGGAACCCACAGGAGCAGTTCTACCCTGTCCTCAACAGTCATTATGAGTTGGAATCAACTTGAAAACAGAGAGAGAATGTGATTCTATAGCATGCATTCATACACTATTGACCCTAACACAATATAATGATGTCATGTTTGTCCCAATTATGAAGCTTAATGTTTGTGCATATATCATGCCATTATAGAAAAGTAATTTTAATTTAGAAAGTATATTGCAATAGGAAAAAGAATATAATTGTACTTGAGTAGTTGGGTAGTTTCTGAAGTTTACAAAGCTGAATCTCATTAATTGAAATCCACACCAATGAAAGTAAGTCATCAATTTTATTAAGTTGTGTTCCAAACGGAAAACAAAAAAAATAGTAAGAGGGATATTTAAAAATCGGATCAGGCTAATTGATAATCACTCCCAAATAGAATATTTAGAATGAAGGAAAATCTGTCAGAGTAAAAATTGTTGACAATAAAATGAGAGTTTTAAAAAAGCATTTAAGAAAACAAAAAGAAAAGTATAAACTCAGAATAAATGTAACTAACTTCTATCAGAGAAAATGGAATGTAAATTAAAGTTTTAGCGTGAACATGCCAGAAATATTTCATCTGAACTGTACATATCTTTCAGTGTAATCATAGCATTTCCCATAAATTTTTAACTTACAAACTAACAATTGTATCAGACAACTTTTCTGGTAATTTTATATGGAAGAAAACAATTTCACTTCTATGTTGTAAAAGGAAATTAGACAACTGTGGATGGAGGCTGTCAGATAACTCAAACTGTCAGTTTGGTTTAAACATTTCCGAAGAGAAGAGGTGATTTGACCAAAACTGCCAAAAATATGCCAACTGCTTTAGTACATGCTTGAATAAACATTAAGCCATATTTGAATATACTGATTAATGATAATACTTTATTATTATTTCTGTCTTTTCAAAATGTTTGTGTTTGTTGAAGAGTCACTGTTACCTTTAAACATATCACAAGTGCTAAAAATCTGTTCATTAGGATGCATCAGATAAATAAAATATAATATTAATCACACAAAGGTTAAGTTTAAAGATGTGAAATAAAACATATTGGTTGATATAAGATTATATTTTCATAATAATCAGTCTGCACACTCCCACAATTTTCAGCAGCAAAACTTACTTCTCCATATACAAGGTTTAAAAGTAATTTTCTTATTTTCACCAAACAAAAATTATGATTTTTTTTTCATCATCTCAAGATGGTTAAAATATTGCCCAGACACGCCCATTAACTGACTGAGACCCCGTGGATTGCTGCTGCCCTGGGTAGTGGCGACGCTGGGCTGGGATCCTCGTGGCCAGCAATTCAAACCCACCCGCAGCTCCGCCCTCCCTGACACAAAGACTGGACTTTCTGCCCCCATCAACAATTCCAGGATCAGAACCCCACACTGACTCAGCAGTGACTCTATGGCGATGAGTTTGAGCTTCGGTCCTGTAATGTGATGGTATTCACTTAGTTTTTAAATATTTGGTGTGTACTAGGTGCCAGGCATTATATTAACCCTTTCACGACCTATAGGACTTATGGGATCTACCTCTATTTTTCCCCTCTGGGGTTTAGTAGATAGGTGCTATTCCATTTATGGCATGTCCTGCCAGCTTGTAATTGCCTATGAAACTGCAGGGATCTGGAGAAGTATCGCTTATCCCACCTATCTCATGCCCAAGGACCCTTAGGGATATATGTGTCCCATTAATTGCATCAAAATCCACATTATCTAAAAAAGAATTTTTTTCATTTCTTTTCACATGTCTTCCAATACTGATAATACATGCTTTTGACAAAAAATTCAAAGCATAAAATAATTTGGCCATAAAGTAGCCTCAACTAAGAACATGATAGACAAAGGTTCTACTATCAACTAGTGAGGAAAATGTTTTTAAACAGGCAACAATATGTAATATAAGTGCTTTAAAGAAAAAGTTAAAGGAGAAAATTCTAGTATGATAGGAACATAATATACTCCGACCTTTCCCAAAGGGCAAATTGGGTATTCCAACAACCTCTTTTATCTTGGTCTCATAGTTTCAGAATTACAGTAGTCACTTCCTTTATAAATACTTTTAGTATGTGTATGCAGTAATAACTTTTTTCTACACAATAGCATAAAATGTGTTTATTAACAAAAGGTTGTTCTTCCTCTTGGAGTACGGTTTTATATCTATTTTAAAAGTCACAAAGTGTTGGAGACGTTAAGTGGCTGGCCCATATTTTTTGACAACAGGAAATCAAATGTAGGTGCATTTAAGAAATTGTTAGTTAATTTTTCTCTATATTGGGCACAAGATACATATTATAAAAATAAATTCTCACCCCAGTTCTACCTTACATATCTGGCCAGACCAGAGCATGTTCACTGGTACACAGAATTTCTCTCAATACACAGAATCCAGGACAGATAAACTCCTCAGGATCAACAATTAGAGTAGCAATATCATAAGGGGTCGTGAGAAGGGAGAGAAAGGGACAACTGATTGCAATGATTGATGTATAACCCCCCACTCCCCCAGGGGGATGACAGATGGTGTAAAATATGAATATTAAAATAATTTATAAAATATCAAAGGTTCATGAGGGTGGGATGGTGGGGAAAAGAGGAGGAAAAAAGAGGGACTGATACCAAGGGCTCAAGTAGAAAGAAAATGTTCTGGAAATGATGATGGCAACATATGTACCCATGTGGTTGATGTAATGGATGTATGGATTGTTCCAAGAGCTGTAAGAGCCCTCAATAAAAATGATTTATTAAAATAAAATAGATAAATACATTTGCCTGATTTGAAAGTGTTTATTGAGGCTAGAGTTGAGTGTACTTCATCTCAGGGTAAGGATTTTAGTTCTCACAGTAAACGGGAATGAGGAGGGAGGGAGCTAGTCTTAGGGGACACGTGATGAGCCCTGAAGGAAGTGACAGTCTTGCTACTCTTGGTGTAGTCCTTTCATCTGGTGGTGGCTCCCAAGTGCGGGAGCCACCGGAGACTACAGGAAAAATATCTGGATTACCTGGTCTCCAGTGGAACCTCTTTTTATAACACACAGCTTTTTCTAATAGAAGTAGATAGATTTAAGGGTGAATTCAAGAGAGAACACTGATGTGGACTTGGTCTTGCCCAACAAGAAGAAGCGATTCAAGTTTGGAAACTGAGGCATGAGTCCCCCACAGTCCCTCTGGCTATTAACAGAGTGGCCCTCCGTCTCTTGACTGGGACAACGGAAGTGCCATCTTTTTACAAGTTCAAATGTGATCTGATAAAAGTAGCTTCTCATTGATGTGGTGCTAAATGGCTTTCAGAGAATTGGGCCCAGACAACTAATTGACAGACAAGCCTATAGATTTCCCTAGAGGTACACTAAATCGATTTTCAAAGTAATGTATAGTTGTTGAATTCCTAAAGGTATCTCTTTGAATGAGACTCAGAATGGAAGATTTCATGTCGGTGCCGAAAAGCCTAATGCTGGCTAATGTCCACAGCAGGCAGACCAATTTAGCAGATTTGGGAAATTGCTCTCATTTATGCCTGCAATAAAATAGGGTAAAAAACAAAAGCAGTTGCCCTTGAGTCCTTTCTGCCTCACAGTCACTGCATGCATGTCAAAGTAGAACTGTCCTCCTTAGGGCTTCCAACGGGAGAGGTTTTGAAAGTAGATCACTAGGAGTTTCTTTCCAGGGACCTCTGGGTGGACTTGAACCCCCAACCTTTTCCTTCATAGCCAAGCATGTCAGCCATTGCCATCATACAAGGGCTCCAGTAAGATAAACCAAAACCCAAATCCTGGCCATCTAGTAATTCCAACTCACAGTGTCCCTGTAGGAAAGGGTAGAACCACCCCTGTGGGTTTCTGAGAATGTAACTCTTTACAAAAGTAGAAACCTTATCTTTGTTCTACAGAGCACCTGGTGATTTCAAACTGCTAACCTTTTGGTTAGCACCCCAAATACACTGTACCACACCACTGAACTCCTCCCTCAATAAGATTTAAAACAAGGTAAAAAATAACTCACTGCCATTGAGTCAAGGCTGACTCACAGCCACCCCCTGTGGGCTTCCAGGACTATACTGGGGTAGAAAACTTAATCTTTCTCCCACAGAGCTGCTGGTGTTCCAATTGCCAACCATGGCATCACAGCCCGCTGAGACTTTCACACCAAATAAACAGAGTTCGTTGTTGAATACAAAATGGTCTTAGTAAACATGTAAACCAAAAAGAATGCAAACCCACTGCCATTGAGTGGATTCCGACTCATATTGACCTCCAGGATAGAGGAGAGCTGCTCCAATGGGTTTCTGAAACTGTAACTCTTTATGAAAGTAGAAAGCCACATCTTTCCCTGGAGGAGCAATGAGTGGTTTTGAACTGCTGACCTGTGCTTAGCAGTCCAATGTGTAACTACAACCCTACCAGGGCTTCTTAAACACTCACCTAACAAAATACAAGGTTTAAAAAAAAAAAGAAGTCTGAGGGGTGGATGTCACAGGGTACAGAAAATCTGAAATGTATTTATATAAAGGATGGCATAACACGTAAGTTACTTTCTACCCAGTAGTCCTTCCACTTGGTATATAGCCAGTGAAACCACAGCAGCGATGGCACAGCCATGCTCACAGCAGCGATATGTTCAGCAATAAAAGAATGGATAAATAAACTTTGAAATATACCCAATATGGAACACTATGTGTGTTAGTCCGGGTTGACTAGAGAAACAAATTCATAGACACTCATATGCGTATAAGAAATAGCTTAATATACAAGAGCAATTCAATATTGAGAAAACAACCCTCTAAGAAAGGGTACCACTGGCCGTTTTGAGTTTCCTAGACTGTAACAGTTTACAGAAGAAGAAAGCCCCATTTTCCTCCCTCAGAGTGGCTGGTGGTTTCAAATTTGGAACCTGGTGTGATCCAGCCCAACCCATACCCACTGGGCCACCAGGGGTTGCCATTTTTCTGGCAGGCCATGGCATATGCAGTACTCTTCATCAGCACAATTTAAAAGCACCATTGTTTCTTCAGCCTTCCTTAGTCATTTTCTATAAATATGATGAGATAAAAAACACTATAGGTGGGGTCATCTGCACCTTAGACTTCAAAATAGCATCTTTGCTTTTTCACACTCTACAGAGATCTTTTTCAGCAGATTTTCCCAATGAAATATGTAATTTGATTTCCTCACTGCTGTTCCCATGGTCCCTGATTGTAGATTCGAGTCAAATGAAATCCTTTGACAACTTTGAACTTTTCTGTGTTTACCATGCTGCTGCTAATTGGCCCAGCGATGAAGATTTGTATTTTCTTTGTGTTGAAGTGTAATCCATTTTGATCTTTGATCTTCGTGGTAAACTGCCCCAAGTCCGCTCCACGTTCAGCAAGCAAGGTTGTGCCATCTGCGTATCATAAGTTGTTTGTGAATTGGTCTCCAATCCTGATGACGTTTCTTCTTTGTAGAGCCCAGCTTCACAGTTAATTTGCTCGACACATACATTGAATAAATAGGGTGAGATAAGATGACCCTGCCACAAACCCTTCCCAATCACCAGCCGGTCAGTCTCCTTTTACTCTTTTCCAACAAATGCCTCTTGATGTCTATACAAGTTCCACACGAGCACAATTAAGTGCTCCGGGACTTCCATGCTTCAAAATGTTATCCACAATTAATTATGTTCCACACAGTTAGATGCCTTGCCACAACCACGAAAACACAAGCGTGATGCTGGGCTTCTTGGCTTCTAGTCAAGACTCAGCTGACACCAGCAATGATCTCTCATTTCATATCTGCCGAACCGGGTCTGAATTTCCAGTAGTTCTCAGTCACTATACTGCTGCAATTATCTTTTAAAATTGATCTTCAGCAAAGTTTTACTTACATGTGATATTAATTAGATTCAGTTGTTGAAAAGGGTGTTTACAAGGACTAAGATGTTGATCTTGCAAAATTCTATCATGTGACCCCGGGTACCTTTTCTATTACCAATATTGCCATATTTTCCATGTACCAAGCCTTCTTTGTTTCCAGCTTTCTTACCCTAATAGCCAATAGTAATCAATGCATCTTGACTACATATTTGACCATTTTTTTACTGCAAAAATTTGTTTTTAAAAAATGCTCAGAGATAGCGGGCAGTGTAAGATGTGAAAATGATCATTTATAATTTATCAGGGGTCCATGAAGGAGGGAGGGTGGGGAAGAGAGTGGGAAAAGAGGAGTTGATATTACGGGCTCAAAGAGAAAGAAATATATATTTAAATAATGATGGAAGCATATGTACAAATGTGCTTGATAAAATTGATGTATGGATTGTTATAAGAGTTCTAAGAGCCCCCAATAAAGTGATTTCTTACAAAACAAACAAGCAAACAGAAACCCTTCATTTTCTTTACATCTAGCCTTGCTGGTTGGTGCATAAATTTGATTGAGTCATATGAACTAGTCTTCCCTATAGAAGTATGGATGTTATTGTATCACTGACAGCATTTACCTTAAGATAGATTTTGAAATGTTCTTTTTTGACAGTTAATATGATGCCATTCCTCCTCAATTTATCCTTGCTGCTATACTATATGATTTGATTGATACAAAATGGCCAATACCAGTCCATTTCAGCGCCAGTTAATACCTAAGATAGTCATATTTGTGAGGACCATTTCTTTTTTGATGACTTCCAATTTTCTTAGATTCATGTTTTGCACATTCTACTGTCCAATAATTAATGGATGAGTGCAGCTGCTCCTTCTCATTTTGAGTTATGTCCCGTCAGCAAATGAAGATCCTGAAAGCTTTACTTCGTCCATATCCTTAAGGTCAACTCTACTTTGAGACAGAGTGTTTACCAGTTGGAAGGGCCCATCTTCCATAATCATATCAGCCAATGATCTGCAGCTATTCATAGATTCTCATTGGCCAATATTTTTCAGAAGTCAATCTCCAGGTCTTCCTCTCTAGTCTGTCTGAGTCTTGAAGCTCCACCGAAACCCGTCCACCATAGGTCGCACTGTGGGTATTTGATGTATCGGTGGAATAGCTTTCAGCAGTACAGCAACATGAAAGCCACCACAGTACAACAAACTGATAGACAGTGGTGGAAAGTGCATGTAAATGAAGATAAAACACAGAGCCTTTGGCTATCAAGTTGTTTCCAACCCCTAAGGGAAAGAGTAGACTACCCTATAAGGCTTTCAAGACCAGAAATCATTACATATACAAACGTATACATTTTTCTCCCTTATGGTATCTGGTGACTTTGAACTGCCAATCTGTCAGTTAGCAGCCAAGCACTTAAGTACTGCATCATTCCGAAAACCAAATTCATTGCCATCGAGTTGATTCCAACTCTTAGTGACCTTTTAGCATAGGGTAGAACAATCTATGTGGGTTTCTGAGATTATAACTCTTTTGAAACGTAGAAAGCCTCATCTTTCTCCCACAGAGTGGCTGGTGGTTTCAAACAGTTGACCTTGTGGTTACCAGCTTAACATATCATGACTATGCCACCATTAGGGCTCTCTACATGAGAACGAGATTCAAGGAGTATCTAGGACAGTAATGTTCACAATAATTACTGTCCTGTCAAGATGTCCAGCAAATTCTGAACCAGGCCAGACTTTATGTGGTCGGATCCTCATTGTACTTAGATGAAATGGCCATGAATGTATTATATCAGTGCATAGGTAGGAAAGATTGGCCTGCAGATAGTCCAAATACAAGTTCCCTGTTTAATTGCCTTCTCCCATATTCAGCATTCAATGGCAAGTTCTGGCAAGGGAGGGGCGGGGGATGGGGAGGGAAAGGAGAACAGGAGGGAGAGAAGACAGAGGAAGAAAAATATTCTGGGAAATATATATGTGTATATTATATACATATGTATCAATTGTTCATTGTATATACAAGGGGATATCCCCAAAATGGATTTTTTCAAAGATATGTATTTAAACTTTTCACAAAACAACCTTATCACCTTCAAACTACTCTCCATTACATTTAATACATTTGTCAAATCTGTGATTCCATTCTTCGAAACATTTTTGAAACTCACCTCTTTGGATGGCTGGCAGCACCTCCATTTTTTTCCCCCACTTCTTTTATGTCATGAAATCACTGTCCTTTCATGTTACTCTTCATTCTCTAAAACAAAGAGAAGTCACATGGAGCAAAGCCAGGTGACTAAGGTGCATGGGGCAAGAGAAACATGCTGTTTTTGTCAAAAAATGACTGAGATAGCGGCATGAGCAGGTGCATTGTCGTGGTGGCAAAATCCGTCCCACCTCTGTCACCAATCAGGCCTTTTTGTCACACACTGTTACACAATATTTTCTAAATAGAACGTTTGATTAACAGTCTGACCTGGTGGAATAACTCCATCTGCACTCTTCCCCTCATAGCAAAAAAAAAAAAAAGATGAGCATCGTCTTGATCTTTGATTTTACTCATTGAGCATTTGGGGGCAAGGTGACAATTGCATCTTCCAGTGGCTTGATTGATGTTTGTGTTCAGGGTCATAAGAATAGCACCATGTCTCATCACCAGTAATGATCATGTGGGGGTTGGGGGTGGGGGGATGTCTGGGTCGCTTTAGAGCTGTTCTTTCAAAGCACGGCATGTTTCCAGTTGATGCTTCTGTTCCTGGTCAGACAGAACCAGAGGCACATATTTCACAGTGATCCTTTTCATTCCCAAGTCTTCTGTTAAAACTTGATGAACCGAGCTCCAAGATAGTCCAGATAACTTTTCCATCTCTTCCATGATCCATCGTTGGTCTTTGAGCACAAGTGTACAAATTTTGTTAACTATTTCATCCTTTCAGGAATCTGACAGACATCCAGAATGAAGTTTGTCATCAATCAGCATTTTATCTGTTTTGAAATGTGTCAGCCACTCGAACACATGAGTTTTTCCCATAGTGCTGTCCTGGTAAGCTGTGTTCAATGTCACAACAGTTTCTGCAGCATTTTTCCCAAACAGGAAGCAAAATTTCACAGCTGCATGCTGTTATCTTAAATTGGCCATCACAAAAAAAACAAAAATGAGGTTCAAGTTAAAATGCATTTACAAAAAAATTCACTGTGACCAGAGAGAACCTTCCCAGGGGATGCCACTAGGTGCACTAACTCAGAGCAAGTTTCTTGATGCTCACCTAGTTGGGGGGAATGCATACTATGAAAGCTCCAACCTTTGGAGCTTTTTACCATTTGTGGGGTGTTTTTGTTTGTTTGTTTGCTACCTCCTTGTATATATCCACTGCTTTTACCACTTGTCGGTCAGTTTGTTGCATGTGGTAGCTTGTGTGGTGCTGTGGTGCTGGAAGCTATGTAACTGGTATGTAAAATGCCAGCAGAGTCACCCAAAGTGAACAAGTTACAAAAGTTTCCAGACTAAGAACAGACAACAAAAAATGAATTGGCTCCCCACTTCAGAGTAAGGAGTCCCTATAAACGTTAGGCAAGCTTCAGGACATTTTCAGACACTGAAGGTCTAATAAATAGAAGCAGAACATTGACAGAGATAGTGCCAGAGAATGGCTTCTTGGGTCAGAGGACATCCCAGAAGCATCTAAAACGTATCTGCATAGGGGCTGCTTTCTCAGTGTGTTGTGAACGCAGTAAAGTTCTTTGGGAATGCAGTCTTTGGGATCTACATTAGCTGATGGGATAAGATTCACGATAAGAAGAAACAGCTGCAAAAATCAAACGGTGATCAGAAGTTGGAAGGTGAAAAGCATGAATCTAGGGAAATTGGAAGTCATCGAAGAAGTAATTGAACCCATAGAGACTGATATCCTAGGCATTAGTGAGCTGACATGGACTGGTCTTGGCCATTTGGAAACAGAAAATCCTATGATTTACTTTGCTGGGCATAAGACAATCAAGAGGAATGGCATTGCATTTGTTGCCGACGTTTCAAAATACATCTTGAAGTAAAATGCTGTCTGTGATAGGGTCATATTTATCTACCTTCAAGGAATTCGATTAACACAACTATTACTCAAATTATGCACCAGTCACAAACATGTAATCAAGATGTACTGATAATTATGGATGAGGACAGGATAAAAGTTGGAAACAACATGGAAGGAAGAGTAGTTGGAAAATATGGATTTAGTGATAAAAATGAAGCTGGAGCTCTCATGATAGAATTCTACAAGACCAATCCCTTGTTTATAGAAAACATCATTTTTCAACAATAGAAAAGGCAACTGTGTATGTGCACTTCCTGAGATGGAATACGCAGAAATAAAACTGACTGCATCTGTGGAAAGAGGCGATGGAGAAGCTCAAGATCAGCACACAAAACCAGGCCAGAGGATGACTGTCAAACAAATCATCAACTGCTCAGATGGAAATTCAGAGCAGAGCTGAAGGAAATGAAAGGTCACAAGATCCAAAATGCAGCCTGGAGTTTATCACACCTGAATTTAAAGAAAAAGATTTTCCACATTGAGCACTAATGACAGAAGACCTGAGGAGCTGAGGACATGAAGAACATCATTCATAAAGACAGCAAAAGGTCCTTAAAAACGTGGGAGACAAAGAAAGATCAAAGTGGATGTTGGGAGAGACTCCAGAACTTGCTCTTAGTTGATTAGTTGGATAGTAGCTAAAGCAAATGGAAAAAAGGAAGAACTGAATAGAAATTTCAAAGGCTGGCTTCAGAAAACACAGTCAAATATTATACTGAAATGTGCGAAAACCTAGAGTTAGTCGGCGAAAAAGGCAGAATGTGCTCAGCATCCCTTTATCTGACTGACGGAAGAAAAAATTCAAACCTGAATTGAAATGTTGACTCTATGGACAAACTACTGAATGATGCAGGAAGCATCAAAAGAGGATGGAAGGATGCGCATAATCACTGTACCCGAAGAACGAGGCACCACTCAACCATTTCTAGAGGTAGCACTGTGCTTGGTAAAGTACAGGGCAGCACACAATACAAAAACCCTTGACAAGCTAGATCGATGCAGCGACTCCAACAGTGAGCTCAACCAGAAGAGCAAGTGTGAGGATGGTCTAGGCCCAGGTGGCCTTGCTTCGTCCTGATGCACATCGGGTTCCTCTGAGTCAGAATGTGCTCTACAGAACCTGAGGGAGCGGTCTGTCTTTCTCCGGCAGAGTGGCTAGAAGCTGCAAACTGCCCACCCTGCAGGTCACAGGCCAGCGCCCAACCACTATGCCACCAAGGCTCCTTTTGATTAACCATAATATGCCTAATATGCTAAACTGGACAGAATCATAAGATTCGAAGTGGTTCGGGAATATTAGTGCTAGTATTTTGCATTCAGAAAGTCAGACCACAATGGTTTGACAAAAAATTTTTTTAAATCATTTTATTAGGGGCTCATACAACTCTTATCGCAATCCACATATACGTCAATTGTGTAAAGCATATTTGTACATTCATATCTCTCATCATTCCCAAAACATTTGCTCTCCACCCAAGCCCCTGGCATCAGGTCCTAATTTTCCCCCTCCCTCTCCATTCCCCCCTTCCTCATGAACCCTTGATCATTTATAAATTATTATTTTGTCATATCTGATGATGTTAGATATCAAAAAGATGATTAATCCCCACCTCCCAGAGGGGTGGAGGGGGGACAAACAACAGACATGTGAGTTAAGGGAGAGAGCAGACAGTATTAGGTATGAAAATTAAAATAATTTAATTTTCCTACAAGGGTGGGATGGTAGGAAGGTGGGGGAGGAAGGGGAAAAAGAAATAGCTGATACCAAGGGCTCAAGTAGAAAGAAAAGGTTTTGAAAATGATGACAGAAACATATGTACTTGATACAATTGATGCACAGAGTTTTATAAGAGCCCTCAGTAAAATGATTCATTTAAAAAAACAGATGATTAATCACTGAGTCATTCTGAAACTTTGTTTTCTTAGTCTCCAGAGAAATCATCTATCAGGCCGGTTTTATTTTTCTGATTACAAAGGTATTCGCTAGATCCAGGTGGCCCGGGGAGGAGGTGGAGGGTGATCATGAAAGGAATTGTCAGACAGGTGGGGGCTTCCTCCCTTGGCCTCCCCAGCACAAAGAAAGGAGAAGGGCTGATAAGACACATTTCCATATCAGTGGATGCGATGGAGACGTGAAAGGGTGTCCTCAGGGAAAGATGGGATGTTCTCTCTACCCACAACGTGGCTGAACGGACTGCTATGCCTGGCACAAAGGACACAGACTGAACTCTGGGTTACAGGAGGGCGTGGATCTGTGATGTGGCTCTTCCACCTAGTCTCTAACTCCCACCAAACGACCTTTTCCTGCGTGGGTGTGGTAAGGAGGTGGGGCAGGATACTGATTGTGATACTGATTCACCAGTGATTATAAACACTTTTCTCTGGAAAGCCATCCTGCTGTGTATAAAATGAGCCTTCTGAGAAGCAGGAGGGAACTCATTACAGCAAGAGTCAAAAAAGGAGCGTGCCCTGTGGAACCGAGATCCCTATGCAGTGACCCAGGTGGCTCCAGAAGACAGCTGCCGCGTCAAGGGAGCCCGAGCAGAGGCCGCAGAACCCCCAACCTAGGAAGCAGGTAAAACTGAGGGGCATTGTGCAGGAGGCTGGCTTTTGGAGTGGGGTGTCTCCGGACATTTAATGACATAAATTGGGCTTTCTGACCCTCTGAGGTGGATTTGAGTGCCTTTGAGCTGAGCCTTACTGGACTGGGGTGTCTCTAGGCCCTTAAACCAGGGAGCTGGGTCTGCTGACCCACAGAGTCTGTGCTGCCTATCTTCAGGTTGAGACTTACAGTGGAGTGCTATGCCCTTCAGGTATGTTTTAGGGAGACTTATTTATGATGAAGACTTGGTCTTGCATACTTTGTATATGGTATCAGGAGAGCCCGGTCTCCGGAGAAGGACATCAGCCTGGTGGAAAGTGAAAAGAGGAAAGCCGTCACTCACTAAGATGGCTGAGAGAACACAGGCGCTGCCACAATGAACTCCGGCCAAGGAACAATGATGATGGTGCTGCACTGTTTCACTCTGTCCCTGTGGACCAGATCCGACTGGATGCTCCCAACAACATCAGAGATGCCTCAGAAGAAAGGCCTGGTGATCTACTCTCAAGAGGTCATGATCATCGAGAACCTTATGGAGCAGAGCTCTGCTCTGACACCCATAACACAGCAGGCACCACGTCACCAAGCCCTCGGGTGCAGTGATAGAATTCCCATTTTCTCTGTGCAAGATCAGGATTTGCTTTCTACCCGATACACCTCTGGCAGACACCCTTTCTTTCTTTTTTTTAAATTTCACAGCACACAATACTTCCCATCATATTTCGTACTTTATATTTATTATGGATACTCTGAAGGTCAGCAGTTCAAAACCATCAGCCACTCCTCAGGAGAAAGATGGTCTTTTGACCCCAGTAAACAGTTACAGTGTCAGAAACTCACGGTGCAGGTCTACCCTGTCCTATAAGTGGCTAATAGTCAATACTTACTGATTGATTTTGGAGATTTAAAAAATCTTTTAAAATCATTTTCTTGGGAGCTCTTATAATTCCATACATCAATTATATCAAACATGTTTGTATATATCTTGCCATCATTATTTCCAAAACATTTTCTACCTGAGCCCTTGTTATATGCTCCTTTTTCCCCTCCCCCCCCCCAACTTCCCACCCTCATGTATCCTTCATCAATTATATATTGTTATTGTTATTTCGTATCTTACACTGCCCTTTGTCTCCCTTCAACCACATCTCTGTTATTCATCCCCTTTGGGGTGGTAGGGGAGGGGGGTGCTGTATAACCACCTTGTAATGGTTTCCCCCCTTCTCCCCCTTCCCCCTCTCTGATGATATCACTACTCCCATTACTGTTTCTGAGGGGTTTATCTTTCCTGTCAAGAGCTCTTATCGGTACCAATGTGTGTTCTGTGGTCTAGCCAGACTTATAAGTTAGAACTGGGTCATGGTAGTGGGCGGGAGGAAGCATTCAGGAACTAGAGGAATGATGTGTGATTCATCGGTGCTATACTACACCTTGGGTGAATCATCCCTGCCTTATAACCCTTCTGTAGGGAGATATCCAATTGTCTACAGATGAGCTTTGGGTCTCCATTCCAACCCCCCTCTTTTGCATCGATATAATTGTTTGTTTAGGTTGTTGATACCCAATACTTGATCCCATCAACACCTCATGATCACACAGAGTGGTGTGTTTCTTGTATGTGGGCTGATTTGATTTCCTGTAAGATGGCCACTTGTTTGACTTCAAGCCTTTAATACCCCAGGAACTTATATATTTTGATAGTCGGGCACCATCTGCTCTCTTCACCACATTTGCTTATGCACCCATTTGGTCTTCAGAGATCTTGCTGTGAAGGTTAGTATCAAAAAGTGCCAGGTTATCAGAACACAGTGGGGGACAGGGCTTGGCACCTGACCAGACTTGATCAGAAAACATACATAAAGTTCAGCAGACAAACCTGGAACTGTCTATCAGTTTAGTTTAGTTTTTCTCTTGTTCTGTTCTGTTTGTTTACTATGTTTTTTATTTTTCCCTATGTCTATCTATATAACATAGGCAAGACTAACAATTCTTAGTAGAAAACTATGGGACCAGCAGTTTCAGAGGGACATAGGAAAAGAAGGGATGGGGAGGGGGAGTGGGGACCCAACAAGCTCAAAGGTAAGGTTTTGGAGTTGTATGATCTGTTACGGAGCTCAGCTAGCTCTGTGGGGCTGTGGCCCTTTCCTTAGAATGGTTCATCTTCCATAGTCATGATGACTTACTTCCCAGCAGTAGTTCATTCTGTTCTTCATGAGTCAGGGCTGACTTGAAGCCAACCAAGAACAACAAATACAAGTCACTCTTCCAGGTAATTGGCTGAAGGAGATATCAGGGACAAGATAGAAAAAAATCCCAGTCTGTGGTCAGTTTACATTGTTGTGGGAGGTGGCTGACAACAATACCCATAATAAATAAACTACACAATAATTTATAAGGTGTTATTTGTTATGGAATTATTATTATTATTTTCATGGTGAGGTAAGGGAGCTTGGAAAGAGGAATAGAATTTATAATTTAAATAGGTTGGTGAGAGAAGGTGTGTTAGTCTGGATTGGCTAGAGAAACAAATCTAGAGACACTCATATGTGTATAAGAGAGAACTTTATATCAAAGAGTAATTGTACATTAAGAAAACATAGCAGCCCAGTCTAGATCAAGTCGATACATCCAATATTACCCCATATGTTGATACTAGTCCACAAATTCCTCTTTAGACTCATGCAGCCATGCAATGACACTGAATGCAGGACAATCACAGGCCTGTGAATGGAACGTCTGGGGATCTAGTGGTAGTGGAAGCATCTCAGCACCCACGTAGGTCTCCATGTGGCTTCTCCAGTTCCAGGGTTCTGGCTGCATCAGTGTAGCTCCATGTAGCTTGTCAGCAGGAAGACAAAGCAGCATGTGTCTGTCCTCCAGTGAGCTACTTATCTCCATGGTACCTCCAAATGAGGTCATCAATCTGCAACCTGATTGACAGGCTAGACTCCACCCCTTCGCAAATTGACAGGACATTATATAACTGCCGCATCAGGCTTCACTGAATAGTTGATGTTTGAGAGAAGATGACTGGGAAGGTGGTGAGGAAGCTAGTCTAGTAGCTTCGGGCATAGAAAAAAGATGCCAGTACATCAAATTTCTTTAGGATAAATTCCTAAAAAGGACACAACCAGGTCTAAGTGAACGGGTGTTTTTAAGTCTCTTGATAAATATTATCTGTCTGAATGATTGCATCATATTATATTCCCACTGAAACTCATGCAATTAACAATCACCTCAAACTTCAATGCTGTATATTTTTGTTTTTAATCACCAAATTACTTTAGTTATCAAATTAAAGGCAAAAATATTAGTGTCTGAATATATGTTTTATGCAGGGAATAATTTTTTAATGTATTTATATCATCTGTAATTTTTCTGTTTATCCTTTGAAGTTTATGCTGTCTCATGTGGGTAAATTGGGAAACTTTATTATGTGAACTACAAATACTAACTATATTTTCCCAGTTTGTAGCTTTCCTTTTAATTTTGTTTATGTCCACTTTGATATGCAGAAAAAAATTTTTACATTCATGTAGTAAAATATATCCATCTTTTTCTTTATGGTACTTTGAGCTAATCTGACTGCCTGGAAAAGATAGAAAATAAAATATATTTTCTTTATTGTTTTATAAATCTGTTTTTAATTAAGAATATATTACAAGCATACTTATAATTCTTCATGAATTATAACTGGAAGTTTAGAGGTGGTTAGATGCTTATTTTAGGTAAAAAAATTTAAGTGTTAGCATGAAAAATTCAGCAATGAAAACTATTTAATTAAATAAAATGAAAAATTAATCTACAGAAAATCAGTTATGATAATAGTTTGAATACTTCACTCTGCATATCAATTTTGAATTTTATTTCTGGTTATACTACAAAAACTATATATTAGAGTAATCTTAGTTTTAAAATAAATTTTAAAATCACTCTCAACACATTATTGTATTTCTACATAATTAATTTTATTTGCAATGTCCTTCCTAAAATAGTTAGACATGTTATTATTTTAGATATTTAAATATATCTATATTGACACCACAGATAATATGTAGTGAAAATAACTAGAGCAATTTATAGAACCACAGGTGGTGTATATATCAATCTCAATAACACAGATACTATGGTTTAAAAACAAAACAAAAAAAGCATGCAGTGAAGTCGATTCTGACTCATAGCAAACCTCTAGGACAGGGTAGAACTTCTCACCACTCCCAAGGGTTTCTAAATCTGCCAGTCACACCTTCTCCCTCAGACCAGCTAGTGAGTTCAAGCCGCCAACCTGCTCGCTAGCAGGGCAACGGAGCTCTTCCATCACTGGGCCACCGGGGCTCCCTAGCCTCCCAATAAAGTGTTAAGCTTCCTGGTTTAAAAATATTTGATACAATGAAATCTGGTCTACCACGACTATCATAACAAGTGGCCCACGGGGCTTCGGTAACCTTTGCTTGATTGAATTACTGTTACTGAGCAGCTCAGTGAAGCATTTTCTACTTTATAGCTGTCTCCATCATCCTGATATTTATAAATACCAAAGAGCAGCAGGCAGCAACCCAAAACTTTCACTAGAATAATAGACCGCTTTCAAAACATCCAAGATTAGCCCATTTATTATTTTCTGCTAAATTGTCAAACTCCTTTTAGTGCGCCTATTCGCAGTTTACTAATTTTCTGAATTTTTAAAGGATAATAAGTTAAAAATATTCAGATATATTATTCATTCAAGGCTTCCACATGTGTATTCTATATTCTATACATTATTAAAAACCTGTTCATACACTAAAAAAAATAAGTGACAAAACTACCAGCTTTTTCCTAGCCATTCTGGAGTTATTTTCTCAAATTATTTCCTGACTTTGATTTCCCGAAATAATAAAGAATCACATTTGCATACTTCATAAATAATTTCAATTTTATGCCATCAGTATTGTGTACATAATCTAAATTTATGCCTGAAATCCTCTTCATTCAAAAGGAAACATGGGTTTTCCCCTAAAGTATGTGATTTTAAGTGAGCTTATAAATCTCACTTCAGACACATTTTGATTATACAGCCAAAAATCTAGTCAATACAGATCTTTGATGGAAGAAATATTTTGAATTCTTAAATTTATTCCGTAAATCAATAAAATAACACATTTGTCAATGGATGTTGATTTCTTAAAAGTAAAACAGTGCTCTGTGCGCCCTCTGCTGGCGCTATAATGGTAGTTTAGGTTTAAAAATGTCTTCCAAAATTTGTATAATAATCAAGTGTTAGCTCATGATTTCATAATAAAAATTCAGGTAAATTTGCTTCATTTCTTTCCATTTTAAGAAGGCGATTCGTTTCATAGGCAGTAAATATAGAGATATAAAAATCACATCAAACAACGGTTTGTTGCAGGTACATGAAGAGACAGAAACGTCAGTGTAGGGCGGGCCATCAAAACACCTTCCACGGCCTTAGGAATTTCCGCAGTTAGAACAAGTGCAGCTTACTTAGCAAGGGAATGGCAGCGTATTAACAAATGATGCTGATATCCTTGGGCATACTTCAGGAGGAAACAAAAACCTTCATCACACAGCCTATTAAAAAATAAGTTCTAGGAGAACATGGAAAGTTTAAATATGAGGTTAGTCAATATAAACATTGCTTAATGGGATCGATGTGTGTTTAGGAAATCAGGGTGAAGAAAAGGGGGGGCACAGAGGAAATTCCTGGATGGCGTAAGGTGGAGAGTGCTCAAGCACTAATCCTGGCACGCAGGCCTCTGAGAACCATGATGTGGGTTAGGGAAAGGAATTCACCTGCTGTCCTGGAAGATAACTGTGATCACAGGAGCCAGCAACGTTCTGGCAAAATTGTTTCAAAATTATTCTACTCTTTTTTTTTTTTTGCTCTCAGCTTTGGATGCACAAGAGAATCAACTGGAGAAAAACAACCTCCAAAACTTCTCTGTTCAAATTAGTTGAACGGAAATCTTGGAATCAGTTCTCCTGTACTGGAACTGTTTTGGGTTTTTTTTTAAATCCTCCAGATGACTCTGAAGCACAGAGATCGTTGAGAGCCAGGAACAGGACACTTGTCTTAAGGCTGGTGCTGACAGAGGCTGCAATGTGCAGCACACTTGTACAGGTAACTGGGATGTGAGGAAATTATTACATGACCTCGCAGAAGAAGGAGAGAAAAAAAGAAAAACGTACAGCTCTTGTAATCTTGGGTCTTCCCCACCCTCAGCCCCCTCCTTTCTATGGTTCATTTTTAAAACACTTTATTAGGGTACAGTTTGCCAGTTGTCTTTTTATCTGACTTGCGGAGGCCCCATATGTATCAGAACAGAATGGTGCCCCATAGAATGTTTTCAATGGCTGATATTTTAGATGTCAATTGCAGGCTTTTCTGAGGTACCTCTCGGTGGATTCACACCTTTATACTACCCAAGGACTCTATCATTTGCATACTATAAAATTTACCCACTTTAAATGTATTATTTCAAACTATCACCAAAACCCCGCTTGAGAATTCTTCAGCACCCAGCAGAAGTGCTATGTTCATGGATAGCCAGTCTCAATGCCCAAACCCATCTCGAAAGGCCACTGAACTTTTTTTTGCTTCTCTAGTTTTTACCTTTTCAAGAAATTTTGTGTTAATTGAAAGGAATCATGTACCATGATGATGCATGCAGCATTTCTAGTTTTTAAAGTTTTATTAGTATATATTTCACACATCGTACAATTCAATAGTCTAATCACATCAAAGAGCTAGCTGTAAAATAATCACAATTTGAGAACATTTTCTTCCTTCACATATTCCTCATTATCAGCTCCCCATTTCCCCACAACCTTCTCTGCCACATCCCCATGGAATCCTTAGTTACCATCTCTATGGATTTACCTATCCTGATGTGTTACTCTGAGTTGACTAGCGAAACAAATCCAGGGAAATTCATGTGTGTGTATAAGAGAGAACTTTATAGCAAAGAGTAATTGTATATTAAGAAAATATCCCAGCTCGGTCCAAATCAAGTCCATAAATCTGATATTAGCTCATATATCCTATACCAGTCTATAAATTCCTCTTCAGACTCGCACAACACATGCAATGATGCTGAATGTAGGAAGATCACAGTCCGGTAGGTGGAAAGTCTTGTGGATTCTGTGGTGGTGGAAGCATCTCAGCGCTGGAACAACTCTCCATGTGGCCCTTCTAGCTCCAGGGCTCCAGATGCCATCAGCATGGCCCCCTATGGCTTGTCAATAGAACATGAAGCAGTTACATAATTTATTGTCAACTTGAGGAAGGGGTGGAGTCTAGCCTGTCAATCAGGTTATAGCCAATGAAGCCTCTGTGTGGACATCGCCTTCTCCTGAGAATTCTGGGAACTCCTGTCTTCCTCCCTGGAGGTGAGACACAAACTCTCTCTGTAAGACATTATTGTTAACAAGCCACATGGAGGTATGTCGGTGGGGCCCGAACCCTGGAGCTGGAGGAGCCACGTGGAGACTCATGCCAGTGCTGAGATGCTTCCACCACCACTGGATCCACAAGACTTTCTACCCACTGGACTGTGATGTTCCTGCATTCAGCATCATTGCATGTGTTGCGTGAGTCTGAAGAGGAATTTATAGATTGGTATTGGACATATGGGCTAATATCAGACTTATGGACTTGATCTGGACTGGGCTGGGATGTTTTCCCAATATACAATTACTCTTTTATGTAAAGCTCTTTCTTATACACATATGAGTGCCTATGAATTTGTTTCTCTAGTCTCCCAAGACTAACACATTCAGCACAATGGTTTCCAGGTCCCTCCATGGCATAGTTGTTTCATGCGTTCATCACTGTCTTTAGGGGGTTGTAGTATTTCACTGTGTGCATGTGCCAGAGTTTCGTTATCCAGTCTTCTACTGTTGGGCACATTGGCATTGCAGTTTTTGTAACGGTCTCCCTTGTGGTTGTGTGTAACAGTAATAATATTTTTATTGTTGAGTAGTGTTCCACACTTTAATCACTCATTCATTCAGGGGCATTCAGATTCTTCCCATTGTGGCATTGTTATGAATAATGCTGCAATCAACTTTCATATAAAGTACTGAAATGCATTTATATCTTTATAGGTTCAATAAGTAGGAGTAGACTTATATTGAATGTATAAGTTTAACTTACAAAACTGTTTACCACTTTACATTATCACGCACATTGTGTGAGGGTGCTGGGAGCCAATTCTTTATGGGGCCCTCTTTCATATTTCTGCCTTTTGGGATCCGAGGCATCAGTATACTTTTGTTTCAAACTTTCCAAGAATATTTGTATGGTGACCTGCTTGATAAGATAAAGATACTCTCTCCCCTCCCCTGCTCATCAGCCAATGACAAATTGTTTGTTGCCCAGTACATTGGATTGCAGCCCATGATTGGACCCCCCTAACAAGCTCAAGGTTTCTCAGCTATGATATAAGTAAACCAAAAATAAAACCCTGCTGCATGTGCAGCATCCATCCACCCGGCCCTCTTCAACCACCTTTGAGAACTGGGGCTTAGGAGCGAGTTGTGAGAAATAAGCAGATGATGGTACTTGCTATTGTTTCAAGGAGCAGGTTGTCCTCGCTCTCAGCCCGAGACTCGTCTTCTGTCAGCTCACTTGTTAGCTTGCAGGTAGGATAAACTTTCAGAAAAGGAGTTCGGTTTCTCCATCTCCTCGCAACACTTAGTCCCAGATCTTGATTGTGGCATTTAGCCGTCCTAATGGCGTCGCTAAGAGTCAGAATTGATTTGGTGGCAGTGACTTTCCTTTTGTTTTTGTTTTTAGTAGATGTGATGAGTCAGCATCACCTGGACAGCCTTAGTTTTCTACTCAGAGCAACCTTAGGCACAAGAGTACAAAACAGTGCCCAACGGATTCTGCACCATCTTTACAATCATTGTCATATTTGAGTCCATGAGTTTAGCCACCGTGTCAATCTATCTCCTGGAAAGTCTTCCTCTTCTTTAATGACCTGCTACTCTTCTATTCAGAAGGTCTTGCTTCTTCTTTGTTCCTAGTCTGTCATAGTCTGGAGGCGGTACTGGTAGTGAACATGGGAATATCAAGAACGACGTCTGTCAGGGTTGTATCCTGTCACCATACTATTCAGTCTGTGTGCTGACAAATAATTTGAGATTCTGGTTTATATGAGGAACTCAAAATCAGGATTGAAGGAAGGCTTATTAACAACCTGCAATATGCAGGTAATACAACTTTGCTTTCTGAGAATGAGGAAGACTTGAAGTACTTGCTGATGAGTATCAAGGACTGCAGCCTTCAGTGTGGATTACAACTTAATGTAAAGAAGATCAAACTCCCCACAACTGGACCAGTAGGTAACAGCATGGCATATGGAGAAAAGATCAAAGTTGTTGGGGAATTTGTCTTGCTTGGATCCACAATCAATGGTCATGGGGGCAGCAGTTGAATGGCACATTGCATTAGGTAATTTTACTGCACCAGACATCTTTCCAGTGTCGAAAAAGCAAGAATGTTCCTTTGAAGGCTAAGGTCTGCCTGACCCAAGCCCTTGTATTTTGAATTGCCTCATAAGCACTTGACAGGTGGGCATTGAATAAGGAAGACCAAAGAAGAATGCATACATTTGAATTATGGTATCATGTACTTCCAAAAGAACATGTACTTCGGACACGGTATCAGGGAGAAGTACATCAGGCTTGGTAAAGGAGAGGGCCAGTGAAAAAGAGGAAGGACCCAGACAAGATGTGTTGACACGGTGGCTGCCGCAATGGGCTCAAGCTTAGGAACAATTGTGTGGATGGTGGAGGACCACGCAGTGTTCCCTTCTGTGTACACAGGGTCCCTAGAGGTGGAACTAACCTACCAATGGTGCCTGACAGCGTGGATAACCCTGCTCTCATTTGAAGTATTTGTGACATAGCTTTCACCACCACAGCAACACACACAAGCCACCGCAATATGAAAAACTGACAGGTGAGTGAGGGATGAAGAGCTACTGGACAAAGAACTGAAGAAGATGTTAATACTGATAAGGCATAACTGTTTATAGAAGTTCAAGCAAGTCATGTAGAAATATACAGGATAGGGCCGAATCAAGGAGATGGTGATATTTCCAAGTGCTTTCTTCTCACCTCACATCACTTACAACCTTATTTCACTGTCACACAAAATAAAAATTTGAGAGTCATCCAAGATGCTCCATTTTCTATTATATCCCACTTTCAATGAGTTATCTAGAACAACCCACTTAACTTCATAAATAAATATACATTTATGTTTATATTACATTTACATTATATTTTCTCTTCCCTAAAGCATTCCCCTTGCCCAGGGTTGCATGCTTTGAAGCATCAATATTTTAGTAAAACATAGATTGCATTTATAGGAATGGCAGGAGAGAAATTTGGAGAAATGCAGAGCACTGGGTCTTCGAGGGTCTCCGATGTCGCGTTGAGGATCCATTCTCCTTTAATTTACAAGAAAAGAAACAATGGAGGTTGCAGAGATGTTATGCTTCCACATTATTTGTTTCACTGCAGTAGAATCCGCAACTTAAGAAAATACATGAACACAGCATCAGCACGAAAGATGCGCACTGTCAAAGGTAGCACATGCAGTGACGGCGCTACAGAGAGCAGTCGGAGAGAAGCAGTCTGAGCACCCAGGTGCAGAGTTTAGGCAGGCCATGCTGTGCCTTCAAAGAATGCACATGCCGTGTTCTGCTCTCGTTTTAGAAATCAAATATTAAAGCTCAATCATTATCAACTTGGAATTATAAAGTCTAACACGGTTTTAGGAATTTTTATTGTTGCTTTTGGCAAGTGCCCTCGTGTCCATTCTGATTCATAGTGACCCTATGTCTTCCAAGGAAAAACACTGTCCAGTCTGGCACCAAGCTTACCATCGTGGTTAAGCTTCAGCCTACGGTTGCAGCCACTGTGATCAATCTATCTTATTAGAAGCCTTCTTTTTCATTGACTCTCTACCTTACTGAGTTGGTTAAAGTTTATTGTGCCAACCTGGCCGATAAACACACGTAGGGTTAACTGAAGGGTGACGAGATAGATGGCTCAGTGAACCTCGCCTTTCTAGTTCTCGGGTCTGTTGCTTTGTGATGGTCGAACCAGGGTGCAGCTGCCTGTGCCAGTTCCCTGTTTCTGCTGGTAAGGCTCACTTCCTGCAAGCCATTCTTAAGGAGAAGCCACATGGACCTACCCCTATGCAGCCCTGGGTGCTGGAGCAGCTCAGATGCTTACATGTTCACTGATTCGGCTTTCTTCCTGCAGTCGACATCATAGTGTGTGTTTTGTGAGATGGAGGAGGACTTTGTGGATTGGTGTCGGACATATGGGTTGATGTTGGACTTGTGGGCTTGGGCAGGACTGGGATGTTTTCTTGATGTGCACTTACCCTTTATATAAAACTCTCTCTTATACATATGAGTTTCTGTGGATTTGTTTCTCTAAAGTACCCATACTACACACTTACAAAACATGATGTCCTTCTCCAGGGGCTGATCTGTCCTGATATCAAAGTACATGAAACATACTTTCACCATTCTTGCTTCTAAGCATTCTGGCTCTAATTCTTCCAAGACAGTTTTGTTTGTTCTTCTGATAGTTTCAATATTCTTTGCCAACACCATAATTAAAAGCACCAAGCGCCCTCTGTCCTTACTCCTTGTTCTGTTTGTACAAGCATATGAAGAGGTGAGAAATATCATGGCTTACTTTAGGAGCACCTTTGTCTGCAAATTAATACTTTACAGAAGCCTTTGCCACAGAGAAGCCTACTGTAATAGATCTTCTGAGATTTTGACCTCTGCTTCTGTGTGTGTTGACTGTGGATCCAAGAAAAATGAAATCCTTCATACATATTTTACTAAGATGTTTGATTTTAAGTCAATATATCATTTAGCTGAAAGGCTATCTGCAAAAATAGCTTTAATTGCATATTCAAATAATATCTTATGACGATAAAAATTAATCATTTGCAAATGTAAGTAAAGAGCGGTCTTAAGGGATAGATTGATAGTATCTGTTCCACCTTTACCCAAGAGCAAAGGTGGGAAGGCAGGGAGGAGGGAAGGTAGACCCATGGAAACAGAAAACAGGCTGGAAATACTGAAAATACTGACTCCGTGTAAAAATTGTAACCAATGGCACAGAACATTTTGTACAAAATCTGTTACAGGGGTGCCTAGGTAGCTGTAAACTTTTACCTATAATAAAGTTCAATATTATTTTGGGGGGAAAAACATATTTGATTATAGAAAGTTATTGATTTTGGTTAGAATCACTGAGGAAATGATAAAACATGTTAAATGAGATCGATAGGACTAGCATGAGAGTAAATAAAAAGTATTGCTACTAGCATTACAGTTCATGTATGTACAAATTTATTAGAAATAAAACTTGTTAACTCATGTCTGCATTCAATGGAAGGCTGCAGGAAAGTTCTCATTGAGAGAGTTAATGCTCTTATCTTACACTTAGTTAGGATGAGCTAAAAAAAAAACGGGGGGGGGGTACTTGTTGTGCCCTCTGAAAAACACAGTATTGTTGAAGGGTTAATATGAAAAGTCTAACACAACTCTAGTGGACATTTTCTCAAATCACTGAAGCTTTGCAAAAAGTTTATGAGAATTCTTCCCCATATAAAACACCAGTTTTCAGATCAGTGTTTCCCAAAGCAGATGATGGCACCCTGGGATAGGAGGAGGTGATGGAATGATCCACGGTGTCTGCAAAAACAGATACCCTGGATTATGGACTATAGTACAAAAGTTTTAAATTGCAAGGGAGGGGCAATAAATCATTTTTTTCTGAAAAGAGGGCAGTAGTCCAAATAAGTTTGGGAACCTGTTTTAAATGGATCTAGTTGTGGTATATCATTCACTTGATTTTCACTGGATTTTTAAAGCAGCTTGGAGGTAGTAAACCCCACTGTCTCCTGCTGCCTCATGCTTGCAGAATCAACTTCCAAAACTAAAACTCACTGACTTGGAGTTCATGCTGACTCAGAGCTGAGGGCTTCTGAGACTGAAACTATTTACAGGAGTAGAAAACCCAGAGTTTGTCAAATCCACCTGGTCTCTTGTCTGCAGTAGGTACATAATTTCTTGTCAACTTGAAGATATCAAAGTGTTGGGGTGAAGTCTAATCTGTCAATCAGGTCACAGCCTGATGGTGCCTCCTGGTGGTTGTGACCTTCTCATTAGGAGGGTCCTGGGAACGCCCCACCCCCACCTCAACTTTTACCTTCCTGCTGGTGAGTCACTCTGAGACCTGAGTAATCCTTGTGCTGTGGCCACCACCATTGGATCCAGACAACTCTGTACCCACCGGACTGTGATCTTCCTACACGCTGCATCACTGCATGAGTCTGAAGAGGGACTTATGGACTAGCATCAGACTAAGGACTTGATCGGGACTGGACTGGGATATTTTCTTGATAGATGATTACTTCTTGATATAAAGCTCTCATATATATGATTGCCATATATGTGTGTATATATATGGCAATCATATATATATGTATATATATATATGATTGTCACTGGATGTTTCTCTAGACAATCTGGCCTAACACACTGTCTTGGGATGAAATCATGACAGGCAATCCCAGTGACAGGCTATCTTCTGAGAATTCTTTTTTTTTTTAGAGGTCCCACTGGGAAATGATGAGAATTCTTTTTTATGAAACCATAGTCCATCCACCCTCCAGCCCTGATCTTACCCTTCAGAATTCTTTTTATTTCCAACTCTAAAAATACATTTATTTTATGGTTTGTAACTTTTTATCGTGTTATTGGGAGCTCTTACAGGTATCATAACACTCCATAGTTCAATTACATCAAGCAGAATTGTTCCATTGCTACCACAGGCAGTTTCAAAACATTTTCTTTCTTCTTGAACTCCTTGATATCAGCTTCCCTTTATCCCCTCCCTTCCCCCCTCCTCCTCAGGAACCCTTATTTTTCATTTATTTTGCCACAGCTTATACCATCCACTATATCCATTCACATACACGTCTGTTGGTTGGTCCCCTCTATTGGGTTTATACAGTCATCAATGCTATCAGTTCTGGCTTCCCCTCTGCCCCTCCCCTCCCTGACACCCTCACTTCCAGTTCCCTCAGGGAACCATTACTCCTGTTACAGTTTCTGAAGGGTTATCTATCTTGGCTTTCATGTATCAAATGGTTTTAATTATACAAATGAATATAACGCAAGTCTATCATGATTCATGAGGTAAAATAAATAAAACCATGATATTTACATATGTACATGCCTTTATTTAGACCTCTATAAATGCCCTTTGCCTTCTAGTTCTTTCCTCCATTTCCTTTTGCTTTCCTCTTATCCCACTACCATGCTCAGCCTTCTTTTGGGTTTCAGTAATTCCTCTCCATTACATTACCCTTGATCACTCCCTACCAGTCCTCCCACCCCTTCCTTGCCACTGGTTTTCAATCACTCATTGTTTCCATATCCCTCAGTTGGTTAACACCACTTCCCTTCCCCCACCTCCAACTCTCCCATGTTTCCTTGGAACCATCAGTCCCATTGTTTTCTTCTCCGCATTGTTTATCCAGCCTATCTTATCTAGATAGACATGCAGAGATAATAATAGCCACATGAAACAAGATCTATCTTGAAGTACAATGTTGTGATAGAATAATCTCTATCAGAATACAAGAAAGCCAGTCAATACAATTTATATTTAAATTCATGCACCAACCACTAAAGCTAGTAATTCAAAAATTAGAGCATCTACAAATGTCATCAGTTTGAAATTGATCAAACATACAAATGAGATGCATTGATGTGTATTGTTTATTGGAATGCAAAAGTTGGCAACAAAGAGGAAGGAACAGCGGTAGAAAGTTTAGCCTTAGTGTTACAAATGAATCTGGAGAACCCATAACAGAGTTTTGCAAGGCCAATGACTTCTTCATCACAAATACCCTTTTTAAACAACACAAAATGTGACTATACATATGGAATACACAGAAATATCATTGACTACATCTGTGGGAAGAGATAATAAAGAAGCTCAATATCAGTAGCTAAAATAAAGTCAGACACCAACTGTGAAACAGACCATCAGCTGCTCATATGTAAGTTCAAGTTGAAAGGGAAGAAAGTTAAAACAAGTCCACAAGAGCCAAATATAACCTGGAGTATATTCCACCTGAATATTAAAAGAATCTAGAGAAGAAATTTGACACATTGAACACTGATAATAGAAGACCTGGTGAGTTATGATTGGACATCAAGAACATCATATGTGAAGGAAACAAAAGGTCATTAAAAAGTGAGGAAAGAAAAGGTAAAAGTGGATGTCATGAGAATCTGATATTTGCTTTTAGTTGTAAAGTCGCTAAAGCAAATGGAAGAAATGTGGAAGTCAAAGAGGTGATCAGAAAATTTCAAAAGGCGGGGCCGGCCCCAATCCCAACTACATGGACAGCTTCCTCTCCCTGCAGCAGAATTCATTTCAGAGGACAGCACTGAAGCTACAGCTCAGGGAGAGGGGCATGTCTGATCAGAGCACACAGGAGCAAACGAAGGGAGAAGAAGAGAGAGTGGAACACATCCTGATGCACCAAGCCCTGAGGACGATATTCCTGCTCACAACAGCCAAAGCACAGAGAGGACCTTAGGGCCGCCCCACTACAAGACACGATGCCCCTCACTGACCCATAGTCCTATAGGGGACAACACTGGACACACCGTGTGGGAATTGTGCCTGATCTGACCCCACCACACTGAGGTGAACAGAGGTGAACTGTAAATGAACAGCAAGGGGGAACAGAGCAACAAAGTCCCCAGGGAATACAAAAAAATAGATTTTGGGCTCAGGGTGTGGTACCCCATCAGACTTGACCAGAAAATGCTCCTAAAGGTAAACAAACAGGCCTTGAACTATTTACAGGCTTTTCTTTTTTTTTTTTGTCATTGGTTTTTTGCTGTTGCTTTGTTTTGCTGTTGTGTTTTTTGTGAAAATTATTATCTCTGCATATCTAGCTAAATAAGATATGTGGAAAAACAATATGGAGGAGAAAATGAGACCAATGATTCGAGTGGGGGCAGGGTAAAGGAAGTAGGTATTAACAAACCCAAGGACAAGGGAACACCAAGTGATCTGAAATCAATGGGGAGGAGGGTGTAAGAGGCCTGATAGGGCGTGATCAAAGGCAATGTAATCGAGAGGAATTACTAAAACCGGAATGAAGGCTGAACATGACAGGAGGACAAGAGGAAAGTAAAAGGAAATAGAGGAAATAACTAGGAGGCAAAGGGCATTTATAAAGGTCTAAATACGGGCATGTACATATGTAAATTTATTTGTATATGATGATGGGGAAATAGCTCTATATGCATATATTTACAGGTTTAGTACTAAAGTAGCAGATGGACATGGGTCTTCTGCTCAAGTTCTGCCTCAATTCAAGAACACTTTGTTCTTTTAAACTGGCATTACATGATGCACACCTTCCCGACACAATTGCCAAAGACAAAGTAAGTGCATAAGCAAATGTGGTGAAGAAGGCTGATGGTTCTCGGCTCTGTGATCATGAGGTATCAATAGGATCAGGTATAAAGCATCAAAGAACCAAAAACCATATCATTACAAATGAGGGGAAGTGCAGAGTAGGGACCCAAAACTCATCTGTAGGCAACTGGACATCCCTTTACAGAAGAGTCGTGGGGAGGAGATGAGCCAGTCAGGGTGCAGTGTAGCACTGATGAAACATACAACTTTCCTCTAGTTCTTTAATGCCCCCCCCCACTATCATAATCCCAATTCTACCTTACAAATCCAGCTAGACCAGAGGATGTAGACTGGAACAGATAAGAGCTGGAAACGCAGGGAATCCAGGACAGATAAACCCCTCAGGACCAATAATGAGAGTAGCAATACCAGGACGGTAAGTGTAAGTGGGGTAGGAAGGGGAAAACTGATCACAAGGATCCACATATAGCACCATCCCTGGGAAGACATCAGACAGTGTAACACATGGACAAATAATAATTTATTTTTAAAAATAAAATAATAATATTAAATTACCAAGGGTTTCTGAGGGAGGGAAGGTTGGGGAGGGCTAGGGAAAAATGAGGCGCTGATATCAAGGGCTCAAGCAGAAAGAAAATATTTTGAGAATGATGATGGCAACAAACATACAAATGTGCTTGACACAATGGATGGATGTGATAAGAGCTGAATGAGGTCCCAATAAAATTATTTTTAAAAAACCAAAAAACTTCAAAAGGCAGTTCAAGAAGACAAAGTATTATGATAAAATATGCAAAGACCTAGAGTTAGAAAAATGAAAAAGAAAGAACATGTTCAATATGTCTTAACCTAAAAGAAATTAAGAAAAAAAATTCAAATCTTGAGTTGTAGTCTTGGAAGATTCTATGGGTAATATATTGATCAGTGCAGGAAGCATCAAAAGAAGATGGATTTAATAAATGAAGTCACTATACTAGAAAAAAAACTTGGCAATAGTCAACCTCCCAAGAAGTAGCATCTGATCAACAACCAACGCTGTGGAAGGATGAACTGTCAACTGCACTTCAGGCATTAGCCGAATATAAGACTCCAGGAAAGTGACAGACTACTGATGTAAATGTTTCAACAAACCGATAACGCTACGGAAGTGCTCGCTTATCTATGCCAACCAATGTGGAAGACAGCTAGTTGGCCTGGAAGAGATCCATATTTGTACCCATTCCAAAGAAAGGTGATCCAACAGAATGCTAACTTATAGAGGAGTGCAGGGGTCTCACATGCAAGTAAAGCTTTGCTTAAGATCCTTCCACAATGTTTGCAGCAGCACATTGACAGGAAGCTGCCAGAAATTCAGATCGGATTCCGAAGAGGACATGGAACAAGAGTGACATTACTGATGCCAGATGAATCTTGACTCAAAGTAGAGACTAACAGAAAGATGTTTACTTTTTTTTTTTACTATAAAAAGACATTTGACTATGTGGACCATAATAAACTAGGGATAGACTTGAGAAGAATGGGAATTCCACAGCACTTCATTTGCTCACGTGGAATCTGTGCGTGGATCGAGAGACAGTTGTGCAAACAAAACAAGGGAATCCTGCATAGTTTAAAATTTAAGAAATGAATACATCAGCACGGTACCCTCTCTCAATGCTTATTCAATCTGCATATTGAGCAAATAATCACAGAAGTAATCTATAATAAAGGAGGCTTATTAAAAACCGGTGACACAACCTTGCTTGCTTAAAGCACTTTCGGATGAAGATCACGGATTGCAGCCTTTAATATTGATTACAACTTAATGTTAACAAAACCAAAATCCTCACGCTGGATCAATAGGTAACATAATGATCAATGGATGAAAATTGTCCAATATTGCATCCTGCTTGGCTACACACTCAAGGCTCATGGAAGTAGCAGTCAAGAAATCAAATGACATTTTGCCTTAGGTCAATCTGCTTCATAAGATGTTGAAAAGTAGGGATGTTACTGAGGACTAAGGTGTACCTGACCCAAGTCATGTTATTTTCAATGGGCTCAGCTGCATGTGAAATTTGGACATTGAATAAGGAAGATTGTAGAAGAAGCCATGGGTCTGAATTATGGTGTTGGCAAAAAGATCATTGAAAGTACACACACAATCAGAAAAAACAAACACATCTGTCTTGGAAGAAATAGTGTCAGCATGTTCTTAGAGGCAAGTGTGGCAAGACTTCACCTCATGCACTTTGGACATGGTACTAGGCGAGAAGAGTCCCTGAAAATGATGTCACGGTTGGTAGAGTAGAAAGGTAGCAAACAGTAGAAAACTTTCAACAGGATGGACTCACACCATGACTCCAACAATGGGCTCAGAAATAATCACTATGAGGGTTGTGTAGCTCTGGGCAGCGTTTCGTTCTGTTGTGCATCGAGTGACTAAGAGTCAAAACTGACTCTGGTATCTAACAACAACAACATTTCAAATACTGACAGACTTTTACAGCCCGGCATGAAGCACATTTAAATGGAATTGAGATTTTCTTTATCGGCTGTTAAGGGTTATAATTACCATTATTAATTTAACTGGTTTATATGATTTTCAATTTGGCAATGTAAAATCAATGTTATTAAAGATTATTTACACAGATTATAATTAAGATCTAAAACATCGCAAACTAATTCTAAAACTTCTTCATGCTGAAAACATATATGCTTTTTTCTCTTAGGACTATTGCATTTGACCTTTTTTTAAGTGCCTGTCATTAAACAACACTCAAGTTAGTTCAAACACATATGGTGTGAAACTGCTAACTGTATTTCATTCCGAGAGCTGCTAAAACTGATATGTCACATCTGAAAGGAAAGATTATGCACACACTAATATAATGTCCATAGCTCACAATGAGTACTCACTGTGTGGCAGTTACTGTTTAGCAGATAAAATAAATGTACCTGATGAAATTACTCTATAATACAGGAGTGATTTCAAGTCTACAGTTCTGTACCTAAAATGCTGAAAAACAAGAAGCCCTGAAAATGAAAAGTTTTCACCCCTAAACTTTCCAAGATTCCTAAACCTGACCTATTTGATCTCATACTAAACTTTAATTATTCTCCTTGGTTTGAATATTGATTTATACTGCTTCCACACTGGGTTGTAGCTGGCAACCTTGCTATGCCTGCTACATAAATATCGCTGCCCTCAACTCCCTATCTAATTTCCAAATACTGTGATTCGGAAACACTCTTGCTCCAAGAGTTCCGTAAAATAAATTATGAACCTTGATTACTTTTAAGACAGGTCAACGAGGGCACAGAGAAGATAAGTTATTTTACAAAGTCACAGTTTGTAAACAATAGAAACACAAATGCACAAAACCGTGTCCCTTTTCATGCACCATTTGGTATGATTTAAAACATTTCTGTCATCCCTCCTGTCACGGTTAGAGTTTGTCAAACAGACATACCTGGGTGAAGGTAGGGATGGAGTCCAGCCTCCTTAAGGGGGGGGGGGGTGTCCTTGGGTAGGAGAGAGACCTTGAACAGAGCTGAGCTCTCTTGTCTCTTCACCTCTGCTAGATCTGGATCCCCTGTCTTCTTTGTGATCTGTTACCTGTGATCCCAGGAGCTGCCAGGGGACTGCCACCTCCAATTTGTGCAGCTCTGCATACACCTGTAGTCCTCCCTCCTGGCTCTTGTTCATCAGCTTCCAAAGTTACATGAGTCAGTCAGAGAAGCCTTGAGCCAATATCCGACCTATAGAACTCAACAAGACTGCCCTTAACCGACTCCTACAACTGTGTAAGCCATTTCTTGGTTAAAAAATCTCTTTCTATATACGAACACAGACAAGTATCACTAAAGGACCCAACCTAACACACCTCCCCATATTTCCATTTATTCTGAAATCTTCCACATAGGATGTCAGAGATGGACAAATAAATCCAACTGTCATTTAAAACAGAACACAACAACAAGCAAATATGCACCACTAAAAAAAAATCTTCTATGCCATGAAGTCTATTCAAACTCAGCAACAACTCGATAGGACAGAGGGAAACTGCCTGGGAGGGTCCCTCTGTGGGGATCTTCACAGGATCAGATCACCAGGTCGTCCCTCCCTCAGGGTGGTTTTGAATGCTGATTGGTAGCTTAGTTTTCTGATCATTGTACCATTGGTCCTCCTGAGACTGTTACAATATTGCTAGCTAGAAAAACTTTTTGGTATCACGAATTAGTCAGTTGAAACTGAAATACTGAATTATGTGAAAGGGCATGTGGTAGAGTTGCTATGATGGAGTGCCAAATGCAGGCGAGCACGTTCCGTCCACATAGAACCAAACTGAATTACTGTGTAATAATAGTCTGGAATACGGAATTACAAAATAGGCAAAGTTCTAAAAGGCATACATATATCTATGCTGACTGTGTTAGTCTGGGTAGACTAGAGAAACAAATATATGGCCAAGAAAGAGTTTTATATACAAGAGGAATTGAACATTGAGAAAGCATCCCAACCCAGCCCAGTCCAAGGCCATAAGCCTGATATTAGCCCATATATCTGATACCGATCTATAAAGTCCTCTTCAGGCTCACGAAACACATGCAATGACGTGAAATACAGGACGATCACAAGCCAGTGGGTAGAAAGTCTTTGGGTCCAGTGGCGTTGTAAGCATCTGGCGTTGTAAGCTGGCAGGGGTCTCTCTGCGGTTTCTCTGGCTTCCAAGGTCTGGTTGTGTCCATGTGGCTTGTCTTCTGCAATGTCTCCTCGGGAGTATCAGAGAGAGAGAAGTGTCTTCCACCTCAAAGGAAGAAGTACCAGATTTCCCAGAATTCTCAGGAGAATGCCATGCCCACAGAAGTCTCATTGCCTATCTCCAGATTGACAGCCTACACTCCACCCCTACACTACACTCTTAATCCTTAAATTGACACCAGATTAGGTGACTACCACACTGATTCAATTGTACAGATGAAATTTCTAGAGAAAGTTATAATAGCAGCTTGGGCCAGATCGTAGGAAAGCGAGTTTGCATTTCTAGCTCACAAACCAAACTATTTTGTGATGTTGAATAAAAAAGTGGATATTTCACTTCATATGTTCCCTTCTCAAAATTCTGAATTTTATTTATAATCCTGTCCCTTTGAATTCTAAATAAAATAAATGTACACAAGTACAGGTACTTAAGACATTTTAGGATAATCTATACGTATTATTATTATTATTTCAATATCTAGTTCTGAATCAGTATGCCCCAGTTTCACAATATTCAAAGCTTAACTCAAATTTGTCATCTGTGGTATCTCCCAAGACAGAAAATTTAAGCTAGTTCTCAGCTTTTAAAATAGATTTTTTTAAATGGCATTTGAATAATAATTTCATAATCACAACTCCAAACAGAGATTGCATTCTTAATCAAATTATGAAAATGTAACTTAATAATTCAAGCATACTTGCCCCATCACACTCTGCAAAACATTAATGATACTTTCCAGTTTCTATAATTGCTGGGATGGCAGAGGAAATTTCTCTCCTTTCACATGAGGTTTGTGTTCATTTTTCCTTTACTTCTAAAACAATAGGCACTGCATTGCCAATCAAATCTCTATGTACACAAAGAGGTTGTGTGTGTGACTCATCTGGGAGCTAATTTATTAAAGCACTATGTAAAAACACCTCTATGAAATGAAAAATGTGAGTAAATCTTCTGACTCATCGAAGGGGTATAGACCCTGTAAATAATGTATAAATGTCTAAAATAATAAACTGATTATTCGTACTGCAGTCTACATCTCAACATTTTGTGACGAGACCTAGCCATGCATCTTAGGGTTCTCTAGAGAAATAGAACCAATAAGACTTTTATCTATATGCATTTCATTCAATGGCAGTGAGTTTGGTTGTTTGTTTGGTATGTAAATTATATTAGGGGTAGGTCACCCAGTAAGCAATATTATTATATTAAGTAAATAGGCCCCATTGTGCTTACCTTGCTTATGATATGGGGAGTTGAAGTCTATCCCTATTATTTTTCTATGGAAATATAACATATTTAGAAGAATCTTAGAGAATAGCATAGTTTATCAAGATGTAACTAGAATTCTTCCATCACTGTGACCCTAAACTAAATGAACCACTCTAATTTGTCTTACAAAGTAATCTGTGTTTGTATCCAGACAAAAATTCTCAAGGGCACTCAAAGACAAAAGTTCCTATCTGAACGTTATGAATCTTTCTCTCCCGGTTCAATAAGAACTGAAACCTGCATACCTAGCCCGTCTTCTAGAGATTTTGGGTCTGTAGCAATGTAAGTTCTGTAATATAAGATCTTTGTTGAAACAACTTTGTTTACTCAGTTTGTGACTCTCTCCAAGATTATATGTGTCTGTCTAAAAAAAACCTGTTTCACTCAGCGCATGTGTGTGCGTGGGTGTGTATCTCCTGTGAGAACAGAGACAGGAAGATGGACATTGCATGCATGTAGGACTAACCTAGAATCTTTCGGATCCACCTGGTTTCTGTAATCTGGAAACAGTGACTGGGCAATGCGGGCCTTCTCTATGCTAACCCCGCAACACTGCCTGGGTAACTCCTACTTGTCCATGACTGTACATTGGAAAAGAGGCATTAGCTCTGTAGAAAGGTGTGTTGGGTTGAAAGAGACACAGAAGGCAGTAATGCAATGCAGAATATTTGATGGGGGGGACTGAAAATACTCTCTGCAGATGAGTAGAGAATAGAAAATACTCTCTACAGATGTGTAAGTAAGTGCAAGAAACATGCTTCCCTTCCTTGATTATTGGGAAATTTGGAAAAGCAACTGGGGATGGGATAAGAGAGCAATGGATTATGAATTTAATACTACTTCATCATTTTTGACAAATATATATATGCATTAGGCTAAAATTTAAGATGCATTGGCACTATGGCAAATTATATATAGATCAGGTCAAATCAGGGGAAAAAAATCAATGATTTTCTCAAGAAGCAAGCATAAAATAAAAGGCACACCAAACGCGAATGCTTTTCAAATGAATTCTTAATCTACATTTAAAAAAACAAAAGAAACCTCCAAACCTATTGCCATGGTGATTAGCTCAAGGTAATTTCCAAAAGGCTTTTCCTTAAGGAAAGCAAGGAGCGGATGCCTTTAAAGATCCACTTGACTTTCTACAGGGCTGTGAATAGCGAATCCCAGATCTCCAGAGGCAAGTCAGCAAATTTAACATGTCCAACCCAAGCCAGTTTCTTCCACTGGTTTCTCTATTTCCGTTAATAAAATAAAATAAAATAACAAATATTGTAGATTCTCAAAATATGAAGGGGATCCAAAATGTTCATGGGAAAATCAAATGAAAAGATAATGAAATTTTGCCATGAACCTTACTAGCCCCCTCATAGATGCTTGGAGAAATGGAGTAGGCTTTCTGAGGATTCACACCATCTTTGTGCGATATTAGGAAAGCAAGGTTCGTTAGATGTCAAGTGCTACATTTGGGTTTGTGATTACATAAGCAGTCGGCCTGAGCAGAGTGTTGGTGTGGTGGTGTAACTTTAGGATGAAAACACCTACCTGCCTCTCCTTTGTGAGTACTCAGTTTTGGACTCAGCGGTGAATGTGCTGTGCCCATGGCCAACGTTTATCACCCTTTCCTTGACCTATCCCAGAGGAAAAGGCCTGGTAGCATAAAGATTTTGATCTCTGTAGGCATGAGTTCATCATTTGAATATCATTTGTCATCAGACTGGTTTATTTAGATAATACTTCTCTGAAATTTACAAAACTATACTATATTACTATAAACACAATTGTAACAAAAATTTCCTTGAGCCAACCTTTGCAGCTAATGATTTTTTTCTTCTTCAATATTTGAAATATTGCTTTGCTATCAAAAGGATCCAGTCCAATCTGCAAGGTTTGACATAAGATAAGCTAAATAACTGAGGGTCTTCAATTAACGGTGTTATAGTTGTGTGTTGACTTTGCTGGCTAGGATTCTCAGTGGTTTGGCAGTTATGACATTGTAATCAACCAGAATGAAGTAATAAAATATAAACATTTCCATGATGAAATCTGTTGCCAGCAACCAATCAATTAAAAGTAAGTTTCCTATGGGTGTTGCCCAGAGGAAATTTATGTGGAGGCTTTAGAAAAGTTTGAATGTCTGGATCCTGCATTGGCACATTATTTTACTACTAGTTATTTGGACTTGAGCTAGCAGCCTGCTGTATTAGCTACTGACCTTGGATTCATTCACCTTTACAGCCAGAAGCCTGAAACTTGACTTTACTGATCTTGGGTTGATCAGCTCCTGCAGCAATGAGTCAGGAGACGCCAACAGCATATGATTCATGAACTTGAAATTTGCTGCCTCTACAACTGTATGAATTACTTCCTTGATAGGGCAATTCTCTCTATATACCTATATAAGCTTTTGTTGGTTTGCTTTTCTAAGAGAACCTAGCCTAAGAATAGGAAACATACAATAGGTTCTAGTTTCAAAAAATCAATATAGGGAGGAATTTCTCACTGCCCTCAAGTCAATTCTGACTCATTGCTGTTGTTGTTAAGGTGCCATCAAGCTGGTTCCAACGTATGGCAATACTATGTACCACAGAACCAAACACTGTCCAGTCCTGTGCCATCCTATACTTGTTCCTAGGCTTGATCCCATTGCTGAAGTCACTACGTCAATTCATCTTGTTGAGAGCCTTCCTCTCTTTTGCTGCCCCTCTACTTTACCAAGCATTATTTCCTTCTCCAGAGACTAGTCTCTCTTGACAACATGTGCATAGTGACTCTATAGGGCAGAGAATAGCAACTCCTTGGGGCTTCCAAGACTCAAATCTTCGAGAGCATATAGCTTCATCTTTCTCCTGTGGAGCAGCTGGTGGATTCGAACTGTTGATCTCAGCGTTAGCAGCTCAATGTATATTTCAGCAGGGCAGTATATAGGGAGGAAAGAATTAATTGCAAATAGAACAAGCAAACAAAAACAATCTTGAGGAAAATTGCTCCAAAGGCCTTTAATGTTTTTGCATCTGTGATTTTTATATTATTTTTCTCTCTTCCATATTGGTAAAATTGACACTGGTATTTGTAATGACCAATCTGAATGCTTGCTTTAGGTTCCAGAATTGTTATATAATTATGTCAGACTCCTTAATTTGTATAGTTTGACTACATAAATTGAACCTCAACAGAACATCACAGGAAGAAACTCACACACTGTGGTAGCTACATAATCTGTTGTCAATTTGAGAGGATTATGAGTGAAGGGGTGGAGTCTAGCCTGTCATTCAGGTCACAACTTGATGACCTCATTTGGAGGTGTTAAGGAGATAAATAGCTCTTTGGAGGTGGGACACATGCTCACTCCCTGTGAGACATTTCTGATGAAAAGCCACATGAAGCTACCCTGAGGCAGCTAGAGCCCTGGGAGCTGGAGGAGCCATGTGGAGACCCCTGCCTGCAGTGAGATGCTTATAATGCTACTGGATGCACAAGACTTCCTCCCCACTGACCTGTGATCTTCCTGCATACGGCATCATTGCATGTGTTCCATGAGTTTGAAGAGGATTTTATAGTTTGGTATCAGAAATATGGGTTAATATCAGACTTATGGACTTGATCTTGACTGGACTGGAATGTTTTCTCAATATTCAATTGCTCTTATATATAGCCAGCTTTATAGCCAGCTTCACCAGGAACTAGTGCAATCAGGGATGCATGTGTGTAAGACTGCCATTGTGAAGGTATTCTATATCCATAAAAAAGGACTCACACTCCTGTAATTTGCACATGCTATTGTAACTGTGTGGTTTAACTATACTGACGTATTCTTAATGTATCAAGAACTGGATATAGTAAAGCTGAAATATATAAAGAATGTCATCATCGCATAGAATTTGGGTTAAATCATCAGAATGATATTTACAAAAGATCTAAATTTTAAAGAAAGTCCTGCTGTAGTATTTTGCCACATACAACCAGTTATGTTCTTGAGTACGAGTTCTTGCCTGGAGACAACCTCTTGGAGGTGTCTGTATTGGAGGCCTTCTTGACTTCAGCTCAGTATGAATATCTCATGGGAGTGGCAATGTCCTGAGTTAGAATTGAAGCTCACCTGCTTTGTATCACATGAGCCTACCAGAACAGACATTCTTCCCAACAATGTTCTACAATATTGATGTGTCTACTTGAACACACACTAGGCTGGAAGTCATGCAAAGTCTCAGCTGGTATTTATTTTGAAGAAGCGGCTTATCCCTGTCTGGTGTATGACTGAGTAATGCAGATTCATTTCTGCTACTTAGGTAACTGTCCATTAAAAAGAACTGAGTGGTCTCTCTGTAGTTAGTCCCAACTGCATAAGGTATTCCGTAATAATCTCATGGGAAGAGCATCTGTTAGCTGAGGAAAGGATTGCATGGTTAGTAATGATGGTGGCAAAATTCAGGACAGGAAAAATTAAGCATCTATGAAAATCTGGACTGTTTCTGCTTTTCCTCAGGACTGAGCACAGCATGCTACCATTCCCGTGAGCCCTAAATGAACCTCGCACTTAGAACAGATAGATCATCGGCTGCTGGGATGAGGAGTGTGGGCGGACTTCATCCATTTAGAGACATCTCGACCCAAAACAAAGCCTATAGCAAATGATAGTCTTACCAACGCATCCCCTCCCTTTCTGCCTTGAGTACACAGCAACATTCCTAAGGATTTAGTTAAGTGTTTGCCTTGTATGACACCTGGTCAACTGCACGGCTGTTATATTCCCAGTAGGAACGGGGTTCTCGTCCTGCTGCACACAGGGGTGCATGCAGATTATTGGCCTGTATCAGCTGCAGAGCAAGACATGCCCACATTTCAATTCCATGTTCACTATGGAACTGATCTTGCTGTCTGTTCTGTGTCAATGAAGCTTTGTTCCACTCAGACCTGTGTGCTTTGTTTTTCTTGGTGACCCCACACCTGCAAGTCATGGATCATTTGCATCCTAGGTTGCTGCTCCTGCTAATGGCGACAGGCATGATTAAGCGCCCTGCTCTTTGTCCATGGACCAGAAATCCTCCCCAGGAGGTGGTGATAGGCGTCACGTATTCCATAATCACCTTCAGGTGTCCAGGTTAAAGGAAGGCTCTTGCGGAGTTCCTTTCTGACTCTTCAGTAAAACAAGTTCTTCCATTTGGAAATGCCAAGTCTACTTGCATTTGAACCGCTGTGACAGTGTTATCCCTACAGCTAGGAAACTCTTCTATGCACCCAGAAATTATACCAACAGTACATGAGCTAAAAATTTGGGCAGTTGTATAAAAACCATTTGTAAATGCTCAAGGACGTCTTGAGGAAGAGGGTTGGACCATGTCTCTGCTTTAAACATTTACCTGGGTTATTATGCATGTTATTTATCGTCAGTTGTTCCTGTTTAATATGAAAACTGGTTTTTCACATTCACATTTGTGAATATGGGCACAATGGATGCGATTGAACAATGATCCTAAAACCATCAAAATGCCCGTTTATGAAGACGGTACTCCTAAATTGGCCAACATTGTCCATCTAAGTCATTGCTGAGTCACCAAAGTTAGCGCTAAGCTGCGACAATTATCCTTCTGAAGGCTTGGTGGGAATAGATCTCAATTTATAAGCATCACAGGGAGCTGGAATTTTTTAAAAAGCTACTTATGTAGCATGTAGAACTCCAAAGACTTTTACCTTAATAACCATTGTCACCTTGTGATTTTTAAGCAACTTACACTAAATCATTGATATATTTTCTACTATTATTTAAAATACCTGAAAAGGTCACAAATCCTTTTCATTTTCATAACTCTTTATGTCAGTGTTCTCAACCTTCCTAATGCCAGGATCCTTTAATACAGTTCCTCATGTTGTGGTGACCCTCCCCCAACCATAACATTATTTTCATTGCTACTCATAACTGTAATTTTGCTACTGCTGTGAATCAGGTGACCCCTGTGAAAGGGTCGTTCGACCCCCCGAAGGAGTCACGACTCAGGTTGAGAACCACTGCCCTAAATCATGAACAGTTCTAAAAGTATGTCTGCTGGGGCAGTGAGTTACTTAATGCGGCTCTTGTAGCCAGAGTCTAACTCACATGAAATGACCTTTTCTTGCATGGGTTTAGTAAGAAGGTGGAGAGGAGAGACTGATAGGACTCACCTGGCATTATTCACAGGACTCTCTGGAATGCCATCCAGTTGTGTGTAACATGAGCTCTCTGAGAAGCAGGAGGGATCTCATTACCAGCAAGAGCCAGGAGGGGAGTGAGTCCTCTGGACCCGAGGAGACCTCCATGCAGTGACCCTCCTCCGTGTAGAAGACAGCTACACTATTACAGGAACAGCAGCAAAACGCGGAGCCAGGGCACGGAAGAGTAGTGGCCTTCCCAACCTACGGAGCAAGGAAAGCTGAGCAGTGTTTCCGGAAGGCTGGCTTGCTGAGGGGGTTGCCTCTTGGCACTTAATTGGGGAAGCTGGGCTTGCTGACCCCAGGAACGGAGCTGAGTGCCTTCGGGCTGAGGCACATAGCAGAGCGGTATACTTCCTCTTTGGGCATTTATTTTCACATGTGAAAGAAGTTTGTAGAATGTCCAGAAAAACAGCTATCCTGAGCATTTCCCGTTGGCATTACAACTTGCAAACTTCCATAATAAACCGTATATCATGAACTTTGTGAGTCCTGTGTAGCCATTGCAGAGGATATTAGAAGCCAGAGAAGTAGACTAGAGAGCATTAATGAAAACAGCACAATGTCTACTATCTTTTGATCTTACTTTTTGCTACAGCGCAGGCTTGAGTCAGTATCAGTGGAGCTGCTTCAACGGCTGCAGCTTCACTGGCCACACCTGAAAGGGGATGTGCTTGTTATTAAAAAAGCTAGAGCTACCTCAGAATGGACTCAATGGCAGTGAGGTGTTTTTTTTAGCTTAGAAACGATATTAAATGGGGACGACAAGGGTTTCTGTACTATTAGACCCGAGATTACTTGCCTCTTGAGTTATTGGTAATACCATGAGTTTGTCCTTCATCTTATGGAAGGAATCAAATTGCAGGAGTTAAGAAATGAACTACATCAAAAAGTGAAAGACATGATAAAAGAATTTCAGGGGGGAAAATGTCTGGCAGAGAAATGTGTGTGCTTCCTAACAACAAGGATTGTATTGTATAGTATGTGAAACCCACAGACTAGTGGTCATGCAGATTAATGCATTGGGCTGACAGCTGAAAGGTGAGGTTTATGTATTATACCCAGAGGTGCCTTGGAAGAAAGGACTGGTGAGCTACTGCCAACATATTCAGCCACTGAGACACCATCCAATGGAATACTACACACACACACACACACACACACAAAGGTTACCAACACCAACCTCACACCTAACAAATTAAAAAAGCAATTGCATCAGACAAAATTGTGCTTCAAACCCCATATTCAGTACTGCAAAGAATACAGCAGGAACACTAGGATTTCCGATCAGTGCTTCATGTGCAATTAGAGAAATGATACCCTGCAATCCATGTAACTACCAGGAGGGAGGATAGCTGAACAGGAAAAAAGTGACTCCATCAGTCTGCCCAGGGTGTCTAATCTTCAGTTAACTTGAGAAAGCTAACCGGGAGGTGAAAATGATCAGCATGCATGCAGCTTGACGACACAGCCTCTTCCCTCCTGAGGGAAGCACCTGAGCGAACACTCAGCAGCGTCGAATTCAGACCTGAGAGCCATCGCAGTCACCACAGCTTAGTTCAGATTCTGAACTTTCACATTCATGATACTCAAAATCGAAGACTATCGAGGAAGTTTTTTTCTTTGTGCTTTTCTAAAGCATTTTAAAGACTGTCCTGAACAAATTTAACCTTGGGCTTCTCCAGATTTCTGTATTGCATACAAGTTATCTTCTTTGACGTTTAAAAGCAGCCAAGACTGACATAGTCATTAATATTTAGCATATCTATGAATATTCTTTTTACTATTATTAAATCCTTATCTCAGATGAAGCCGCATATCTTTGGCGAGGTCCTGCTGTTCGCACATGAATATTAAATAGAGTTCAAGGTCGAGCTGCAGCAGCTTGTGCTGAGGCTGCCTGCACCTGCCAGTCTTTGTTGATGCCAGCCGTCTGGTCAGCTCTCTCAGCCTCACTCATCTGACATCTGCTGAGGCCGGTCATGAGGCCAGTATTTGAGTGAAAACTCCGGTACATCTGTGCCTTTGTTGAAGCCTATGTTTCCACTTCCTCCCTTCACGCCCCATCTCTTTTGTGGGGGGACTTAACTTATGGTACTATTCTGTAGACATAACAATTGTCCCATAGACATACTCTAATCTTCAGGTCAAAATCCCATGTGCCTTCCATATAGATGTCAAACCCCAAACCAAACGCATTGCCACAGACTTGATTTGGACTCGCAGTGAACTTATAGGACAGAGAAAACGACCTCTGGGTTTCCAAGACTTTTCAATCATTACAGGTGCAGACAGCCTCATCTTTGTCACGTAGTGGCTGGTAGGTGCTAAGAGCTTGTGGTTAGCTGCTCAATGTACAGCTCACTGGGCTACCAGGACTCCTTTCCTCTGGGTGCTACTGAAATGCAAGTGGATGCAGCAGTTACAGATGTGAACACAGGTGAAGACAGAATCATCTATGAAAAACTAGCCAGCAGACAAACGCAGCTATCAGGTTGATTTCCACACATGACAACCATATCTAGAGTATCTGAGACTGTAAGTCTTGACAGCAAATAAGCATCTTGATTCTGAAGAACAGTGAGTGGATCTGAACGGTCAACCTTGTAGTCAGTAGTCTGTTAGCTCACCCACAGTGCAGGTAGCGTTATTTAGAATTATCTATTAAAAAAAGTCCAAACTCATGACCATCAAGGCATTCCAACTTCTAGCCCGATATAGGGTTTGAGGCTGCACTTTTTATAAGAGCAGACACCTTGACTGTCCTCCCACGTAATGTGTGGCAAGCAGTTCAATACCTAACTCACAGCGTCAACAGGGTTCCCCGAATTATCCCATCACGCCGACTCCAACACTACACAGAGTGACCCTGTAAATCTTTACGGGAGCAGATAGCCTCATCTTGTTCTGAAGAGGGGATGGGTGGGTTTGAATTACCATCCTTGTGGTTAACAGTCCACTATTCACGCAACAGTACCTGTAGGTTCAAGTATCTATAGGTATGTGTAAATACAACTGTGTGCAGGTACATACACAGGCGCATCAAAAAGTTTGTGGGAAAATTCCATTACTGTCATTTAATTCCATTAGCATTTAATAAAATTTCATTATCTATTTTTTCCATGAATTTTTGAAGTCCCTCATATATCCACTGAAGACACATATAGAGACTCCTAAGACAGGAAAATACCATCCAACACTGGGTTTCTGCGTCTGAAAGCTTCGGCCCTTAATGCTAGCATGCAAGACAACTCTCGTCAACCGACCAGAATAGTGTTCTATCAACTAGTGAAACAAGTAGAACCTAGGGTCTCAAAGCCTTGCAAGTGACCATCTAAGGTACAACTATGTGTCTCAGCTCTCTGGGAGCAAAGCGGTAAGAAAGTAACTCAAAGTGGGGAGAAGACTAGACAAGCCACAGCATCACCTGAGACCAGAACTAGATGATGCCTGGCTAGCACCACTGACCTTTCTGACTGGGATCACAACAGTCGGTCCTGGATAGAATGGGAGAAAAAGATGGACCATGTGAAAGGTTTACTGTGCCAACCTGGCCAATAGGAATATGGGGGATTATCAAGTCGAGGTTTTGAGGGCAAAGAGATAAATGGCTCTGCAAGGTCTGCCGGTCTCTCTTGCTCTCTGGTGATCAGAACCAGTGTGCTGGTGCTTTAGCTAGCTCTGTCTCAGCCTGTGGATTGTCCTGAAAGCCTGAGGCTCCTTCACTTCGGTGGTGTGCACATCACTGCTGGTGGTGTATCACTTGAGCTTGAGGCTGGTGGATCCTGTCACCTTGCATTGCTTGCATTGAATATCCCCTCCAGCCTTTGCAAAGCTCCCAAGCTACTAAGGGTGACTCACCCTGCTGTTTGCTGCCTGGGGGCAGACTCTGCTTGCCTTGTCCGAGGGAGAACTCCATTCTGCTTCCTTGACTTCAATCCCGCAGCCCTCTGAAGTGGAACCACTTCCAGCATATTAACTATTGCATGGCAGTCATTTGAACTGAACCCTCTGTACTGCTGTGTGGACTAATTAGCTTTTATATTCCTTCTAGCTGTATAAACCTAGTAATAAATAAAATCGTGTCTTGGTTTTATTTCTCTAGAGAACCCTGCCTAACAGAACAGATCTCAAACCCCTATTTAAGTCAGAATAAGTAGAAAACAGAAGACTCTGAGGCATTACTGTGAGAAACTCTTTAAAACTAGAACCAAGTCTATATCCTGTGAAATCACCCTTTATTGAAATAGCACACAAAGGCTACTCCATGATGTGGGTGGTACCTTTGATTGAAAACCAATCTATTTGAAAACGAAAGGTCAACAATTTCTCAGAAGCAAACATGAAGAGGAGGAGGAAGGGAAACAAATGCTGCAAAGGGAACAAATGAGGTGCATTCTGGAAGAAGGTAGACACAGTGTAACTAATGTCAGTGGACCATTTGTGTGAGAAGTGTAAAAGGGTAACCTATCTTGTGCAAACTTCTTTAATAAACTCAGCATCTCCTACTGCATTCTGTCTGTCAATGCAATAAACTGGGATCGTGCCAAAGCAATCTCTCTGGCTTCCCCTTCAGTTATGTGACTGCTTTTCCCAAAGTAAAGATCGCAGGTCTTTCTCCCCATTGCATTTTAGAATGCAGAATCAATTGATAGTGTACACGGAAGTCCTACTACAGCTGTAATGCAGTGTCAGGCGACATTCATTACCACTTTTAACATTTCATTATGCAATCACAATTTTTAAATGACTATTATTACAAACCTTTTGCTTGCAATGATTGTTGCCAACATGTTTTTCAATGATTGCCAAGAAATAAGCAGAAGAAACATCCCAGTACTTGCCTTAGTTCCCAAGGGCACCACGAGGGGACACATTTCAGTGACAGTGTTCTTACAATACAGTTGCACAGATCTGGAAAGCTTAATTCTTGTTGCAACACTACTGGTTTACATGACTATCTGAATGACCAAAGATTAAGAAAGTATTTCATTTCTTTCAGGAAATATTTACAACTAATGACTGAGTCCTTATGCCCACATCTGCTCTTAGAGATCATATCCTTATGTAGTGGGCCACAAGGTAGTTGCAGGACTACTTGTCCTGAATAAAATCTCTGCCCTGATATTTCTAGAAAGTCCATCTCCCAGCAAAATGCACTTAATTTAAAATAAAAGCAAAGCAGGACTGTTGGCCTCCATTGTTGAAATGAATCGCAGACCGCAATTGCTGAACACTGTGTAAATTGAAGCACTGCATTAAAGCTGTTCCTATAAAACATTTTGTACTTACTTTACATATTACAAAAGTATTTATGTTTGAGTCTGCTCCCAAATAGAAGGTGCTTTCGGTTCTTCACTCTATTTTTCTTTAGAAACAAATTAAAACAAGTCCTATAATGTACAACCTGTATAGAAAATGTCCTTTAAAAAAAGAGCATTTGCAACATTTTACACTTAGTGTAACTTAGCAATACAGTTTATGCTCATATATTTAGCTGGCTGTTAAGAGGCACATTACACAAGAAAGTTTCAAAAAGTTTGTGAAAAATGTACTGAAAAGACAATGGAACTTTCCCTTGAAAGATTTGAAGTCCCCTTGTCCATTCAGAAATAGTCGACATATGCAGATGCTTCAGCCACTGATTAAGGATGTATCTGATTTAATTTCCTGCTTGTATTTTTTGAAGAAGATATTCCATTTGTAAATTCAAATTTGGTTGGCCCCTTTTAGTCTTTTTGCTTAATATTTTGAACACTTCCATTTTCTTCTTTTTGTAGAGTCTTTGAGCTTCTTCTCGCTCCTGTTTCCTCCGCTCAAATTCCTGAAATTGTTAACATGCATGATTTTCATTAGTAACAAACCGTTAATCTAGTTCAGAAATTATTTTGAAATACTGTGGAAAAACTCAGGGTGATTTTCTATGTTTTACAAAATATAAAATATGTCCTCTAACTGAAATAGTATATCTTCCTTGCCTTCATATTATAACATAAAATACATATAGTGAAATTAAAACAATTTCAATGATTATATGCAAATAAAAGAAGGTATGTATTTAATGACATAATTTTTATCTATGGTATTTTGTTTCTTCTTCAATTAGCTATTACTCAAGCTTGCAAATCAGAGTGCTGAGGCCATGACAGCAAAGAGTTTAAAAAGAATTGTAAGGGGCTTTAAAGGTTGTACAGTCTAATTTTCACTTAACACTGAACTCTTCCTTTCCAGAAAGCTCAACTGGCATTCTTTTTATTTTCTTACCAATTTACAGGTTGGAAAATTCAAGCAGCATTTACTGATTAAGGGGTGGTGAAAAAGAGGAAGGCTAACTGCAAGATCCCTCAACATGGGTCAGACAAAGAGGCAAAGAACAAGGGATAGATACTACATGGCTTCAAATCGGAAAGGGTGTGCGTCAGGGCTGTATGCTTTCCCCGTACTTATGTAATCTGAATGCGGAAAGAGGGGCTACATGAAGAATGCAGGAAGGCTCATTAACTTATGATATGCACATGGCACACCTTGCCTGCTGAGGGTGACGATGCGAAGCACTTACTGATGAAAATCAAGGACTGCAGTTTTCAGTATAAAGAAAGCAAAAACCCTCATAACTGGTCCAATAACAGTATCATGATCAACAGAGAAAAGACTGATGTTGTCAAGTATTTATTTCATTTTTCCTTGAATCTACAATCAATGTTCATTGAAATAGTAGTCACAATCAATGCTCTTGGAAAAACATGAAGAAATCAAAGGCATATTTCATTAGGCAAATCCCTGCAAAAGGCCTATTTCAGGATGGCCCTTTGAGGACTAAGGAGCTCCTGACCCAATCCTTGGTATTTTCAATTGCCCCACAGGCATATGAAAACTGTTAAAGACCACAGAAGAATTGATTGACTTATGGTGTAAGGGAAAAATATTGAATTCTTTATAGTTAAAAAGAAAAATAAGAAAATATTCTATATACCTTCTATCTTACTTTTTTGCACCAAAGTAAAATTATGAAAATCATGTTTATTTTTCTCAGCCCACTGATTCTTAAATGTTAGTGTACATAAGAATTTAATGAGGTACTTGCATGTTCCTGGGCCATATTCTGAGAAACACTGTCTCAAATGCTCCAATTATTAACCTATACATTAGTTTTATTTTTGACCTAAAAGTATCACCTCTTTAAGACAATTCATAATCAAAGAAAATGAATGTTTTCAGTCCAATATGCTCAGATATCTCATTCATTCAATACTGAAGGCATACTGTTTGTACAACATATACACTTAAAATATAAAAATATAAAATGGAACTAAGTATTCTAAAAGTAGAACTTACCTGTTTCTTAGCAGCACGTTTGGCTTGGATCTGTGAATATTCTTCCTGTGCTTTCTGATTGGATGTTTTCTTTCTCTTTGTCTTTAGGGTAGCAAAGGAGCTTTATAAAATAAATTAACACAAACAAGTCACAAAGGCTCAACAAAACCAAATCAATGATGCATTTATGGCCAATATAGTATTAGTATGGAGAAATTACACTAGTGCAAACTGGTTGGGGGTGGGGAGAGAAGATGAAACAAGACAATATTTCATCAGTAAAGTGCTTACAATTAATTTCATCCCAAGAAGCCATGGTAGTGTAGTGGTTATGTGTTGAGCTGTTAACTGCAAGGCCAGCAGTTGAAATCCACCACTCACTTTGTGGGAGAAAGATGAGGCATCTTCACACCCCTTTAGTACACTATGAGCCACCCTCATAGAGCAATCCTGTAGGGCAGAGCAGAACTGCCCCAGGGTTTCTTAGGCTATAAATCTTTACAGAAGGAGACCGACTTCTCATTCTCCCAAAGAGCAGCTATTGGATTTGAACCTCTGTAAAAGAACCTCTGAACCTAGTGAAAGAAGTCAACAAGACAAACATACTTTACTGCGGTGCTACAATGTTCTTCTGGCAGAGGATGGTCCAGACTGCACTGTTCCTGAGACACAGCCTGGTCAAGGCTGGCGTGCTCTTCTGGCAAAGGTGGTGCAACTTGTCCTTCTGGCAAAGGCTGGCGAACTTTTCTGATTTGTTTCTTGAGCCTTTCTTCTTCAGCTAAATAGAGATGTTTCAGGTGGTCTGGGTATTGATCTGTGAACTGGGATTCCCGTGACGTTTGAAACTTTCTTTCCTTCCAAAGCAATTTCTTGTAACTTTGCTGAATCTTTAGCTTTCTTCGAAGTGCAAAGCCTTGCCCTACATTGAGAAATGTCGATCATAAATTACTTTCATGGGAAGTGGTTAATGAAAAATGCCAAAAATAAACTCTCCTTTTTTAACTTAAAAACAGTACTTCTGGTAACAAAGACGGTGGACAGAATAGAATGATGACCCTTTGCAAGAAGCCCAAGCTAGCAATAGTCAATACAGACACTCAGCTCAGCGTCTCAATGAAGAAATCAGATTAATGTTGGCTGTTTCCTATGTGCACAGATCTAAAAAAAATTCCTTTTATTCAATTAAAATACTTTAGCTTAAATAACTAATTCTAAAATAGAGAGGAAAAGCTCTTCTCTGTTCCCTTATCTCAGAGACACATATTACTGAAGTTTGAAAATACTTTCCCACAAAATAAAAATATACTGTATGACTTCCGAACAGCTAGCAATTCACGGAATACTGAACTTATTTTATATATCAAAAACAAATTAAGGAAGGGAACGAAAAGAAAAGCCAAGAATATTACTTGATTATCTGTATTCAGCAGGGGATCGAGACACTATTCTAACATCAAGGTTGCTCAAGACAGGTCTGGCGATTCGGCGCTCCAAAGATCCTGAGCTAAAACCCCGACGGAGCCATTCTGCTCGACGACACTCATGGGTCACCCAACGTTGGAATCTACCGAGTCCCCCTCTCCCCCCCGACAATCTATCAACCACCCCCTCCTACCATGGACGGTCCCGCATAAATTCATACACGAAAGTGTCTCTGTGGACGCCGATTACCGTTTCCTCAAGAAAACATACAGAAAATCCGGAATAACGCTTAAGACCCGTGTAAATCCTTCATGATAGCACTGCGCGTCCTCCCCACAGGGCCACGCGAAGCTCACAACTTCGCCGTGCTACCAACGCCTTCTCGGCCCCAAGCAGCATCCTCCGGCTGCGCTCCGGGGGCACCCGGGGGCTAGAACATCCCGGGCTTCCCTAAAGCTGCCTTCTTACGTACCCTCGCGGACGCTCCCCGAAAAAGGCTTCGGATGATTCGATCGCCACCTTCTCTGTTTCACGTCCCTCTTCGTGACTTCCACTGGAGAAAGGGCTTCGCCACGCAAACCCCGACTCTCGGCGCGCAGCTTCACCGGCGCCATGGCGGAGGCCTAGTTACCGCCAAACGACTTCCGACGCCGCCAAAATACGTCATCAGGCCGAAGCAATCTATCCTCCACCTTGACACGACGTCCGACGGTCTCTCTCGGCGGTGGATGTATCAGGCCTGTGGCACCTTGTGCCGCCACCTCGTCTGGACTTGAGGGGACGCCTGCGCCACCTACAGCCCGGGAGGTTGGGCGTCATGGCGGCTTCAGTGCCACTCCCGGAGACCCCGGACCTGCCCACGCTGCGTGCCACATTACAGGGGCTCCTGCAGTTCTTAAGGGAGGCCCTGCCGATTTCCAGTGCGCACACGGTAGACTTCTACACGGAATCTGTGTGGGATCAGCTGATCGACTTGTCCCCGGAGACGGTGCTGGCTGCGCTGAGGAGGACCACGGCCGAGGCTCGGTTCTCCGAGGCGCGCCCCCTCGTGGAGGCCGAGAGGGAATCAGGTGCGATGCACGGTAGGCGCGCGGGTGTGGGAGTGGAGAAGATCCTGCCCCACGAGGCGCGTCCCCTAATGGAAGCGGGGCGGGATTCGAAGAGTGACAGATTGCGAGGAGGCGTGGCCGGACGGCGCGCCCCCTGGTGGAAGACGGGAAGAATCGCGTTAGCACAGAGGTGGCGTGGACCATCTTTGGCTCAATTCTATTGCCACCAGGTGTTTCTCTATTTCCAGAATTTAAAAAGGAAAAGCCACAGGGCAAGGAGAGGTTCATTCCCTCAGTAGTTCAACAAAGCTTTCACCGCAGAGCAAGAGAGAATCTGCTCTCAGAGGGCTTATAGATTGTACATGAAACATGGTGGAAGAGAAATCAACAGTGAATGAAATAAACAGCGGCATTTCATCTGATGATAGGGGCCCCGAGGAAAATGAGGCGGAATAACGTGAAAATGTGTGAAGGGGAGCCTCGGTGGCGTAGTGGGATACGTGTTGGGCTGCTAAGCTCAAGGTTCAGCTCTTTGAAACCACCTCCTGTAAAAAGTTACAGCCTCAGAAACCCAGTGTTCGCTCTACCCTGCCCTGAAGTGAGTTTGGTGAAGGAGCTGCTTTAATGTAAGGTACTGAAACTGTGGTCAGTCACAGCAAAGGATTCCGGGGGGGAACGCAAAGTGAAATGGCTGGAGCGGAGGGGCAGCAAGTGAGGGGCAGCAGTTGTTGCCATGGAAGTGAGTATTGATCAGATCCTGTGCTGGAAAACAGTTGAAAACATTTAGACAACAAACTATAAGCTTACCCAATGTATTCTTGTTAGATGGCATGAAGTCCATTCTGAGTCACAGTGTCTCTCTCTGGTTCTTGGGGTCTCCGCCTCGTGGTCCCTTGACTTTATTCTTGTTAGATGGCATGAAGTCCATTCTGAGTCACAGTGTCTCTCTGATTCTTGGGGTCTCAGCCTCGTGGTCCCTTGACTTTTCCCCCCAGGGTCCAGGAAGCCTGCTCACCTGTCACTGTCTCACAGTTCTTTAGTCTGGGCCAGATAAAGAGAAGGTACCCCATAGCCTCACTTCAGCCCTGCTCTTCTGAGTTTGTGCCAGTCTGTGATGTAGCGGGTCCTGGCAGCCTCTCCACTTCAGACAGATCTTGAATGTCTTCTCCCATGGTCCTCTGGGTTTCTCTCCTCTCTGCAGCTCCATGAGTCTACAAAGCAGCTATGGACTAGCATCAGACTATGGACTTGAGTTGAACTAGGTTGGGATACCTTGTTGATACCATTATTGCTTGATATAAAGTCCTTACACATAGTTCAGTGTCACTGGATTTGTTTCTCTAGATAACCCAACTTAACACAGTGGCCATCTATTGCGTGGCGCTCTATGTTGAGGGGTTCAATAATTCGTTACAATGACATGCAACTTAAGAGGTACCTTGAAAGAGTTTATAGGAAAATTCCATTATCCTTCAATTGCATTTTTTCCATCAATTTTTTGAAGCCCTCTAGTACAGTTCAGTGGCTTATGAAGGAAGTTACAGGGTATAACTCAGGATCAGATCAGGAAGCATGTAGGCCAAGTCTGGAAGGTTCTTTGGTATGGAGAGCACGTGTCTCCAAGCTTCTTGCTCACACCTCTTAGCTGAGTTCCAGCAGTGGTTGTGAACTCACCACTCTCTTCAGCACCCTTGCCAGAGCTCTCATTGCCCTTCAGTCTGTCAACAGTTCTTGCCCCGTGTTCCTGCTTTTAGGAGATGCCTCACCGCCTATTTGTAGCTTTTCTTACTCTCTTCTTTCTTTCTTTTTATTCCTGTCTTACTATTCTTTCAGAAACCTCTGTGTATTTGGCTGCATATATAAGCAAATTCCTTGTCAATTTCAAGGGCGGATTCTCCCAAGAGGGCCACAAACTGACCCATTCCTTTAGGGAAACACAGCCAATTCATCTGCGTAGTAATCAGCGCTTCATATATATAGTACATTCACCAAGCCCTGCATTGTGCAGAGCCATCACTGGCCAGGCAGCCGCCCAGGACCAGACGAAAACTATCAAGATGTTCAGTTTTTCACAACACACTCTGAAGATGTCCATCAATCTGGACAAAAAAGACCAATCTTCTGGGGTAGACAATCAGATTTTGGGGGAAACAAATCAATCAAGCTGTTTTTCTGAAAGCCAGCAAAAGGCCACCCAATGGAATTCATTTCCCCATGGGTTCTCTTATCCTGTTTATGAGATTAGGACTGGAGGATTAGTTTGCCAGAGGCACAATTGATAGTGGAACATTCAATGGTGACGAATCCAGAGTTTGAGTGCTTCGCCACCATGATGCAAATCCACACTGAATGATTGAGACGTAAGTTTCCAAGTCAATATTCACCAAAATCATTCTTTGGTGTGTGGCACTAATATTTCTTTAGTTGTTATTATTTCCTGCCTCAAGAGTGTAAGAGTTGCTTACTATTATAGTAGCTTTATTGCCCAAAAGAATCAAAGTATGTGGTCAATAGATCTGACGGAATAGTTGTTAATGAACAAATGGCACTGTTAGGGTGCGGTGACCCCTTTCCCGGGCAGATCCTGGTGCTGCCAGCTTCTGGGAAGGAGTGGTGTCATAGTTGCAACGCAGAGACTGAGCAAAAAGGTAGAAGGAGGCAGCACAGCAGGCTTATTGATCAGTAAAGTCAGGATACACTGCAGACAGGCCCCCAAAGCCTACACTACTGGAAGGGCCACAGGAGTGAGACCCCGCCCAGGACTGGCAGGCCCTCCCCACATGTTTGACAGGGGGCATTGAGCTCAGGACTGGGTTTAAAACAAAACAAAAAAACGGAGGTTGTCCCTGGTTGGTTGGGACCCAACTGTGTCCTTCCTCTCTTGTCAAGATCCTGGGTGGTCAGCCTCCCAGCCTCTGGCGTGTCCGCTTCTGTTATGTGGTGACTCATCAGTCAGGTCAGTCAGGCGGCTTCCTGTCTTGTCATCATCAACACTTCTTATTTGTTTTCTTAAATCGGGAGTAACATATTAACCTAGTTGGTGGGAACCCAAAACCACATTTGTATTTATCCAACAGCATGTTTGAGGGACAAAAGAGACCCCAAATCTCTTAAATTTATATTATAAAGACACATTTATTAAGTCCCAACTACAACAAAGACAAACAGGCACAAGGACAGTTCATCCAGATAAGGGAGACCTGCATGAGTTGATAATAATGTCAAAGAGTTGACAGAGAACCAGCAGCTGAAATAGGACATGGGTCAATGAAAGAAACTCGCGAAAGCACGATGGTGACATCAACTCTTCCCAGATCAGGCAGGACTATAGGAGCGGGAATAGGGCCCTCACTGGGACATCCCCGTTGTGCTAGATAGAAGAGCTTACCAGACTCTTTCAGCACTCCAACCAAGGCAGTAAGGAGGTGACTCATGACTCCTCGACCCTAGCACCCAAGTTTCCTTTAAAGACCCACGGAGGCAGGTCCCTAAATGTTAGTCCTCCCTCCTTGCCTGGCTGGTGGAGTGTTAGTGATCCACTTTGTAATGTACTCTGCTGGAGGGCAAGGCCACTCACATGGCAGGTTAAATGGTTAGAAATGACTCAGTGGGGACTGAATAGTATGTGTAGACAAACTGGGTTTAGGCTTCCACTGTTAGCTGCAGCCTGCTGTCATTTTACTGTTCAGAATTTAAGCTCTAAGACTAGCAAATGGTGCTCACCTTTAAAATGCCCCTGGTATGCTCACTCGTTTTGTTTAAAATACTGATTTGCATAAATAGTTTCCTCTAGTGCTAGAAGACTATCTTTCAAAATCTATTCTTAGGAGGAATCTTCCATTGTGATCATGTCTTCAAGACATGTAACATTTTGTGCCATTGCTCGTACAATGAGTTTGAGTCTCAGAGAAAACTTGGAATCGTTGAATCAAATCAGTAACATTAAAAATCAATAGCTATTATGGTATAGATGATATCTTAATAAATCTAATCTAGCAATTACATAGATTTTCAGAATACAGGGTTAAAATTCCAATTTCTCTACAATATTTAACATTTCTACAGCCTCGTGAGATCTAATTTGTTTGTTCCGTCAGTGAACATTGAGTGTTTAGTATGTGCCAGGTTTTTCTGAAGAGCGAGGAAAATCGCTTCATTTTGCTTGCGTTCAAGAGAAAAGCAGTAGCAATTTTTTTTAAGTCCTAGAAAAATCCGTTAGATAAGGAAAAGTAGGCGGAGAGAGCATGTTTGCCACTGACAAGAGCTCAGTGAGTAGACTCTCGGCAAGATGTCTGAATAGGCGGCAGATAGCGCACGAGGCCATTGGAGGGAGAGCATTGCGGACGGTGGAGCCAGGGAGTGCAGAGATGCCTGGGGTGGGAGTGTGCACGGTTGGTTTATGGAGCAGCAAGGAAACTGGCACAGGTTTCCATAAGGGACTCAGAGAAGAATGGATGTCTGCAGGAGTTCCTAGTAAACATAGTCCCCGGAGCTGCAGTGAGGTAGTATACTGTGTGAAAGTATACTAACAGGTGTTCAAACAGTCATTTGATGTTTTATGAGAGAAAGCCATTTCTGAAAAACCACCCGTGTGGCTGTTGTAGTACCCTTCTTTCGTGAGGTGCTCTCTAGCCTCGTCAGAATCCTAAAACATAGCTAGGAAAGGGGAAGAGATGAATGATGATGTGAGCAAAAGAAATGCTATTTTAGGTAACATGATCTGGGAAATCTTCTCTGTACCAGCAAAAGGTGAGGAGGATTAAGTTCAGTGCCCAGAGCAGATGGAAGTATGAGGAGTATTATGGTGCATATTTTATGATGATAACAGTCATATTACACTAAATCTGCCACAAATTGTTTTCACAGTTTGTGTGGTTCAGGAATTCTGGAGCCCTGCGGCTGTGTGACTGGGTTGGCTGTGAGCACTGGCGGCGTTGACATGGCGTGGGGTCGCATGAGGTTACAGGAAAGAGTGGTTAGTGTGCCAATGGTGTGAATCCTTTTCTTGAATTAAATAGCTTTCTGTGTATATATGGAAAGTTCCATGGACTGCCAGAAGAACAAATAAATCTATCTTGGAAAAAGTACAGCCAGAATGTTCCTGAGGATCTAGGATGACGAGACTTCATCTTATGGACATGTTAGCAGGAAAGACTAGTCCCTGGGAAAAGACATCATGTTTAGTAAAATAGAGAGTCAGCAAACAAGAGGAGGACCCACAGGAGGGCTCACTTCAGATTAATTAGGTCTCACTTCAGATTAAAATTTCTTAAAATGTATACACTCACTCCTCCTTTGTTGACATGGTTAAATCCCGAAGACCAGCTCATTATGCCAAATCAGCATTATTGAAAATTCCGTAACTGCCATATTACATTGGTAAGGCACAGCATAACTGATAGTGGACTCTTTACTGTTGTTGTTAATAGAGAAAGTGTGATGGTGTGAATGTCAATAATTGAGTAGATGTGCATAACATAGATGGGATTAGCCCTCTGCAGAAGAAGGCTACTAGACATAGCTTCTGAATAGCTGGCTGATAGGACAGACAAAAATCTTTTTTCACCTCGGAGATTGAGATTTATTTTAACCCCTTCAAGAGTATCAGACATTGTTCTTGCGAAGTATTGACTGCATATGTAAATCTTTAACACTCTTCTGAAACATCTATTGGCCTTCAGACAGTGACCTTCATGGAGCAGCAGATTCTTCCAAAAAGCAAGAGGGAGAGAGATATTTGGTGTTCGGACAGCCAAATATTTCACGAAATAGAAATAGCTCTGCTCTACAGAGACAATTTAGCCAACCATCCAACTTGACTAAAAATTTATTTAAGAATGATTACCTTCCCTGGTTCTGATTCTAAAATTAGCAGACTGGGTTAGCAAATAAGGGGCTGATGGCTCTGTGGGTTAGCCATTGCACTGCTAACTAGGTTAGAATTTCCACCCCAGACGCTGCTCTGTAGGAGAAAGAGGAGGCTCTGTTCCCATAAAGATCTGTCGTCTCAGAAACCGTGTGTAGTGTTGCTTTGTGTCAGAATGGACTCAGTGGCAGTGGGTTTGTTTGGAGTTGAACTTAGCAAATGAATAGTGTGCTATTCTTATACTTCTTAAAATAAAATAAAGTTACTTCTATAATCTTAGTTTAAAATCACTTATAAAAAAACTAATCAATCTCTCGGGAGATCAATTTTGTGCACCTGCAAAGCTGTGAAGCAGAGCCAGTTCTTGATGGCTTTGTCAGCCAAAGCCTCGGGGCCTCTAAGACTGCCTGCTTTGGGCCAGGGTGTGAGGGGAGAAGTAGTCTTTTTGTTTTTTTTCCCCTTCTCTTGTGTTTTGTCATTATTACTCATGTGATCCTTTCTGGGATTGTATACTGAAGAAATGGTGAGAGAGAGAGTGTGTGTGTTTATGTGTACACACAATTATATAGCTATAGACAGTGAAACCCCTGAGAGCTGGAACTAGACTGCAGCTTCTGCCTTCACTGGTGTAGTTTTACCATTTTTCTATGATTCATTTGAGTGGAAAATATTTGTGTTTTCTTTCTTTGGTTTCTGCCATACATCAGCTTCAGCTTTCGGAGGTTTCACTGTAATGTCCTATCATTTAAAGAGAACAATACAAACACTATGCCAGCACTAGGCTATTTTATCAAACTTTCCCTTAAATTACTCTTACTGCATCTCGATAGATTAAATTTCTTCCTGTTAGTTTTTGTTGTTATTGGTGATAGAGGTAATCGGGTAGTATTTGTGGTGCATTCACTTAAGATGAAACACGTGAAGCTACAAAGCACTAGGAGATTAAAAGTGAAAAAAGAGAAAATGATTCGTGTGGTATGTTTTACTTCCTTGTATGTAGCTTTTATTCATTCACTACTCTTATTCTCAATCTTTCTGGTTCATTTTAAATGATTTCAGTTGGGCAGAAAATATGACATGCCCACAGAACCAAAGATGATGGCAATTATCAGCCCTATTTCTGGGGAGTTATTATAATCTGAAGAATTGATGCATTTGGATTATGATTTTGGTGAAGAATATTAAAATAACTGTGAAAATCCAAAAGAACAAACACCTCTCTTGGAGGAAGTACAGACAGACTGGTCCTTAGAAGCAAGGAAGGTGAGACTTCATCTCATGTACTTTTGGCATGAGAGACCTGTCCTGAAATGGACATTATGCTTTATAAAGTAGAGGGAGACAATCAAGGAGATGGATTGACATAATGTCTGCAACAATGAACTTGAACATAACGGGCCCCAACAGTGTTTCCTGCTTTAGTACATGGGGTTGCTTCGAGTCAGAACTGACCCAATGACACCTTCGAATAATCAAAATCAAGGAGGAGTGGCAATGCAGACAGATCTTTGGGAATCAAGGAAATTAGCCATCACGTTTTGTCTATTTGATGTACAGGAAATTGTCCCGTCAGGCGGGACATCAAGAACGTGGACACCTGAAAGAGGGACTGGGAATGAAGATGGGCAAGGGCACGAGAAATGGAGGCAAGACAGGAATCTGATCAAGCCTCATTTATTGAGTTGAGAGCAGAGGTTTAAATAGCCAGGAAGGGCGGGCACCATCACGTCACATGTAAAATAAGGTAAAGCTGAGGTAGCCAATAGTCTTCAAACAAGGAAGGGATGGTGGGCAACTGATCAAACAGGTAAGTATGCTAATGAAGCATTCCTGGTGAGCCTGGTGGGAGATGCCATCAGGCATGTATTGACCAATGAACATAGCAGCTGCTAGTGAAAGATCACCAATCCTAGCAAGGGTCAGGGCAGCCACCCTCTGGCGGGAAAGGAACAAAGGGCAGAAAAACCTCTGGGCAGTTTGTATGGTGAGAGTAGATTCATGGCTAAAATCCAGGGTGGGGAGACACGCAGCTCCCGATAGGAAATACTATGAGATTATTTCTTTTAGTAGGGAATATTTAGAACTTGAATTTATATTTTAATGACAGTTCCTCCACAGTGCCCCCACATCTTTTGATTTTTAGAAATTTAGTAAAACCCAGCTCATGAAGATTCTGCTCGTGTATGATATTTCCCCCTCCATATACTTAAACTGTTTTCCCATGTTTATCCAATGAGAATAAATTTTAGTACTGTCCATATGTTTAGACTTTTTCTATGGGAAATCATTAACCTTATTTTCAAAAAGTTGAAGTTATAGTCCCCTAACTTCATTAGTTAGAGTCTTTTCCAAGTTTACTTTGATTCTATTTTCACCTCATACCTCAGTGGTTAAATATCTATACTATGAATGATATTGCTATTGTTTACCCAAGCTCACAACCTGCCAGCTCTTTTTCCTCTACTTCTCTTTAAACCTCTCTTTTCTATTCCTCTTCTTCTTTGAAATCCTGCAACATAATCATAGCAATACTTTCCAAACTTGTGTATATATTTATAGGTTCAGTAGTAGGGTAGCAGATGGACATTGGGCCTCCTCACGCACACTCCCTCAAAACAATAGCACCTTGCTCAGCTAAACGGTCATTCCATGATACTCACCTTCCCGACATGATCGCTGAAGACAGACGTGTGCATAAGTAAACGTGAAGAAGAAAGCTGATGGTACCCGGCTATCAAAAAGATATAAACATCTGGGGTCTTAAAGGCTTGAAGGCAAACAAGCGGCCATCTAGCTCGGAAGCAACAAAGCCCACAGAGAAGAAGCACACGGCCTAAGTGAATATAAGGTGTTGAAGGGACCAGGTAGCAGACACCAAAGAACAAAATCCATCATTGTGTGATCACCTACCCCACATAAACACTGAAGACGAATGTGTGCATAAGTTAGTGTGGTGAAGAAGGCTGATGGTGCCTGGCTATCGAGAGATATAGTGTCTGGGGACTTAAAGGCTTGAAAGTAAACAAGCGGCCATCTAGCCCAGAAACAACAAAGCCACATGGAAGCAGCACACCAACATGTGTGATCATGAAGGGCTGAGGGGAACAGGTTTCAAACAAAAAGGTGGGGGGGGGGGGAAAGTCATATCACCGTGAATGAGCGGCATGCGTGATGGGGACCCAATGCCCATCTGTAGACAGCTGGAGATCCCTTTCAGAGTGGTAGTGGGGAGGAGATGAGTCACTCAGGGTTCAGTGTAGCAACAATGAAACTCAAATCCTTCCTCTAGCTCTTGAACGCTTCCCCCACCCCCCCACCCCCCACTTATCATGATCCCAATTCTACCTTGTGGACCTGGTTAGACCAGAGGATGCACAGCGGTGCAGTAGGGATCTGGAAACACAGGGAATCTAGGACAGATGAACCCCTCGGGACAGCAGTGAGAGTGGCGACACTGGGAGGGAAGGGAGTGTAGAAAGGGGGAACTGATCTCGGGATCTACATGTAACCTCCTCTCTGGGAGACGGGCAACAGGAAAGTGGGTGAGAGGAGATGCTAGGCCGTGAAAGATAGGATAGAGTAATAATTTATAAGTTATTAAGGGTTCGTGCGGGAGGCGGTCGCAGGGAGGGAGGGGGAGGGAAAAAAGGAAAATGAGTTGATTCCAGGAACCCAAGTGGAAGGCGAATTTTGAGAATGATGAGGGCAACGAATGTATAAGGGTGCTTTACTGAATTGATGTATGTATGAATTGTGATAAGAATTGTATGAGCCCCAATAAAATGATTTATTTTTTAAAAAAGAGCTCAAAAGACACATTGCATTAGGTAACACACAGAATAAACCTAGAAAGTGAGGGTATCAGTCACCACATTCTGGATTCTTGCTTTAATACTTAAGTGGTATGTAACCTTACATCTGTTAGTTAAACTTTAGAGCCTCAATTTCTTCAATTGAAATGTAGACTGTAGTTCCTGCCTGACAGGATTGTGTGAAACTAGTTTTAACTCACCAGCCACTCCATGGGAGAAAAGTCTTTCTACTCCCATAGCAGTTTTTAGAATAGTTTCAGATTTTTTATTTGAAAGAGTAAATGATCACTGCTCTGAGCTACAGGCTGAGGTAACGAGAACTAGAAGGGATTTCAATAAATTTGACCCTAAATTCGTTGAAAGAAAATTATAGCTAACAGCCAAACCCTAAGCATCTCTTCTATGACCTGTGCACGTTCTGTATTCTGAAAAATTTACTATGGGCAATGACAGATTTATGATCATCCAGTATTCTTTAAAACTTAGGACCACCCTGTGCCTGGATAATTGTATATCCTAATTTACTTTGCTAAAATTACTTAGCACTTTCTCATCGTGGCAATGTCCTGAATGTTGCAGTGAATACAAAGTTGTTGGGCTGATTTTTATTTCAGCCTTCAAAGAACTTACTCTGTAATAGAGGAGATAGAACACACCCCCACTCCCACCCCTCCACCAAACAAACAGACACAAGCAAGAAAAACCCCACAACTGTTGTTCCCAACTCTCAACCAGCCATTGGGCGGAGGAGAGCTGCTCTGGGATGGGAGTCAGGGCGGTGGTCCGGAGGCTGTAAGCATAAGGAAAAGTTGACTGTGGCCTCTGTCTCCCTTGGACCTGCCCAGAATATTGTCCTCAGTGCCATGAGGTCTCCATTAATAGTTATAGTACAGGACAGAGTTAAAAGATAAATGAACAATTTCTGAGCAGAATTTTGTCCTAGTTTTTTTTACATTTAATGTGATCTGTGAATTAAATTAATATATTCTCACTAGACTTTTAAGTAGTACATGAAAATCTTATGCTCTGAGCATTGGCAAGAAAAGTCAACACTCCAAATCTTTTTATCTCCTTAATATTCAGGTTCCAGCTACATGAAGTATTTTTATTCAAATACAGTTTATTTCATTTTCCAAATATTTTTGTCTTTTAAAATAAAAATATCAATTGTTATATTTCTTGTTTACAGTAATCTTCATAATTTTCAATGGTAAATTTGTGTGTGTGTGTTTCATGGAAAGTCAAGCTGTTTGCTGCTTCTTATTTTGTTATCTCTACATTTCTTAAGATTGTTTATGCTATTTTAGTAGCAAGTGAAGTAATCTAACATAATTATTTTTAAAACTAGAAAGTGACCAGGTAATTCAGAAGTTCATCATAACTGGCTTTACATTTGTCAACAGTTCGCTAGTTATTTTCTCAGTTTATTCTTACCTAAGACTGTTCTTTGTCTACTGATATCAGAACATTAACCAAACTCAGCAAACCTGCCCTTTTATCACAACAGTTACATTTATAAATGCGTATGACATGTCATGCTTTGTTGGAATTGTAGTTATAACAAAAGAAGGATTTTTAATAATGGCGCTATTGTTAAATATCTTACAACACTAGTTTTGAGGGTGGGTCATTTTTAATCTCCCTTGCAAGCTCTGAGTGCTATCTACTTCTATCTTTTTTCTTCTTTTCATTGACTTTTTCTCCTGTTCATCTACTGCAGTGGTTCTCAACCTGTGGGTCACGACCCCTTTGGAAATCGAATGATCCTTTCACAGGGGTCACCTAAGACCATCGGAAAACACATATTTCCCATGATCTTAGGAACCAAGACACCGCTCCTCTATTCATCTCTAGGCGGATCCGCCTACATGCAGATATGCCCACATGCAAAGACTTACCCCTGCTACACCATGCTTCAAGACAAAATTTCATTTATTTTTAATTAGAAATAAGTAGTTCACAATATATAATTCTATATAGTTTTTGTGATTAAACACTATGCTTTAATTATGTTCAATTTTTAATCATGAAAATACATCCTGCATATCATTACATATACATCAATACATCCTGCATATCGTTTACATTATGATTCATAATAGCAAAATTACAGTTATGAAGTAGCAACAAAAATAATTTTATGGTTGGGGGTCACTACAACATGAAGAACTGTATGAAAGGGTTGTGGTATTAGGAAGGTTGAGAACCATTGATCTACTGTATGCGGTCCTCAAATTTTTTTTGTGGGTGTTATTTTAATTTTTAGTTCCCTAATGACACATTACTGGGAGAAAGACAAGGCTTTCTACTCCCGTAAAGAGTTAGTTTGGGAAACTCGCAGGGGCGGTTTATCCTGTTCTGCAGGGTCACTGTAAGCCTGCATCTACTTGACGATGGCAGTGATTTGTTTTGTTTTTAATTACATATGATGCAGACTGGTGGGTTAGGAATTGGGCTGTTAGCACACAGAACCAAAATGAGGCTGTCTGCTCCCCAAAAGATGTAGTCATGGAAATACTGGAGAACCATTTCACTTTCTTCTGTGGGATTACCATGAGCTAGGATTGACGTGATGGCAGAGGGTTTGCGTTTGGAATGACATGATGTTGAGAAACATTATGACAATGTCTTAAGTATTTTGGTGAACAAAAAAAGGGACTGCTTTTTATCTCCACCTTCAAAGAACTTACATTCCAATAAGGGAGGTAGAAAATCAAACTAAGCAAGTATAGATATTCTTATGTACCATCTGTATATCTGCTTAGTGAAGTATTTGTTCATATCTTTTGTATATTTCTTTTTTTATTGTGAATTGGATATACAGAGGAAGTCAGTTTTCCACTCAGTAATTCCTGTAATATTGTTTCATGTCATTGCTTGTAACTTACCCCATGTAGTATCATATACCCTGTTTCCTTTTCCATTTATCCTTTTTCCTAATGCTTCTGCACATGGTTATTAGAAGTTTTTCCTGAACATTTTGAAATCCTATAGTACTTATCTAAAACCTTCAAAGCCATTGCTGTTGAGTCGATGCTGAGTCTTAGGGACCCAATAGGACAGCGTAGAACTGCCCCTGGGAGTATTTTAGACTGTCACTCTTCACAGGAGTAGAGAGCCCTATCTTTTTCCTGAGGAGCAGTGTGGATCACAGCCCGATGCCTAACCACTAAGCCACCAGTGTGCCTCACCAGTACTTCTAGCACAGATACACACATATGTAGAAATAACCTCTACCAGGTGTGCCTATATGTAGATATACATAAATACATACACACATATTCTAGAGTAAGGTCCCACTGTTACACCTGTTCAGCTTGTGTGTCTCTGTGTGCATCTCCTCAGATGATTGTTGTTGTAGGATTGTGTTTATCATCGTTTTTATTTCTGTTGCCTTTAACTCTTATACTTCTCACAGCGTCCTTTGTTGACTGAACTGTTAACTACAGGTTGGCTGTTCAAAATCCACTAGCCGCTCCATGAAGGAAAGATGTGGCTGTCTTCTTCCACAAAGAGTTAGCAATCTCAGAGAGCTGAAGGAGCAGTCCTGCTCTGTCTAAGGGGGTTATTGTGTTTGGAATTGACTCATGGAGTGACTGATGGGTTTTAAACAATCAATGATGCGGTTAACACTCAACACTTAAACCCACCGTGATTTGTGTATGTATGTGATGTATATATATATATATGTGTGTGTGTAAATCCACTGCCATCTAGTGAGCAAGACTGTACACAGAGTAGAACTGCCCCTTTGGGTCTCTGAGGCACCAAATCTTTAGAGAGGCAAAAAGCCTCTTCTCAGCAGCAGTTGGTAGGTTGACCTGCTGACCTTGCAATTAGCCTCCTACTGCATAACCCAATGAAGCCTCAGGGCCCCGGGGTTATATGTGTGTATATGTGTGTGAACTCACATGTATACATGTGGTTATTTGGTGCCATCAAGTCAGTTCCTATCGCAGAGACTGAAGCATTGCCCGGTCCTGTGCCGTCCTCACAGTTATCTTTGTGGCAGCGACTGTGTTCATCCTTCTCTTTAATCTGCTTTGTTCCCAAATGGCCCTCTACTTTGACAAGTATAACGTCTATTTTCAGGGACTAATATCTGTTTATAACATGTCCAAAGTATGTAAGATGAAGGCTTGCCACCTCCCTTCAAAGGCTCATTCTGGCTGTCTGTCCGCCAAGACAGATCGGTTTGTTCTGGCAGTGCAAGCTACTGTCAGCATTCTTTGCCATTGCCATAATTCAAATGCATTCATTCTTCTCTCTGCCATATTCATTGTCCAACTTTAACATGCAGATAAAATGATGGGAAATACTATGCTTGGCTTTGACTCACTTTAATCCTCAAAGTGACATTTTTGTTCTTTTTAACTCTTAGAGCTTGTGCAGCAGGTTTTCTCAGTATAATATATCATTGACATGGATTCGTTTGTATTGAGCCTTTTCATTTACAATAAGAGGTAAAAGGAAATCAGTTATCTTAACCAGTATTCTACAAAGTTGTGGTCAAATACGTTAGCCTTTGAGGACAGGGGATTGCATTTTTCCAGAGTCAGGGATCAAGTCAACAAGTTTTAACTTCTCACCAGTTAATTCTCCCTTAAACATAACAGCCATGCTAGCTTTAATTAGTTACCTCACATCGCTCAAGGGCATGTATCGTCACTGTTGTCTTTAGACTTGAAGTGCTGCCATTTGAATCAATACCCACTAATTCTACTTCAAAAGTTTTTCTATGCTGGAATTTTGCCATCTTCCCTTTCTTTCCATAAGCCCATTCTGGTTCCGCCTCTAGTTGAGCCTTCTCCCCTGACTCAAGAGTCCAGAGTGCTTCATTCCATCCTCTGATAACTTTGCCAACTCCAATCTTAACACTTAAAGGGTTGGCATTTCCTTCTTATTGTCACTTGTTTGAATATTCGTATCCAAAGCAGTCCCAGCATGCAGTGTTCCTGCAGACCAGCAATGAGCAGCATCACCCATGTGAGGCAAGTTGGCTTTATCTCCCTTTGTTAAGGACAGATTTTATATATTTTGGTGGACCCTCTTCCAGAGTCTCTTCAGACTTGTTTGATTTCCGTTTGTCATCAGTAACCTTCACATTCTTCACCTGCTCACTTTATGCTCTCAGTTTGTTTGAAATGCTTAGTTTCAAAATGATCGTAGGCTGTAACCAAATCATCCTTGTTAGCGATTTTAGCCATATTTTTTAACATTTCCTAATAGCTTATGTTCTGCAAGAAACAAGTCTGAAGAAGAAGAGGTGGAATCGTCCCAAGATGTCTCTTGCCCAGATGAAAGATTGGGTAGCTCAGAAGAAGGCAAGCTTCCTCAGAGCTCAGGAGCGGGTTACAGAGAGCTAAGCCAAACCATAATTTTCCATGAGGATTTATTACATAAATACAATAAACTATTTCAAGCAAAAAAAAAGAAACAAGTCTGAACCTTGATCCTAAACTTGGTAATGTCCTTCTTAAGCAGCTGCTCGCTGCATGGCTGCTCCATGATTCCTGCCCACTGTGGAACGCACGCCACCATCTTTCCCCGTCACCTCAGCTCCACTGAGCTAGCCCACCAGGCTCCTCATTTGATATCTTTACTGGTGCATCCACGAGTGTTAATGGTGGATCAAAGTAAAATGAAATCGTTGAAAAATTCAATATTTTTTCTGCTTATCACAATGTTGTCTCTTGGTCTACTTATGAAGATTTTGGTTTACTTTAAGTTGCATGTCATACTGCAGTCTGATCTTTATCAGCAAGTGCTTCAAGTCTTCTTCATTTTCAGTAAGGAAGATTGTCATCTGCATATCACAGGATGTTAATAACCCTTCCTCTAATCCTGATATTACCATCTTCTTCACATAGTTCAACGTAGATTATTTACTCTGCATGCATTCAGATTAAATGCTTTGATTAGGTTCTGTTGAGGCCATTCCTACAGAATGCAACACTGCCCGTGTCTGTACCATCCTAGAAACTGGTATGTTTGTGCCCATCGTTGCAGCCACTGGGTCAAATTGAATAAATATGGTGAAAGAAGACAACCTTGACCATGCACCTTTCCTGATTTTAAGCCATGCAGAATGCCCTTGTTCTGTTTGAACGAGAGCTTCTGGTTCCATGGACAGACTTCATATGAGCACCATGAAATGTTCCAGAACTCCCACTCTTTGAGAAGGCTTCCACAGTGTATTATGACGCACACAAGCGAGTGCCTTTGCGCAGTCAATAAAACAAAAGTAAACATCTTTATGGCATTCTCTCCTTTCAGCCCAGATCCATGTGACATCCTTCCTGCCTTATCTTCTGAATCCTCTTTAAAGTTCCGGCAGCTCCCTCTCAGTGTACTGCTGGGGTCACCTTTTGGGGGGATGGGTACAAATATGGGTCTCTTTAAGTCAGTTGACCATATAGCTGTCTTTTGCCTGTCTTGCCATACACTAGTGAATGAATCCTGTACTTTATCAGCTTGTTGAAGTAGTGCAATTGGTATCCCATCAATTCTGGACCTTTGTTTTTCACTAACACCTTCAATGTAGCTTGGACTTCTTCCTTCAATACTATCAATTTTGGATCATTTGGTACCTCTTGAATTAGTTGAATCTCAACCAGTTCTTTTTTGTACACTGATTCTGGGTATTCTTTCTAATTTCATTTGATACTTCTTGATTTATTGAATATTTTCCATTAGAATCTTTCAATATTCAAAGTTACTTGAATAGTTTCTTCATCTCTTTCAGCTTGTACTGTACTGAGTGCGTTCTTCCCTTTTGTAGTTTTAACTCTAGGTGCATGTACATTTCTTCATAATTACTTGGGAAATTTCTGCTTAGCCTAGTCCATCTTGCTGGTATGTTCTGCAGTTTGAAAGCTTCTTTGGAATCTGCTCACTATCGGAGATGCTGCCAGTATTTGAAGTACTGCTGCCAGAGTTCACAGCATCACAGTGACATGCAAGGCGCCACGGTGCGGCACAGTGAGTGACAAGTGGTGGGATACACACACACACACACACACACACACACACCCGAAGTGGGCGTTCTCAGCCTAGTAAATTAGACTAGCGACACAATAATAAAGATACTGGAAATAAAAGATGATTTCAAAAGAAAAAAAAAGATGATTTCAAAATTAGATTTATTTGCTATTCTTGTCAAGTTGGTTTTGACTCAGTGTCCCCATGTGTGATGATACAATTGATGCTAGAAATGAACAGCTTTATAAACATTGAAAAAGAATAATTCTAGGCTTATATGTCATTATTGTGTACTTTTTCATGTTTAAAATTTTTATTATAATCCCCAAATACCAGAAAAAATACTTAAGATGAATTATTTATCATAATAGTAACATAATGCAAGATGAAAATGAGGAAACAGTAAGAGATAGTAATCCTTAGTCTCCTAGGCTACATATCCTATTGAAAAATTGATTCAGATGAATGATATACAGCTTTTCCCTCAGCAATCATAGGTGCAAACACAGAAACACTGGACTCGGCACTAGGTGACGCTCAGCGTTCCAGAATGGTGGCTGAAAGCAACAGCACTGTGACAGAACGGTCTGGTATCTTGACTTAGGCCGCACATTGGTCTGTCCATGCTGCAACCTTTTTCTCATAATCTTCTTAAGAATTATTAATATGTTTTATCCAGTCATTTAACTAATTTTTATCAATTAATAAAATTATCTATCCCCCTTGTGAAGAAACATGGTGTTTCATATTCAGTATTAAATATCCAGTTAGTAACTCTAGGCCTATTCCAAGGAGAATTACTAAAATTTGATTATTTCCCTTTGATTATTTAAAATCCAAATTGGGAGAGTTAAGCAGTTTTGCAGGTATTTATTTTTTCTCTGTGTAGCAGCCTCCTGGAATTGTGATTCCCTAAAGAATAAAATGGTCCTATTTTGAGGAATTATAAAATGTCACTACAGCCTTTGAGCAGGAAAAGAATAAGGTCTGGTGGTCAGAGTTAGATTAAGAAGTCCCCTGGGTAGCACAAACCATTAAGTGCTCAGCCACTGGGCCGAGAGTTGGTGGTTCAAACCTATCCAGAGGTACCTGGGAAGGCAGGCTTGGTGCTCTACTTCTCAACCTCTGAGCAGTTCTACGCTAAACCAGGGGGTCACCCTCAACAGAATCCACTCAGTAGTTGCGCATAACAACTGACAGAGAAAAGTTTATAGTTAATGCAAATTCCTTTACTCATTTATTGTATTTAGCAAATTATAATAAATGAATTCACTTAAGGGATAATGGAATAGACACACATCTATTTGTTTTAATGTTGAAATCTAAGTAATTGTGTTTATTTTAAGAAGGGCAGATAAAATTAAACTCAGGTTAATGAAATGTACAATGAAAGAAAAACTATAGTGAGAGAGAAGTACGGCTTAATTTTAATTTCTTAAAATCCCTTATTTTATACTTACTATTTTTCTGGGACAGAAATCCTCTATGAACCTTGCGTCAATAGTAAACAAACTGAAAAGGCTTTATTGTTCTTGGAAACATAGTAATGTAGGCCCTCGTCAGCATAGAGCAAAGGAACAGTGTTCTTCATGAGAGATTAGTTGCTGTGTTAGTTACTGCTAATGTAGTGACATTTGAAATGATATTGTCGAGACATTATGAACGATGGAGCTTAAGAAATGGCAGTTGAAATAGAAAGTGAAATGTCTTGGTAGGAATAGGAAAGAAACTGATTTTTATGTACTTGCTGTACTCAAATAAGTTCATTTTGAAAGTATGCTTTACAATTATTGCATTACTTTTTAAATTTTAACAATCTGGAGTTCCTTTAGTACTTTCCTAACAAAATCCTATTTTATGTATTAAGTGGATTCTTTTTCAGAACATTCAGTGTTTATTTAATTTTTCTTAAATGGCTTGTAACTTTAAGTATAGACCAAATAATTGAATTTCTAGAAGTCTAAATCTTGGTTTATTTAATTTTGAAATGAGAAAATTTAAAGGATAATCTCCTGATGTACTGCCCTGGAGTCTATGCCTATTCATGGCTGCCCGCAGGGTGGGGAGAACTGCCCGGGGAGTTTCCGAGACTAACTCTTAAAGGTAGTAGAAAATCTTGTTTTTCTCCTGCAGAGTAGCTGGTGGTTTCGAACTGCAGACTGTGTGGTAAGCAGCCCAGCCTGTGACCACTGTGTGACCAGGACTCCTCTACTTAAAGAATGAAATTCAAAACTCAAACTCTGCCACTAAGTGGATTCCAACTCACAATGACTCCAGAGGACCGTAGAAGTACTCCTGTAGGTTTCTGAAACCAACTCTTACTGCAGTAGAAAACCTCATCTTTTCCTGCAGACCAGCTGGTGATTTCAGACACTCCTGAGTCTGTGGTTAGTATTTCGAGTTTGTTAAGACCACCCCCACCCACCCCCAAACAAACTCACTGCCATTGAGTTGGCACAGCTCCTAGTGACCTACAGGACAGGGCAGAACTACCTCTGTGAGTTTGTGAGATGATAACAGTTTACAGGAGAACGAAGTCCCGTCTTTCTCCTGAAGAGCAGTTGGTCTTTTCATCTGCTGATATTGCAGTTAGGGGCCCAACATGGAACCGCTATGCCACCAGGTCCCCTCTTTAAGGCCTTCCCAAGATTATCACGAATCTATGAAATTTTACATAAAATCCATTAATTAGCATCATGAATAAATTTCAACACTTTAAAGCTAATTCAGTTACATGGTGCCTTGGTGGTAACACTTGCTTCAACTCGGAGGTTCTCAACCTGTGGGTCGCGACCCCTTTGGGGGATCAAACATTCTTTTCACTGGGGTTGCCCAATTCATGACAGTAGTAAAATTATAGTGATGAAGTAGCAACAAAAATAACTTTATGGTTGGAGGTCACCACAACGTGAAGAACTGTATTAAAGGGTCGCGGATTTAGGAAGGTGGAGAACCGCTGCTTCACCTGGACCTAAAATGTGATAGCCATCGTTGGCTATTAGACTTCCATTTTGTTTCTCAGGTCACAGCTCACACACCCCTAGTGCACCTTCCTTGTAAGGGTGGACTCCTTACACCGAAGATTCAGAGCCTTTCTCCCAGTGAGTCACACATCTCAGAATCTAATGCTCGTACTCTTCTTTGTTCAAGTTTATTTTTAGTATTTTGTATGGTGTTCAGGGCTTACGTGTTTTCTGTTCCGGATTCTAACAAAGTTCCAACTATGAGGAAACTCAGTTACTTAATTTGGATTTCATGAATTGAATCCTGTGGTTTATGTAGGTGCACACAAGCATTCCCTCTCTTGTCTTTCTATTTTTAACATAATAAATATATTTATATACATATAATATTTAGAAATTAAATGCATATGTATATATGTTTATGTATATATGTTCCTTAAAATATCATGATAAAAAGGTATTTTCCCCAATTTAACTGATAAAGTAAATTGTTTCTGGCCACAGAGTAGACATTCTGAGAACTAAAATCCAAACCCTATATCACCTCTTTTGCTCATTTAATCATTCCTTTATTAAATGTCTGTTATGTGCTAGACTTTATTCTATGTTCTGAGGATACATTGGTGAATAAAAATATCTGTCCTCTTGGAGCTTACATGCTATGTTAGTTGGCAATCAATGCTATAAAAATTAGTAAAGGGAGCAACAAGTGATCCAAAATTAGTGGCAAGGAGCACGTGAGAGGCCTGGTAGGTATTCAGCAAGGGCAATGTAACCGAGATAAGTTACTGAAACCCAAATGAAGGCTGAGCATGATAGTGGGACATGAGGAAAGTAAAAGGAAATAGAGGAAATATCTAGGAGACAAAGGATATTTATAAGGTCTAAATATAGGCATATACATATGTAAATATAGTTATATAGGATGGTGGGGAAATAGATCTACATGCATATATTTATAGCTTTAGCATTAAGGCAGCAGATGGACATTGGACCTCCACTCAAGTACCTACTCAATGCAAGAACACTTTGTTCTATTAAAGTGGCATTCCATGATGCACACCTTCCTGACATGATCACTGAAGACAAATATGTACATGAACAAATGTGGTGAAGAAAGCTGATGGTTCCCAGCTATCAAAAGATATAGCATCTGGGGTCTTAAAGGCTTGCAGGTAAACAAGCAGCCAGTAACTCAGAAGCATCAAAGCCCACATGGAAGAAGCACACCAGCCTGTGTGACCATGAGGTGTAGAAGGGACCAGGTATCAGACATCAAAGAACAAAAAAATCATATAAGTGGGTGTCTACCTTCCCAATATGATCACTGAAGACAAATGTGTGCATAAGCAAATGTGTTGAAGAAAGCTGATGGTGCCCGGCTATCAAAAGATATAGCATCTGAGATCTTAAAGACTTGAAGATAAACAAATGGCCATCTAACTCAGAAGCAGCAAAGCCCACATGGAAGAAGCCCACTGGCCTGTGTGACCAGGAGATGTCAAAGGGATTAGGTATCAGACATCAAAGAACAAAAATTCATATCATTGTAAATGAGGGTGAGTACAGAGTGGAGACCCAAAGCCCACCTGTAGGCAACTGGACACCCCCTTACTGAAGGGTCGCGGGGAGGAGACATGCCAGTCAGGGTGCAGTGTAGCAACAGTGAAACATGCAACTTTACTCTAGTTCTTAAATGCTTCCTCCCCTTACTATCATGATCCCAGTTCTACCTCACAAATCTGGCTAGACCGTAGGATGTACATTGGTACAGATAGAAACTAGAAACACAGAATCCAGGACAGATGACCCCTTCTGGACCAGTGGTGAGAGTGACGATACCTGGAGGGTGGAGGGAAGGTGGAGTAGGAAGAGGGAGCCCATTACAAGGATCTACATAAAACCTCCTCCCTGGGGGATGGACAAGAAAAGTGGGTGAAGAGAGACGTCGACCAGTGTAAGATATGACAAAATAATAATAATAATTTATAAATTATCAAGGGTTCATGACAGAGAGGGCAGCAGGGAAGGAGGGGGGAAATGAGCTGATATTAAGGGCTCAAGTAGAAAGCAAATGTTTTGAGAATGATGATGGCAACAAATGTACAAATGTGCTTGACACAAAGGATGTATGTATGGATTGTGATAAGAATTGTACGAGTCCTCAATAAAATGATTTAAAAAATAAATTAGTAAAGGATAGGAACAAGGGTAGGAGTTAATAGGATTATCAGAGATGATTTTTCCAAAATGATGCATTTGAGTCGAAACTTGAAGAACTCAGCCATAATAATATCAAGGGGGAAGATGCTCTTCAGTCAAAGTAAAAGCAAATGCTAATCCTCGCGAAGAAGAAGAAGATGAAAATGGTAGCCAGGGCTCCATCAGGCCAGCTGGAAGATGCAGATAAAGATGCTATTGACAGAGGAGGTTATGTAGCAAGCTGTGGATTGGAAGAGGATGACTTTTCTTCTTCTGAGGAAGCAATCGAAGCTGACAATGAGGAGGATGCTGAACCCTGTGACCAAGAAATGAAAATGATGCTGAATCTAGTGTTGGGACAAATGCAGGCTGGGCAGCTGCCATGGCTGAAATTCTTAACAAAAAAACTCCTACAAGTAAGCCCACCATTCTGATCAAAACTAAAGAGCTGCAAAAGGAGAAAAGTTAAAGGAAGAGAGACTCAAGGAAAGAAAAAAAGCTTGCTAAGAAGCGGGGGGAAACAATGTGCACAGTAAAGCCAGATGTTGTTGTCAAAGACAAGGACACAGAAATCTTCAGAGGGTTCCAACAAGGGGAATGGTGCAAGTATTTTACTCTGTTCAGAAGCATCAGAAGAGCCTTGATGGAAAGTGAAAGAAGCTGGAGGCTCTATTAGAAAATGTGCTAGGTTGATATCAACTGCATCTAAGAAAGATTTCATCAGTGCTAGAGGAATGGATGGAGGTACAAATGCGAAGAACTCAAAAGTCAAAACAAACTGATGTGAAATCAGAAGAGTCCAGGATGGAACATTCTGGGAGATGCTTTCGTCCCACATCTATAAAAGATTGGGACAAGGAAAGTGAGGGGTCCCATGGCAGCTGACCAGGCTCTGCAAGGGAAACTGACACATGAAGTTCTAAAGGGCAGACCATTTGGAATCATTCTTTTTTTCCTAGAGAAAGATGCCATGCTCTGAAAGATGAGAACTTGTAAGAATGCCATTAATTAGGAAACCCGAAAACATTAAAAAAAAATCAACTTTAGTGAGTTCCCTTTTTCACATTAAACTTTGTTAAAATTTTATAAGCAAAAATGCAACGAGGCCTGTGTCAACTCATCTCACGTGCTTCGTGGTAGAATTATAATTGGAGTTTGCTCACTGTCAGGATCTATGTAGAAAAATTGCTGTATGTTTTCTGTAAATGCTAAGATATCATATCCCCATAGATGAATGTCAAATTGTAGCAAAGTTACTTATTCAATAGGTTCAGTTGTTACTTTGCTCATAATATATACCTCCTGATTTGTTTATTTTTGTGAAATTTGCTTTTGATTCACCAAATGAAAGCCAAATTTTTGAATATTTTTATGCGACATTTTATTTGCCTTCAAATTAAATGTGACCTTAAAAGGTCTGTTAAAGTTAAAATATTGTAGTTAAACTTTTATATTTAATTTCATGTTTTATAAATACCTAAATGCAAAAATGCTTTTGGAATAGTTAAGTGTACTTTTTGTGTATATATTCTATGTGAATGATAGTGTTAGTATTGGCACGAAGATATGCATAAGAATCCTTTGTTAATTGTATCTCATTCTTTCCAAGAGAGTGGTTTGCATGTTGAAATAACATATTTCTTCATTTCTTATGCAACTATAAATTAAGCTAGAGTAGCTTAGGGGAAACGTTTATTGGCTCTTAATTGTGTGATATAAATGGTTTATTTTTAAAAAACAATAGTATATAGTGTTATTTTTTAGGAATGCTAAAGGATTATATTTTCAAAATTTCCATAAAATTTAACTTTTCCCATCTTCAATTTTCAAAATTCATTAGGCAGACTTGAAATTTGCTTGACTTGTACTAAACATATATAGAAGGTTAAAACCGAAAGTCAGCTATTGTGTGAGCCAAAGCCTTAAAATGTGTAATTAAATTTGCATTGGAATGTAAATATCTTTTCTTTTTAGAAACCTTCAATTCAACCCAACCAGCGTTTATTGTGCATTGTGCTATGGGAGTGTAGATAAAGGGGGTGGGAAATCAACTGCAAAGATGTTGTTGTAACACTGGTGAGAGTTAATCGGGTTTGAACCACAGCAGTGATGGGGTTTGTGTGGGGAGTCCAAGTGAAAGATATTTTGACATTAGGATTGATGGATAGCTGCATGTGCAGACAGAGGGCACAAGAATCATTTAAGATAATGTACAAGCTTTTAACTTTGGCACTGGGTGAGTGATGAAGCCATTAAAGATAGGAAATAGGACAAAAAGGTTCCAACAAAATGAGAACATTCCTTTCAGTCTTGAACCTCTTGAATTGGAGACATCTGTGGGACATTCATGTAGAAATAGATATAAAACATTTCTATGTCCTTGTGAAAATCTTTAATATAAGGTAACTATTACTTTCATTTGAAGAAATGCTGGGCCGTGAGACTGTACTAAGTGATAATAATAGTGATCTTTCTCCTAGCCTCTGTAACACAGTTAACCTCAACATTGATCGCATAATTACATTTTATCTTATATTGTATTCTACATGTTCAAACTCACTCTTGTCTCACGCTTCGATTATAATCATTGGCTCTGGGATGACTATGCTAACAGTGCTCTAGAGTTTTCCAGGGCGTCTCAGTGATTACTTCTACTGCAGACTTGTAGGAGTATGTTTCCTTGTGCCTATTAGGTAGGGTGGTGATGCTGTCGTATTAAGTGCATCGAGGGATTTTTTCCCATCCATTATTCCCTTAAAACGGAGTGGCTGCTGTATGTAAGGCACTGTTGCTTTACAGGTGGACATGCAATAGTGTGTTACTTTGTTTCTAGGACTAGCTAACCCAAAGAAATCTTATCATAAGACTTTCATTCCCTTTGCAGAGATTTGCCAGTTGTTTTATAAATAAGAATCACTTTTTGATTTCTTGAGACTTTAAGATTACTTTTCATGTGGAAAGAGGTATCTAAGGAGTGATGAAAGTGAACAAATTAAGATAACGTGAGTGTTAAATATCTTGAAATGTTATCATACATTCATCTCTGTCATAAGGGATCTTTGGCTGACCCAATTTTGACAGCTAGGCCTTCCTAATGCTTTTCCTAATGGCTATCTTAACTGATTGCATTTATTGTTCAATGGACTTGCTATCTGAATCCTTGGAAACCCAAAGGAGCACCTCTGCTCTGTCCTAAATAGAGTCTCAGTGTCAGGAGTGATGTGATGGCAGTGGGTTTGATCTTTGCTTTGGTACTTAGCTGTGTGGAACCTTGCTGGCACCAAGGGCTAAACACTGGCCTGTTGTGGGCTGCGTTGAGTTCAGTAATTCAAACACCACCTACTCCGAAGAACATAAGCGAGACTGGCTGCTCCCCCCAAAATTTAGTCTTAGAAACTTTAAGAAGTTCGGCTCTACCCTTTCCAGGGCAGCTATGAGTCAGAATGGACTTGATGGCAGTGAGTTTGATTTGGGGTTTGGGTATTTAGCCACTGTGACGTATTAATCACATGTAGGAATTCAGTTGATGGTATAAGGGCCAACTGCTTTAGCTTGCCTGCTTTTCCACTTGGTTTCTGTTGGCACCTAGATAAATCCTAGCCTCTCAGTTTCTTCTTCTGGAAAATGGGGATAAGAGCACACTGTAACTGACCCATAAGACTTATGTTAAATGGTAAGTACTTGGCATATAATTTTTGTGCAACAGATGTTAGTGATCTCTTCTCTCACTGCCCTTGAGCTAATTCTGATCCATAGTGACTCTATACAGCAGACTAGAACTGCCCCTGTGGATTTCGAAGGCTGTAAATCTTTTATGGAAGGAAAAAACCTCAACTTCCTCCTGAGAGGGGCGGGTGATTTTGAACTTCTGACTTTGTGGTTAGCAGCCCAACTGGTAATCTGTGGCTTTTTAAATATTAATGACAAAGTGATAAATTATTGTGGACCCTGACAGTACTCTTTCTTCTTTAAAATGTTAATAATGCCCTAGTAAAACTGGAATTTTTTTCTCTTATTAAATGTAAATGTGGTAATTCATTGTTTTCATTTTAAAATTCTATTATGTATTTCTTTACCTTGAGAATTTCACAATCACATGTATGTATATAGGATTTTGCTAATTTGTACAGTCATCTGATGTGAGACAGAAAAAGAAATGATCCTTGAAAACATTCTTTCATAAGAAATATGAGATCTCATACTTTAAAAAATAACAATAAGTATAAATATAGCATATTGATAAAAAGACCTCCTGTCTCTCCTTCTGATATCTCATGCTGAATTATCCTCCAAGAAATCTGTCTGAGTCAGATTATCCTCCTGAATTATCCTTCAAATTATGCTGAATTACCCTCCAAATTATTCTCCAAGAAATCTGTCTGAGTCAGAACTGACTTGATGGCAATGAGGTTGGGGGTTTGGGTTAAGAAATTTTTGTGGAACAATGATACAAAAAGTTAAGAGTCAATAAAGAAACTAAGTAGAGCATGCAATAAAGCAGACTGGGTAACTATTACTTTCATTTGAAGAAATGCTGGGCCGTGAGACTGTACTAGGTGGTAATAATAGTGATATTCCTCCTAGCCTCTGTAACACAGTTAACCTCAACATTGGTCACATAATTACATTTTATCTTATATTGTATTCTACATGTTCAAACTCACTCTTGTCTCACCCAGTAGAGGGAGATGTTGGCAAAAAAATCAGGGCATCTCATATGGCCAGCAAATTAAAAAAATATTTATTTTTTTAGATCAAACTTTCTTGTATAAAAAATTAACTAAGTTGGAATTAACTAAGTGTAAGTTGAGTTACACTGTGATTGCCTTTTCATCCAATTGGAAAACCCAATCTCGTTAGATGAGTTCGTAGAGAAATACCATCAGGCCGACACCTACATAACTTTTCTATATCACATCACCACATAACTCTCTCACGTTTTGTTGTAGAGATGGGAGTGAAGACAAGATCATTGGCACGTCTCTCTCAGTATTTCTAAAAATAGCATGTAATGACACTTACAGGCTAGCTCACATGAAAACAGAGAAAGTCCTGCAGCTATATTTCCATAATTCAAAAAGATTTTTTTCATAGACTTCTAGACTTTCTGAGCAAACTGACATAAATTACTGGACAGAATTAAAATACGACCCCCACCCCATTTTTTATATAAAATAGAGATTGTTAGGAAGATAATGTCTTTGTTATTTAGACTTCTAATTTTTTTTAATTACTAAGAAGGCTGTAATTAAAAGCCAACATTTAATTCAGATTGCATTTTGATTTTTCCAACCATTTTCATTTAGCATGGATAAATTGATTGGACCCTTTACTTTTCTAACAGAAGCTTCACATTTCTTTCTGTTGGCAGCATAAAGGCCCGTCTGCAAGTTGAGATTTAATACACTTATTCTATCGCACTCTAAGAAATTGCTGCTCTGCAACTTGGGGATGTTGAGACTGCCCTTAGACCAGAGAATACTCTCACTTAATAGAGGAGGGAGTTCTCCTCTCTGTAGCATGCCTAAATATTTTGCTGTAGATTTTATTATTTTTGGATATATTAGTAAATTCAGTTTGCCAGATGTCTAAAGAACTTTATATAACATGGTAAGTGTATCATAAATAAATTTACCAAATAATTTTGTAATTTAAATATTACATTGAATCAGAAATGAAAATTACAAATCTTTGACAATTTTAGTAAACATTGTCACCAACAACAACTAAATAAATTAAAAAACCAAACTCATTGCATCAATTTAATTCCAACTAATAACAATTTGTGTTACAGAGTCGTACTGTTTATGAAAGTACATCAGCAGGGTTATCTACCATTGTCCTGCAGGCAGATTTGAACTAATAGGTTCAAATTAGGTTATGTTTAGGTTATTGTTTGCTCCAACTGAGACCTTAAATAGTAGAGATTAGCTTAAAAATAAAATTTTACTTAGAATTCCACAAATATTTGTCAGCTACCTTTCTTTTCAATTTTTCTTAGGAAGCATCTTTGTTGTTGTTTAAATAGATTTTTATATCTTCATAAGTAAATGGAGGGCCAGCCAATGTAGAGTAGTCGGAGTATGGTCTTCCTGATGCTTCCACAGATTGTGACATTCTTTCATGAGGTGAACTTTTTACCAAATTCATTTAAGCACTAAATACCAGATAATGGTTTTTGAGTTTTAGAAAATAATTTTCAAAGACTAGACTGAATTGTCTTCTCCATCAAGACGATCTTTGAGCTACTGTAGACAAATTAGGATAGCTTTTTTAAAGAGGATTGGAGATCATTGAAAACAAACTCACTGCCATTGAGAAATTCTGACTTATAGCAACCCTATGAGACAGGGTAGAACTTCCCCTTTGGGTTTCCTAAGCTTAAAATCCTTATGACAGTATGTATCCAGCCTCGTCTTCCTTCCATGAAGCCACTGTTGGGTTTGAACCACTGACCTTGTGTTTAGCAGCTCAGTTCTTAGCTCACTGTATTGTATCACTAGGGCTCCATAAACATTAGAGCTGAGAAAATCATATGGAGAAGTTTTGTTCTGTAATGTGTGAAATTTGCATGAATCGAAATAGGCAACATGAATCAGAAGAGACTCAACAGCAGTAGGTTTGGCTTTTGGTTTAAAGAAATTAGCATGCCTTTAAAAAGACCGTATACAGGTGTGATTGAGCACATGAAAAGCAAACCCTCAGTTTGCTGTGTGTATCCTTTAGATTAGACCAGATTACCCTGCAATATAAGCCAAAAATGTTGGTGATGAAAAACAAAACAAGTTTAATTTTCACATAGGCTGAATGTCTAGGATGGCACGTGTCTTATTCATTCAAGCTGCAGAAGGTTCCATCTGGACTCATACTTCTGTAATTAAAGAGCTGGGAAATGAAAGAGTAATCAGTGTTCTGATACTTTAAAATCTTGTACATGAAGACGGCACCATGGTATTTGTAAATATGTAGCTCTAATTGAGTTCAACAGGGTGTAAGAACTCACAGAGGGGAGGCGGGCTGTAGGCTAACAGTAAGATCGTCCACGGCTCTGAGTGAGCATTTGGACTCTCAGGAATTACTATACATAGAATGTGTAGTTTAAAATTGACTATGGGAAGAAAAGAGCTGTTTCACCAGATTATATAATCTAATGGTTCTTAGAATTTATATTCACAATGCACTGAACATTTTTTATCTCTGCACAATTAGCCCAATGAGACAGGAATTGTTTTGTGGTAACATGAAGACCACTGGGGTTATTGTGGTTGTTCCACATAGAGTGTGGAAGGAAGTTTGCAATTGTGTGAGCTGATCTCCTATAAATTCAATTCAATATAGAGGTCACAGTACCTCTAGCAAGATTTGATAACCTCTTCTTTTGGGAAAAAGGGAGAGAGGCAAATTTTAATTGGATTGAAAGTATACAATTTTATAAAATATAAAGAGGAAATGTTAGATCTCGCAGGATAGAGATATACCTCGGGCCTTGGCTCCGCGCAAGAAAGAATTCACACTGAAGCCTGGTTTGTGATCTAAGTGGGTTTATAGAGAATGGAAGCAGCTTCCGGTTTACACAGGCACCGGCAGGGCTCCTCACGAACAGTGCAGCTTCCCTAGAAGCTGGTCAGAAAGTCTCGGGGTTGGCTCCGGGCTCCCCCCTTTTCAATTATTCCGCAGGGAGCTTGGTGGACGACCCTGGTCTACCCCATTGGGCTGAATTGAATTCACCTGGCCTAGGTGGGCCTATCCAGGTGCTGCTCCCACCCAGGTCTACCTCCCCTTCCTGGTGGGAAACCTGAACCTCTGAGCATGGGCAGTGTGCCACTCCATGTGCCCGTAGCTGGGACCTCTGGGCGTGTGCAGTGGATGCCCCATCCCCTTAGCTAGACTACCTAATAGAAATAGAGCACTAAAAATATCCAATAGTTTAAATAACAAAAATAAATAAGACCTTTCGAGTGATAATTGTCAAATTCTGATGGAAATGTGAGTACTATATTTTGTTAGGAAATCAGTGTTTTCTGTTTTGTAATATACAGATTATATATCAATTTACTATTACTCTTTTTCTTTCTTTTTTTTTTTTTTTAGGTGTTTCTGATTTCTGTAAAATATTTTGTGAAACTTCCCGGAAGCTGGTGAATGTGGAAGTGTTTGCTCTCGCTGCACAATATTATTCTCTGCAAAACTTGGGAATATGCACTCCTTTAGAACAGCTGCTTACAGCCCTTCAAAGAAAGCAAAAGCAGACAGTTGGTATGTGTGTGTGTTTTATAGGTTGTTCTTAACACTTAAAACTCCAACATACTCTTAATTCATTATTAAACTTTATATCATATATCCTCAAATTAACCTGTACCTTGATCATTATAAAACTCTGTATTTTTGCCTTCATTAGCTATTATTAACCCTTACTTAAGGTTGTTTCTGTTTTCCAAACAAAGACTGAAGTGACAACTATGGATCGAATCCTTATATTCATTTTTTCTGACTTGGTAAGAACTATTAACAATGGGCTGGAAGAGGAAAATGTTGGGGCAGGCTGGAGATAACGATGTTTTTGTCTTTATACATGAGTCACATGTCACATTTGATTGGCATGTTTCTTTAAGGTCCTTTAATCTGAAATAGTTCCTCAAACTTCTTTGTTTTACCTAATACTGGTATAGTTAAGTTATAGCAAAGTTTGCCTGTTGGTTTTCTGCTTGTGTTTTAAACATTTAGTTGGGAGCTCTTGCAGATGTATCATTCCACAGTTCTATCACATCAAGTAGAGTTGACTATTGCTACCACAAGCAGTTTCAAAACATGCTCTTTCTTCTAGAACTGCCCTGTTTTTTTTGTGTGATTAGATTCAGGTTATCCATTTCTGATAGTACTAGCGTGATACATCATTTTCAGGTGGTAAATCAATAAGAACGTGCGACTTTCCCTCATTATTGGTGATACCATGTTTGCTCACTTAGTGTGAAGATGGGTCCACTGGGCTTCTCCATTGTGAAGGGATCTTTTCTCCTTTGAGCCCTAGTCCTAATTGTTTGTTAGTTTGTTTTTTCAATCATTTTAAACCATTTTATTTTACAAATCACTCCTGGTGGCAGCTCGGGGGAGGAGGATCATTGTTTAATGGATCATGGTTCTCAGTAAGGACATTTTGGCCCATGAATGAGTTCATCAGCAACATTACTAAGGGCTATTTTCTGCTGGTACCCCAAACACAGAGAGAAAATCCAGCACTTTTTCCTCAGCAATTTCTGACTAGCAATAACTCAGTCACCCTCTGCATTGCCGATATCCTTTTCCATGAAATGAAAGTCCTCCCATTCCATCAATTTATAAAGTGGAAGCATGGCATTAAGGGCATCAAGCTGGACAAGGTTGTTCTATTTCTGACAGAACTAAACAGTAAGACCACCGATTTAGGTGGATTATGTGATGAATACCCTATATAAGAAGGACAGACTTTACTTAACCATGTAGGGGGTGCATGCTTGCGATAGTTGACTGTGGAGTAAATGGATCTTCCAACTTGGAGCACATCAACATATTAGTTTGCTACGTTGTTACGTACTGGAAGAATGGCATTGGGCGCATTATGGAATTCAAACTTCCCTGACCAAGACCATGCGTGGCCTACAGTGTCAACAAACTGTGATCATAAAGGAGCTGACTGCCATCTACAGAACTCTGAATGTCTGCCACTTCTATCTGGAAAGACTTTGTTGAAGCCCAGCATCCTAAGGCAGTGGCTTTGGGTTAATCTTGCATTCAGAAGACCCGTCACAATGACCATCAAAACCCTGCATTGCAACGCTTCATCTTCCTAGCCCCTGATCTTCTCTGCTATAACCTAATTCTGAGGTCTTCTTTGTGTGGTCTTAAATAGGACTAAAAAACCTGAAGCTGACTAGCTGAAATGACTCACGCAAGCTTGCCATTATCAAGTTGCCTCTTAAGCAAAGTGCACTGGTGGTAAATGGACCCCTTAAAGAAGCCACTCCCAGTATTCTATAGTCTCCTCTAACCCTGTTTCTGACCTCGATCCACTCCTAGAGAAAAGGCCAGGCACCTAGGGCTCCACATGATGCTTTCCATCATTTTCTTTTCTTAGCTTTGTTTTATGCTATAAAACAGCAGTTCTCAACCTGTCATTTTTATACTATACAGTTTAATACTACTGAGTATTGTTTTATACTATAAAGCAGCGGTTCTCAACCTGTGGGTCATGACCCCTTTGAGGGTCGAACGACCCTATCACAGGGATTGCCTAAGGCCATCAGAAAACACATATTTCCAATGGTTTTAGGAACCAAGACACCGCTCCTCTCTCCGTCTCCAAGCTGGTCCGCTCACATAGGAGCACCTGGCACAGACTGTTACCCATGCTACACCATGCTGCAAGACAAAATTTCATTTATTTGTAATTAAAAATAAATAGTTCACAATGTATACTTACATATTGTTTTTGTGATTAATCACTATACTTTAATTATGTTCAACTTGTAACAATGAAAATACCTGCATATCAGATACTTACATTACAATCCATAACAGTAGCAAAATTATAGTTATGAAGTAGTAACAAAAATAATTTTATGGTTGGGGGGGTCACTACAACATAAGGAACTGTATTAAAGGGTTGTGGCATTAGGAAGGTTGAGAGCCACTGTTTTCTAGTACCATCTTATAGAATATCTCTTTGATTCTTTGACTGTAAACAGCTATTTAGGAGTGATGGAAGGGGAGAACTATGCTGTGGTAAGCAGAATAATGGTCCCATAAAGACAGCCATGTCAACATGCTAGGAACCTGTGTGGGATGCCTGATCCTGGGATTATGTTTTCCTATCGCTAGCTCAAGTGCTGCTCGTAGCACCTTAAAATCCCAGTGTTGCCAACTCAGTGATCTGTGCGAGCTCTTCTTTTCACACCAGAAAGGGGAACTTCTCACGAAGAGACCGCTGGTGTCACACAGAGGCATGTTAAGCAATACACGTCACTCTGAAGCTCACTGCCATAGCAACAGAAAACAATCTGAATATATGTGGGCCCAGGATGTTCAAACCCATGTTTTTCAAGGGTCAGCTCTATAATAAATTCATTGTTGTTTTTAGCCACTAAATTTGTGGTAATGTGTTATAACAGCAGTAGAAAATTAGAAGCTGACTCTATTTCAAAGTTCTAAAGAAAGAAAAACTTGTCCGTGTCAAAGAATGCCAAACAAAAGAAAGAAAAGAACTCCAAAAATGTATTGCAAATGCAGACCTCACAAGAGAATATTAAAAACAACCAGAACAATAACAAGAGTATCGAAAAAGAACTGCAGTGGACATCTCGTCAGCTAAGTAACAATCAAAAGACAATGACAAAAACTTCTTTACTATGCTGAAAATAATTATCAGTCACAAAAACTATTACTAGCCCCCAAATCCATTACCAGCCCCAAATCATCATTCAAATGTAAAGGTCAAATGATAGTTTCAGACAAAGGTAAGGAGCATGCACTTCTCAAAAATCTTGGCTGGAAGAAATCCCATTGAAGAATGAATGGGCTTAGCATTACTGTCGCATGCAAATAAAGCTTTGCTGGAGATCATCCTACAACTCTTGCAGCCCTGCTTTGACTGTCAGGGCTGCCTGCTTTTCAGACCTGATTGAGAAGAGGGTGTGAAATACGGGACATGGTTGCTGCTGTCAGAGAAATCGTGGTTGAAAGCCGAGAAGGCCTGAGGCAGTTCCTGTGTTCCACTGGCTATGGGAAGGCAGTCAGTCAGCTGTGGTCAGAACCACACCAACAGCAGGAGATCTTTATGACAATGAACTAGAGAATGCCTCACGGTGCTCCTGCGGACTTGTTCAGGAATGGGACAAGGGAACACTGCATGGCTTAAACTCAGGAAATGGCTGTTAGCCTCTCATTGTGCTTACTCAAACTGTGCTGAACAAATCATCAGAGAAGGTGGCTTCTATGAAGAATAATGTGGCATCAGGACCTGAGAAGAGCTCATTAACAATCCTGTGATATGCAGATGACAAACTTTTGTGTTAAAAGTGAGGAGAATCTGAAGCACTTGTTGAGAAATCACAAAGATTACCGCCCTCAGAGTGGATTACAACTCAATATAAAGAAAAAAATCCTCAGAACTGGAACAATAGGAGATACCAGGACAAATGGAGAAAAGATTTAAGTTGTTGAGAATTTTGTCTTGCTTGGATCCATTATCAGTGCTCAAGGAAACAGCAAGGAAGAGATCAAATGACACATTGCGTTGGGTAAATCTACCCTACAAGACCTCTCTAAAGCGTTGACAAGCAAGGATGTTACTTTGAGGACTGAGATGTGCCTGACCCAAACTGGTATTTCCAATCTCCTCATAGGCAAAATGATGATGGCAACATATGTACAAATACACTTGATACAATTGATGTGTGGAGTGTTATAAGAGCTGTAAGAGCTCCCAATAAAAGGATTTATTTAAAAAAAGAAGAATGGGTTTTAGGATTTAAAAGGTAAACAGTAAAGTTTTGCATATATTTTGTTTTATATCAATATATAAATATGATTTTGTATCAAGGAGAATTATTTTCCTATTTAAAAAATTTAATTATTCATTTTACTTAGTAAGCAGATTCATGCTTTCTTTTTGAAAATATTTTAATAGAGTAAGTGTAGCATTGTGATTTATTTAGGGTGAATATATGTATATAAAAGTAGTATAGTTATGTAAAAATACAGTGTGACTTAACTGCTTATGTTTACTATCACCGTGTTTGCTTTGATTTGTTTACTTTTCATATGGGAACTTGAGCTCTAGCATTTTCCAGAAAGAGGTTGCATTTTCAGTGTCGCCTTAGTGTGAAATAGCGAGCGATTTGCCTGTCTTTGACACATACTGTAGTGCCAGCGCACAACCGATGTTGATATGTAGCTGCCATGGTGCGCTCTTTTTAAGAAATGCATGAAATGTATTTTACTTCTGCATGCAATAGATAGTGATGGATGAAATAGAATCTGATCTAGACTCATGAGTGCAGACGTATAAATAGTGGTTTTACATCCTAGATTCTAAAGTAATTGTTTTCACGTAGCAGCAATCGCACCCGTCCTCACATACTCATTTGACAATGTCCCAAAGTATTTTGATTGTTATATTTTGGAAGCTGCTACTGGGAAGAGACCAGATATACTGCTAAGCAGCCTCCAGTGCACAAGGCAGTTCCCATAATGAAGAAACAGTTCTTCCCCGAATGTCTATAGTGATCCTATTCAGAACTAGCAACAGGCTAGATTATGATTCTGTTTGTATTCAAACATTCACTCTTTGCTTATGCTTAAGAGATATATTTGAAATACTGATGTTTATATAAATGTGGGAAATATTTTCTTTTATATTCCTTTTTTCCAGTTTTATTCAGTTAAATTATTTTTTTAATTAAGGGTTCCTACAGTTGTTATCACAATCCATACAAACGTTGTGTCAAGCACATTTGCACATATGTTGCCATCATCATTATCAAACATTTTCTTTCTACCTGAACCCTTGATATCAGGGCAAGTACATTTTCCTAACGTTTCCACAAAATGAAAACCACCCCCCAGCATATGTAATAACAGCATATGTAATAACATACCAGATACTCTTGTCTGCTCTCACTATGGCTCCTCCCCCAAGGGAAGCATTGTTCGGACTCATTACCACAGGGTGGTTCTGCCTGTTTTTAAGCTTTATAGTAGATCTTGCTTTGTGTCTGCTTTCTTTTCTTTCAACATATGCATTCGTGTTATCACATGTACCAGAATTTGTTTGTTTTGTTCTCTCTAATTTGTATGATATTTCCATTGTACTACTGATAAATAGTTGAGTTTTCATTGGGGACTACTGCATTCAGTATGATGTTTAACACAGACCAGTCCATGGAGAAAGACGTCATGCTTGGTAAAGTAGAAGAGCAACAAAACAGAAGAAGGCGCTCGACAGGATGGGTGGACACAGTGGCTGCAGCACTGGGCTCAGGCATGAGAACAATGGGGAGGATGGTGCAGGAGCAGGCAGCGCTTCATTCTGTTTACCAGGATGACACCCAACAACAACACTACCCAATGATTTGGTGAGAGTTTCACAGACTTGAGTAGAAGAGTCATATATATATATATATATATAGATAGATATAGATATATATACCATATATACTCGAAAATAAGCTGACCCAAATATCAGACGAGGCACTTAATTTTACCATAAAAACTGCAGTAAAAATGTGCTGAAAAATACATAAATAAGCAGTGCTGAGAGGTGGAGGGAGGGTGGGGTGGAAAGGGGGAACCAAATTACAAGGATCTACATATAACCTCCTCCTCCTGGGAGATGAACAATTGAAAAGTGGGTGAAGGGAGATGTCAGACAGTGCAAGATATGACAAACTAATAATAATTTATAGATTATCAAGGGTTCATGAGGGAGGAGGATGCGGACAAGAAGGGAAAAAATGAGGAACTGATACCAAGGGTTCAAGCAGAAAGCAAATGTTTGAGAATGATGGTAACAAATGTGCACATGTGCTTGACACAATGGATGTATGTATGGATTGTGATAAGAGTTTTATGAGCCCCCAATAAAATGATTAAAAAGTAACACATATATGTGAATATATAAAGATATAAATATAGTCACATTTCTTCCTGAGTGACCTCCTGGACTTCACCTTTAGAAGGGTAATATTAAGAAGGGAAGGGTTAGAGGGGAGGTGGAGGGAGTAAAGGGGAACCAATTATAGCAATTGACATATGGCCCCCCCTCCCAGGGAGGATGGATAGCAGAAAAGTGGGTGAAAAGAGAAAGTGGTCTGTGTAAGAAATGAAAAAATTTTTTTATAAATTATCAAGGGAGCATGGGAGTGGAAAGGCTTGATACCAAGGGCTCAAGTAGAAAGAAAATGCTTTGAAAAAGATGACAACATATGTACAAATATGTTTGACACAGTGGATTGTGTTAAGAGCTGTAAGAGCCCCCAGAAAAGTAAAAACTAAAAGAAAAAAATAGAAATTTTACAAGTCCCACCTCTGCAGTGTTTAAATACTCCCTTTACTCGTCTTCCGTATTGGTACTTCGTTTGGTCAGTCTTTTCATTTGGGCCATTCTGGTGGGTGTATAGTGTCAGCTCATTTGATTAAATTTTCTTATTGCTAAGGACTGGTGCTGTTGAACACCTGGCCACACGCTCTTTGGCCATTGTTGTGTAAGTTACAGTGTATGTCAAATGGGAAATACTTAACTTTCTAAGTTGTTGAAAATGTTTTATAGCTGTATTGCCCGGTACAGTGAAACCTAATCACTTATGGTTGTAAGCGTTTTAAATGTGGCTAGTATAACTCAGGAACTTAACGTAATATTATTTAAATTGAGTCATTTATTTAAGTATTTTGTCTATTGAGTATTCTTTCTCTTATTGATATGCAGGCATTTTTGGTCTTGTTTATTCCTAGGTGTAAATTGTATGTAGATATACACATTGTAGGTATTTTCTCTCATGCTGTTACTGTTTCACTGTCATGATGCTTTCATACAGAAAATTTTTTTCACAGTTTTACAATTGTTTTCTTAATGGTCAATTCCTTTTGTCCCAAGAAAAATTTTTAATAATGTCATTGTTCTATGGGTCTTGATATTTATTTTAAGTTAGATTCTATCCATAAGACCTAAAGTAATAGAAATCTATTACCCAGCTATAACAGTAAATTGTTTATATTATTTTCATACACAATTATAATAAACATAAACATCAATTGATCACTTGAATTAGATCGTCTTCTCTATTAGCAGTACCTTTGTTTTGTTTCATTTTGGTTAGGTGAAGATGTGAGGCCAGAAGAGTTTATGAATATGAAAAAATCTCATGAAGTTCATATAATGTCAGAACTGATCAACAGTATGGCTGATTTTTGTGGAGTTCAGCAGGTAAGAGTATATCTTTATATTTTCAGTTGATCACATTACTGATACTTTGTGGCTCATTCAAGTTTTACTTTCTGCTACCACCCATGAGGCTTGAAAATAGTGTTAACTAACAACTGAAGTCAGAGTCCTCAGATCTTTTGGGCATATGCTCTCATTTCTCAGTATATTGTAATAATTATAATTCTCTCACAAAAATAAGGCTATCATTTTTAAAATCATTTTATCAGGAGCACATACAACTCTTTTTACAATTTGTACATACATCATTAGTGTCCAGCACATTCGTACATATGTTGCCATCATCATTCTCAAAACACCTGCTTTCTACTTGAGCCCTTGGTATCAGCTCCTCATTTATCCCTCCCTCCCCACTCCCCCTTCCCGCTGAACCCTTGATAATTTATAAATAATTATTATTTTATCAGGCTATCATTTTTGCCAACATTTTTACTCTGTTTTGAAATTTATTAAAGTAAAAGGTAATCCTATTTGATATGTTGTAACTCCAACGTGAGACAACATTACAAAGATGACATTTGGTATTCTCGGGATCTGGGTTACCAAATTGTGGCCTGAATACCTGTCTTAGTATAGTAACACAAAGAAATTATGTTTTAGAACTTGGACTTTTCCATAGTCGGAATTACAGTATACTCCTGTATTAAAAATAGTTTTTGAGAAATGGTGATGTCTGAAAATAGATATTTTTAAAATGTGATTGCCCATATTGGCCTATAAAAATAGTAAATCATTTGCCTTATACTTCTAATGAGAGCTGTGAGTGTACAGGAGGATTTTCAATTTTGCAATTTTTATTAGGTTCTTGCATCTTTTCCATGGACTCTTCCAAAGACAGCAAGTTTTGAAGTGGTCGGGAAGCGTATAGCGGGCTAGGAATGCAGAGTCTTTGTGGCACTGGGGCTTCTGAAGTAGGGAGAAACTCCAATGTAGAGGTTGTCAGTCATTCTTCAGTGTCCCACACAGTGTCAGGCTTACCATGAGAGTGGTTCTTGTGCTAGGTCCCTAAAAATCCTTCAGGTGATTCTTAAATGATAGTTTAGTTAGAGTGAAAGGGGTATAACAAACTTAGTAATTTAAAGCATTGATTAATAACCACAGACCCACTAGAGATACTAGAGAGAATGCTCAGATAATTGATAGTCAGGTAAGCTGGATAGATCTGTTCATGGGTAAAATGAAACAGGCAATAGGATGGGAGAAAAGTTTAGACCTGAGGGCAAGACTGGTCTAAGTGATGCAGGACAACACCGATGACAAAAGTTGGATCAGAAGTATGTAGATGTCAAGGGAAAATCTAATCATTTGCGAATGTGTGGGGGCAGAACCAGAGAAATGTGAATCAGTTGATGATCATATCTGATCAGTTTGTTTCTGGGGAGTAATCTACACTGTGGTGATAGCAAAAGCAATAAGCGCCATACATATCTATAAGTAGGCTGAATCTTGAGTTCCACAGGGGATTTGAACAAAGATTACTAATCTGCTTTGAAATTCCAATATGATTAATTGAAAATCTGACTAGGATGGGGCCTCTAAGTCAGGAAATTAAGGAAATTAGTAAAGTAGGTGTGTGCAATATGGGAAAGAAATAATTTTCTTTTGTTATATTAATTGGGATTAATAGGTATGTCAAATCATTCCATAGTTCAATCATGTCCAGCAGAATTGTACAATTTCTACCAGTTTCCAAATCTAGTTTTTCTATATAGACCCCTTGACATTATCAGCCCCTCACCCCCCCACCACCTCTGTGTGCCCCTCCCCCTCCCCTCCTTATTCCACTTGCTGACTCTATAGGTTCGTTTAAAGTAAGGATCCCGTTCTCTCACCACAAATAAGATGGTATTTATAGTTTCAATGTAGAAGTTTCAGTTTAGTCACCACATATTAAGTTCCAACCATGTAGTAACCAAGTGGAAAATAGTCCATAATTTTATTGGAGGAAGTGTGAGGCTCTTATTACCAGCAAAATAATATGGACTAGCTAGTATAAGGAACAACTAGATATTTATACAGTGTAATTATCATTGCTTGCTGGGCTTATGAGAGACAAAAGAAATGCACTGTGTACCCACCTCCTCCCTAGACCAACGGTCGGCCAATTTTTGAGATGGAGGAGCCAATCTTGTCCCTCACAGCAATTTAACAAATTATCTGAGAGCCATAAGTACATTTTTAAAAACAAATGAAATCACCATTATCTGAATCAATCCTTTAACTTTTTAAAGTTTACTTCAGAGCCACATGGCTCTTGAGCCAAAGTTTGCGCTAGATAAACTAGACACAACCTTAAGTACACTTGAGAAAGTTGAGGTCACTTTTGGGCAAAGCCTTTAGCAGTAGGAGGAAAGTCCTGGAAGAAGTCAAGTCTAGGATGCGGGAAAACTACTCAAGTGGCCTCAGGTGCTGTCACCCACAGACAGCAGAAATGTATATAAATTCTCTCAGGAGATAAACTCTTAATTTAGGCCTCCAGATTAACAAATAATTAGATTAGCAAAATTTTGAGTTTCTCACCAAGAATTCAACCTCATCAGGAAATGAATGCTCATGAATGTGAGTCCCCAGGGACAGCTAACAGCTAACTTCGATCCCAAGGCTAATGTTCTCAATTTCTCCAGATCTGTGTTGTAGTTCTGAAGCCCTGGTGGCATTCCGCGGTACGCATTAGATTAGCCCAAGCCTGCAAGCTTGGTGGTTTAAGTCCCTCCCCCAGGTGCTCTGAGAGAGAGAGAGAGCACGTGCTTCAGGTCTCCTAACCACTGACAAGGCCTCTGAAACCCTCGTTTATGGCAGTGCTGGAAGTTGAAATCGACTCAATGGCAGTGGGTTTAGTGTTTTTCCTTTTGTCTTGTTTGGCCCTTGTGGCACTGTGAAGTAAGCATTAGGCTGCTCACCACAGGGCAGTGGTTCAAACCCTCTAGCAGGAGACAGGTGAGCTGTCTGTTCCCATAAAGATTTCGTCTCAGAAACCCTAAGGAGCAATTCTACTCTGACCTAACGGGTCACTGTGATTTGGAATTAACTTGTATGATAGTAGGTTTGGGGTTATAGGTGGTGTTAAGGTGGTTTGTTTTAGAAATTGGCACCTACTGATTGACAGCATTTGGTGGTCACACACATACAAATTAGTTTTTAAAAGGGAGTTATTAGCAGAAGATAGGTCAGAGAGAGGCAATGAGGGATTTTGCTGAGGGGAGTGTCCTGTCATTAGCTTTGTTCTGCTGTGCTGAGCATACATTGGCAGAATAGTAAAGAATTGGGACCAGGGTGACTGTTATTCAGGCAATGACAATTACCAGGCCTATAGTTGAGTTACTTGAAAGTGGCTATGGCAAGGGGCCAGGTAATTCGTGAACCTGGTATTTGCATTTATTTAGATGTTACCTAACATAATAGGTTGTATATTAGATCTTTAAGGTTTTCCTGTGAAGTGTTTTATAGTTTCACTATATAGGTGTTCACATATTTTATTAAATGTGGGATAAAGGATTTAGTTTTATGTAAAATAAGTGGCCTTTTTCCTTGATTCATGAGAAATAATACTGCATGGGGTATTGGGGTGCTTTGGCCACAGATGTCCAAGTCACCCCTGAGGCTTTGTGAGGGCCTGTCAGAACCAGGTCTCGGGAGGCTGCTGTCAAACGTTCCCATTGCTAACTTTAGGCAGGAGTTTTGCTCGTTTTTCAGTATCTTCCGCAGGAGTTTCTCTAGAAAGGATCATGTCATCCACAAATAAAGGTATTTTTATATTTTCCTTCCAATATTTATGCATTTTACTTCTTTTTCTTGACTTGCTACATTAGGACATCCAGACAATGTAGAAATGTGCTGGCCAAAGCTGCTCTTGAATAGCAAAGTACTAACCAAAAATCAAGTCTAACAAGCTGTATCTTAAACAAAGTATTTGTTTATTTGTACTATAAAATATGGAGTGCTTTATTTCACCATCTGACTCAATCTTTTTCATTCTTTTTGTTATTTCCTAACCTTAGGTAATTGACCTGGGTTCTGGTAAAGGCTACTTGAGCTCCTTTCTGTCCTTGAAGTACGGCTTAAACGTTTATGGAATAGATTCCTCAAACGTCAATACTCATGGAGCGAAGGAGAGAAATAGGAAATTGACAAAGCACTGGAGCGTTTGTCACACTCGGTCAAGATTAGATGTCAGTGGACGGGCATCAAAAATGACAAAAGAAAGGAAAGTGCAAAATGAAATTGAACATAAAGCAAATATTGAAGAAGAGTACAACAAAAATGCTATAAATCAAGGAGAGATGTCTCCCCCAGGAATTTTACCAGATTTTTCAGACCCGGTAATTTCTAAAATCAGAAAGCAAATGGAAAACCCACACGCTCAGCTACCACAAGAAGAAAATTTGTATTTTGAAAAGGTCTTTCCTTTTATAGATTTTTTGCCTATTCAGCCAGTGGAACCTACTTCTTCTTCCTCTGGAATATCCAACAGAGAAATTTCTGAAGCAAATAAAGAAAAAAGAAAAGCTACTTCAAAGTCAAGTGAATCAAATATATATTCACCATTAACCTCTTTCATCACTGCTGAATCAGAACTATGCGACATCATTAAAGATCTGGAGGTGATTTAACATTTGAATTCCTAAATTTGATTTACCAAAATGCCTGGGTGGTGCTGTCTATTAGGCACTGGATTGATAAATACAAAGTCCGTGCTTCAGACTCACCAGCCCCTCCTTGAGAAGGATGAGGTTTTCTGCTCCTGTAAAGATTTACAATCTTGGTAACCCATTAGAGTGGCTATGAGTTGGAATCAACTTAATGTTTGTAGGTTATATAACCTAACGTTATCTTAATCATAATCTTAAAGACCAAGAAAATAAAATCATTGCCAGCCTTTCATGAAAATCACAGCAACTAAAAGATGATAGGGGCACATTGCAGAATAGCTTATCCTCACTTATTTCAATCCCATGTCAAACAGAAGGAAGGGAGTGATTTACAGTGTCAGCATGCAGCACAGGCATTGCCAACACTCTAACTCAAGAAAACTCTTCATTTAAATATGATGTAAAGAAGTATCTAAGGCAGACTTATGTTTAATGTTAGCCCATGATTACAAAATATACAATTTCTTTATGTACGAAGAACATTCCTTAAAGCCTGTATTTTTTCTAAGTTACAAATATGCCAAGTTCTATCATTGAGAGACAATATGTATATAGCATAGTATGTTTAAACTATTTTATAGAAGGAACTGCTAGTGAACATTTGGCTTAACTTTCTAAACAAACACACTCTGTAATTTTCTACTTTTTGTCAAATGTTTCATGTATTCAAAGAAGTAAACAACAGATACGAGGTCCTTTATAAGTCCAAGCCCTCATTTGGCAGTTGATCTGTGTCAGGCCATTTTTATAATGGGAACTTGTCTCTTTTCCTGGAATTTTGGAACTTCACCGATGGAGTCTCATTGTTGTTCTTATACACGAAAACAGTGATTAGGTTTCCTTAACTTTCTCCTGGGATTGCACAACCCCCCTGACTTTATCATCCTAAATTTAAAATAGGCAGTAAGTTCTTACTGCCTTTAAGTTTCTAAACACCTTCTTATACAAGGGGCTTTCAAAAAGTTCAAGGAAAAATACCTTTTTCTTTCTAATCTCCATTAACGTTTTGAAAGCCCCTCATATGTGATCAAAATATCTCTAAATTCATAATAATAATTTACCTTTTGGTGGGTGGAGAACCCATTATGATGTAGTACAAGAAGTTTTTTTTGTTTTCTATAAGGGATCAATAATTTATTAAACAAAATTAAGAAACGAAATTAAAATTATTTGCATGTATACAAATAAAAATTGCTTTTATAATCTTTTGCTATTAGAATAATATGGTGATTGCATATATTTGCATTCAACTCTGCTACCTTTTCCCTGGGGAGTTCAAATGGCTAAAGTCCAGCTACTAATTGACAAACCTTTTGGACCCACTTAGAAGCTCCTAGGGTGACAGACTGGTGATCTGCTTTTGGAAGGTCACAGCTGTGAAAGCCCCTGGAGTGAGCTTCCACTCTGTGCCTTTTGGGATGTCCAGAAGTTGGAAACTGCTCCCTGGAAACTGGTTTGGTTTAGGTTTACTCTGTTACCTAGGGAGAGCTAAGCTAAGTTTAAGGAAAGACTTCTATACCTATTGTTCTCTTCCCCTTAGTTAATAGTAAGCCCTTTTAATCTAAATTCATTTTTACATCTAAGTATAACTTATCCAAATATATAATCATCAAGAAAAGCAAAATTGAACACCTCTTAAAAATTGTTTTAAAAAGAGTGGTATTTGAAGCCCTCTCAATGTTCTGTCAGTTTGAAATAATCTCTAAGTAGTTTTTTCTTTAGAGAAGTTGGACTTCAGCCCTGTTGTATCTAGGTTAGATGGAGTAAACTAAAAATGATAGCAAAGTCTTACACAATATAAAGCGAAACAATTGTGCTTTTTTCAAATATAACTGTAAAATATACTAAATCATAAGCTAATGCTTTCGTTCTTTTGAATTTGTGATTTATTATGAAAAGAAAGATAGAGAATTTTTACTAAGTTTTATCTGTCATACATTGTACTAAGTCACTTATGTGTATTAACTTATTTAATCCTTACAACAACCCTTTGAAAATCCTCATTTTACAAATGAAAAAATGAAGGCACTTAAAGGTAAACTTGCCTAAATCATACAATGGATAATTGGAATTTAACCTTAGTTTAAATTTAGTATCCAAATACAGTACTCTTAAGAATTTTATTTGAATGTGTGTAACCACTTCAATAATAGTTCTTTATTTCTTTTAAAATTAACTTTTTAGAAAATATTTTACTTATACCTCTAAAATTTTCACTTGTATTGCAAAGAATTTGTCTGCTTGATGAATAAAACTTTAGATAGCATTTTGAGTTTTGGTTCCCTTAAAGATTAATTCATACCTACAATAATAGAAAAAATCCCCCCTCAACCCAATATTTTTAACAAAAAATACTAATTTGGAAATAACTGTACAGATATTATGCTAGTAATATGAATTTTGGATCATTGGGGCTTAATATTGCTAACTATACAGGGTTGCACTATACTAGAAGTAGTCTAAAATCTTAGTTTCAAATGACAGAAGTCTGAGTCTTTTAGGACAGATTTCCTGTTTCAAACGTTAATTTCTAAGACTGAAAAGTTTTATACCTATTCCTTATTTCACTCACTGACACATAGTGACATTACAGGACAGGGTAGAACTGCCTCCGAGTTTCTGAGACTATGACTGTTCATAAGAGTAGAAGCCCTGTCTTTCTCCCATGGAGGGGAGGGGGCAGTTACAAACTGCTGACCTTACAGGTTGCAGCATGGCAGGTAACCACTGCACCACCAGGACTGACTTACTATTTTGCTATCTGTCATTTTATACTTATAACAGTACTAAAAACTATTTACTCATTGATGATATGTATCTGGCCGTAACGGAATATAAGGTGAGAGTATTGCATGGTGCGTTAAGGTGATATGGGCCCTGATTCTCAGTGGTTTGGCATTTATATAATGATGTAAGTTGCCACTACGTAGTCAATGTAATTTGGCAATTATATTGTAGACATTGAGTCGGTTCCAGTTCCAACATTTTAGACTGGAGCAAATCACATCTGGTCCTACAACACCCACAAAATCATTGCCGTGTTTAAGCCTGTGTTGCAGCCTCTGTGTCAGTTCATCTCATTGAGGGTCTTCCTTCTTTTCACTGACTATCTGCTGAGTATGATGTCCTCCTTCTCCAGGGATTGTCCATCCTAGTCACGTCCTCACAGTTAATGAGGCAGTATTTCTCCGTCTGCATTTCTAAGTAGCGTTATGGCTGTACTTCTTCTAAGACAGATTTTCTGGTTCTTCGGGCAGTCTGATATATTGAGTATTCTATGCTAACACCATAATTCAATTGAATCAATTGTTCTTTGGTCTTCTTTATAGTTTAGCTTTCAAATGCATATGAGGTGATTGAAAATACCAAGGCGTGGGTGTGGCACTAGTAGCCCTGGTAGTACCATGGGTTAAGTGTTTTGATTGCTAACCATTAGGTCAATTGATCAAACTCACCAACCACTCAATGGGAGGAAAATGAGGCTACCTGCTTCCGTGAATATTTGCAGACTCAGAAACCATAGAGAAATTCTTTGTGCTATATGTAAGGTCACTAATAATTACCTCAACTTGACAACAGCGGGTTAGTGAGAAGCACATTAGCCCCCAGATTACTTAGGTCACCCTCAGAAACTATAGACACCAAGTTCTCAAGCTTTTTCATATATTACAGAGGTATTTTGCATCAGATTTTCCAATGAAATAATTTGATTTCTTATTATTTTGTCATATCTTGCCCTGTCTGACATCTCCCTTCACTCACTTTTCTCTTGTCCGTCCCCCAGGAAGGAGGTCACCTGTAGGTCTTTGTAATCGGTTCCCCCTTTCTAACCCACCCTCCCTCTACCTTCCCAGTATCGCCACTCATACCACTGGTCCTGAAGGGATTATCCGCTCTGGATTCCAAAGTCAATGCTCGTGAAATCCCTGTCACTGTCAATATATTTTCCATTTATCATGATGATATTTGATGTTCTAGTTACAATGAATTTTGTGTTATTTAAAATTTTTTATTGGCAGATAATTCAAATATCATACAATTCAATAGTTCAATTATATTAAGAAGAGTGATACAATACTCACCAGAGTCAATTTTAGAACATGTTTTTTCTTTCTTGTACTCAATGTTATTAGCTCACTAGTTACCCAAGAATTTTGTTTTCTATGAAGGTATAATACATACGGAAGACCATAGCCTATTACACTCATCAGTAAATGCTTCAAGACCTTTTACTTCCAGCCAGCAAGGTTACTTGATCTGAATATTACAGGTTGCTGATGAGTCTTCCTCCTGTCCTGATGCCACGCTCTTCACATAGTTCAGCTTCAGCTTTTCAAATGAGTTACTTAGCCTTCAGATTAAGGAAGTGTGTTGAAAAGATAAAATCTTGACACACACCTTTCCCTATTTTCAACAAGGCATTATGACTTTGCTTTGTTCAAGTAACTGCCTCATAGAAGGCCCACATAACAATTAAATTTCCATTCTTCACAGTGATATCCACAATTTGTTATGACACAGAAGAATACCTTTTCATAATCAATTTCTCAGAGGTTGCACGTCTTTCTGGTATTCTCTGCTTTCAGTCAAGATCTATGCTCAGCATTAATAGCATCTTGATCTGACTTGAATTATCTGGTAGTTGCCTTCAATACTCTGCTAAAAACCACTTTTAAAATTATCTTTAACAAACTTTTACTTGCTTGTGATACTAATAACATTGTTAAATAATTTCTGTGTTCTTTTGGGTCACATTTTCCTGGAATGTACAAAATATTGGATCTCCAATTGGTTGGCTACCTTTCAGATTTCTAGACAGAGACAAGTGAAAGCTTCAAGATTGCATCCATTTATTGAAACATCTCAATTGTTAATCTGCCAATTCCTGGAACCTGGTTTTCCCATATTGTTTCAGTACAGCTTTAATTTTTTTTTCCTTCAGAATGATCAGTTATTGATAATATGCAACCTCCTGATAGGGTTGAATGTTAACTTATTTTTTAACAGTGATTGTGTATTCCTTCCAACTTTCCTTAGTGCTCTGTGTCACTCTATCTTTTGCCATTCATACTCCTTGAACACTGCAAATCTAGACATGAATTTTTTTCTCCAGTCTCTCAGCTTAAGAAATTTTGGATGGATTCCTCCCTTTTGGTTTTCTGACTCCAAGTCTGTGCACCTTCCATTGTAATTCTTTACTTTGGTTCTGGAGCCGCCCTCTGAATTCTCTTAGTTAGTTAGCTTTTTTATTTCTTCATTTTCTCCATTCTCTTTGGCAAACAAATTTCAGAGTTTCTTCTGTCATCAGTTTTGGTGGGGTTTGCTTTTTTTTTACCATAAAGTTTCTTTATCAATTTTTGACTTAATAAAAGAACAATTTAGAAGTATCTATTGATAGCTATATCTTACATACATGCATACAAACATATAACTTGTACTTTTTGTAAGTACAATTTACCTTTTTTTGCCCAGGATTTTTGGCTTCATAGTCCTAACATTTTTCATACAGAATACATTCTCTCTTTTTAAAATAATTTATTAGGGGCTTGTACAATCTTATCACAATCCATACATCCACCCATTGTGTCAGGCACATTTTATCTTCCTTTTATTTAGCTTTTGCTTTCTTACATGTAATGTCCTTGATTATATCCCAGAACTTCCCTGGTCATCAGTCATTTGCATTCAAGGCATTAATTCTAATCTTGAAGTGATATCTAAATTCAGGTCGGATATACTTAAAATTGTACTTTGGGTCTCATGGACTTGTTTTAATTTTCTTCAGCTTCAACTTGAACTTGCATTAGAGTTATTGATAGTCTATCCCACAGTTGGCTCCTCATCTTGTTCAGACTGGTGAGATTGAACTGCTCTGTTGCCTCTTACCATTTGTGTTGTTGAAAATTATATTTGAAATGAATAGGTTGTCAGTCTTTCAGAATTATATTATGCAATCCCCAGAATCATTTTGATCACTAAAATGGCCATATGTCCTGAATATTGATGTTTCTTTTCAATTTTCATATTCCAGTAGTCAGTAATTATCAATTTATCTTGATTACATGATTGATGAATTTCAAATGGAAAAAGTTGGTTAATATTTCAATTTTTTCATTTTTGGCATTGGAATTGCTTCTTAAATTTGAATGATAGCTATATTAATTGTCTTTCTAATAAGAATATTGTCCTATATCTGACATTGTTTTCTTCAAGGAAGATCATGATTGCTTGTGTATGCGTGTGTATGTGATGAATGGTGTACCTTTTCAATTGCTCATTCCTGACATATTTAAACTAAATAATTTTCCAACTTAAGATGGTCAATCTCGGTCCATTTCAGCTCACTAATGGCTAAGCCATCAATCTATATGTATTCCTTTTCATTTTTTGCTTCCAATTTCCCAAGATTTATATTCCATTCATTGCATATTCTGATTACTAATGAATGCTTACAGATCTTTCTATTTCATGTTTGAGCTAAATCAGCCACTGAAGATCCCAAAAGCTCTACTGCATCCATTTCCTAAAGGCCAACCCTTATTTGAGTGGGTAACTTATGCCCAGGTGTAATTTGAATACCCTGCCACTGATCTTCCCGCCCTCCATCAGACAATGTTCCCTTGCTGTCCGCATTGTTCTTCTGGGCAGTTTTTTCAGAGTACAAGGTGCTTCTTCTCAGTCCATTATTGGCATGACAGTTCTCTCCACTAGGGGCGACCCTGCTGCTCACTGAAGCACTGTAGCATGACTACACGCTTCACAAAAGTACACACACCACCACAGTACATACAACAAACAGATGAGTAGTCGTTTACCGCTGTGCTGTCATATATAATTTGGCAGTTTTTTAATGTTATTGATGCTTCAACTTGTGATATTTTGTGTTGTTCTTTATTGTCACATAATGCCAATTTTCACGTAACACCTAGTTTTTGAAACTTAACCATGCTGACAAGTGAGGATGTGTATATTAAATTCAACTATGTGATAATTAATTGAGCAAGATTCATGAGTATATTCACATGAGTCCATTGTTTAAATGTTTTTATATATACATTTGAATTGAAAACTTAGGAAGTCATGTTGAGGGAGAATTTCTTTATAAAATGAAAATGGATGTTTTGATACTGAATTTAATATTGGCTTATTTGAAGCAGTCAGGGAATAAACTTTTTGATGTTAGACTAGAAATACCAATTAGCACCACTTGTTTTTCATGCTTTATCAGGTTTTGAATGATATAGAATATAGTGGACACTCTCTGAGGATGTGAAATCAGTTAAATATTGGACTTCCATGGTCAAATGTGGCATAAATGTGTCTCAAATCACAGGTTTGTCCCAGTAATATAGTTTACATTCAGTTGGTTCATCCATGACTGGCTAGTTGAAGCAAATACTAGATTTAAAAGAAATCAGAAAATTCAAATAACCCAGAAACCCAAACCACAAGGAAAAAAATCCATTTAAGTATGCTCATAATGATATGAGGAGCTTCAAAAAATAATGAAAAATGAAATTACAAGCAATAAAATATGTAAATTTTATTTCCCAACATAAGCTCCATCAAGGTGATGATACTTGGATAATTTACAATACCTGCCAATAGTTCATCCCTAAGAAACTTAGGGTCCTGGGAATTTAACCATGTCAATCCAGCCTTTTTTGCACTAACAAAAAAATCGGGTGCTCTTTAAAGATTTTTTAAGATTAGGAAACAATTTTAAAAATCTCGCCATGAGTAAGATTGGGGCTGTAAGTTGAATGCCTAAAGCTTTTTCATGGAAGCCCACAACATTGCCCTCATTTGATAACAGGGAGGAAAAGGACACTGCCATGAGAAAGGGCTCTGCTGAGCCTCCCTCGCCTTTCCTTCTGATGCTTGAGCTCTCTCAAAACACCCACAGTGAGCAAATGTTCTTCTTCTCTGGGCCTCCAGAAAACGAACAGGCAAAATGTCTTTAGCAGCTCTCATGGCCGTTGAGTCAAAGCTGGCTCATATTGACACCCCCCCCCCCCCCGGGTGGTGTCAGAGACTAACTGTGTAAGGGAGTAGACACCCAGTCTTTCTCCTCCAGAGCTGGTGGTTTCAAACTGCCGACCAAGCAGCCTCAGCCTAATGCGTAACCACCAGGGCTCCTCTGCCTTTAGCAAAGACAAACAAGAACAAATAATACTTTTTTTTTAAATGTTGCTGTAACTCTTGGTCTTGACAGCTCTGTCTTTCCTTTGACTAGACCACTTCCACCTTTTGGTAGCCCTGCTCTTGTGTGCAACGGAGCTGGTGTAGCAAGTTTGACATTCATCAAGAGAAAGTTGGCTCAACTTAAATGTTTAAATTGAATTGTGAAAGCTGGACCCAAAGAGATGTATATGGCCTTGACTATTATTTCTGCTGTTAACCAGTACTCTTAGGGCACAAACAAGATGAAATGTTTCCTCACAAATTGATATGGACGGTCTGCTGAGGCTTGGTCTCAGTAACATTTCATCCCTTCTTGAAACGAGTCACCCCGAGAAACTGATTTCTTAGAGGGTATTAGACCCATAAACTTTTTGTAAAGTATCAGTGATAACACATTTTGTCTACCACGTATCATCATAAATTTGATGTTTCTTTTTCCATTTCTAGCAGAATTCACATTGCTTTGAGAGGGACTCTTTTCAAACAGATCATCTTATCCTTTTTAATGCCTCAGACTAGATCCTGCCGTGACATGTCATCACAAGTTAATATAGATTTATTTTAATGCAAAATTTTTTTGAAATATGTGCATGGTTTTTCTTAATATACAATTTCCATGAACTTTTTGAAGCCCCCACACAGGCAGTTACAGACATTTTGCCTCAAATGGAATAAGTTATAATTATGAAAGTGAAACAAACTGTTCTAGGGAGGAGACTTTGGTAATTATAAAAAGTTATACATATTCTAATGAGTGTTTAAAGTCCTTATCTGAATTGTCTTTTAGCCTTCCTTTTAATTACTAAAATTCATTTTTCTTCTCCTCTTTAAAGGATTGTTTGATGGTTGGCTTACATACTTGTGGTGATCTTGCTGCAAACACTCTGCGCATATTTATTTCCAAGAATGAAATCAAGGGAGTCTGCAGTGTGGGTTGCTGCTATCATCTCTTATCTGAAGAGTTTGAAAATCAGCATAAAGGTACAGAGTGCCCATTGTCTTATTATATTTCAAGTATCTGAATCTAATGGTTGGGCTCTTGGGTCTCTTTTTTTCTTTGCCATTATTATTTTAGTTGCTCTTTAGTGTGCCCCTTTGTTTTTATAATTATAAAATGACAAATGCTGAATACTATCCAAGTATTTCAAACTTTTACATGACATTGCTTGTAGGGAACTTCTAAAAAGCATGTGTTACATTTATAATGATACTAAAGCAAAATATTTTGTTAGGAACATAGAACTGTAAAGTGTGCTTTTGTTTTCAGTACTTTCAATGTGGTTTCTGTAGGAATATTGATATTTCTCACAAAAAAGGGGAAAAGTTCCTGAGTGTATTTTGAAGAGTCAATATAACTCAGATTTTTCAAATTTCTAAACTGCGCAATTGCATGAAAATTATATTTTCTTACTTGAACTGCCTGGATAAGAATGTGCTGAGGAACAAAGTCCATAGTCGCTTAGCAGGATTAGAGATTCCTGAATACCTCTGTTTCTCCATTTCATGTTTATATCTCGCCCTAAGATAGGATTTCAAACATGCTGGTTCAGAGTAGATAGTTTTCTAGCAATGTTAGAAGCTTTCCTTTATAATTTTTTGGTGATATCTTTTGCAGTGTCCCAGGATCCCTGGTGCCACTGTGTGTGAGGCAGTTAACTACAAGGTTGGGGTTTCAAATCCACCAGCTGATCCATGGGTGAAGGATGAGGCTCTCAGCTCCCATAAAGATTTGCAGAATCCCTAATGATATATAGTGTTAATATGAGTTGGAATTGACTTAATTGCAGTGGGTTTGGTTATTGGTTTGGGTTTATTGATGTACAATATAAGGAGAGATTTTGTCTCACATACTTTGAACACATTTTTTAGGATGTCTTGAAGACATTCTTAGGAAATCATGCTTGGTAAAGTAGTACCAACCCTGACTAGTCCTTTTCCAGGGACTGGGCTCTCTTGTTAACATATCTAAAGGATCATACATGAGATGTCTCTCCGTCCTTGCTTCAAAGGAGCATTCTTGCTGTACCTGTTCTTTTGGCAGCCCATGGGGCTGTAAATACTCTTCAGCTGGGCTGCTCTTCAGCTGCACTACAATTCAAATGTATCCATTCATCTTTGACCATCTCATTTGATGTCCAGCTTTCATAAGCGTACGAGGCGATCGAAAATACAATGGATTGGGTTATTGCGCACCTCCATTCTCAACGTAATATTTCTGATTTCCAAGTGTAGAATTTGGAAAGCACAGTATGTGGCCCTAGTGTTGTTTTCTTAAACAGTTTTAAAATACACTAATTTTATTTTTTGTAGTGTTGTTAGAAGTTTTTTGTTTGGTTTTTTAATCATTTTATTAGGGGCTAATACAACTCGTATCACAATCCATACATACATCAATTGTGTAAAGCACATTTGTACATTCATTGCCCTCATCCTTCTCAAAACATTTGCTCTCCACTTAAGACCCTGGCATCAGCTCCTCATTTTGTACCTGCCCTCCCCACTCCTCCCTCCCTCATGAACCCTTGATAATTTATAAATTATTGTGTTGTCATATCTTGCCCTGTCCTACATCTCCCTTCACCCACTTTTCTGTTGTCCATCCGCCAGGGAGGAGGTCACCTGTAGATCCTTGTAATCGGTTCCCCCTTTCCAACCCACCCTCCCTCTACCTTTCCATTATCGCCACTCACACCACTGGTCCTGAAGAGATCATCCGCCCTGGATTCCCTGTGTTTCCAGTTCCTATCTGTAGCAGTGTACATCCTCTGGTCTAGCCAGACTTGCAAGTGAGAATTGGGATCATGATAGTGGGGGAGGGAGAGGAAGCATTTAGGAACTAGAGGAGAGTTGTATTTTTACTTGTTGCTACATCGCACCCTGACTGGCTCGTCTCCTCCCCGAGACCCTTCAGTAAGGGGGTGTCCAGTGGCCTACAAATGGGCTTTGGGTCTCCACTCTACATTCCCCCCTCATTCACTATAAGATGTTTTGTTCTGATGATACCTGATCCCTTCAACACCTCATGATCGCACAGGCTGATGTGCTTCTTCCATGTGGGCTTTGTTGCTTCTGAGCTAGGTGGGCACTTGTTTATCTTCAAGCCTTTAAGACCCCAGACACTGTGTCTTTTGATAGCCGGGCACCACAGCTTTCTTCGCCACATTTGCTTATGCACCCATTTGTCCTCAGCAGTCGTTATCAGGGAGGTGTCCACACAATGATATGATTTTTTGTTCTTTGATGCCTGATAACTGATCCCTTCAGCAACTCGTGATCACACAGGCTGGTGTGCTTCTTCCATGTGGGATTTGTTGCTTTTGAGCTAGATGGCCGCTTTTTTACCTTCAATCCTTTAAGACCCCAGATGCTATATCTTTTGATAGCCAGGCACCATCAGTTTTCTTCATCACACTTGCTTATTCACCCGCTTTGTCTTCAGCGGTTATGTCAGGAAGGTGAGTCTCATAGAATGCCAATTTAATAGAAGAAAGTATTCTTGCATTGAGGGAGTACTTGAGTGGAGACCCAATGTCCTGCTACCTTAATACTAAACCTATAAATACATGCACATAGATCTATTTCCCCATCCTCATATATAAATATATTTGCACATGTATATGTCTTTATCTAGACCTCTATAAATGCCCTTTGCCTCCCAGCTCTTTCCTCTATTTCCTTTGACTTTCCTTCTGTCCCCATATCATGCTCGTCCCCACCTGGGTTTCATCAATTTCTCTTGGCTACATTACGTTTGATCATGCCCTACCAGGCCTCACACACCCTCCTCACCACTGATATGGATCGCTTGTTGTTCCCTTATCCCTGGGGTTGTTAACACCACTACCTTTCCCCCCACCTCCCCTTCTCCCATGTCCCTCTGGAACTGTCAGTCACCTTGTTTTCTTCCCCTTGTTCCTCCAGCCTATATTATTTAGACAGACCTGCGGAGATAACATGCACAAAAACAAGACAGAGCAAAACAAGCAACAAAGCAACAACAAACCAATGACAAAAAGCAAAACACAACAATTAAGAAAAGCTTGTGGTTAGTTAGTTCAAGGATTGTTTGTTGGCCTGTGGGAGTGTTTTCCAATCCAGTCTGTTGGGGCACCACGCCCTGGCCCCAAAGTCCACCTTCAGCATTCCCTGAGACCTCACCGCTCCGTTCCCTTGGTGTTCTTTTGCACCCTCTTACTGTTTTGCCTAGGTGTTGCGGGATCAGATCGGGCGCAATTCCCACACTGTGTCTCTGGTATTGTCCCCTGTAGGGCTATGGGTCAGTGATGACGTCATGTCTCATAGAGGGGCCAGCCACGTGGGTCCTCTCTGTGGACTGGCTGCTCTGGGAACATCGTCCTCAAGGCCTGGTGGGCCAGGATGTGCTCCTCTCTCTCCTCCTCCACCTTCATCTGCTCCCATGTGCTCAGATCAGATATGTTCCTCTCCCGGAGCTGCAGACGCAATCCGTCCTTTGGAACAAATTATTCTGGGGAGAGGGGCAGGTGTCCACTTAGTAGTTGGGATTGGGGCCAGCCCCCCAAATACAGTACAAATATATGAAGAATGTTTTATCTGCATTATCTTACAGTATAATAATGTGAGGCGCAATCTATGAAGAATTAACTATATGCTCCTAGTCATTGGTAATATCTATATTGTGACTTGAAAGATAATAGAAGTTAATCAAAGAAATGGGGGGAAAAGGTAGATGAATAAGCAAAGGCATGAATAGAATGTTTCAAATTAAGTTTTAATTCCTTTGCCTTTCTCTGTTTTTCACTGTAATTGTCTTTTCGTCCTCATTTATTTTTCCAAACAGCACTAACGATAATCCTAATGTTTGATTCAATCACAGGAAAAGGCTAGAGAGACCTCTGTTTTCTCATTTTGGTTTACCCCACTACCATTTTCCCAGAATCTCTTCTTGGATCACTTCATATATCTATTTAGTTCATTCATAAAATTATTGAGTTTTCTGGGGGAAATTTTTTTAATAAAAGAGTGCTAAATTTTCTTTCCCTGGAATTTGAAGTCATTCAGTGAATTCTCAAGTGCCTGGTCTTGGATCCTGTTGGGTAAAGATAGTTCCACCTTCTCTTCTTTAGAATGAATATTGTTTTTGTTTGATTCCTTGTATTCAGACAAAAAGCTGGTGGCAACCTCCTCACAATTGTTATGTTTGAGCCCGTTGTTGCAGCTGCGGTGTCAACCCGTGTCATTGAGGATCTGATCCTTTATCACTGGCCCTCTGTGTTACCAAGCGTAAATATCCTCTTCCAGGCACTGGTCTCTCTTGATCCCTTGTCACAAGCACTCAACACTTAGTCTAGGCATCCTCCCTTATCCCCACTGACAAGCATTCTAGTTGGACTCCTGCCAAAAAAGATATTTTTTGTGTCCTGGCAGTCCACAGTACTTTCAATATTTTCACCAACACCATCATTCTAATACCTTCCTGACTCATTTCTCAAGTTTCATATATATATATATATGTAAGGTGATTGAAAGTACCATGGCTTGGGTCAGGTGCACCTTAGTCCTTAAAGTGAAATCATTGCTCTTTAATACTTTACAGAGGTCTTGTGCAGCAGATTTTCCCAGTGCAAAACATTGTTTGATTTCTTTACCATTATTTCCATAAGCATTTATTGTGGAGAAAGCTAACAGTATAATCTTAGTGTTACATGATTTTTTTCTGATGCATACCTTAAATCAGGGGTGCTCACACTTTTTCAGCATACAAGCTACTTATAAAATGATCAAGTCAAAATGATCTCCCAACGACAAAAATGCAAAACATTTATTTATTTATTACATTTATTCATAAGTGCATTGAGAATTATTTAAATGTACAGTGTATGTTTATGTACCTTGCATAACCGCATGAGTCCATATTGCACAACACAACACAATTTTCTATGTACATTTTTTGTCATGACCTGAGTTTACTCTGATGACTTACACTGAATGGAATGACCCAGGGATGCCTAGTCCGGACAGTAGCTGCTGACAGCCAACCTCAACACACTTCCAAATGCTCATCAGCCATGGTGGAATGGTACTTGGACTGAATGATCTTGATGTGGGAAAAGGCTGTCTCACATAAGTAAGTAGAACTTGCAGTCAAGGAGGTAGCACATTTTCTCATGTTTTGGCTCGTTCCCTCTGGGAGTAAGTTCCAGAACTGTTCGTGCGCTCTGGACTTCAGCTGAATGTCGGCTTATAGTGTCAAAATCTCCCATTCCATATGAAAGTGCCACGTTTTTGTCTTCTTACTTGGTCCAGCTGCCCCACTCATTTAATACCCTTTCTTACGTTTAAGAGAGAAAACAAAACCAGGTCTAAAAATTGGCGACAACTTAGCTGGTCAGTTTTGCTGTACTAAGCGTAGTTGTTTGCACATGCATTTGACACCTAAGGCTGCATCTGACTGGCTGCGCTGTATATCGATTAAGTGATGGGATTAATGAATGGCTTATGTCTATATGTTTTTTAATGCCATGCAATCTACCCACACTACATCTTCAATCGACTAGGAGACCACGATTGACGTATTGAGCACCCCTGGCTTAAATGAACCAAGGGTTGCAAGCTTTGCTTGTCAAAAGCTAAAAACTTAGCAGGAGGAAACAAGAGTGATATGATGAAATAGGTAGAGATGCATGAGTATCTTCAAATTCTTCAGAGGTCAAGAAAAGAGTTGTACAGCCGAAAGATATAGCAAAAGAACTCCTAGGAATACCAAACACAGCCTACTTTTGCCTTAGCCCCAGACTGCCACATTTCCTCTAGCAGAGACCCGAGGGAAAAGATAATGTACTCCCTTCTCTTTCCCGTACCCCATCTCCATTTGTATTACTCTCTCTTGGTTGTCATAAAAGAGAGATATGCACCAGTACATATAAACTTTTATTGCTGTGTTTCTCATTTTTGGCTGCTCAACTGTGAATCAAATTGGACACATTTAGCATTCAGATACCTAGGACCTGAATTATCATTTTTAGGAGTGAGATTTGAATATAAGGATTTGTTTAAAAAAAGCTCCATAGGTAATTCTGATGAACAGCTGTGTTTGCAAACAAAATTTTTGTCATGAATCTGTTAGAAGGCATACAGAATGCTTGATGATTTACAAAACTATGTTCAAGTTAAAGTTGTTTGAAACTCTCCCACTGCAAACACTTAGGTGGGCTCTATTCAGGTGCCCGCCAGAAGTTTCTAAACAAAAATTGCACTCATAAGGACCCGGAAGGGCATACCAAAGTCCAAATGTGGAGAACTGTTATAAGTATTCCAAAGAAAAATCCTTGAAGTATAGAACTTAAGTTAAAAAAGTTAAAAGACCAAAGAAGCCAAAGATAGATAGATTCAGGAGGTCAGGAAACCAAATCATACATTGGCAATGAAGTTAAAGGATAGAACTATACAGGGTCAGGAAAGACAAATAAGGGTTGTGATGAGTCAGAATCCACCTGAAGCCAATCATTTTAGTTCACTTTTTACAGGGCATAGAGTTTGCATGCACAGGTTGGTATATTGCCTGCCACATATCTAGTAGTAGATTTCACAGACCCGTATTCTAAATGATCAACTGTGTCGTATATCACTCCCTTTTACACAGCTGCCCCTCACCTTTACTGTGTTTGTACAGCTTAAAATGGGGACAATATATCCTTTGGGGTAGAAATATGTATTATCAATGTCCAGCATAGTATAGTAGAAAATTCTAGTGTGTACATTACAACTTTTGATAATGATATGTACTTACAATGATGCTATATAAACATTGTGTGTTCTACATGACTGTTTACCTGTATGATATGATAGACCATAAACGTAGACTGTTTTGAATGTAAGTTTTCAAAAATAACTCAAAACTCCCTGAACCTTTATGGATACTGAGCATGTGTCATATGTTTTAAAAACCATTTAAAAATATTTATACATTATGAGCCAGTGGTCCTGGGAGAATAAGAAATAGCAGGATAGTTTCATTTATAGCATTTGCACTTTACCAAGCTTGACTAATGTTTCTCAGTATTTGGCTTTAATATTGATTACTGTTATCATTAATATGAAATGGTTATTTGTACCATTTCTTCCCCTGACAGAGAAGAATGTCTTTTATAAATCTCAATAAGACTTTGCTGCTTTCCCACCACAGTAGTAATATGTTGTAGGAAACCCTGTCATTTACTTATACATATTCCCACATCTCTTATTGCTAACTGAACCAAGATGGTTTGCATACACTAGGGACTAGGGAGATTGGAGCTTTAAATTAAGTGCATCTCAAGTCATATAAAGAAGCTTTAGTAATTCTATTGATTTGAGAATGGATATGTCACAATTATTACCAATGAGACATCAGGGCACTGTCTTTTAGGGGAGTTCTAGAAATTTTTTTCTTATAAAAAATAACACAAGACAGGAACATCACTTTTCTTTTTTTATTCCCTGCCTGTGGAATTGTCATCTGCATGACAACATAGACAACATCTGCATGTTAGGCTTTTTCAGCCTACCAGAGGTATCTGAATATTTAGCTATCATTTGTGTACGCTTATTCTGTCAGAACCTTAAAATGGAGAGGAGCTCAAGTAGATACCAAGATAAAGCTGATGGTTTGAAACTTTACGAGAATTTAATAAATTGCAGGGCAACTTCAAAGAAAATGAATAAACCTGTTCAAAATGAAAGAGAGGAAACTCATAAATAGTTAGTAATCACTAAAACAACAGCACTGAAGCGACAAGGAAACCAATGAACTAAATGAACTCTGCACAGAAAGGTTTAAATTATGTGAAATAAACCAAGAGCACTACACACACACACACACACACAGAGAGAGAGAGAGAGAGAGAGAGAGAGAGAATAATCATAGTAATAAATGCATAGCTATCAGTAATCATGCTGAATGTAAATGGATTAAGTCGCCAGTCAAGAGGCAGAAGCAGAATCAATAAGGAAACAGAGTCTATCAATGTGCGGCCTACAGAGATGCCTTAGACTAATCTTAAACTGAAAGGTAAAGGAAGGGAGAAATGTCTCGCACTGACAAAATCAACAAAAAATCAAGGGCTGCAATGTTCATTTTTCGAATGAAATAGGTGTTAAGACAAAAATCCAGCATAAGATACAAGAAGGGCATTATAGAGAACTAAAGGGTCAATGGATAAAGGATAAAACGAAGAAAAATAAGTATCTATGGACCCGTGAAAGGACCTGTGGTAGTTACATAATCTGGTGTTAATTTTGGACTTGAGAGGATTAAGAGTAAAGGGGTGGAATCTAGTCTGTCAATCGAATTGTAGCCAATGAGACCTCTGTGGGCATGGCCCCTGAGAATTCTGGGAAATCCGGATTCTCCTTCTTGGAGGCAGGAGAGGCTTTCTCTCACTGTTCACTTCCTCGAAGACATACAGGCTGATAAGATACATGGAACTACGCTAGTGGCCTGAGCTGGAGAAGCTACATGGAGACCCCTGCCAGCACTGAGATGCTTATAATACCATTGGATCCACAAGACTTACCACCCTCTGGTCTGTGATCTTCCTGCATTTGGTGTCATTGCATCTGTTTCGTGAGTCAGAAGAGGACTTTATAGATTAATATCGGACATATGGGCTAATTTTATAATTATGGACTTGATCTGGACTGGAATGTTGTGTCAATATTCAATTAAAGCTCTTTCTTATACACATGAGTTTCCCTGGATTTGTTTCTCCAGTCTACCCAGACTAACACAGGGCCTGAAAAATTATTCATCAAACAGTGACAGAATTGGAGAGATAGACAATGGTACAATAACAGTAAGAGACTAATACACTACTTTTAATGAAGAATAAAACAACTCGGAAAACATACAAGTCACAGAAGAAATAAATAGTATAGTTGACCTTATGGGAGTATACAAAGCACTCTACCCCCTAACAGCAAAGTTTATATTCTTTTCCATTGTACATTGAGCATTGCCTAGAATAAAACATATGCTAGTGCACAAAGCAAACCTCAATAAATTTAAAAAAATGCCAGAATACTACAGAGCATCTTCCAAGATCCTCAATAGGAAGATCAAAGTGAAAAAAAATCAAAACATTGAAATTAAATAGCACTCTTCAAGCCATAATCTCTGTAACACCCACTAAAAGTATTGTTTTTCTGCTGGGTCTGAGTAAGAGAAGGTAGAGGAAGAACAGATAGGATTCAGTTGTGAGTGCTTATTATCAGGATTCATTGTGATTTCCTATCTGCTGGGTATAAAATGAGGACTCTTGGTTGTAAGAGAGGGGATCTCACTCCCATTAAGAGCCAGGAGTGGAGCACATCCTTTGGACCCAGAGGTCCCTGTGCAGTAAACCTCCTTGAATCAAGAAGACAGCATTGATGTGAGAGATGTGACAGAAGAGCAACAGCAGCAGTACCAGGAGCCAGAACACAAGATTGAACAGTGAACTTTTCAGCCCACAAAGCAAGTAAATTTGAGTGCTTGGCAAGAGGCTGATTTGTGGAGTTGGGGGCCTCTGGGCACTTAATTCAGGGAGCTGGGTTTACTGACGCACACAGTTCAAGCTGAGTGCCTTCAGGTTGAGGGTGACCGCAGAATGGCTTGCCCTTTGTTCATTTATTAGCAGCCCTGAAAAGAACTTTGTAACATGCCCTGACTCATCAACTCTTTCTAAGCATTTCTATCTGAATTGTAACCTTTTAACTTCCATAATAAACTCTATAATCAAGAGCATTGTCTGAGAGACGGGTGTGGCCATTTCCATGTACTTTCTATGTACTTTAGAATCTAAATAAAAAGTCCAAAGACTGCTGTGGGAGACAGAGCAAGAAAAGTACACGGTCTTCCTTAAGACAGAGTGGTCCCTACTGGATGATAGAATAAAAGTGAAATTAGTACAGTTCTTTGAATCAAAAGAGAATGAAAACACAAAATCCTGTAAGAGTCAGACTTCGTGATTGGATGGAGACTGGCGCACCTCTAAGACTAGTGTGAAGTGCTCAGCCACTGTTCCGGCCTGACACGGAACGCCCCTAGTGTGAGAGAACCCAACTGTGTAAGAACTACAGGGCAGCACTGACCCACAGACCAAGTCCACGGGACTGCGAAAGAAGGAGCAAGGGAAACAAGGCACGTGGAGGAAATGGGGTGAAGGGTACAACAATGAAGGATTTGAATTGAATTAAAGTATGTCTGAGTTTCTGAATATAAAACTGATGATCAGTGCTCTAAGCCTGTATCTAATTCACAAAACAAAAAGTATTTTGTTTTTGGGGTTGTTTTTCTACAGCAATTTATAATTCTGTCAAAATTTGGTGTTAGTGCACTTACTAAATTCATCCAAGTTGAAGGATGAAAGACAGGTTACTTTTACTATAAATTAATAGATCATTTTCGAGGCTTACAAAGACAGAAAGTGCAGAGAGAATTGCAACCCTTGAGCATCACAGCAGGCGGTTTTATCAAGCGTCTTCCCTGGCTTACTGTGAACCTGCACTAGGAACAACTCATCAGGACTATGCTCGCTCAGCTCAGCTCCTTCCCCAACTTTCCCAGTCAAATTCTAGGTGGTTCCTCTAGTGTTATAGTCCAGATGGAGATCTAAAGAGTCAAATATAAATGGCATAGCTTTCAAAGTCTGCAGCCTACCTTCATGTTTACACCCAGTCTTAATGTGTTTTGAGAATATTAAGGTGATTCTTTCAGAGATTTTTCCATTTATCTCTTTTTTTAACCAAAGGAAGATTTCATTTGGTGGCATCTTTCAGTTGGTCCTGCCATTTCTGTATGAAAAAGACATATGTCAAGGGTCAATCCTGAAGCTAGTGTATATAGATTGTTTATTGACTTCTTGAACCTGGATGAATTTTGTGGTGGGTAGAATAGATACTTATGTATAGTAATCTTCTCTGACTTTGGGGTCAAGTATAGGCATCATTGATAAAAATTTAGAGATACTTTCTGAAAAGGTTTCAAGAGGCTGAAGAAAAATATAAGTTCCACCTATTATTTGAAAATGCAACTAACATACTATGTAAAAATAAACATTCCTGTATTTTAAATTTTTTCATATATTCAGAATATTATATTCAAAACTGCTTAGACAGTTTTAGCTGATTAATATTAATTATATCATATAGAAAAATATGACTCACTATTAAGTTAGTAAAATCTCCAAGCCAAACTCACTGCCATTGCTTCAATTCTTGGTCAATAACATTATAGGAAGGTCCCTGTGTATTCCCAAGACTATAAATCGTTATGGGAGTAGAAAGCCTCATCTTTCTCCCAAGAAACTGCTAGTTGTCTTGAACTACTAACCTTGTGGTTTGCAGCTCAGTGTGTAACACAGTATGACAGGAGGACATTGAATTAATAATGTCATTGTAACAATGAATATACATACTGTCTTTTCAGTATTGACCTGATGGTATCTTCTATCTGATATAACATGGATTTTATTAAACAAATGCTTATCTGATATATGCTTTTAATTCCAGAAGCTTGAAGGACATGGATAAATGCAGCCTGATTTCTCTTTAGTAAAGAGTGCATTGGCTTCCATTTCCAGCAGTGTGATAGACAAGTTTTTCTGATAACCCTTCTGCCACATTTTAACTACCGTATATATTCAAGGATAAGCCAACCCGAATATCAGCTGAGGCACCTAATTTTACCACAAAAACTGCATTAAAAATGTGCCGAAAAACTGGGCTTATTTAGGTCCTAACTAAATTATATCATGTCTATGTTTAAAACCCTGCTGACTACAAAAATTAAGGGAAATCCCATGGGTTATGAAAACAAAAACATTAAATTTCAAAAGGAGAAGGGAAGCTGAGTTGAAAACAGTACGAAGACCTGTGAGCCGTCATAGCTGACCTTGTTGACTTGAAGCAAATGCTGATCTCATTGTGATCCGGAAACAAAGATCAGGTCTCCTACGTGGGGAAGGGAGCAAGCCTAAGAATTCCATACTGAGCCAGGGCCTTCAACAAGACAACACATCTTAAGTCTGTTCCCCAAGGAAGCAAATAACTGTTTTTGGAAGAATACTTGAATATCTTCCAAAAACAGAATACTTGAATTCAGGACCTTTACAGATTGATTTCTACCTAGTAACTCAACAATAAACACAACACACACACAAAATACAGCTGGCTAGGTATCATGGCAAATTCAGGAGATATATATATATATATATATATATGTATGTATATTTCTGTATTGGACAGGGTTCTTTAGAGAGACAACCCAGATTTCTAGTAATTATATATAAATATATTTATAAAGATAGATATATAATTCAAGAAATGAACTGTTAAATTATATACAGATAGATAATACAAGAAATTAACAGTTAAATTATAAAGCAGTGAGACACTAGCAGTCCTTTAAGGCTTGAGAGCTGCCAGTTGCCAGTCCCCTTCTGTAGAGAGTGCTGGGCTATATATATTCAGGCAGCAAACAGCAAGGCAGATCCCCAACTGTCATCAACTGTCGGTCCCCAGCTCCAGAGATGAACATTCCAGTCATGTGGCCTTGAAGGGACCTCACCTTACAGCGACACAGTCCACAGGCTTGGCTAAACTGAGACACAGAACAAGCAAGGCGAGGCTCACCGAGCCATTTATCCCTCTGCCCTTCAGTTAATCCTATTTATGTTTATCGGCCAGGCTGGCACAATAAACTATAGCAATTTCCTACCAGTAAACACATAGCAGTTGCAAAATAATCTTTTTTCTTCTCCCCAAACCCTTTGACTTTATTCTGCCTTCTTTTCTTCCCCATTTCTTCTCTCACTTAAATCCATCTTGATGTAGGCAGAGAGGAGGAACATAGGAGCACTAATTCTATAAAAGGAAGACAGTCTCTTGATACATTATTATCTGTCTCATAATAAATTCTGAGCTAATGTAAGGCAAAAAAAAAGCTCATCTTTAAACTATTTTCTCTTAATATCTAGCAACCATGTCTGTTACATTCTATGGTACTTATATATACGTACCACACAATGTTCAATAATATAAAAATTATAAATTAAAATGAAAACAAATTCAATGCTTGAAAACACTGAAGGAAAAACAATGGTATTAGAGATCTTGAGAAATAATGGAGTTGCATTTAGTAGTTTAAAAGCAAAGCGTGACATGCTGCTTGGTTTTTGGCTACTCAACAAAGAAAAGAAACAATGTTAGAGAACTTCACCTTCTAACAAACGCATGAAACGTACGACCCTAGTGAAACAGAGGTCTTGTTTGACTTGGTCTGTACAGCGCAGATTCCTGTGTGATCATATATGACATTTTTTTAGTATTCCTTGAGAAAAAAATTAGTTTTTATTTCCTCCCCTAAAGGTCAGCTTTAACCTTAAAGCATATGACTTACTACAAAGATTGTAAAACATGTTTGTGGAAGGGAATTATATTTGTTGTCTTCTTTGTAGTCCTGGTTTCACATTTTTTGACCCAAATCCATATTAAAAATATGATTTTACATCACTAGTTTATATGTAAATAAACAGATATAAAGCTGGCACCAATATTTTACACAAAGCACATTTTATATTGCTATTTTCTATTAAAACATACTTGATCTTACAAAGTATATTTGCATGTTGATTGTTTTTCATTCTATTGCATTTTATAAAATATTCATTACAACCCACTAATCAATTCATGATCCATCAGTGTATTGTAAATAGTGATATACTGGTAAGTAGTGAATAGTTGGGTCACTTCTCTACCTCATCCCCCAAATGCTGATGTATAATCATTTCTGATTTTTTATGGTGTAAATATTTCCAGCTTGAACAATTTCAAGTTACAGTGGTGGGAATGAAATAATTTAACAACCAGCTTGCTAACCTATTGACTGTTTAAGAATAAAAATATATCTACCAAGAGGTAGTTTATTATTTCATACAGTTAATACTTAAATAAAGACAAAAAAGGGGTACACTAAAACTAGAGTTTTAAGATATTAATGAAAAATATTAAATAATACTTGACAAAAGCAATTATTCAAGATATTTCCATATTGCTTCTTGATTGGTAACTTTCAGTATTCTTTGCTTTGATCTGAGCATTACCAGCTGTGTGACTTATCCTTAAGCATCTTTTCCCTGTAAGAACTGGATCCCCTTCTTTTAGAGGTAGGCCAGTTAGACAGTAGTCACTGCGTCTGATCTATTAGACAGTGAGGTGACTTCTCAGCACATATGCTCATCTTTGAGAAAATCCTTTCCACTTCTGCTGAACTTACAGCAATTGTTTGAGAATATTTTTAGCTCTGTTAACACTTTGATACACTGAATAATTCACTCATATTATCTTGTGGGAATTTGGGGTATAACACAAAACTGAAATAAATGACAGTTTTTCACCTGCTGGTTGTTTGGCACTTTTCTCTTTATGTATGTATTATGAATAAAAATGTCCTATTTCATCCAAACTATAATGGGCTTTATGAAATGAATAAAAATAAGCTTGCTTCTGTAACTTTAGTACTATAGTGTTATAGGTGCTATAATTATGTTACATTTTCAGAGGTGGTGATATCTAAATGTCCTAGAAAGTCGAAGAATATGGCCCAGAAGAGGTAATTGTCACTGCAGTGCTGTGCCCATATAGAAATCATGTAACCTTGGTGTACCACCGATAAATATGTGCAAAGAAATCAACCTGTTTTCATTAAATCAATTCCAACTCATAGTAACCATTCAGGACAGAGCAGGATTGGATCTGGATAGGCATTGGGCTGCTAACTGTGGGGAGCGAGTTTCAAACCAACCAGCCCCTACGTGGGAGAGAGATGAAGCTGTCTGTTCCCAGAAAGACTGACAGTTTCAGAAATCCTCAGACAGATGGGCTCATTAGGATTTGGAATTGACTCCATGGCCGTGGGCTTTTAATCTTTCTGGAAGCAGACGGCCACATCTTTCTTCCACACAGAGGCCGGTGGGTTCAAACTGCCAACCGGTTAGTTAACAGTCACGTAACCACTGCACCTCCAGGGTTCTTAGTGAAAATAAAGAGGAGCTAAATTAGATGTTCTCTCATGTTTCTTGTGGCTTTATCATTATTCTATAATGAATACAGATTTTCAGATATGGCTCTTTTATTTCAATCAAATCTCTGCTATATTTACCAAGATACTTGTAGTGACTTATCTTTTCTTAATTATGTTAGGTTTTACACAAATGCTCTGCTTTCTGACTAATTCATTTGAATAGTAATTTTGAATTTTGAAAAAGCATACTTTTAACAGGGTGATTGATAATGTTCACACATATGCCTTTTCCTCCATATTTTGTATGTTTGGTTTGAAGAAGGAAAATTAATTTCCTAAAAGCAAATAGATATAGATATAAATATATTTGGTAACCAATGTCAAGCTTGGTTTACCAACCTGTCAATAGTGTAAATAAGCAGACGCTCCCAGGAACTTCTTCAGCCAGAACAGCATTTCGAGGTTGGCTACTCCAAGACACTGCACTCTGTACTCTTGTCACTGCTAAGTAGATTCTCCCTCCAACTGGGAGTCAGCTCTTTGTCAGCTTTTGTAACAGTTTTGCATTATTTCTTGCTGTTGCAGCAGCTAGCCCTGTGTCTTAGAAAAACTCTTGCCAATTACTGTGGGATACATCCAGAGATTTCTAGATGTTCTTGGCAGTTTCTGTACAGCTGCCTCATGCTGACAGCTGTGTGTGATCTTCAGACAGTTGTATGTTCTCTGGAGTCTTGGCATTGGTTTTCGTTGTTGCCTGAGACACTCTCTTACTGCCTATTAGAAATGGAACCTTCATATATTTTACCCACTTCTTTGTTTAATTTGCATCTCATTATTTTCAGTATTGTTGGCCAGATTATGGTAGATTTATTCAGCATTTAAATATGAATACTCATGATAAATAACACAATTAAAGAATGTGATTACATCTAGAACTTAATATATCCACTTAACAAGAAGTAGTAAAGATAATTAGTTTGTTTCCCATGTAAAGCAATATGAAATCAAGCTGGATAAGAACCTTGTAGAGTTGATTGCCTATGTCAGAGCATGTACTATCAAAACATGTAAAATAGGTTTTTAAAACTAGTTTGCAGTATATTAGTTTTATATGTAAATATGGCTGACTACTCTGGAAAAATGCCTTGGAAAAATATTTTACTGTAAATATAGCTTTCTCACATTTATTTTTCCTGCACTAAATAAGTTAAAGTATACTGTATACATTTCACTTCTAAGAATAAAATATTAAAGCTAAGACATTTTCTTCATCAATCTAGTATAATGAGTGACATTTTCAGAAGGATAAAGTTACAACATGATTCACTGATGCATAATGCTAGTACAAAGACTGTCTTATTGACTTAATAGTTCAGGTGTTCCAGATGTGCCTCAAAATAAACTTACTTATCAAAAGCAGAATCTTTCACCAGAGGAAACCTATCAACCAGAGGGGAAATAAAACAAAAAACATTGGAGAGCTGCTGTTGCAGTCTGCCAGCCAAGCACACCGGGATTTTGTCATCCTTTTAGCAAGTATAGAAAAAGCAATAGTACTTTGCAGACTTCTTCATTAAGACACAAGGATTTAATATTAATAATGTATACTGCTTTACTGGATATTTATATATCTATATACAGAGAGGGGGGTGAATGTTCCTGCATTTTCCCTGAGATTCTATAACTTGGCCATACTTTTAAATAGACAATATGTGAAATACTAGTACATTAATTATATAATGGAAATAGAAGTGCAGATGAGAAGCAGGGAAAAAAGGACATGGTAGTTACGGCTGTACCTCGCATGACCCAGAAGGAAACACACGAGATACAGTGAAGTATTCTTTTACCAATGATTAGCTTTGCTTCTTTAGAGTCTTCTGTGAGTCAAAAGCACATCATCCAAAACTAAGCCCACGGCCATCAAGTTGATGCTGACATGGAGCCAGCCTACAGGACAGAGCAGAACTCTGCCTTAGGCTTCTTGGGAACAGGCAGCCTTATTATCTCTGTCCTGTGACATGACCGGTGGGTTTGAACCACCAATTTTGTGCTTAGTAGGCCAACACTGACCTGCCACACCACCTTGGGTCCTTTAAAAGTACACATGTGGCTAACGGGAGCCCCTTTTGGGTGAGATCAGAAGTGGGCCCAGTAGTATAGTTGATACTTATGGATAAGTAATAATTAGTATGAATATATGATCATTTCGCTGTGATTTTCTTTAAATGTAAAGAATTTTGGAATCTTTCTTTATAACCAGAATCAATATTGACAGACATAAATTGAATCTTTTTAAGTTGCCAAAATTTTACCCCCAATTATTCTAATCATTCTGAGTTAGAGCAGTTTTTAGAAATGAACCACTTTTTAAAATGATCTAGTTCTTTCTCTTAAGAACTTCAAGGATTTTGTCTTGCTTGAATCCACAATCAATCCTCCAGGAAGCAGCAGTCAAGAGATCAAACAATGCATTGCATTAGTTAAATCTGCTGCACAAGACCTCTTTGGAGTATTGAGGTAACAAGGCTGCTACTTTGAGGACTAAGGTCTACATGAACCCAGCCATGGTGTTTTCAGTGGCCTCATGTGCATGTGAAAGTTGGACATTGAATAAGGACAGCTGAAGAGGAATGGACGCACTTGAAGTGGGGAGCTGGGGAAGCATATTGAAAGCATCCCGGGCTGCCAAAAGACAACCTGATCTGTCTTGGAAGAAGTAAGCCCAGAGTGCTCCTTAGAGGCAAGAATGGCAAGACATCGTCTTGCAAACTTTGAACATATGTCAGGAGAGACCAGTCACTGGAGACATCGTGCTTGGTAAAGTGGAAGGGCAGCACAAAAGAGCAAGGCCTTCAAGGAGCTGCATTGACAGAGTGGCTGCAACCAAGGGCTCAGGCAGAGGACCAATTGCGAGGATGACACAGGGCCAGCTTGATGGCACCTACCGACAACAACAGTTATTTCTCTGTTTATAGTTTTGTTTTGAATTTATTCTTAGTTTATTAATTATTATGTTACAGAGGGTGAATCTAGTTTGTATAATTATTTACGGTAATTAGACATATCGTTTCATATTTAAACTATTTGAGAAACCAAGAAAACACAAGTGCGCTTTAGATATCTGGACAGTTGAATAAACGCTTCTAAAAAAACCATACTCACTGCCATTGAGTTGCTTCCGACTCACAGTGGCCCTTGTAGAACAGAATAGAACTGCCCATTTGAGTTCCTGTGACTAAATATAGGTGGTAGAGAGCCTCATCTTTCTCCTGCAAAGCACTGCTCCTTTCTGACCGCTGGCCTGTCAGGCTAGCAGACATAACCAACTATACCACCAGCGCTCCTCAAAAATTCTTCATATACCTTTGTTGTGGTTTTTGTTGTTCGGTAATTTTGGGGAACCATGTGTTCTTTGATTCATTGTAAAGATTTCTAAACCATCATAAATAGAACCTGCATGCCTTCTTTACTGAGCGTCCGTGTCTACATGGCAAGTCCTCACATACCCTCTAAGGATATTTAGAAGGAGGCCTTTGAAATATTAGCCAACCTTTGAAGAGAAAAGTAGAAAAGGTTGAACTTTACAAACAAAGGGGCCAGTAAATATGTATATGAAATTTAGTTTAAAAATTGTAGAATACTATATGATGCATATCAACTTAAATGGTTTATTTATTGTTACAGGTCATTATAAAAATGATGGCAGATTTGCATCTCACTTTTTCATTAATGATAAAATATTAATGGTAGAATCTTTAACAAAGTACTTTAAGCTGTAAGTGAGCCCAAAATACTAATTATTATTATTTTATGTAGATATTTACCTTCTAATATAAGTAATATATAATATTGTTATAAGGTAAAATTATTTTAGCAGTTTTATTGGAATATAATTTGCATATCAAACAATTCAATAACTGAATCACATCATGAACACTTGTACATTCATCAACACAATCAATTTTAAAACGTTCTTTTTTCTTATTCTCATTCATTATTGCCACCTCATTTCCCCTTAATTTCCCTTGCAATCCCCCCAAGAAACCATTAATTCAGTTACTGCCACTATAGCTTTACCTATCCAGGATATCATGTGTAGGAAAACACTTTCAAAAACAAAACAAAAACAGTAACATATCTGTGAGTCTTGTGTGGCTACTGCAACAAGGTACTGAACCCACCAGAAAAGTAGAGCTGCTTGGGAGGGACAGTTGGTGTCAGAGAAGGGAAAAGAAAGGTGGGAAATGGAGGCGTGTCTGACCTCTGCCTGTAGCAGTAACTTCAGACTGGTGTGGAAATGGACACTCCTCCCATGTCTAGCCAAAGGAGGTCAGATGTAGCCTCCATACCATTTGCTCAGCTATGGTGAACAGGTTTCAGTTGAGTTTCTAGACAAGGAAGGCAGGCCTGGCAATCTACTTCTGAAAATTAGCAAATGAAACCCCTATATATAACAAAAGAGTAATGTTCTATATAACCCTCGATGAGGAACCTCTCCGGGTGGAAAGTACTAAGTATATTATCAGGGAGGGCTACCTTCTCAAAGTAGAATTTAGTCTTAATGATACAGTTAGAGTAAAACCTTCGATAGATTCAGTTGCTGATGCGACATTACTCACTTTGAGCAGTAACACTGCAAAGATCCAGTAAAAATCACAATATGAATGCTCAATATATGAATCAACGGAAGTTGAGAATTATCAGAAATAAAATATAACTCTTAAATACTGATAATATTAGATGCTAGTGAGCTGAAATAAACTGGTAAACAGTTCTTTTGGATCTAACAATCACATGAGCAATATCATACTGCATTGAAAGTGGTAAATTGAAGAGAAATCATGCATTTATTATTAAAAAGAATATGTGAATGTCTAACCCTAAAGTTGTCTGAGATGCTTTTTGAAACTCAGGTACAGAAGTTGGATATATGAGTATAGATTTCCACAGAGAAACCTGAGTTAAAGATAGAAATAAACAGTGGGTGGAGGTGCCCCTCTTATGACAGGGTGCCCTTCCTATGTCTGTCAAAAGTCAATTCTGATGTTAACTGAATATGTCAATTTTATTTTATTTTTGATGTTTTCTGTATTGTTTTTTATCAGTATCTTTATAACTCCAATATACTTTTATTTGGGGACTAGAACAATTATACATTATTATCTGATACATTAGTATCATCTGAAAATGATGACATAGACAAATTATGTCCACCAACAAATACATAGTATTAGCTATAAGATTTTTTATTATAGTTTCAACTGTAGTTTATTGTGATTTGAATGCATCACAAATTAGGGACTATCTGTATTTAAATTATAATCCTGGAATATTATTTGCAAGCACTATCAATGACCAGGTCGTATCCATAGACCTACAAGGAAGGCCAGCTGATACATGACTGTTGTTTGAATTTACACACCAAACATAAGTGCCAAAAATGGAGAAGCTGAAGATTTTTACAAACTCCTCTAGTCTGTCATTGTGCAGTCAGGAGCAGTGATTTCTGCTGGTAATTGAAATGTGAACATTGTAAACAAGGGTCAGTATAGTTACAAATCACTTAAATATTTCTTAGATTATAACACACTAGTTTTATAAAATCTTTCCACACTGAATTACACTAGGTATAATATCTATAACTGCAGGGGAACCTTTTTTACTTTTATCTTTAATTACTATTTCATTCTTTAAAAAGTTACTGATATAGATTCACAATTACACTATTGTAGCACAAGCACCGGAACATTTGACAAAATCATTGACTATATAACACCAGTTCCAGGAAAAACTATAGCCCTGCTTGCAATGCATACAGACAAAACCACGAACCTGCATATTTTAATTGCATAATAAGGAAAATTCTAATGCAAGAGCATCAGAGGGTTCAAAAAATAAATTATCATTGGGTCTCAGTCGTACAGGTTTATTGATAGATGTAAACTGGGCTTACAAAACTGTTTTGTTGTTATAAACTACAGGGATATATCTATTGATAATTATGAATTCATGCTGAAGCACTACACAGAAATTGTGCAGACCGTCATCTTGGTGCAGGCTCGCTAACAATGATCCCAGTGTGGTCTGTGTCTTGCCCGTGACTTCAAACCCCTTTACCAGCTTGCCACTCGGTCCCTATTACCTGTTATGTTTGTCTCTCGCATCGAAGTCATTTATTGGAGTGTAAGAACATGCTGAACCTTCAGTTTCCCAACCAAGCAGCTTTGTAGTTCTTGGATATCTTGCTCTAAGATGAAATACCGGGAGTTGGTAATGACAAGTATAGTATCAAGCACGGAGCCCCGCTGGCCCCACGGCAGGCTGTTGGTAGAGTTCAAAGGCAGGCATGTGGTCTCATCTTCAAGCCAAATAATGTCCACACTGCAGTGATGATAGGAATGGCAACCAGATTCATAGGTACTTCACCTCACGGTCAGCTTTTTTCAGCTACTGGTAAACCCCACGGCATAACTAAAAGTAAACCAGTTATTCGCAGAGTGAGGCATCTCAGAACTTTAAGGAATCTCAGAATAACTGTAGGCACCTAATGCCGTTACACAACAGCACCTGTGTACTTTGCAACTATAGTTCTAAAGCATCAATATTTTTCTTTTTACTTAAAAGAAAAAATATTTTTAAGAAGAAAATATGTATAGTAATCCTTTAATTTAGTAATAATCATGTAAAGGCCTCAATGCACTGCTCAAGCTCCATCTGTTTCAAGTCATGTTGAAAAAGGGAGAATTAGTATATCCAGAAACCTGCATAGACTGTAAAACTGCATGAGTCCTGTGAGATGATAAGTGAAATGGTTTATGTGCATTTATGTGGCTGAGGGTAAAGAGCCAGAAATCTGAACTTAAGCAACCTGGACTTAAATTCTAGCTCTGTGATGTGTTGGCTTTTCAACCTTACACAATTTACTTAATCCAGCTGTATCAAGTAAGGAGCTCTGGCGATGAAGCACCTGCCTGCTAACCAGACGGTTGGCAGTTCAAGTCTACCTGAGACTCGATAGGAGGAAAGACCTGCAGATCTGCCCCTGTCAAACAGACCCAAGAGACAGACTCGCTGCCACTGAGTCACAGAGTAGAACTGCCCTGCGGGTTTCCGAACTGTGAATATTTACAGGAGGATAAAGCTACATCTTTCTCCTGCGGAGCGGCTGTTAGTGTTGAACTGATGACATTGCAGTTAGCACCCGCCCTCTCGCAACCACTGTAAAGATTACAGCTAAGGAAACCACCAGGGGCAGTTTCGTTCAGTTGTGTAGGGTCACTGAGTTGGGATGACTCAATAGCACACAATAATAATAGACTCCTGCAGTTTCTCTGGCTGAAGCATGAGTATGACGTGGTTGGCGTGGCTGCCATCGGTTTGGTTGCGACTGTAGTGGCCCCTGTGCGCTGTAGATGTCCCGTCCTGCATCATCCTGACGACCGTTGCTGTGCTTGATCACGTTGCTGCAGCCACTGTGTCAGCCCATCTGTGGTCCTTTCTCTTTTTCACAAGTCCTGCTCCAGAGATCAGTCTCTCCTGAGAACATGTCCAAAGTACGTGAGACAAAGTCTCCCCATCTTTGCTGCTACAGAGCACTGGGGCCTTACTTCTTCCAAGACAGACTTGTTTGTCCTTTTAGCAGTCATTGGTACTTTATAATAATAGTACATCAATTTCATAGTCTTTCTATAGGGACTAAAGCTAAAAAATAGCACTTGTACCTTGCACATAGTAAATACTAGATAAATACAAATGCTATTAATTTTAATATTCCTAGGGGAGAGTACATATCTTCCTTCTGATTATTGTGGACTTATTAATCTTCCGCCAAATAGTTCAATTGTCTTTTGTAAAGATTAACTTAATACCTGAAGGAAGCCTCTTCCATAGACTTTATTTTAGTGAAATATAAACTTTGTTGTTATCAAAAGCCACCTGATCCTTCATCACAGTGAAATATTTTTAGTAGCATCTACTTCAACAGCTTTCTTTTAATGAGTGTTTCCATTTCAGAATGTTAACTCTATTGTTCTTCGTGATCCTGTGAAAAATCTAATCCAACTTTGTTTTAATTATAACTTTATTAAAATTTAAGCTCTTAGTTTCCAGGCTTCAATTAAAATAAAAAATTCAGTTTGTTGTCCTTTTTGATCATGCTGTGTAATTAGTTTTACATCAGTGGTTTGAGCATCAGCACCTTGTACATGCAATTCCGTAGATAAGTTATATGGCAGATATGTTCTTAAGTAATGAATGCTGCTTTTTTTGTGGTTACTTGAATCACAAATTCAGTTGAGCCAAATTTAATCACAGTTTAAATCATTAGTCTCTTAATATCATGAGAAAAATAAGTGCCCAGGCCGCTTTTCTATTTCTGCAAAGCAAACATATTGTCTAAAAATAAATTTTGTCCTTCAACATTGTTAGGAATAAGGTAGTGTCATTCTATAATAAATTTCAAAATGTCAATTAAAAAATTTTTTACAATTAGGTCAGCAATAAATTTCAAGCATATTATTCTTATCTCCCATAGTTGTACTTAATATAAAGAATATTTTCATTTTAAGTTGTTTTTATAAATCTTACAGAAAATGTGTGGCAAATTGGCTGGTATCAGACCTGGAGTTGAAATACAAAACAGCTGTTGTTGGACAAATTACCATTTCATAATCTTAAAATGTTTTTAGTTAACAGACTGGACACCACCACTCTCTCAATGACTAAGGTCCTTGCTCAATAGATTATTTACTTTTAATTGAAAGGAAAAAAAGTATATATAAATCATCAATTTTCCCCTCTCTGCAGAGTGTACCCCAGAGAAGTGGGGGTTTCCGATGTGCCGGTACCTGAGGGAGGAGCGCTGGTGCTGTGGGCGCAATGCCAGAATGTCAGCATGTTTGGTACGCGTATGCTTTTCCCGGACCAGCAACTTTATGCAGATGCTGGGTCATCTATTATTTTTGACTAATTTCATGCATAAAATGTCAATGTTTGCACAGAATTAGTAATACTTTTGTGCATTGCAATGTTTTAAAATAACTTGCCTCTTTTACATGCAGTGCAGTAACAATGTATAGGTACAATAAACATTTCCATGATCATTTTGTAAAATGAATGAACAGCTGGGTTTTAAATACAGAAATATTTCAATACTTTACCCACATTATGTGTTTTATGTTTTTAACTGATCCTTTGGGCCCCTATTTTTTTTTCTGGAATGGGAACAATATTGTTTAACTGCCGAGGAGATATGAAATTATATGCAGTTAATAAAACTTCTGTTATATATGATTTTGCTTTAGCAACTTTAGACCTTGGTCATAGCCTGTTACATATTCTGTTCATAATGTTTTGTTGGTTTAAAAAGGGACAGGGATAAGTTAAATAGTGTAAATGACTTTTGACATTGGAAGCATAAAATGTACTTGATTGAATTCTGTTTACTGTTCAACTACCAGGTAAATTAATTATTCTAGGGCCATTGTTTTATGCCAGGCCCACTTAAAATACTTTTCTGGGAAATTTTATTATTCTTTCATTTATCTATAAATTATACCTGTTAGTTGTTTTATTGAATGTCAGACAAATCATTATTGGAGTGACATGGTTTTCAAGTAGAGATTGATTACTGTTTTGTAGAATCTGACTAACTTAAAAGACAAAGATATAGGAAACAGGGATTCTAAATTAGACAGAACAAACCTATCTCTTTTGAATGATGCCATTGATTAATAGTCCTTACTCATAAGTGCATTGCTTCCAATTAGGTTTATTTCATATCTGAGGAGAGTATAACATGAAAGATAGAAATGACGTGGATAGGCAAGAAAAAAGGATTGAGGAAAGTGTAGGATACTCAAAATAATATAAAGGAAACATTGGTACCCCTTAAATAAAAGAACATATTATATCCACAAAACAGGGATATTTGCTATAAAAATTATTACTTAAAGAATAAAAAAGAAGCTGTTTTGATAAATAAATTCACAAATAGAGAATTTGCAGAATATAGTGTACTTAAGAGATTTATCTGGCCACTGTTAGCTTTCCATAAAATGCCCCTTTCATTAGTTCTATCCTAAACGCTGCCCAACTTGACTACTCTCTTTGGAGATGCTCACTGGATGACAGGAGCAATGGCATAGGACTTACTCCTTAGACTGCTAGGCACAAGATCAGCAGTTTGAAGCCATCAACCATTTCCTGAGATGAAGACAAGACTTTCTAATCCTAAAAAGTGTTACACTGTTAAACCCAAAGGGGCAGTTCCACCCTGTTCTACGTGGTCACTCTGACTCACAATTGACTTGTTGGCAGTGAAATTTTGGTTTTGGAACTGATTGGCACTGGATAGTGATCTTCAAGAACTCTGGTGTACGGAGATCAAAGGGTGTCAACTGCTAACAGAAATGGTGGCGGTTTGAAAACACCAGCTGTTCCGTGAGAGAAGCAGGTGGCTGTCAGCTTCTGTGATGATTTACAGCTTTCAAAAGCCTAACAGGTAGTCCACTGTCTCATAGGGTTGCTATGAGTCAATTCAACATGACAGCAGGAATATGTTTTTGTTGTTGTTGTTTATACTGATGATCTTGGAAAATCTAAGGAACATTTGGTGTATTTTGTTATACTCTGCACAACTGACCTTTTCCACAAATACTGAAAGTGTAAAAAAATAAATGAATACCTTTTGATGTTTTGTGAATGTAAAAGCATGTAATAATTATCTATATTCGTAGCACTCTGGCTCTAGGACAAAACCCTAGAGTTAGAAAACCAAAATGAAGAATACTCTGAACATATCTTAAACTGAAAGAATTCAAGAAAATTTTGAGAATTCAAGAAAATTCACTTTTTTAAAAATCATTTTATTAGGAGCTCATACAACTCTTACCACAATCCATACATACATCAATCATTGTAAAGCACATTTGTACATTATTTGCCCTCATCATTCTAAAACCATTTGCTCTCCACTTAAGCTCCTGGCAGCAGCTCCTCATGCTCCCCCTGCTTCCCCGCTCCCCACTCCCTCATAAACCCTTGATAATTTATAAATTATTGTTATTTTGTCATATCTTACACTGTCCGACATCTACCTTCACCCACTTTTATGTTTGTCCGTCCCCCAGGGAGGAGGTTATATGTAGATCCTTGTAATTGGCTCCCCCTCTCCAACCCACCCTTCCTCTACCCTCCCAATATCACCACTCTCACCACTGGTCCTGAAAGATCATCCAACCTGAATTCCCTGCGTTTCTAGTTCCTATCTGTACCAGTGTACTTCCTCTTGTCTAGCCAGATTTGTAAGGTAGAATTAGGATAATGATAGGGGGTGCGGGGTGAGCATTTAGGACTAGAGGAAAGTTGTGTGTTTCATCGTTGCTACACTGCACCCTGACTGGCTCGTCTCCTCCCTGCAACCCTTCCATAAGTGGATGTCTGATTGTCTACAGATGGGCTTTGGGTTTCCACTCCACAATCCCCCTCATTCACAATGATAGGATTTTTTGTTCTGATGATGCCTGATACCTGATCTCTTCGACACCTCGTGATCTCACAGACTGGTGTGCTTCTCCCATGTGGGCTTTGTTGCTTCTGAGCTAGATGGCCGCTTGTTTACCTAGAAAGTTTAATTTTTTTTTTTCATTAAAGCCCTGAATTGCAAGATTCTGTGGGTAAAATATCGAAATGTGCAGGTAGGATCAAAAGAAGATGGAACGAATAAAGACTCACTGTACCAAAGGAGCTAGACAAAAGTCAACCATTTTTAAAAACATTTTATTAGGGGCTCATACAACTCTTGTCACAATCCATACATATACATACATCAGTTGTATAAAGCACATCCACACATTCCCTGCCCCAATCATTCTCAAAGCATTTGCTCTCCACTTAAGCCCTTTGCATCAGGTCCTCTCTTTTTTTCTCCCCTCCCTCCCATGTGAATAAGAATCAGTGATACTGAAGGAAGACATCCATGCTGCTTCTAAGTCACTAGCCAAACACAAGGCACCATGAATTGTTGGAATACCAGTTGAAATGTTTCAACAAGTTTATGAAGAACTGGAAGCACTTACTCATCTATTCCAGGAAATATGAAATACAGTTACCTGGCCAACTGACTGGAAGAGATCCATATATATACTCCTTCCAAAAAAAAAAGATGACTCCGCAGAATGCTCAAATTATAGGATAATATTAATGTCATTGCAAGTAAAATTTTCCTGAAGATCATCCAACAATACTTGCAGTAGTACATTGACCAGGAGCTGTCAGACGTTCTCGTTGGATTCAGAAGAGGATATGCAACAAGGGACATCATTACTGATGTCAGATAAATCTAAGAGACTATGAGAACAATGTTTACGTGTATCTTTTTGACTACACCAAGGCATTTGACTGGGTGAACTATAACAAACTATGGATTGCCTTGAGAAGAATGGGAATTCCAGAACACTTAATTGTGATCATATAGAATCTACAAGTGGATCATGAGATAGTTGTGTGAACAGAACAAAAGAATGTTGCATGGTTTGATATTGAGAAAGGTATGTGTCAAAGTTGCATCCTCTCACTGTATTTATTTAGTCGATGCTGAGAAAATTATAGTCACTCAAGTTTATGAAGAAGAATGCAGTATCAAGATGGGTGGAAAGTTTATTTACAAACTTCAATATTCACTTAATATAACCTTGCTGGCTGAATGTGAGGAGGACTTGAAGCTCTTGATGATGAAGATCAAGGATTTAGCCTTCGGTAAAGAAAACCAGTATCCTCACAACTAGACCAATAGTTAACATCATGATAAATGAATAAAAAAATTGAGGTTGTCAAGGATTTCATCTTGCTTGGGATCAAGAATCATTGAAACAGCAGAGATGAAAGGATACATTGCATTGGACAAATCTATCACATCAGACCTCTTCAAAGTGTTGAAAAGCAAGACTGAAGAAGAATCAGAGCATTTGAATTATGATGCTGGTGAAGAATATTGAAAGTACCATGAACAAATTAAGTAGGAAGCAAACTATTTGTTCTTAGAAGAAGTACAGGAATAATACTCCTTAAAAATAAGCGAGGATGTCAAGATGTTATATCACAACTTTGGACATCATCTCAGGAGAGACTAGTCCCTGCAAAGGGACATGGCCCTTGGTAAGGTGAAGGGGCAGTGACAAAGAGGAAGACCCTGGACTATATGGCTTGATGCTGTGGCTGCAACAATGGACTCAACCCCGAGGAGAATTGTGAGGAAGATGCAGGACCGGGAAGTATTGCCAGTATTCTGTCATACGGAGGGTCACTGTGGATCGCAGCCAACTTGGTGGGACCACCACCAATAAGAATTGGCTCTCATTCGTGTGAATAAAAAAATTAATTGTTTTTCAAAAAAATTCTGTGGAACACATTTTTGTAAGGTGATTTTTTTCTTATGAGGCACGAGAAATAAACCAAGATTCAAAGAATAAGTTACCCACCAACTAGGTTTATGGCTTGAATCACGCTACAGTTTACCTTGCAATTGAATTTTTGCATCAACAAAATTGCACTTAACCAGTATAACCTGTACATTATCTTCCTGTTTTTAATGTCTGTGATTCACCTGTATCTAGAAAGTTTTGTTTATGGAAATGAAGAATAATACTTAAGCAAATGTGGTTATTTTCAATTTGATTAGCATGTGCATTTAGATCAAGTCTATTTTTGCTACTCTTCTATGTTTGAAATATTTCTTTTGAGGGGATGAGGATGGGGGCAGGTGGGTTCCAGAGAAAACTGGAAAATTCTAAAAGATCGGTAACATTTGTTTGAAATATTTCTTAATTAAAATTTAAAAAATAAAATTTATTTTTTAAATTTTAAATGATTAAATTATTAAGCTATGTAAAGCACAATAAAAAAAATGAAAAGACAAAAAACTCATTGCTACCCATTCTATTCTGACTCATAGTGACCCTAGCAGTGGTCCTCAGACTTTTTAAACAGGGGGTCAGTTTACTATTCCTCAGACACGTTGGAGGGCTGGACTATTAGTTTTTTTAAAAAGCTATGAACAAATTCCTATGCATACTGCACATATCTTATTTAGAAGTAAAAAACAAATCGGGGCTAAAACACCTGGCAGGCTGGATAAATGTCCTCGGGGGGCCGCATGTGGCCCGCGGGCCATAGTTTGAGGACCCCTGTGAGTAAAACTGCCCCATAGGGCTCCCAGGGCTCTAGCCTTTACAGAGAGACGCTATGGTAGTGCAGTGGTTAAAGTACTGGTTGGCGCCCAGTAGGAGCCTCTGAGGAGAAAGATGTGTGCTTCTGTAATGATTTACAGCCTTGGAGACAGTTCCATTCTCACTTGGAGGGTCACTGAGTGTCAAAATCTACTTGAGGACACCGGGTCATTGTTGGTTGGTTTGTTTGTGAAATCTTTGTGGAAGCAGACTGCTACATCTTTTTCAGCAGAGCAACTGCTGGGTTTTAACTACCAACCTTTTGGTAGTAGCCTGGCGCCCCCAGGGCTTCCTATAAATCCATAGAAAATAAGTCTGTTAAAAAAACAAGTCCAGACACATGGGAGAAGCACACCAGCCTGTGTGATAAGGAGATGTCAACTAGATCAGGTATCACCAGGCATCAGAAGACCCAAAACAAACAATCATATTGATGCAAATGAGGGGGTTCAGAGTGGAGATGCGAAGCCCATCTGTAGACAATTGAACATCCTCTCACAGAAGGGTCACAAAGAAGTGACAAGCCAGCCAGGGTGCAGTATAGCACCAATAAAACACACAGCATTACTCTAGTTCTCTGTTGCTTCCTTCCCTCCATTATAATGACCCCAGTTCTATCTTCCAAACCCAGCTAGACGGGAGCATGTACATTGGTACAGAAAAGGGCTCTCAACACACGAGGACAGATACATTCCTCAGGAACAATCATGGGAGTAGAGATAATATGAGGGTAGAGGGAAGGTGGGGAAAGAAAGGGGAAACAGATTGATATGATCATTGTATAACTCCTGCCCCCCACCCGGGAGGTGAACAACAGAAATGTGGGTGAAGGGAAAGACAGTGGATGGTGTAAGATATAAAAATGATAATATTTTATAATTTATCAAGGGGTCAAGAGGGTATGGGGTAGGGGAGGGAGGGAAAAAGGAGCTGATGTCAAGGGCTCAAGTAGAAAGAAAATGTTTTGAAAATGATGATGGCAACATGTAAAAATGTGTTGATACAGTTGATGTATGGGTTGTTATGAACTATGAGAACCCACAATAAAATAATTTATTTTAAAAAGTTCTGATAAAATGATGAAAGTATTTCATATGTTAAATTGTGAGTATTTACTGGCAATTTTTAAATGTTTTACATCTGAATAAAGATTCAGCTAAAAGCCAGCTACATATGAAATTATTAAATATTTGTTACATTTTTTTGTCTGGCATTTGCTTATACAGTTTAAAATGTACTTTTCTAAGCTAAGCTCTTAATTAATGTGTTCATTTGTTTAGTATAGTAGAAATTTTGTTCATAAAAACTAGAAGAAAATATGGTAAAAATTGTATATAAGTATGTCTACATATACAATAATAGCTCTGGATTCATTCAGTTGTTTTAGCTACATTAAAACAAAGTCAAGAATATCTCATTTTCTTTCTTCTTTTCAAATTCCTTCTGAAATTAAGGGAGCATATATCATTGTGCTGTGCATGTTTGTGTATATGACAGTCATCTATTATAAATCTGCCCCAGATTTCATAGGCATAATGGTTAACATTCTTTAATGATATTAGCACTTTTAAGTTTATAAACTAACATGTTATCACCTGATTAATCTTTTTAAATGTCACTTTCACAAGGCCTTATATAATGTGTTTATAAGTCTTCAAAGATAAGACGAAATATATCAGCATTTTTGTCTCGATTCTTCTTTTTAAAGGCTTTGGAGCGAGTCGCAGTTGGCCACGGGGTAAGTAAGAGTGTTTACTATAACACAACTGATGAACTCGGTAGTTTTTATTTTAAACATCCTTCATACTTAACCCGATGATGAACTTAAATCTTGATAGACATTAACAAATATCACCTTTTCCTGTCACCTCTGCATATTCAAATTTACACATTTTCTGTAAGTTTACTTTAAAAGAGAAGTGACTTGGCAGAGAAAGTAAATTGAAATCTAGGCAAACGTCCACATTGTACACATTATACTCTTAAACTAACCTTTCAATCCTGCATATTATACTAAAAACCACATCTGTACATATTCCTAAAGAACGCTGCTGCTGGACATAAAGGTCCTGTAAGCGTAGTTCTTTAGCTGGAGTCCAGGACAAACATTCAATTTGGTCATTTGATAACTCTTTTTCCTTTACTGGCCTGATTAGTCATTAATGGTAATCACCAAATGGGTTTGCAAACACAAGCAGAAATAAAATGTGTCCCCCAAATATTCATGTAATTTCCTTATTCTGTGCCTTATGATTTCATGATACATATTATGATTTCTTTAAAGTTTGTTTTCTCTAAAACTTTCATCAGGCATTTCTTCCTGGACTTATATTCTAGAAAGCCCACTTTTGTTTCTTTTCAAGGAACATTAATAGATAGATGATTTTGTTGTAGCAATAATAGTATTAACAGCAAGCAAATTTACTCTGGACTAGGTGCTATGCTAAATAGTTTGCATGTTTTCTTTTCTTATGCATTCAGTGTATCTATCTAAAAAGAGATTTAAAAATCTAATTTATTTGAGGAATAGTTTAAACAATAAACTTATTGTTTAAGTGTGTGCTTTTAAGTTATACTGGTTTGCATCTTGTTTTTACTACTTACCAGTTAAATTAGCTTAAACACATGCCATAATTTCATAGCAGCTCAATATTTTTTATTCTATGAAATAGGAAAAGAAATAATAATAATAATACTTCTGAATTGGATTGTGGGGATTAAGTGTAGGAATGCATGTCATGTGCTTAATGTCTAGCACATAGTAAATGGTCACTAGCATCAACTGTTGCTTTTAATATTAATATTAATAATTTTGGTAATGAAAATAATAGTGAAAACCTCATGCGATGTAAAGTACAATGCAAAGGTTGTGTCAGTTATTAAGGTACTGACATGCATACTACTGTGGAATAGGGCTGTTGTTATCCTGTCAGCCACCTGGTGCAACCAAAGGTAGCCAGTGCTAGGATTTCCATCTATCTATGACTGGATCCCAAGCTATTTACTATATGAAAGGGCATCAAATAAGTTTGTGGAAGAATTCTTTCTTTTAAATCTATTTTTCCATGAACTTTTGAAGCTCTCTACATATCAACTTCGTGTTTACCTTTGAAACTGAAGAGACTCTATGGTGCCGCACTGGGACATGTATGTGGTTGCTAACTAGAAGGTCAGCGAGTCAGACTTGCCAGCTGCTTCAAATGGAGGAGAGTGCGTCGATAAAGCGAGCCTTGGAACCCGACCAGGCAGCTCCACTCTGTCCTGTCTCCGTGAGAGGGGAAGTAACTTACCAGTGGGTTTGGTTGGTTGAGGAAAGTGAGGCAAAAATGCAGCTTTATCGCAGTACTTCCCCAATGCATCTCTGTAGCATTTTTCAGTATCCCAAGTATTTGGGTATGCTTATAATCATGAGAACACACAGAAATTTAATATGCTCGGCTGCTGCTGTAGTTAGTTGCCCTCAAATTGGTTATGACTCATAGTGGCCCGATGTACAGCAAAACAAAGACCGCCTGGTCCTGCACCATCCACATGGCCCTTCCTGTATGAGCTTATTGTTATAGGGACTAGACTAATCCATCTCACTGACCGTCCACTTTACTAAATGTATGTAGTCGAAGGTCTGGTCCCTCCTCATAAGCTGAAGAAACTAGGTGAGAGAAATCCTTGCCATCCTTGTATGCAGGAAGCATTCTGGCTGAACTCCTTCCAAGACAGATTTACTCGTTCTTCTGCCAATCGGTGATATATTTAATATTCTTCACCGGCACCATAATTCAAATTCATTGATTCTTTTTTGGTCTTCTTTACTCATGGTGAGCATTTACAAACATTTGAGCCAATTGAGAATACCATGGGTTGGGTCAAGTGCACCTTAAACCTCAAAGGAACATGCTTGCTCTTCAACAGGTGTTTTCTAGCAAGGTTGTCCAATGTGATACATCCTTTGATTTCTTGACCACCATTTTCTTGATTAGGGATTCAAGTAACATGAAATCCTTGACAGCTTCTGGCTTTTGTTTATCATGATGTTGCTTATTGGTCCATTTGTGAGGGGTTTTTCTTACTTTATACTAAAGTATAACCCATACTAAACGGTGTAATCTTTGTGCTTCATCAGTACATGTTTCAAGACCCCTTTGCTTTCAGCGAGCAGTGTTGTGTCATCAGTTATTGAGTCTTATAATCATGATGCCACCTTCTACTTCATGTGATCTATTTCCCTAGATTATTTCCTCAGCACACCAATGAACTAAGCATGTGAATTCAGCCCTGGGTTACATTCTTCCTGATTTTTAACCACATAGTATTCTATATTCTACTCAAACAGCTGTCTGTGGTCTGTATATAGCTTCCATATGAGTACAGCTAAGTGCTCTGGGATTCCCATTCTTGGCAACGTTACCCGTAATTTGTTATGATTCACACAGTCTATTGTCTCTGCAACTTAGAGCTTTTCTAGTTTTCTCTCTTTTTGCCAAGATCCATCTGAAGCCAGAACTGATAGCCTTCGTTCCATGACCTCTTCTGAATCCAATTTGAATTTCAAGTACTTCCCTGTGTACGTCTTTAATTGTTTTGAATGATCTGTAGCAAAATTTTACTTCTGCATGGTGTCAATGACATTGTTCTTTTTTTTAGTTTTGTTAGTGTACTTGTTTTTAGAATGTGCGCAGATATAGATCGCCTCCAATTGGTTGACCAGGTAGCTTTCTTTTAAATTTTTTGGTATAGATGAGTACTTCTAACAATACATCAATTTGTTGAACATTTCAATTTATATTTTGTTTTTTACCAGTGACTTCATTGAAGCTTGGACTCCTTCCTTCCACCATTGGTTCTTGATCATATTCTGCCTCTTCAAATGGTTGACCACAGTATGTCCTAACTCCCTTAATGAATAACGCAATCTTAACTTCTAGCCTAGAACTTTTTCCACTAGACCTATAAAATGCATGTCTAATATGTAGGAAGATCAGTCAAAAATATTGATATAAAAGCATAGAAACATTTTATTTAAAATGCTAAAATAAGAATCAATTGTTACTCAGCAGATCTTTCATCTCGGTCTATAGGCTTCTAAAGGCAGTGTTTTATCTCTCTAACCTTTCCACAAAGAACTTCACGCTCTTACGTTGACACCACATTCAAACAACAGTTTTGACCTCCTTGAGGGATACAAATCCTTTTTCTTTTCCCTGTCCTTTGAGTTTGAGGAACCAAAAATTAGACTGGAAAGGCAGGATCAGGGCTATAGCGTTAATGGTTTTCAATAAAATCCTCATAGGAGAGCTTCACTGCTCTCAAAGAATGAATGTGTGTTGTGTTGTTGTGATGGAAAAAAAGTTCTTCAGCAACGTTTAGCTGGCTTTTTCTTCTCAAGGCCATTTTCAGTTTTCCTAAAGCTTCATGATCATCTGGTGTCCTTCATAAAGATCTTTCTACCCCCAACCCCTCCCCCCCAAAAGAAGCTGTAAACAAACTCTGTAAGTTGACCCCTCTGCCTTGCATTTAACTGATCCATGTATCCCCTCAGTGGCCACAGTTTTCAGTGGACCTGTTTTTTTTTTTAGAGCACTCTTTGAAAGTACAGAAGACAAGTCTATTACTGAGAGAGCATGCTGCAGCCATCTACTGATCTCGGAGACCTGTGTAAACTCGGTGTGCTGCGACTAAGCCCCTGAGTGTTGGAACTGGAACTGGAATCGAAAGACATATTTTGAGTTATCCTAGTATGCTTTAAAAGTGTAGAAAACACTTCCGTCTTCCTCTTGTTTTTAAATGCATCAAAGTGCTAAGCTGATTTCTTACTTGTAAAGTAATGAAAGTCAATTCTGAGTCTCCTCCAGTTTATTCCTGGAGCAGTGAGACACAGCTGCTGGGGAGATGTTCACTGCTTTCCCTCCTGCTTCCTCCATCGCTATTTGCCAGGATGGCTGGTCCTCCTTCTGACAGGAAGGTGCAGTACAAGGCACTTCGTAACGCGCTTCCTTTTCGCTCAGGAAACAGCTGTAAAGCTCTTATTTACACAGAGTAACTTGAGAACGATGATTTATTCTATTCTGTTTGCGTTTCTCTCTGCATTCCGTTTCTCTTCATTCTTGCCTAAATTGCATTTCTTGGCCTTTGTGTGTGCGTATGGTCTCTGTCATAAGGTCTTAGATACAAAGATAAAGTATTTGTACTTTACTTTGTGCCATTTATGTAATTTTCTCAAAAGTATGGGGCAGAAGAGTTGTGACTTTTTATAAGCAACTTTGATATAATATTAACACTTCCATCTATTATAACTGATCGAGCAAAGCATTAGGGACTTTGTAAGTCTTTTTTATTCCAGTATGAAATTTCTCTTCAGGATCTAGGTTTGTCAGATGCATTAAATGGCAGTGGTACACTATGAGAGGAAATCATGAACCGCTCTGAACCCCTTACTCAGCACCAGGAGGCTACAAGGGTTCATTCAAAACGAGCATATGTTCAGTGGAAATTATATCCACAGATAAGAAATTCTAGATGAAATGTCTTAGATCACTATTCAAAAGAAAATAAAAGTTGATAAATAAGAGGGTTTATATCAAGTAAAGTATCTGTATATGGGAAGAGATTTTATTTAAGAATTAAGCTTTGGCGTTTTTTTTTTTTTTTACCACATTCATATTTTCTAGTTTTAAAAGATCTATTTCAATATGGAGACATAGTTCTGCACTAGTAAATGGTGTTCTTAAACTCTATATCCTGTGCTTAGGCCTCAGTGTTTCTAAAATAGGATTCAATCACTTCAGTTTTTCAATATGTATAAGAGAATATCCCATATATTTTAATCTATAAAGCTTTCCCACATGTGAATATCCCCCTTATCTTAATATTATTTTAAATCATATGCCATTGGCTAGTTTAATGATAAAATTATGATAATTACCAAAGGTCCTATGGATGGTATTTACATTCTCTCTCAAAAAGCTAATAAGGCTTCCAATAAAATAGAACAAGGACATATATAATGGATATTGAGCTCACACTTAACCATAATCCCTAAATACTTACCCTCATGTAAGGATCACTGAAAATATGGATCCTATAGCAAAATGTGGTAAAGTAGGTAAATTGTGCCCAGCTATTAAAAAGAATAGTGTTTGGGCTCTTTTTTTTTTCTAAACATTTTATTAGGGGATCATACAACTCTTATCACAATCCACACATATACATACATCAATTGTATGAAGCACATCTGTACATTCTTTGCCCTAATCACTCTCAAAGCATTTGCTCTCCACTTAAGCCCTCCGTATCAGGTCCTCTTTTTTTTCCCCTCCCTCCCCGCTTCCCCCCTTCCTCATGAGCCCTTGATAATCCACAGATTGTTATTTTGTCATATCTTGCCCTATCCGGAGTCTCCCTAACCCCCTTTCTCTGCAGTCCATCTCCCTGGGAGGAGGTCACATGTGGATCCTTGTAATCAGTTTCCCCTTTCCAACCCACTCACCCTCCACTCTCCCAGCATCGCCCCTCACACCCCTGGTCCTGAAGGTATCATCCACCCTGGGTTCCCTGTGCCTCCAGCTCCCATATGCACCAGTGTACAGCCTTTGCCCTATCCAGTCCTGCAAGGTAGGATCATGGTAGATGTTAAAGCATCCAGGATCTGGGGGAAAGTTGTATTCTTCATCAGTACTACCTCACGCCCTGACTGACCCATCTCCTCTCCTAAACCCCTCTATGAGGGGATCTCCAGTGGTCGACATTTGGGCCTCAGGTCTCTACACTGCACTTCCCCCTTCATTCACTGTGGTATGTATATATATATTCTTTTTTTGTGTGTGCATGATGCCTTATACCTGGTCCCTTTAGCACCTTGTGATCGCACCAGCTGGTGTGCTTCTTCCATGTGGGCTTTATTGCTTCTGAGCTAGATGGCCGCTTGTTTATCTTCAAGCCTTTAAGACCCCAGTCACTATCTCTTTTGATAGCCGGGCACCATCAGCTTTCAGTGTTTGGGCTCTTAATAGCATATTTCAAGCAAGCAGCCTTCTAAGTGAGATGTCAGCTAAGCCCACATGGAAGAAGCACACCTGCTTGATACAAGGATTATAAATAATAAACTCCAAGATCAGAGGAGGAATGGTATTAGAACTTAAAATTTGAATACCTGGTTTACAGCCAACCTCCATTTGCAGAGCCCCATGGGGATTACACCTCCATTGAATTCCTGTGACCAGTGATCAGGAATATGAATAGCCTTGCCTGAGACAGACAGCATCAGAAAGTAGATTAATGCAGATACCATTAGGTTAAATTTTAACATCTTATTATTTGTATCTACTACTTGTTTGTCATTTTGTCAGAGGAATTAGCCACTGAAACCTTGTCAGATACTGAAAGCGTAACTCTCCCGGATATAATACCAGAAGATGAACCACTCAGGTCAGAAGCCACTGAAAATATGTGACTGGAAAAGTGGCCTTCCCAAGGTAAAGTTGACTATAATGACATAACTGAGCAAGACCTGTGGGCACAAAGCTCTCAGGACCTTCATTTGCTGATGAAGCACAACTCAGAACTATAAGAAACAGCTGGAAAAGTTTACTAATAATCAGAACTTGGAATGTAAAAAATATGAATCTAGGAAAATTGGAAGTCATCAAAAATGAAATAGAATGCCTGAAAATTGTTGTCCTAGACATTAGTGAGCTGAAATGGACTGGTATTGGCCGTTTTGAATCAGACAACCAGGTAGTTTACTCTTCAGGAATGACGCAGTGAAGGTGAAGGAAATTGCATTTCTTTTTAAAAAGGGCATTTCAAGACTATCTTGAGGTACAATGCTGTCTGTGATATTATATCTCTCTACATTCAAGGAAATCCAATCAATACAAGTGTAATTTTAATTTGTTTTCTAGCCACTAATGCTAGTGATAAAGAAATTAAAGAATTCTGCCAACATCTTCAGTCTGAACTTGATCAAATATGCTATCAAGATATATCTTTAATTATTGGTGATTAGAATGCAAAATTTGGAAACAGATAGTTGGTCTTGGTGATAGAAATGAAGTTGGAGGTCACACGATGAAGTTTTGCAAGTATAAAAGCTTAGTCATAGAAAATATCATTTTTTCAAAAACACAACCAGCAAGTATTCACATGGATTACAAATAAATTGAATTGACTACATCTGTGGGAAGAGACGCTGGAGAAGCTCACTATCAGCAGCTAAAAACTAGCTAGGAACTAGCCATGGAAAAGACTATCAATTGCTCATATACAATTTCAGGTTGAAGCTGAAGAAAATTAAAACAAACCCATGAGAACCAAAATGCAACCTGAATCTAAATTGAATTTCAGAACATCTCAGAAGTAGATTTTTTTGATAGAAGACCTGATGAGCTTTGGGAAGACATCTGGAATATCATTCATCAAGAAAGCAAAAGATCACTTAAAAGAAAAGAAAGAAAGAAAAGATAAGAATGGGTACCACAAGAGACTCAAAACCATAGATTACCTAAGGTAAATGGAAGAAATGAAGTTTAAAAAAAACATTTCAAAAGCCAGCTCAAGAAAACAAAGTCAAATATTATAATGAGACCTATGCCACTATAGAGATAGAAAACCAAAAGAAAACACTTTCAGCATATCTTAAACTAAAATAACTCAAGAAAAAAATACAACCATCTAGTTGCAGTATTGAAATTATATGGGAAATATATTGAATGATGCAGGAAATATCAAAAGAAGATGGAAGAATATGCAGTTATTATATCAAAAAGAACTAGTCAACGTTCCATCATATCAGGAGGTTTCATATGAGCAAGAACCAATGGAGCTGAGGGAAGAAGTTCAAGCTGCATTGAAAGCATTAGCCAAAAACAAGGATTCCGGAGTTGATGGAACACCAGTTCAGACGTTTCAACCAGCTGAAGACCCACTGGAAGCCCTCACTTGTCTATGCCAGCATTTTGGAAGACAGCTACTTATTCAACTGATTGAAAGAGAACCCCATTTTTACCCTTTCCAAAGAAAGATTATCCACAAAACGCTCAAATTGTAGAACTGTATAGTTTATACCACATGCAAGCAAAGTTTTGCTGAACATCATCCAACAACAGTTGCAGTAGAATATTGACAGGGAGCTTCCAAAGGTTTGCTCCATATTCAGAAGAAGGGATATCATTGCTAATATCAGGTGGGATTTGGCTGAAAGCAGAGCATACCAGGACAATGTTTACTTGTATTTTAATGGCTGTTTCACGGCATTCAGCTGTGTGGATCATAACAAACTACAGATACCCTTGAGAAGAATGGGAATTCCCGAACACTTCACTGTGCTCACGGGAACTTGAACCTGGATCAAGAAGCAGTTGTGCGAACAGAGCAAGAGAATCCTGCATGGTGTAAAATCAAAAATGGTGTGTATAAGGGTTGTATCCCCTCACCATAATTACTCAATCTATACCTGAGCAAATAATAAGGAAGCAGATAGAGTAGAATACAGTGTCAGGATTGAAAGAAGGCTTTTTAACCTGTGATATTGAGATGACACCACCTTGCTTTCTGAAAGTGAGGACGTGAAACATGTTGAAGATTAAAGTTTGCAGCTTTCAGTATAAATTATAACTGAAAAATTCTAAAATCCTCACCAGTGAAACAATAAGTAACATAATGATAAATGGAGAAAAGATTGAAGTAGTCAAGGATTTCATCTCACTTGAACCTAGAATCAATGCTCATGGAAACAGCAGTCAGAAGGTTAAAGGGCACACTGCATTGGGTAAATCTGCTGCACAAGACTGGTTTAAAGTATTGGGAAGCAAGAAGGTTACTTTGAGGACTAAGATGTACCAGACCCAAGCCATGGTATTTTCAGTTGCCTCAGATACATGTGAGAACTGGACTTTGAATAATCAAGACCAAAGAAACATAGATACATTTGAATTATGATGCTGGTGAAGAATATTGAAATTACCATGGTCTTAAAAAAAACAAATAAATCTGCCTTGGACATTGTTCAACTAGCATGCTCTTTAAAAGCAAGGATGGTAAGACTTCATTCATCTCAGGGATTTTGGACATGTTGCCAGAGACCAGTCCCTGGAGAAGGACATCATGCTTGGTAAAGTGGAAGGGCAGGGGAAATGGGAACGCCTTCAGCACGCTGGATTGACACAGTCAGTGCCTGCAACAAAGGGCGCAAGTACAGCACCAATGGTAAGGACGGGGCAGGACAGAGTAGTGTTTCACTCCGTTGAACGTAGGGCCCCTCTGAGTCAACTGACTTGATGGCACTTGACAGCAATGATTTGTTTTCCCTATTGAACTATTTTTAATTTGCTCTAGTTTTAAGTATTTTGCTTTGTGCTGAAGTTTTTTTGTGCGTGTGTATGTGCGTCATTTAGTATTTGGTATTGGTGTTGGGTGTTTTGGGTTTGTTTGGATTTGTTTGTTTGTATAACTTTCTTTACATGAAATCCAGGATAGATAAATCTGTTGAAAAAGTTACTAGATTAATAGCTTCTTAGGGCTATGGCACAGGAGATTGGAGGAAAATAGAGAGTTAATAATATTGAGTACAAAAATGAGGAAAATATCTTCAAATTTTGGTTGATTATACTTTCTAATACATTCAAACCACTGACTTCTCTGGTACATGAGTTATATGTAACCAAACTGCTTTAAAAGAAAGCCTTTAGAAGTTTAAAATGTTTATAGGCATAAGTGTATGGGGTTTCTGTGAGTTATTTTAGAATTTGGACTGGGGGTGAGGGGCAGTGGAGTATTACTAAGAAGGAGACCTGACTGTGCAGTAGGGTATAAGTTAGAACGCTGATTGTGCGGTCTGTGCTTCGAGCTACCAGCAGCTCTGCAGGAGAAACATGAGGCTGGCTGCTCCGAGAAGATTTCAGCCCATGAAATTCTATGTAGGGTCCCTGTGAATTGGAATCCATTTGATGGTGATGGGTTGATATTCCTTTCACTGGAATCTCCTCCCCGTACTTTCTAGGAGTATGACTTTTCTCCCCCCAGGTACTTTGTCAAGATGCTACATGTCAAACTGTGTACCCTGACTTAGAGGGTGATCGCATCAGACGAAGACCCAGTAAATGATGCTCACTCAACCTCTTTCTCAACACCTAGAGTCTGTAAGAGGCTTTCTAGAGGGAATTTAGGGGTGGGGGGGTCCAGGCCAGGGAGTAGACATTCTGCCTGAGGGCAAACCTGCTAAAAAGGGCCCTCCCTGGAAAGCATTCATCCCAAGGCAAATGTTATTGTTACTCAACTTCATCTAAACCCCATTATGTTCTTTTTGCAGAATACAAATAAAAACAACAGTGCTGGGCTCTGAGGGGAACCCAAGCCTAATTCAGTGGACATCTGCTTTAACTGAACACTTAAAAGTATAACTATTCCTTGAACAGTTTCATTTTTAACATTTTGACTTTTCAAAACCATGTAGTATTCTTGGGTACCTTCATCGTTCATGTCCACTAATTCTTCCTACCTCTATGACTCTGTCTCCTTGGTCTTGTGTTCTAGCTCCTTTACCTCTTTCTCACCTTTAAAATGTTTACATTTCCCTCAATTCCATATTTGACTTAATCGTCATAACATATGAATCCCCAGAATAGTCTCATGCTCCATGTGGCTGTAGTTACACTAGTTCCAGGAATCACTATGTCTTCTAAGACCGCGGACCCAAATTTCCAAATACTGCCCATCTCACTGACCCAGTGTCTCAAATTCAGCATGTTCAAACCCAAAATGCTCTTCCATTGTCAAAGTCCCAGCATGGAACAAACATTGTACCTTAAATGTCTTCCCTAGATGTATTATTTTAGTACCCCTACCACCCGTCTTCCTGACACAGAAATTGTAGAATCCTAGCCTAGAACATTTCCTCTGATTCTATTATCAGTCAGCAGCTCTAAAATTCTACTCTGTATTTCTTTATCTCTATTACCCTAATTCAGGAATTTATTTTCCTTGAATTATTACTATAGCCTCTTGTGCCAATCTCCTACTATTATCCTTGCTTATCTGTAATGTTATACTTATCTTTATAGTGGTTAATTATTGCTACAATAATGATACATGGTAAATCATCCCAAAAATCACTGGATAAATAACAACTACTTGTTGTATATCTCTGGGTGGTTGGGTATCTCTGATTCAGGTTGTGGTGACTGAAGGTCAAATCATCTAGGCAGGGATCAGCTAAGGTGATTTGCTTCAAGCTGCCAATTAATTTCTGCACTACAAGGGACATGCAATTCTCTGCATTCCCTTCCTCAGTCTTGGGAGCTGCCCAGTTCTGTTTGCATGGTGATGACAGAGAGCAAGGAGAAATGCACAAGACTCCTTAGCTTAGGAACAACACACTGGAACTTTTGTCTTTTTGTCATACTATTTACAAAAGCAAATGACATGGTCCAGCTCAAAGAAAAGAATGATGAATTTGTAGCAGGTGTGTGGATTTATAGCAGGGACTAATTGTGTGTAATTGGAGACAGTACTTCAGCCCACTCTCTGAAACAAAATTCCTTACATTCCTGCTACATATAAAATCTATTCACCCTTGTGTTAGTGTGGATAGACTAGAGAAACAAATCCAGGGAGACGTGTATATACACAACGAATAGGTTTCTATACAAGAGCAGTCTACATCAAGTCCATAGGTCAGATATTAATCCATATGTCTGATACCAATCGATAAAGTCCTCTTCAGACTCACAAAATGCACTGACGCTGAATGCAGGAAGATTACAGGCCAGTGGGTGCAAAATCAGTGGTGGTAGAAGCATCTCACCACTGGCAGGAGTCTCCATATGGTTCCTCCAGTTTCCAGGGCTGCATCAGGGTAGGTCCATGTGGCCTCTCCAGCTCCCAGAGCACAGTGCCATGTGTCTCGTCAGCAGAAGTGTCTCCCATCTCCAAGGAGGAAAATACAGCAGTTCCCAGAATTCTCAGGAGAAGGCTATGCCCACACAGAGGTCTCATTGGCTCTCTGGCTTGACAGGCTAGACTCCATCCCTACACTCTTAATCCTCAAATAGACACCAGATTATCTAACTACCACAACCATCATCTCAAGATGTATCCAATCTCTCCATCAACCTTAAAGGCCAGGACACCTTGTTCTATATCATATGTGCAGAGGGTGGAGGGAGGGTGGGGGTTCTGGAGCTGCGAGACAAGTTGTTGGTATGGTAGTAAAACCAACATACAGTGGTAATCACATACAAGCTATCCTGAACAAAAACCTTCCTGTAGAAAGGTAAAGAAAGAACGGTACTTTTGAAGTCTTGGCCATAGCTGTTCTGAAATCCCCCTGAGATATAGTGAAGCTTCTGCTCGGGTGGGGATTTTTCATTGACTATTTACTGGTTGTTGTTGTTGTTATTATTTTTCCCAAAGTAATGATGGTCTGTTTATATCATGATTTCCGTACTCAAACCCAAACTTCTGATTGAATCAATTCCAACTCGCAGCCGCTCTATAAGACAGAGTAAAATGACCCGAGGGTCTCCTGAACTGTAATCTGTGTAAAAGCAGACTGCTTCATCGGTCTCCTACAGAACAGCTGGGACAGCTAAGCACTTAAGCACTGAGCCATTAAAGTGCCTCATGATTTTTTACATCATATTTAACTAATATTGGAGAGTGGGTACTACAGGCATTATTCATGCGTTCATTCCTTTCTTGTTATTGGAAAGTGGATTAATTTACATTTGCAAAAAAAATTCTAGCAGGAGCTCCTTGTTAGGTGCCTTCAAGTTGGCTCCTCCTCACTGCAACCTGATGTGAAGCAGGGAACACTGCCAGCTCCTGCAACGTGCTCCCAATTGTGGCCATGTTTGAGTCCATTGGTGTCGCCTCTAGCTCAATCCATCTAGGCCTCCTCTTTTCCACTGCCCTTCTACGTTGCTGAGCATGATGTCCTTTTACAAGGGGTGGTCTCTCCTAACAGTGGGTATGATACATGGGACAAAAATCTCACCATACATGCCACTAAAGAACATTCTGAGTATATTTCTTCCAAGACAGGTTTCTTTTGGTAGTTCATGGTACCGTCAATATTCTTTGCCAGCACCGAAATTCCATGCATCGATTCTACTTTTGCCTTCCTGTTCACTGTCCAACTTTCACATGCAGATGAAGCATCTGAAAGTACTGTGGCTAAGGTCTTCAAAGTAGCACCCAAGCTTTTCAACACTTTTAAAGGGGTCTTCTGAGACCGATCGACCCAATGCAATGTGTCCTTTGATCTCTTGACTGCTGCTTCCATGAGGATTGATTGTAGATACAACCAAAATGAAATCCTGGACTACTTCAATCTTTTCTCTATCATGATGTTGCCCATTGGTCCATCTATGAGTATCTTGGTCTTCATATTAAATTGAAAACTATATTAATGGCTTGAATATTCATCAGCAATGCTTTCAGTCCTCATTTTCCGAAAGCAAGGTTGTATCATCTGAATATCGCAGGTATCTAAGCCTTCCTGATGCCAAATTATACTTCATATAATCCAGTTTTTCTGATCATTTGCTCAGCACACAGATTGAATAAGCATGGTGAGAGGATACAATCCTGATGCACACCTTTCCTGATTTTACACCATGCAGTATTCTCTTGTTCTGTTCACACAACTGCTTCTTGATCCATGTTCCAGGTGCAAGTTTCCCATGAGCACTACGAAGTGTTCTGAAATTCCCGTTCTTCTCAAGGCTATCCATAGTTTAAACACAAGTAAAAATCTTTCTTGTCTCTGCTTTCAGCCAAGATTCATCTGACATCAGCAATAACATCCCTTGTTCCACATCCTTTCAGAATCCAACCTAAACCTCTGGCAGCTCCTTGTCAATGTAATACTGCAACCTTTGTTAGATGAACTTCAGCAAAATTTTACTTGCATATGATATTCATTATATATATGTATATGTATATATGTATGTATATATATATATATATATATTCTGTCGTTTGAGCATTTTGTTGAGTCACCTTTCTTCAGTATGGATACAAATGTGGACTGATTCCAGTCAGTTGGTCAAGGAGCTGTCTTCCAAATTTCCTGGTATAGACAAGTGAATGCTTCCAGTGCTTCTTCAGCTTGTAGAATCATCTCCATGGGTATTCCATCAGTTTTTAGAGCATCGTTTTTGGCTAATGCTTTTAGTACAGCTTGGACTTCTTCCTTCAGCACCATTGGTTCTTGCTCACCCACGTGGGCAGTTGTGTAATTGAGGGTTAAATTAATGAAAACATGCAAGAGATCACCCTTTACATGGCAACCAGAACGAGAATGAGGGAGTAATGCATTCTCCCACAAGCGTACAATAAGCATATACGTAACAGGAAGGTGTTGTATTAGAGGCGTATGTGTAACAGGAAGGGGATGAGCTAGGGATATGCACAAATTAGGTTAGAGGCATACACGTCTCAGAAAGGTGCATACGTAATAAGATGGGCCGTTCTAGAGTTCAAAGGGTGGCCTACCCTTGGTCGTCTCTGAGCTGGCTTGGCCTTAGGTGTCTTGGAGCTCTTCTCCAGGGGAGCAGTCTATGATCGTTATCAGAAGGGAGTGGGCCCTAATAAGGGTGGGGTGAGGTGATTGCTTTTGATGGCAGGTAACCTTCAGGTAGAGAGCCTTCAAGCAGTTCACCTTCAAGAGTATAGTGGCAACCATGTGCTTGCTAGCAGCACCTTAAGATTGGCATTATTATGGGGGGACATTGTGGGGAACAACTCTTTCTTAGGAGAATGTGACTGGGATGCAGCTCCACCCACAAACAGGAAGGTCTCCCTCCATGAGAATCCTGCCCTCCCAGGCTGCTTAAATATGAGGGTGGAGAATTTGTCCACCTATACTCTCTTCCCGGTTTTCAGTTTCGTACACTACGATTTGTTTAGATGCTCATATTGAAGTTCTCCATTGTTTCTTCCCACAGATAAAGTACATTTTATTTCTCTGTATTCCATCTGGAGAAGTCACATGCATATTTGCCCCTGTGGTGTTGAATAAAGGCATTTATTAAGAAAAATGTATTCATCTTGCAAAATTCTATCATGTGACCTCCAACTTCATTTTTATAACCAAGATCATATTTTACACCTATTGTTGCTTCTTCTGTTTCCACCTTTTGCATACCAATTGCCAGTAATTACCAATGCACCTTGATTCAGTGTTTCCTCAAATTCAAACATAAGACATTGGTAGAATTCTTCAATTTCTTCATCCATAGCTTTAGTGGTTGGTGCATAAATTTGATTGGATTGGATTGATTGGATTTCCTTGAGTGCAGATTGGTAAAGTTCTGTCACGGACAGCATTGGACATCAAGGTAAATCTTGAAATGTCTTTTTTGACAATGAACTTAATGCCAGTCCTCTTGATTGTATTATTCCCATCATAGTAAACGGTCTGATTTTCTGATTCAGAATAGCCTATACCAGTCTGTTTCAGCTCTCTAATGCCTAGAACTTCAGTCGTTATGCATTCCATTTTATTTTTGCCGACACCCAATTTTCCTAGCTTCAGACTTCATGTATTACAAGTTCTGGTTATTAGTAGATTTTTGCAGCTGTCTCTTCTCATTTTCAGTTGTGTCTCATTAGCAGATGGAGATCCCAAAGGCTCTACTGCCATGGGCTTTACTCCATTCATGTCAGTATGTTCTACTCTATCATATTTTGAGTACCATCTGACCAAAAGGGCTCATCTTCTGTCACTATTTCTGACAACGGTTTGCTTGTAGTCAACAGGCCTTCGGTATCTGACAATGTTTTGATGCTATCCAGGAGGTTTTAGTGGCTAATTAGTCTGAAATGAACATGTGATTTCTTCTTCGTATGCAGTCGGTTATTACTCTGAAAGTTCCACTGTTGGGGTGACCCTGCTGACATTTGAAATTAACAGCGGCAAAGCTGCCAGCTTCACAGCACCACCGTGCGGTAAACTGACGTATGCATGGTGAAGCCGGTGCTCATTTTCCCGCCCCCGCCCGCACCCTATCCCAATAATAACTTTCTATGGAGGCTGAGTTGTTGCTTTTGTTGCTGACATTTTGGGATGTTGGATTTTCCTGAACCACTAATAGCAAAGTATCTGTGGAGATGGATCTAGGGCTCCAGCGACCGCGTTTGCTTGGTTTCAAGAGTACCTCTGGGTTACTGCAGTGACGTGCTCTTTCATTCATAAGCAGGCAGTTAGGCCTTGCAGTTCTTTAAAGCTACTGTGATTCAGCTGAGTCCTCATCAGCCTTTCTTTCTTTTCTTCCACCATGTAACCATCCAGGACACTTTGTAACTCTCACCCCCAAAGTTAAGACTGTCCAAGACTTCCGTTTCTGTCCCTATGTACTTTCTAACCTCCTTCTTCAACTCTACACTACTGCTCTGTTTTTTATAGTTTCAGATGTATTTGGAGTATTTCCTTTCTTATGACAATAATTTCTTTTTCACTGGGTGTATCTTAGTTACTATTTTCTTTCCACCACAAGATTATTTCTGCATGTTTAACTAAAGAAGTGGCCTACTCGAAGCAGTATATCATAGTTCCTTGAGTCTGCCTTTCTCTCATAACACTACTATTTCTTATGGTTTCTTGTATTTTCATGCAAAATTACTTTTTGGTAAGAATTAACTTAGGATAACCCTTGAATTTTAGAACTGAAAAATTATAAAATTGTCCTCACTGTTTAGCAAAAAAAGTTAGATTTATAATACCATTATAGTCCAAATTATCTGGTACTAATTTTGTTTACTCTTTTTGTATTTGCTTCTGTACTTATACATGTCTCCACTTTTTTTCAGCTGCCTACTGAATCACTCTTCTATCGTGCTGTTCTTCAGGATATTATTAAAGATTGCTTTGGTATCACCAAATGGTACGATAACTTTATTTTAATTAGAATATTGTGAGTGAAATGATAGTCTTTAGATGAATTTTGATTCATTCTTATTGGTCACTATTATTGATAGATAGGTCTTATATTAGAACATGATCTCAGGAACTGACAAATAAGTAAACAACTGTGTCTTAGGGTAATCACCATTAAATTGAGGCCTTTGATGATTCTGACAGGTTTGTGTGATGATAAAAGGTTTTGTGACAGTAAATCCCTGGGTTAGGAACATCTGACTTAGAGGTTATTTGCCCTTCAGTGTTAAGTACATTTCAGTGTTATTTGCCCTTCAGTGTTAAGTACATTTCAGTGTTATTTGCCCTTCAGTGTTAAGTACATTTCCACTAAACTTTGAAACAAGTAAAAAATAATGCATACTATAAAAGTATTCTTCATTATAATTACATCATTTGCTGTACTGTATAGGAACTCTTAAATTGTTGGAAAGGCTTCAAGCCATTTCTTGCACTAATATAATAATACATAAGTAATTCCATTAATATGACAATACGAGCAGGAGTTAGTTATGAGGGGGCTTTTTTGTAGCAGAATTCCATTATCTTTTATTTCTATTTTTCCACACACTTTTTAAAACCCCTCATATTTAAAATATTTCACACCCAGCAAAAATACTTACTATTTAAAACCCCTCATATTTAAAATATTTCACACCCAGCAAAAATACTTACTAATTAGAACAGATATTTACCATAAATGGCCATTATTACCATTGTATTCTCTAATGGTAGGACAGTAACCTTGAAAATACTTTGTTATGCTTCTGTTTTCCTCCTTCTAAGACACTGTTTGTACTAAGAGGAAAGGGGTAAGAGAAGCTTCCCACATGTCGGTTCAACAACTACTCTATTTGAAATGCATTTGCAATCTTAGACAGCTTCTGGAATATCTTGTTACTAATTACAATTCTTAAGATTCTGGTATGGGTAGTTTTCAAATTCTCATAAAATAAACCATGCAAACATTTATTAAAAATTAGCAAAGATATTGAAGTTGTCTATTATTTTTCTGGAAGAAAAAATACAGTATTTCCCTGATCAAAAAATACTACTACGAAAAGCTACGTGTCACCTTGGTCTCAGCTCTCATCTCTCTGCAGATACCTCCCAAACATATAACCCAGTTTCCATTCTCTTTCCATGTATTTGGCAGTCTTCAAAAAGTTAATTTTTATCTTCTTAAAACTAGATCCTTCTCTTGAGATCTCTCCCAAATACTAACCCGTTAGGAAAGTCACAAAGCGTGCAGACTCATGTCCATTCAAAATATTGACTATCATCCTTGCTTTAAGGCTTAAAACCTGTTCGTTGATTTGCTTTCCTAACAGTGAGTTCTTAAATATTCTATCTATTTTAAACATTACTTTTGTCTTCCCATTAAGAGAGAGCAGAAGTGTCCTATGGGTTTCTGAGACAAAATCCTTAGGAAATGGGAAGTGCCCTCTTGCTCCCTGAGAGCATCTAGCGATTTCAAATCGCGGACGCCGTGGTTAGCAGAAACGGCTCGATGGCAGTGAGGTGCTGTGTTTGTTTTGTTTGTCTTGAAAGCTCAGCTCTCTCCAGCCTTCGATACTCTTGCCTTCTTCTACTGCTTTTTCCATCTCAGAGGCTCATTGAACTTTCCACCACATTTGATCATGTTGATTGCATTTCTCCAAACTTTCTTTCTTGTTATCTTCCATTAAGTTGCCTATATCTGAGTTTCTTTTCTTTTACTTTAAACACTTATTTGTTTTCATTAAGATTTATTTTCCTTGCCCTATTCCCTAAGTGTATCTATGCATTTTCAAATGTTTTAAATTGTATTCTTATCACTTATTTTTAGTTCTAACCTGTTTTTGGTAGTCCATGACTACATTTCCCATTTTCATCTAAACACCTCCACTTAAGCATCTCACAAAAAACTTCATATTCACCTCTGTCTTCTAACCAAAGTCATCTTGCCACCAATTCTAGCTGTCTTGACTTTCTTGTTTTGGGGAATGACATGTCCATTACCAAGCGTTAGAAATACAATATGTTCTTATCCTGTTATCAGACTACACATAATAGAGGATGTACACTGGTACAGAGAGCAACTGGAAACACAGGGAATCCAGGACAGATGACTTCTTCAGGACCTGTGGTGAGAATAGCAACTAGAGGGTGGAGGGAATGTGGAGCAGAAAGGGGGAACTGATTACAAGAATCCACGTATAGCTTCCTCCCTGGGGGATGGAAAGCAGAGAAGAGGGCGGGGGGAGATGTCAGACAGTGTAACATATGAAAAAATAAAAATAATTTATGAATTATGAAGGGTTCATGAGGTCGAGGGAGTGGGGAAGAAGGGTGAAAACGAGCAGTCGATATTAAGGGCTCAAGTAGAAGGCAGATGTTTTGAGAATGATGATGGCCACAAATGTACATATGCACTTGACACAATGGATGCATATATGGATAGTGATAAGAATTGTATGAGCCCCCAATAAAATGATTAAAAAAATTAGTTTTCAAGCCCCACGTTTTAGGTTCTTGTTGTTGTTGTTGTTTTTAATCCAGCAATTATGTATTGTGTGACAAACAGCATATTAAATAATTCCAGTAATAGTGACCCTATTAAAAAGGATACAACTGATTGGTAGGGTTCCTGAGGGTAGATGTTTTTTTGGAAACAGATTATTTCATGTTTCTCCAAAAAAGATTCAAATCACTAAACATTCTATTAACTGCTGTATGAACCAGGCCATTACCATCATCTAATCTGGTTCCCAACCTAATAGGACCTACTGCCCTCTTTTCAGGGGAAAAAATTATTCACAGCCCCCAGCAATTAAAATATTTGTACTATAACCCATAATCCAGGATAAAAATGTAGAATTTTTAGATGTATAAATTAATTTATAATTTTGGAACATTAAAAGAGACATACAAGCAATTTGCTCTGTAAGTTAAACAGTAATTTGATCTCAACAGCATTAAAAATAAAATTTCACCTGTTACTACTTTTCTTCTTAGCTACAAAGTCATTGTTTGCGCGCATGAAGAGAGAAAAGCATCTTGATATTGTTCATAGAGTCCAAACAAAAGGGCAAATCGCAAAGCTTCATGTATGCTGGAAAGCAAATAAAATAACATTCCCACATCAAGGCTGCATACAATCAAAGGTACTGTACTATAGACCGAAAGCAGAGATCAAGATAGTACATATTGGCGCTCCAAACAGAACTGAGATAATACAGTACATATATACTTCTGCAGCCCCCTGCGTCATTGTACTTCCCCTGTGGAGTGGTATTGCCCACTTGGGAAACACTGGGCTAGAACATTTTAAAATACCAGATGAATAGGTGGTTAGCTGACATGGTTATTTAATCCTGGGGCATCTAAATGTAGCATTGAGCCCACTCTTGGGAGCACACAGCATAAGCACCTGTGGGCGCACGCACACACAACTTGTTGTTAAGTGTCATAAATCATTTCCAACTTATACAGACCTACGTACAACAGAATGAAGCACTGCTTCATCCTCTGCCATCCTCACAGTTGTTGCTATGTGTGAGTCCATTGTTGCAGCCAAATGTCAATGCCTTATCCTGAGTCTCCCGCTCTTTCACGGCCCCTCTACTTTGCAAGCATGATGTTATTTTCCAAAATATATGTATGCATGTAGGGGTGGAGAAATATATACACCATTTGTAGCCACTACATCATATATAACCGCTACACCACCATGTATGTATGGATATACATGTACACACACGTATACACACACATACATATATATATGATGGTATAATGGTTACACGTTGGGCTGTTAACTGCAAGGTCAGCAGTTCAAAACCACCAGCCCATCCTTATGGGGGGGTGAGGGAGTAGGGGGTGACGCTTTCTACCTCCATGAATATTTACAGCCTAGGAAACCCACAGGGGCCGTTCTACCCTGCCCTATTGATGGCAGTGAGTTTGGTTTCAGGAGCCCTGGTGGCATAGTGGTTCTGATCATGATCGGGAATCTCAGGGGACTTTGTGGCTCCGCTCCCATCACTGGTCTATTGCGCTCCCCTCTTGATTTGCCACATGTGGGCAAGTCAGACTGGCACTCTCCCCAAGCTGTTTCTTCAGGGCTGTCCTCTTGCAGCGCTGTCATCTAGGGACAGGACTTCACATCTGGAGCTGAGGCTGACCCTGAAGTCATCTCTGGGAACGAGCTGCTCCAAGCAGAAACATCTCCCTTTCCTGTGGAGATATATTGGGAGGGGGAACTCCCCCTGGGTGGGTTAGTGCCTTAACTACCCCTCCCCCATTTGTAGGCCACTGGACACCCCCTCACAGAAGGGTCTCGGGGAGGAGATGAGCCAGTCAAGGTGTGATGTAGCAACGATGAACAATACAACTTTCCTCTACTTCCTAAATGCTTCCTCCACACACTCCCCCTCCCACTATCAGGATCCCAATTCTCCCTTGCAAGTCTGCCTAACCAGAGGATGTACAGATAGGAACTAGAAACACAGGGAATCCAGGGTGGATGATCCCTTCAGGACCAGTGTTGTGAGTGGCGATACAAGGAGGGTTGAGGGAGGGTTGGTTGGAAAGGGGGAACCGACTACAAGGATCTACAGGTGACCTCCTCCCTGAGGGACGGACAACAGAAAAGTGGGTGAAGGGAGATGTCGGACAGGGCAAGATATGACAAAATAATAATTTATAAATTATCAAAGGTTCATGAGGGAGGGGGAAGTGGGGAGGGAGGATAAAAAATGAGGACCTGATCCAGGGGCTTACGTGGAGAGCAAATGTTTTGAGAATGATGAGGGCAATGAATGTACAAATGTGCTTTACACAATTGATGTATTTATGGATTGTGATAAGAATTGTATGAGCTCCTAATCAAACCATTAAAAAAGAAATTTCATAATTTATAGAAAATTCTCTATTTTAATTAGTGCTTATCTGAAAATTTTCTATGGGGAATAAAGTACAAAAAAGTAGTTTTGTGGGATAGAAGCCTATTAAATCACATTAAAGAGGTCAGGAGAAACATAATATGTATACTTTGCTCTCTTCATAAAAGCTGTAATATATGTTTAACAACCCAGCCCACTGTCATGGAGTCTATTCTGATTCAATAGTGACCCCGCATGTGGTTTCCAAGGCTGTAAATCTCTTCAGATAATATCATGTTTCTCCCAAGGAGCAATTGTTAGGTTTGAACTGTGCACTTACAATGAGTAGCCCAATGCTTCCCCAACAACACCGCCTATAATTTTGAGTTACCTAGTTTCATTTTCATTTGCCTACAATTACACTAGAAAGTGAAAAACCAGATCTTCAAAAATGCCTTAGAAATGCGTTTAATCCATAATTACAGTCAAAATTGAATTAGAATGCATTCGTCATTTGAATCGCAGAGTAATTTGAACATTTCTCGGAGCTCCCTGAAGTAATTGTCATTTTTGGTGGGCTTGTTATATAACTAAAGTTTTAGATCTCTCGGTATGTGTTAGTATATAAAAGGCACAAGATAGCATGTTTCATAAATATGTAATGAAGATGAGGGACCTGACTTTTGCTACTTTCTATCCTGCATATGTTTGTTTTCATTTATACAGTATTCGTTTGTTCACCTCTTCGTTAAAATCTCCTAATCTAATGTCTCTTTTTTTTGGAAAGTGCTGCAAGAAAACTATGCTGTTAGGACTGTATCTTTGGAAAAGCCCATGGGTGGTGTTGAGTTCACCTGGGTAGAATTTTAACCAGATTTCGTGCATTTGCTTGTATGAAAAGAGTGAATGAGTATTCCTTTTAGCATGCGACTGCTTTATTTTGGGAGAGGGCCCCCTTTCAGTCTGCCTTCCTGGTACACGAACAGTTATGCTGCTTCTCTACCTTCAACATGTTTGATAATTCATCTGCTCTGTAGCGAAAAACAAAATCTTAATTATTATGACATTTAATGCCATTATTTGTTTTTCATTAAATCCTTTCAAGAGTAATCCATCAACCCATTCTTCCTCTCTGTACCCAAGCAGCATGTCTCACCCATCACTTTTAAAACCTGTTTGTTTTGTTGATTACTCCTGACTTTCTGGAATATTCTCCCCATTCATCTTTCCTCCCAGGACCTCTAGGCATTCCTTAAAAGCCAGTTTAGAACACAGCTCTGTGATGTCTTTTCTCATTAAACCGTTTGCTTTTAAAATACTTAATTTGTGATTTGCTGTTCTTATGGAACCTAATCATCTTATTGTTTGTGTCTACTCCTCTACTGCTTTGTGAGCTCATGGTAGCAGTTTTAGTCTTATTTGTGGAAACGGTGTATTGTAGTAGCCAAGAACATAGATTCTAAAAATCCTTTTTGGATCCCACTGTCCTCTTCAACTACTACACTAGTTCTGTTCTCTTATTTACAACAAAACTCCTTCAAAGTGCTGCCAATTTCTTTGCCATTTTCCCCTGGGCTGCCCACGGGAGTCACAGTAAACACAGTCTGTCTAGATCAAAGCTTTTTTCACATTGTTGGTCAATATTTTAAAAGGACCTAATGGAGGCTGAATCTATGTGAAGGCTCAAAGCGGATTACCGGTTCCCATTCTAGGTGGTAGCCTTCCACAAACTTAATTTTCAGAATTTAATACAGCCCCTCCACTGATCATGGATTCTATTAAAAATTATCTTATTACACTTAGGTTGGTGTGCCTGTTTCTGCATGAATTGATTGATAGCTTCCTCGGGTGGCCAATGTTTAGAACAAGTCTTCAGTGATCACTTCTTGTGAGTGTCAAGCAAGACCACATGATAAGAACCAATTGTTCATAGATTAGGACTTCCACCTTGAGATGTGATTTCAAAATCTTTCAAAGACTGTATCTTGTTTACATATCTATAGTTCATACCCTAGGCCTTATATTAGCTTCTCAATAAATTATATTTAAATAACTTACATATAGCATTTAATCATTCTAAGGCTAATAGCATCATTAATCTAACCAACAGTACAGATTCAAAATACTAGGAAGAAAAAGAAATATAGGTATATAAAGGAAAACTTTTGGGCTAAAGTATGTGAACAGGTTTACTTACAAAAAATGATAGAATGAAAAAAAAATGATAGAATGAAACTACTGAAAACTAATTGAGGGTTAGGCAAAAAGTCATAATTTCAATAATATTCATTCACTAACACAAAACTATTAGTTTATAGAACTTTAAGACATATAGCACAAAAGCAAAGAATATGAAAATAGATAGCAGATATATAATAATCCCAAATTGTCCATATCAGGCAACTTCAGAAGCAACAGAGATTTGAACAAAGTCCATTGGCTTTAATATATACATCTAAGAATATCCGCCCTCTGCTTCTATCCACGAAGAATGCTTCAGCTTTAAGTCCATAATAGTGTTGGAGTTCATTTGAACTATGACAAAGGTGTTTAGAGTTGAACACATCAAAGCTCACTTTATTCTAATGGGGTTCCAATTGCATCCTTTGGATTTCTCCTCCAATTTGGAATGTTGTGGAGTGAAACCAGGCAGACCTGAGAAGCAAGCCTACACAGCACACCAGCTCACTGCACAGAGAGGCTGGCGGCTTTCACTTGTTGGCGCGCAGGCAGCTCAGAGCCAGCTGTGCCAGCAGGGCGCCCCCACATCAGTGGGACCGCCGTCATCCTGAGGAGCACAGGGAAAACAAATCTTTGTAACTGATTTTCCAAGTTTGCATGCTAATATATTTTACTTGTTAGCCTAATTTTAGTGTATTAAAATGTTTCTTTCCTTAATGTTGGTATCCAGTCTATGGGAAACTAAAATATTTTGAAGCTTAATTCTAAGAAAGCTTCCTTATCAATTCCCAGGTGCATAAACCACAGCCAACTCAGTGCTATCTTCTGCGGTTTTTAAGTAGTGCCAGCATCATATAGTTGTCACTTGATTAAAACATAATTGCTAAAAAAATATTAAGCATAATTGTTCACCTACCCTATATATAAACTCTGAAAGATCTTATGATCTGTAAATTATTCTACTCCTTGATCTCATCCCCAAATAGGAAAATAACCACCATTTAAAAAAATAATTTTATTGGGGGCTCATAAAGCTCTTATCACAATCCATACATACATCCATTGTGTCAAGCACATTTGTACATTTGTTGCCATCATCATTCTCAAAACATTTTCTTTCTACTTGAGCCCTTGGTACCAGCACCTCATTTTTTCCCTCCCTCCCTCACGGGCCCTTGATAATTTATCATTTTTTATTATTTTTTCATGTCTTACATTAACCGATGTCTCCCTTTACCCACTTTTCTGTTGTCTATCTCCCAGGGAGGGGGTTATATGTAGATCATTGTGATCAGTTCCCATTTTCTTCCCCCATCTTCCCCTTACCCTCCTGATACCACTTTCTCATGATTGGTCATGAAGGATATATCTGTCCTAGATTCCCTGTGTTTCTAGCTCTTATCTGTACCCGTGTACACGCTCTGGTCTAGCCAGATTTGTAAGGCAGAATTGGGATCTTGATGGGGGGGGGTCACTATAGAACTAGAAGAAAGTTGTGTTACGGAGTTGCGCCCAACATAGACCACTGACCCACAAGCAGTTGTGAAGTAACAAAGCAAAACTTTATTACAGAAAGACGAATAGACAAAAAGACAAATCCGGATTTGGGCTACAGCATGGCCACGCAGGGTCCAACACTGCAGCCCCGAGTCAAATTTTTCTTTTCTTTTTATAATCGAAGCTAGTGCCGCGGGGAGGGGTTGAGCAAGGAATGGGAAAGGGGGTTTACACAAGATAACAGGGATGCGGGTAGTTCGGCACGTCCTGCTCAGCTTATCTTGGACCAGATGATCTTGCAAAACTTCTTGCTCACATTTACCAGCAGATAGTTGTAAGGTCACAGTGACTTGCTTTTCCAAGATAACATACCTCTCTTAGAATGGGGATGGCACTTAGCTTTTCAAAATGGAGTAACTTAAGACAAATTATTTTATTCTATTAAGCCGTAACAAGTTGTATGTTTCATCAATGCTATACTACACCCTGACTGGCTTATCTTCTCCCCACAACCCTTCTGTAAAGGGAGGTCCAATTGTCTACCAATGGGCTTTGGGTCTCCACTCCACACTCCCCCTCATTCACATTGATATGAATTTTAGTTCTGGGTCTTTGATGCCTGATATATGATCTCATTGGCACCTCATAATCACACATGCTGGTGTGCTTCTTCCATGTGTACTTTGTTGCTTCTCAGCCAAATGGCTGCTATTTGTCTTCAAGCCTTTAAAACCCCAGATGCTATATATATTTTGATAGCCGGACACTATCAGCTGTCTTCACCACATTTTCTATGCACCCATTTTGTCTTCAGCGATAGTGTCAGGAAGGTGAACATCAAGGAATCCCAGGTTACTAGGACAAAGTGTTCTTGCATTGAGGGAGTGTTTGAGTATAGGCCCAATGTCCATCAGCTACTTTGATACTTAACATATAAATATATGTTCATAGACATATTTCCCTTTTGTTATGTAAATATATATTTACATATGTACATGTGTGTATTTAGATCACTACAAATGTCCTTTGCCTCCTAGATCTTTCCTATATTTCCTTTTACTTTCCTCTTGTCCCATTATCATGTTCGACCTTCATTTGGGTTTCAGTAATTCCTCTTGATTACATTGCCCTTGATCAAGCCCTGCCAGGCCTTCTACACAGTCTTGGCCATCAATTTTAGATTACTTGTTGTTTCCTTGTCCCTGGGTTTGTTGACACCCACTTACTTTTCCTGCCTCTCCTCACGCATGTCCCCAGAGCCAGAACCATGGGACCATTGTGTTCTCCTCCGGATTGCTTACCCTCCTATCTTATCTAGTAGACATGCAGAGACAATGATAAGCACGAACACAAGGCAGGACAGACAATCAGCAAAAGGAAACCCAAACACCAAACAACAACAACAACAAAAGGACACGCACAAAGAAAAGCCTATGAATAGTTCCAGGTCTGGCCCCAAAGTCTATTTTTGGTATTCCCTGGGGACTTCATTGCTTTGCTCCCCTTACTGCTCTGTTGCACGCCCTTAGCGTTTTGCCCTGGTGCGATGCGGTCAGATCAGGCACAATTCCGCACTGTGCCTCCAGTGTTGTCCCTCGTAGGGACATGGGTCAGTGAGGGACATCTTGTCTCTTGGTAGGGCCGGGCCGCTGGTCCTCTGTGTGCATTGGCTGCTCTGAGCAGGAATATTGGCCTCGGGGCTTGTAGTCACCACTTATTAGGTAGTTGCCAGACACTGAGTCAAGCACTTCACATGAAATGGCTTGTTTATCTTCAGTCTTATGAGATCGAGTTAACACCACCAGCCTACTGATGAATGAAGAGAGGCCAAATGAGGTTACGTGCTTACTAAATGGTAAGAGAATTCAAACCCATTTCACTCTTGTTCAAAACCTATTTTAAATACTATATTGTACATATACAAGAATTTCAACAAGTGCTTTGCACACAAATGAAGGCATGATCTAATTAATCTGAATACCATGGATTTGTTTTCCCCTGTTGCTGCTATGGTGAGCTATAATTTTGCAAATATCCACCTAAAACACCATGTGATCCAAATATCTGTGAGTGAGCAGTTCAGCTCTAGAGCAGTGAGAGACAGACTGTTCCCACAGAGATGATTAGCATCACAGGCTGTTCTCAGCTGATAGTGACAACACGTAAGCTCACCCAAGCTCACCCAGGTGCAACAGGGAAATGTGCATATAAGTGTGTCCCCCACCATTCAAACCCATGCTTTCAAGAGTCAACTATAAATCTTTCAGTGTTCCTTAGTGCACAGGAGGTACGTTATGGCTGGAAGGCCAACAGTGTATGTACAAAGGGGCTTCCAAAGGTTCATTGAATCTCCATTATCTTTTGATTCCAATTTTCTGCAATTTGTTTAAGCTCATGCACACACACATATAATATACACATACATATACATATACTTACACACATAGAAGAGAATACAAAGGTATGTCTGATATGAAAATGATATAAAATTTTTTCAAATTAATTTTTGCTTCCTGGAACTTACACCTATTCAAGTAACTTAAGGACGAGGTAAAATGTTTGACGAGACATGAGCAATAGAAATTCAAACCTAGAAAAGATTCCTGTTATCATAAAGAATGCAGAATTTGAGCTTGGTATGAAGCAATGTTTGTAGCTCAATATAAAATGAGCGTGTACAACCCGTCAGGAAGCACCTACGTGAGCAAATGCCCCCAGGCAGAATTGTGAAGGGTAGTCTGAGCCAATGAGTAGACCAATCTAAGAAGACTGAATTCTGGAATGTATTAGGATTTGAGTATGGGGATATGTGATTATGCTCTGCATGTAAGTGGTCTTTGATTGCTTAATAAGGAGTTTCAAATTCCTCCCAAGAAATGAGAAAAGGATTGAAAATTTTTCTAAGTAATAAAATAACACAATAAGAAAGTTCTTCTAAGAAATATTATATGACAGTGTGGGCAGAAATAAAAGGGATACATTTCAGTTAGGGTCTTATTAGGAAGCAGATCTAGTAATCAGGGCTTGAGATAATAAGAATTAAAGTGACTGTCTAGAAATGGAGCTGCAGGAATATCTTTAGTATATATTTCAAAGGAAGTGTTCACTTCTAATTAATCGTAGGGGTTAATGCTTATACTGTCAAGAATAAATAAGATTTTATTCTTTGTTTTTAGAAATTTGGAGGGTTTTTTCATTGAATTTTATATTATAGCTAAGCTGCACTCTAACCAAGAAATGTGACCATCTTTGTTAATGTGATTTCAATGTAAGATCATCTTTGATACACTGTTTAAAGCGGAAACCCAGTAAGCATCAATGAGATCAACAAGATCCAGTGCAGCATGCCAGCATGCACTGCTTCCTCCGTGGCTTGCACTGATGGCCTGCTGTTTGCCTAGTTGTTCAACTCAGGCCCCGATTAGCAGGTCTTGCAATGGAATGTGTATTTTAATGTTCCAGTTTGAAAATATGTTTTGTGTTACAATAGAAAGTTTGAACGACTGACTTTCTTCTGTGCAGGGGAAAACGTTTTATTTTTCAAGTTTAAAACTGCTGCTTTTTCATAGCATTGTTTCGTAAGATTGTCTTCTGCTTTATGTTGAAAGAATTCACAGAGGCAGATTTTGAATACTTTAAAATGTAGACCGCTTTTAATGTTCACAGAAATACTACTATATTTTTTCACATCTAGATCTTCTGCCCCATATTTTTAAATATTAGACTATTTAATTTAAGTAAGCTGGAGTGAAACCTGGAACTTGACATGGCAGCTTTGGTTTCCGGGTCTCATGTTTTCCACCTTCGACAGGGTGTGGCCTCGCCCCTTGTCTACTATATGTGCAGTGGCAAATGTGCGAGTTTTCCTACTGTGACAGGTTTCCAATTTGTACAGGTTCATTTTTCACTTGATTTACTGTATAATTTAGGTTGGAATTAAAATAGGCAACTAAATAATTAAAAATAAATTTTGTTTTACAGTGATCAGCATGTTGGTAAAATTTATTCCAAATCTTCTTCCTTTTTGGATTATGTCAGAAAATGTCTAGTGAAGCTTGGATTCGATGAGCACGAGGTGAGTGTGTGCTGAGTCATTACTCTCACCAGCGCAGTATAACTTCTGTAAGGTAGTGGTGTGATCTAGTGCACATACCTGCCTTATGCTTTTCCTCCACTTATGAGAAGCATCTGAGACATATGGAGACCAAACCTCCACGACCTTTATTCTGGTTCTGCTTTCCTGTCCACGCGCATAGCATGCTGTTGGAAACAAGTCCAAAGCATTCTTACTTTATGTTTATTTAGGCAAAAATCATGAAAATTCTCAAATTAAACTTGAGTTATAAAGCAATATAACAGGTGAGAAAACTGCATGGTGCCCACATACACCGTCTTCCATCTTCAGTTAGGTGGAGAACCCGTCTCCACACCAGTTTAAGGCCATTGCCCCAAGGTCAGACGCACTTCCATGTTTTTGATCTGTTCCAACTGCCCACCCCTCCTAAGGCACTCTACTTCTTTACTTGGGCTCAATAATCTCTTGCAATAGCTACACAGAACTCACAGGCAGGACTTCCGATTATGAGGGGTTATCAGGGAGGTTATTGCTCTGGTCCTCCGACTCTCAGCCTTAAGGTTGCTTGGCCTCTCTCTGTCTCTGGCCAGTAAACCCAGCTGCCACTCTGCCTGACTGCCATGTCGTCTCAGCAAGTCTTCTCTGCTCTGTCTCAAGATCACTGTTCCATTGCCCCTGCTGCCTCTGCCATTTCAGACAAGGCTCTCACGCAAGCTCCGCTGGCACACGTCTCCCTGTTTCGATGGTGGACTCCCTTATCCAGTGGAGGGCAAAGCTGACCAGTAGCACACTTAGCGTCAGCTACCGCTAATTTGCTGGGGTCTTTATGGCCTCGTGCGGGTGCCTGCCAACCACTGAAAAACGAGATACACTGGTAGTTATTCAGTCCCTGAAACAAAGATCCTTCTCCAACCAAAACCAGAGTCGCCGCCATCAAGTAGATTCCAGCTTACTATATGATATAGGACAGAATAGAACTGCCCCTATGTATTTCTAAGACAGTAAATGAGTACAGGAGTAGAAAGCCTTGGCTTTCATTGGAAGAGAAAACTGCTGACCTTGGCTTTAGTAGCCCACAGCATAACCATTACACCATCAGGCCTCATACCTGCCAACCAGTTAAAATAGATAGATTGGTAGATGACTCAAGTTAAAAAGGAAAACAGCTGGAGGGAGTAGGATTTCCAAAGTTGATCATCAGCATCTGTAGTCTGATTCTATTGATGGGTGAGTTTGAAAAATCACAAAGTTCGAAGCTTGGTGCAATTAGAAATATGGTCTGAGGATACTTGTTAAAAAATGGGACCCATAAAGAAAAGTACAGCGCCTTTGAGCTCAGTCATACTGTTACTGAACAGCAAATATTATATTTTTAGGAATCTCCCTTGTGCCGAGAATTGTGTAAACTGGATATAGGACATAACCCTGGTAACAGAAAACAACTGTAATACCAATGAACTTGCAACAGTAGACACACATAAAGAGCATGGTGGTGACATAGAAAAAGGAGGGGTTCACTGGAAATGTAAAGGTCGGGCAAGATTTCACAAACTTTATGAAGGTCCTTGAAAAACTAAGGATAGGAGAGCAAACAACTGATTGGAGGGGGCGGTGAGTACCTCGTGCAAAACCACAGAAATGTGTGAAACCTTCTGGACTCAGCATTAGAACAGGAAAGTAGGAGAGAGCCAGCGCTCAGAGATGAGGGTGAAAGAAAAAGCTCGAACGTCAATAGGCCAAGTAAGATGACCTTTAGGAAATCAGAGGTGAATTAGAATAAACCATAACAACACCAAGTGCAGTGATTTAGCTCTTGGCTGTTAACCAAAAGACTGGCTGTTCAAACTCGCCAGTCACTCTGCAAGAGAAAGCTGTAGCTGTCCACTTCTGTAAACATCACAGCCTTGGACCCTTATGGGGCACTTCTAGCCTGTTGTACAGGGTTGGTGTTATGAGTTGGAATCAACCCTCAAGCAATGGGTTGATGGGGTTGTGAAGTTACCATCATGGCGGTTTAAATACAGGTGGGAGGGCAGGAATTCTTCTACAGAGAGGCCACCAACAAATATGAGGAACTCGTAAGTTCTCTCGTGTGGTAATGTGAGTCTCCAGAAAAGCCTTAGATTGAATGTGTCTCCTTCTGTGCCTAAAGAAGAAGTGAATCCCGGAGGCAAGTTAAATACAGAAAATTTTCATCTTTGATGACAATCTGAGGGAAAAGTGCATTATCCCCTTTTATAGGAAAGGGAGTTATTATAGGAAAGATGCTGTGGCTTTAGGCACCACAACAGTAATAATTGGCTCACAGAAGGATCTCCAATGCAAGTGAAACCCATTGGGTGGAAGGTGTCTGAAAAACAGGATATTTGTAGGTCTCTGGGTGCTTTCCCGCAGATGATTAATTTCAAAAGTGGTTCAACCTGGCGGACACCCCATACTGAGCAATGCAAGTTATTACCACCAGCAATGGAACCCTTGACCTGTGTGCTGGTGAAGCGAACCACTCAGAGAGGCACGCACCTCTGGAATAGCCCTGACCGAAATATGTGACCCTGCCCATGGGAGACACTCGGCCCTCCTGGTCTTTTCAAAATGTGTCAGTGATCCGAACGACAAAGAGAGGGTGAGGAACTGTGCCAGATTAAATGAAGCCAAAGGGGTTTGAAAAATAATCATGACACTTCAATTGGGTGCTGTAAAGGGAAAACAAAAATCCTGTAAAGGACATTATTAAGACAATTGGTGAAATTTCATTTTAGAGTAGCTTTTAGATCACAGTAGTCCATCAAAAATAAATTTACTGAATTTGATCAGATGGTCGTGTAATAGCATATCTTGTGCTTAGGGGCACATGCTGAAACATTTGCAGGTCAGGCTGTGTGTGTGCGTGTGTGCATGCATGTGAGAGAAGGACAAAGTTGATGTGTTCAAATAGTAATCATGGGTGAATACCAGTAATGGATAAACAGATGCTTATTGCACTTTTTCAGGAGGTTTTATTTTTTCACAAAATTTTAGAAACTTGAATCCTCCAAACTCAAAGTAAATCACACAAAAAATCCCAAAATCAACAATGGTTCTTGGGAGAATTAAAAAGACAGTTTTCCTTTTTCTGGAAATTGAATCTTATTATTAAATACATTGACATTTTAAAAAAAGTGTAGGAGCAATTAGAGAAGAAGACCTGTGTGGTGAAAGAACAATTGTTCCAGGGCTCTAAGAGCCCCAGGTGAGTCTTCGAAGTCCTCAGGTATACATACGTAAGCATATTTTTTACAATGGGTATTTGTTACAACATAGATTCTGATTTCATATATATAGGGTGGAAATGCAAATCCTCAACTAGGGTATGACCTGGAGTACACCAGTTTGAGCCCAGCTTTTGAGAAGCAAACAACCTTGTTATTTACTATTCAATGCACAGGCATCCCCATAAAATATTACTCGTTCTCCACATACTGCAATTACATGTCACCTATTAGGTAAAAAGTACAGCAACCCTGTAAATAGGCAATATATTCAAACCATCTGTGTACTGTTTCTTTGTAGAAAGATACATTGCATTAAAATTCATAGTTTAATGAAATTGAATTTTCTATAGGAAATTAGTTGTCAATGATTCCACTTTAATATTTTCATCATATATTGTTTATCTGGCCATATCTGTATTAGTTGTTTACAGATTGTCAATATCAGCTATACCACCAAATTTGTGTGATGAACCTTGTGACGCGTTCTCTATGTCATGGATGTGTCCAATTTCATGTATATAATTTAATCGGTAATTTATTTTAAAAAGGGGAAAAATCACAAGATTGGATATATAGTCCCCTCCCCCCTGAAGGGGACAAATAACAGAAATGTGGGTGAAGGGAGACGACAGACAGTGTAAGATACAAAACAATACTAATACACCATTGATCAAGGATTCACGAGAATGGAAGGATGGGGGAGGGAGGGGGGAAAAAAGAGCTTATCCAAAGGCTCAAGTAGAAAATGTTTTCAAAATGATGATGGCAAGGTATGTACAAATCTGCTTGATACAACTGATGTAGGGAATGTTATAAGAGCTGTAAGAGCCCCCAAAAATTATTTTTAAAAGGAAAATTTTCAGAACAAATTATTTTGTAAAGTTATCCTGAAATATCACTGGATATTGGGAGAAAAACTCATGAAAATTCTTTAGAAATCACTTTTCTGGGACCTAAGCAGTAAATTATTTTCCCTTCCAAAGATTAATTAATTCTTATCTCCTATGCCAGAGTCTAACGAATGCTCTAAAGGTTCATTTCCTTGTAAGCATGTCATTTTCCTATCTGATTATTTTATGTCTAGCTGAGAGTCTTTGATGCTGTCTGTGACAGAGCTCGAAGACTTTAATTGAGTATTTTGTTCAAGTATCTGCGTAGTTCAAATACTGCTTTCTAAGGAAACATCTGACCTGCACACTGGTGCATATGAAGTATGTATTCAAGTCAGCACTGAATTTCAAGGTTGGGAAAAGTTTTTTGTATAATTTTGTTTAGCCAGAAAATAAGACCCCAAATAGGTTATGGGTCCCTGAAGGTTGACCGTGGCAACAGGAAAAGTGCCCAAAGGGATTTGTGCAGCACGCTATTTGCAACCTTGACTTTGACATTCTCATATTCCCCTTGTTCTCTAACAGTTTCTCCTTAAACTTTAAATTGTTTTCCCTCTTTATTCAGTTTTGGTGCATTCTTTTCTGCTCATCAATTGGACATTATACTACTGTCCTCTGATGTTGTAATGTTCAAACCTCTTCAGAGTCTAAATTCTTCATGATAAACCCCTAATCACTACCTATCATGCCTCCAAATATTGTAATTTTTCATCTTTGTAGCTCAGTGTTGTGACCTTAAATCCCACCGACAAAAACTATATTTAAATTACCTATAAGTAATACTATTGAATATCATGTGATTTTTGTTTCTTTTTGGTCTTGCCTTGTAACAACAGAAAACACTTACTAAACCCTACTCCAACCACCACTTTCTATTCTACAAGTCAAAAGTGAGAGACCAGAAAGGTGTGAAGATACACTGATCAAGCCTGGATATAAGACTTCCACCCTGATTTCTTGGGCTTCTGCTTTTAGTTTTCTTTTAACTTCTTCCTCCCTCTTAACCCAACCACTATAATTCCATCTTCTTTGTTGTCCTTTTTGGTTGCTAGGTGTCAAAGCTTGTGTAGACAGACTCTCATCACTCAACGTGTAGTGCATCGGCAGTGGCCTCATGGCTTATGCAGGCAGGATCTTGGGTTATACCCGAGTGAATCAGAATGTATATTTTAATACAATGATCTGTTTGTGTTCTATTGTTAGGAAAGCACTGGTCTCTATACAGATCGCTTTCAGATACCCAATAGATACTGTCTTCGTCTCCGTAGATTCCACACTTTCATTGTATTCATCCACTCTGCTGGCATTGAGTTTATTCTGACTCATCGAAATCCTCTAAGACGACAGACTAGAACTGCCCGGTATGTTCTAGTTTTAACCTTACATGCAGCACCCCCAGAAGCCGCAATGATTCGAACAGTTTGCGGCAGTGGGGATCTGTGGAGCACCTCGTGGAGGCATTCAAAAGCAGGTAACCATTGTGAGGCTGAAGGTGCCTCTCACCCAGTCCTGACATTTCAGTCACCTCATATACATGTGAACGCTGAACTATGAATAAGGAAGACTGCAGAAGAACTGATGCTTTTGAACTGCCGTGTTGTGCAGAATATTAAGTACACGATGAACTGCTAGAAGAATAAACAAATCTGTTTTGGAAGAAAGTATAGCCGTAGTGTTCCTTGAAATGATAATATCGAGATTACATTTCATGCCATTTCAACATGTTTTCGAGAAGGACCGTGTCTGGAGAAGAGCATGATGCTGCGTCAAGTAGAGGGTCAAGAGGAAGACTGCCAGCAAGACAAATCGCCACTGTGGTTGTAACAATGGGTTCAGAAAATGACTGTGAGGATGTCACAGGATCTCCATGAGTCAGACCACTTTGATGGCACCTACCAACAAGAAGCCAACATTATAATTAAGAATAGAAAGGAGTGCTTCTCATTTTAGTTCTGTCACATGCCAGGTTGAAGAATTTGATCGTTGAAATAAATACTTCTAAGTCGAAAAACCATCTGCCCCAAGTTATCCCAGAGTGTCCTGCTTTATTCTTAATTATATATGCCCTACCTATTAATACTTTCATTTTAGTCTGAAAAGTACCCCAATTTAAATTATATATAATCGCTTTCTACTTTCCAGGAATAATTATGCACTAATAATAATTTTAGACTCAAGTCCCTTCTTATATCAGATCTTTGCGGAATTACACACTTCTTTTTACACATTTATATTGCAGCAGTAGATTCTTATATGGAGGATTAAACAGTCTGCTTTTCCTCAGAATTTCAAGACAGAAATAATGTATTATTATTTTGATTGCAACAAATTAAGATACCCTAATGTTTTCTTAAAAACTTGTATTCTAGTAATACATAAAGTTATTTCAAAACAACAACAACAATAAACTTGGGAACTCTTGGGTTCACGAGAACCCAAGAAAAGATGTAAAGGCTCAGCTTGTCGTTCTGTACTTTGGTAACTGGAAAGAGGATCCGAAACAGCTTTAGTGACTGAATAGATAACTTTATCTTTTCCATGTACAGTTCATGATTCATTACTGTTGCTCACTCATGGTTCAGTTGTTTATGACTCTGCTTCCCACCGCCGAGAATCTGTTTCTACATCACTTTCAATTTGTCTCCCCACCAGAGTGGAAATCCGCCTCCTCTGCGGAGCGGCTGCTGGTTTCAAATTGCTGACCGCAAGACCCAGTAGTTGCTTGTGCACACTCAGGAGGTTGGATTAGAGAAAGCCTTACTTTTCAATCTGACCCCTTTTGTATTTTTTAATTAAATAATAATAATATACTAAGAGAAATAATTTGGCTTTGAAAAATATTAATTTATGTAGACATTTGAAACTAAATCTAAGTACAAATTCCTTCCAATTTTGGCCATCTGCTCTTTCAGCCGTGTGGACCACATGCCACTTGACGGCCATTGCTTGTGGTTTTCCTTTACCAAGCTTTTCAACAAAGAAGCTCAACTTAGAGGAAGCACTTCTGCTTTTTCACTCCTATTTCATTGGATATATTAATATTTATACAGCATGTGACTGGTATAAATTAGAAATAAACAAATTGGTTTTACAAGCAAAAGCCTCAATTGACAAGAGCAGAAATAAAGTAGAGAACCCAGAAGTGGTTGGCTAAGGATCAGGTTCATCATAAGGTAAAAAATCGAAAATGCTGGTTGGTAAGTTTGCTAAGTGGGTACCAGAGAGATTACCTTAAATATGAATATCTGGCATTGTTGTGTGGATGGGGATTTTTTACTCCCGTAACGTGCTACGGTCTCAGAATCGCAGACTTCAGTGTTGTGAGGAGCTGGCATCGACTCGATAGCAGTGAGTTTGGTTTGGGTTTGGTGATATTATTTATGATATCTTAGTGCAAAGGTTTAAGTGAAAGGATTTAATTATTTGGTTGCTTCATAAGTATCCTTAGAGTTCTTCAGACATCTGTGGTTGTGTTAAATTGTTGCTGTTTATTTTACTTTAGGAATTTCTCTTAATTAAGAAAAATATGTATAATTACTCTTAACTGTCATTAGATTTTCAGGAGAAAGATGTCGCCGGCTCTTCTGTGCAGATGTGCGGTCTTGGCGGCCTACGGGGTAGTTCTGCGCTGCGCTGTGGGGTTCCTTTGCGTTGGAATCAACTCCACAACAAGTTTGGGTTTGAATGTTATGAAATGTATTGGTCTTGTTTTTTATCTTAAAGGTGTCAGAAAAAATTATAATGGATTACTATGAGAAGTACAAACTTAGAGTGAGTGAACTGGAAGCTTTTAATATGGTAAATTTTATTTCTATTGATTAAATTGGACATATCACTAGACCAGAGTAATACCCTATTAACTGCCACTGTGGGGCCAGCCCATGTGCGTAGTTATTCCATGACCATGGTTTTAGGAAAAGCTGTTTGGAGAGCCTCCTCGTTTAGAACCACACTACCGTAGGTGCTAGTTACATAGTAAAGAAACCACATGGTATCTTTCCCATGAGAGTCTCTCACGGTCACGGAAAGAAGTTTGAAGTTCTTTGAACACATGCTGTCCTTGAAGCAGTCATTTCACAAGCATGCCTCCTAATGAATTTCATTCTTGATGCCCTTGAAATAAAGCTTCCTACCCACATAGGTATGATTGATTGAACCTCAAAGTTCTGGAAAGGACATTCTTTCCCGATTACTATTCTTTTTTTAAAAAAATTAACCTTTTCATCTGTGCAGTATTCACTTTCTGAAAATGTACAATGCATGTTAGACATTTGGCCTAAAATGAGCTTTCTTAGATAAAATTTCCTTAAACAAAAGTGCTAAAGAAATAAGCTAGTCTCCCCCCACCCCCACTCCCAAGTGACCACCCTCTCTTTCTTCTCTTCTTTCTTTTAGTTGAAAGTTGTTTTGGCTCCTTGTATCGAAACATTGATTCTTCTAGATCGACTCTGCTACCTAAAAGAGCAGGTAAATATATTATTTTAAAAGGCATAATAATATCTTTAGTAAATTCTATAATATGTATCCACTTATCTCTAAAATAATTTTCTTTCAAAGAGAACAAGAAAAGTCATATTTCTTGTTGCATTTTTAAAATCGAACTGAACATTCCATCTTTTTGAAACACTTAAACGTTTGTGCAGCAGGTGCTTCAGCAACGCTGCTATAGTAGTTTATGTTTCTTTAATTGTTTGGTAGTTACGATTCTGTAGGCCGGCAGCACAAAGCACCATATTCTAAGCTATTATATAACTACAATTAATAAAGGCCAGAAAAAGATATCATGTATACATTTAACTTAGTAAGAACTTTCTGTTTTATTCACTTTTTGGTTTTTGCATACTTGTGCTTTGCAGTACAGAAACTTCTTTCTGAATAATGAAGATTGCTTCTGTATTTCTTAGAATAAATTTTGCCTATTTTTTGTATGTTTAACAGGCAAAATATTTTTTTGGTTACTGTTAGGAAAGACATTTCTTTCATCTTCTACTTTGAGCTGTGGTCAAAATAAAGTTTTGTGAGCTGTTTAAATTAAACTCACTTGTGGGTACCATTCATTGTAACAAATTTTCTTTATTATATGGGAAGTATTATGTTCTTTTCAATAGGTTACTGGGAACAAATAACTTATAATGATGTCTGCTTTTATTTTAACTGGTATTTTTATATAGAGAGGCAATTTTTTAAAACATTTAAATTAAGATCTATTTGCCTCAGCTGCCTGCTAACTAGTCACTGAAGTGTAAGGCCTCCCTGACTGAGTATTCACATTACTTTTCAAAACAATTTCCATTGACCGAAGGACAATAGGTAGGTAAAGTGGTGTATATATAAAGATTGGAATTGAAGTACTAGAACTAATATAAATTTTAATATTGATTATTTTTATTATAAAGTGGAAATATATTTGTGGTAGCAGAGTAAAGAGAATAGAAGAATATAAAATAATAAAATTATAAGTAGCTATAATCACAACATGCAGTATTAACTTATATTAATTTTTGCTATATTTTAATACTTCTAATACACGTATATTTTATTTATATATGTGCACATTATTCATATTTTAAGTTGCAATCCAATTATACTATTTTGTATCTAATGTGTTCCATATGTTTTTAGAATTTTGCTACCTCATTAAATTAATGGTTATAAACATAAAATTTTATAGTTTTATGATAAAACATGAATACAAAAGAAAAATTTACTACTGTAAGAAAAGTATATTTTCTATAAAATATATACTTCTATAATATAGTCTACGGCCTTTGTTGAAAGACTTGATAAAGGAAAATCACCATTAAATTCATTAAATGTATTCATAACCAGAATAGTTTAATCATATAATCTGATCTAAGTAATTCTCAATCGTTTCCGGCCACTGCCATTATTCACTATTATAGCGAGCTATTTACCTTGCAGCTCACTGGCTGTGGACAGTGTCAACTCTTAAAGGTCAGAGTGCCTCAGCAAAGGAGGGGCCGCTAGCTACGTGTACCGGTGTACACATCAGCAGGCAGTTTTTCAGAATGTCCTTTCCAGCAGCCGGAAATCCCTGAAAGAAACTCCTCCTTCCCTTGCTTGGTGTAGGGAAGCATTTGGGTTGAGGGGCATAAGAAATACCTCAGGCGGTAGAGCAGAGTACTTTGTTGTCAGTGTTCATTGTCGTCCAGAAGGAATCGCTCTTAGAGAGCTTGTTGTTGCCACAGTTTCATGGTACACTGACTCGTCCCTCTCTCCTTCAGTAATGCCGCCTATCTAAATCACGTGTCGATTTGCAGGAAGACGTTGCATGGTGCACGCTGGTGAAGTTGTTTGATCCGGTGACATCTCCCAGGTGTTATGCCATTTTTGCACTCAAGAAGCAGCAGTGATTCGAGTTGAAGCCAGGCACTCCCTACTAATGGATAGAGCCCTGTTTTCTACGTATTATGCCATGACATGTAAATATTTTAATCATTACATTTTTAAAATAAAACAATAACTAAAAAGATAATGCCAAGTCATTTTTGCATTAAAAGCACATGTTAATAAAAGAGAAAGTAGTCACACTGCTTTAAAAGGGCCGACCTGCTGTACTGGGTTATCACGTCAGTGTTACTGGTAGTTGCCGTCAGTCACTGCCCACTCTTGGTGATCTCAGCTCTGCACAGTAGGACGAAACTTTTTAGCGCTTCCAAGGCTGCTTTTGGAAGTAGTTCATCCAGGCCCCATTTCCAAAGTGCTCTGGGTGGGTGTGAACAGCCAACATTTCGATGAGTCGTTCAACCACAGATAGGGAATTGTAAATGTGAGTCCCAGGGGGCAGTGGTGGCTCAGTGGTAGAACCGTCATGTAGGAGACCCAGATTCAGTGCGGCCAGTGTACCGCATGCACAGCCACTACCTTGTGCCGTGCTGTTGCAGTGCTTCCACACTCAGACAGGCTAGGAAGAAGGACCTATGGACTCCACACAGCAGCCAGGGAAAACCCTCACAACTGCCCAGTCTGCAAATCATACCCAGGAACGAAGCAAGATATAACACATGCCGATATAAAGCACATTTACACGGTGTTTTGTAAGTTAACTCAAGCCAAACCCAGAGTTATTGAGTCAAATTCCAACTCCTAGTGAACCTATAGACAGAGTAGAACTACCCTGAGGTTTCCGTGACTTTAAACCTTTACAGGAGTATGTAACCCAACTGTCTCCCACAGAGCAGCTCATGGATTGAAACATGTGGCCTGTAGTAAGCTGGTCAATGCTAACCAGACGATTACAGAGCATAGAGTCAGATTCTCTACCCTTAAGGAGCTCATTTCCTTTGGAGAAAGACTTCAGCAATATCTTAAGAATGAGATATTCACTTATTCCCAAGGTTGGTTGGGACTATTCATACTAAAATAAAGTGATGTGCTGGCACTTATTAAAATTATCTTGATCTCTATAAAAAGCTTATTTGTATAAAGTGTGTTGAGTAAGTGTGTTAAGGCCAGCGTTCTCCCCATTGCAATACAGATTTCTTTCATCAGCAGAAAACTGACATTTCTGAAGAGCACAGAAATGATTGAGAGGTGGGATAATGCAGTAAATGTGGTTTTGTTTTTATAGGTAGTCTTAGAAACAAGGATGTGGACACATCATCTCACAGAGTTTGAATATATTATCAGGAGCAATTAGGCCCTGAAGAAGAACATCAGGCTTGGCAAAGTAGATGGGCAGCAAAGACGAAGACCCTCAACAAGACAGGGGACACAGGGGCTACAGCAATGGGTTCAGACATAACAGTTGTGAAGAGGGCACCAGATTGGACAGTGTCTTTCTGTTGTACACGGGGTTTCCATGAGTCGGAACCAACTCAACATTACCCAAAACAACACTCACACAGGAGAAAATAGTGGTTTGCTTTGGGTTGTGATATGGAGTTTGCAGCCAATCTATATGTGAATTATCAGGTAATTTACACAGCCAGTATCACTACTGTAAATACAAAACATTGTGTAACATTTTTTCTTCTTGAAAATTATAAGCATATTTAGAAGCAGAGAGTTGAGTGTAATGAATCCCCATGTACTCCACGCAAATTTCATTGATTATGAACTCACAACCAGTCTTGTGTTATCTATCTATAAACACTTGGGTGCACATACACACAAACTCATTCAGACCCACCATCTTTGGAGTATTTTCAACCAAATCTAAGTCAGTCTTATAAATACTTTTCTTTATAACCATCTGTTACTCATCTTCATTTCCCTAATTACCACAAGATAAAAAGTCTGAGGTTGATATCTCTCCTAACTTGCCTTTAATATATAACAGATTTACTCTGTCATTTCATAGCATTTTCATTGTTTTAAGAAACCTGCAGAATTTTCCAGCTCTGAGTTTATCTGGTTGTGCCGCTGTTGTTGCCATACTTAGAGTTTCCACTGGCTAATTTTCAGAGAGTGATCACCAAGACTTCCTTAGTCTAGAATCGCTGCTGAGACTTGTCCATGGGCAACTCGGCTAGCACCTCCTCAAGAATTACAACACCCAGCATGACAAATTTGTTAAGTAAACTGAGGCACAAAACGAGAAGAGACGGACCATACTCGCCAAGGACTGATTAAAAAGCAGGCTTTATTGGAGACAAGCAGACGGGTTCAACAGCCTACAGTAAAGTGAAGCTGTGGAAGCCACGCCCAGGGAAGCGCTTGAGGGTTTTTTTATACGACACCCCCTCCCCCCCTCCCCCCCCCCCGTTGAAGCTTCTGGAGAGTTAGGCACTTTCCACTGACGGTAGGTGCAGTCTTGCTCAGTAGGGTGTACATGACTGTTTGCTCACTGTGCCAGGTCAGCCTGTCTGGTTCTAGGAACAATGAAATGGGCCTGTGCTCTCAGAGGGTGCAGCTGCTCACAGAGCCAGCCCGTCTCTGGGAAACTCAGTCTGGGGGAAGGGCATCCATGCTTTTACCAGACAAGTAATGGTGACAGATACTTACTAGACTGTGGACTGCCAAAAGAGCAAATAAATCAATCTTATGTTGGGGTACGGGGGGAGGGGGGCTCAACACTCAAACGGGTTCTCAGGAGTGACACTGCAATTGTGGAAAATAATAGAGCCTGACAGGGCTCCTCGTCCCATGTCAGGAATGAGAGTGAATATATTTTCCAATGGGTATAATATATATAATGGGGCTTACCGATCTTTCATCAGGCGTGCATGTCATACAGCTAACATATTACATTGATAATAGTAATATCATAACTGAGAAACATAATTAACCAGCAATGAGATGAGTCTTGACCTAGTATTAGATGACCTCAAATCCCCGGAGCCCTCCCCAGGGCTAGTACTCTCTGGTCAGTGTCAGTAAGAGTTGCCAAAACAGTTTGCTACATTTTATGTGGGTTGGCTATAGAACCTGATTGCTCTCATCTACAGATAACCTTTGGGCGTAGTGAAGAAGCCAGACACAGAAATGATTCTTCTATTATGGTAGCTCCTTTAAGACTGCTCCTTAGTAGAGGGCTATGGGGGGTGGGGGGCCATTATTCCACCTGGAGAATATGTATTTGAAAACATTTCTATTGGGAACAATGGGAGTGAAAAATAAGGTCAAATGCTTTTTACCAAGTCCTCAGTTTACCAGTCATAGGCGGGATAGTCAGATGATCAGAATGTTCTTTAGAAATGAGGCATGCGTTGGCCCTTTGACTCTGTGCACACCATCAGGAAAAACTCATTCCTGGGAAATGCAACATGTGGGTTAAGCACAGGCCAACAGAAGGGAGGGAATCCTCAGTCAGATGGATTGACAAAACAGCTGAAACGGTGAACTCAGGTTGCCTGTGATGAAGATGGTGGAGGACATGGTGAAGGTTTGTTGGGTTGTAATTGAATCACTGGTCAAAACCAACGTAACAGCAACTAGCAACTGTCATGGTGCCATTCAGGATGGCTAAAGAGGACCCAGGGTGGCACAGTGGTTAAGCGCTCGGCTGCCAGCTGCAGTGCTAACCCACTCTGGGAAAGATGGGGCGGGCGTGTGGCTTCTGTAAAGATGCTCGTCCACGAAAGCCTCCGGGCAGTTCTCTGCCCTGTGAATCAAAATCAGCTTGATGGCCACACATTTGGTTTGGGTTTCTCGCAAATGTTACCTATAAACTGATAATTGGATCGAGAAACTTGATTGGATTCAATTGTTTCATTTTCATTTTAGTAAAAATACTTTAAAATAGGTACTTCATATTGTAGGTAGTCTCTTACTGGTCTGTTTTACTTCTTTGGGTTCCAATAGCCATTGCAATGACTACACAAATCACAGACAAAATGCATGAATAACGGGTTTATTTCTAAAACTAACAAATTGTTATACCAGTGAGAAATACTCAGCACTGGTTATGGGGACATGTTACAAAGTTTCAGGTCTGCTAATAAATGTTCAAAGTGGATACCACACATCCTAAGCCTTAACCCAAAAACATTCCGCTCAAGCTCATGGATCAACAAACGCAGCTCCCTGAATTAAGTGCTGAAAGCTGCCCACTCCAGGAAGCATCAGGGCACTGGACTCCCCTGCTGTGAATCAGCAGGTCCAACTTCCCAATTAGGTAAGTACCCAGAGGCAATCCACTCCACAAGCCAGCCTCTGGAGAAAAGCACTCAGCTTTGCTCGCTGTGGGTTGCAAAATCCATCCCTGGGATCTGTGCTCTGGTTGCTGCCTGGTTCTGCTGTTGCCCCTCTGATGTTGTCCAGCAAGTTCACGGGCACACATCTTGGGTCCAGAGGATGCTCTCCACACCTGCTTCTTTCTGGTAATGAGATCCCTCCTCCTGTTTCGCATACACAGCAAGATGCCACCCCAGGAAATCCTGTTCTCAGTTACTCAGCTGTGATCCTTTCAGTAGCTTCCCCACCTTCTTAGCAGACTTGTGCAGGGAAATGTTTTAAACAAGTTGCCAACTTTGGCGTGAAGAGCCATATGAAATGATTCACCGCTCCTCCATTGTGTCACATCAGAATGCACCAAATATTTGGCTGTCCCACACTTAGGGATCAATCAGTGGCTTCGGTTGTGAGCCTAATTTATCCAGCATAAAATTTCACATTAACCTTTCTCTTAATAGTGTTACCAGTCATTAGTAGTGATTAAAAACAAGAAGAAAGGAAGGAAAGAAATTTACACTATGATTTAATTTGCCATAATCTTACTAATTACCTGAGAATCCTTCCCTGCTTTCAATTTAGCTGCTGCATTTGATCTTACTAAATTGCCTTTTTTATTTTCACCCTGTCATTTCATTTCCTCAAATGGTTTGCTAGATGAGTAGCTACCTCATGAGAAGCAGCAGAAAATTTTTTCAGCCTACTTTTCCTTCTTAATTTTCCCTCTAGGTACTTTTTTGAACTCCTTCCTTGCTGCCCAGCTATTTATATAATCTTAATTTTTTTTATTAATAAATCTTTTTATTGGGGCTCATACAACTCTTATCACAATCCATACATACATCAATTGAGCAAAGCACCCTTATACATTCGTTGCACTCGTCATTCTTAAAATTCATCTTCTACTTGGGTTCCTGGAATCAGCTCGGTTTCCCTTTTTCTTTCCCTCCCCCCCCTCCCCGGTCCCCCTTTCCCCCTGGTCCCTTGATAGTTTATAAATAATTATTATACCTTATCTTACACTGCCCAGCGTCTCCCCTCACCCACCTTCCCATTGCGCATCTCCCAGAGAGGAGGTTACACATAGATCTCCAAGATCGGTTCTCCCTTTCTACACCCCCTTCCCTCCAGGTGACGCCACTCCCACTACTGGTGTTGAGGGTTTCGTCTGCCCTAGATTCCCTGTGTTTCCAGATCCCTACTGCACCGCTGTACATCCTCTGGTATAACCAGGTCCGCAAGGTAGAATTGGGGTCATGATAATTGGGAGGGGAGGAAGCGTTCAGGAACCAGAGGAAGGTTTTGAGTTTCATTGTTGTTATACTGAACCCTGAGTGACTCATCTCCTCCCCACTACCCCTCTGAATGGGATGTCCAGCTGTCCACAGATGGGCCTTGGGTCCCCATCACGCACTCTCCCTCATTCACGGTGATGTGATTCCCACCCCCACCCCACCCCTGCCTTTGTTGTTTGAGACCTGGTCTCCTCTGCCCTTCACAATCACCCATATTGGTGTGCTGCTTCCATGTGGGCTTTGTTGCTTCTGGGCTAGATGGCCGCTTGTTTGCTTTCAAGCCTTTAAGTCCCCAGACACTATATCTCTCAGTAGTCGGGTACCATCATCCTTCCTCACCACACTTGCTTATGCACACCTTCGTCTTCAGCAATTATGTGAGGAAGGTGATCACACAATGATTGTTTTTGTTCCTTGGTGTCTGCTACATGGTCCATTCAACACCTTGTATTCGTTTAGGCCATGTGCTTCTTCTCTGTGGGCTTTGTTGCTTCTGAGATAGATGACTGTTTGTTTGCCTTCAAGCCTTTAAGACCTATAATCTTAATTTTTATCATGACTTTAAGTATGATTTTATACTTAATGCACTATTTAATGAGTTGTAATTGTTTCAGAACCAAGTAAACTTTATAGTAACCTGTTTTAAAATTATCAGAAATTGCATTGTCAATAACTATTTTTGTTAATCAGAGACAAAATTGTGACTCGCATTTCTAATAAGCATGAAACATGTATTATCACAACAAGACAATACAACAAAAGTGGGAAAAATAGAATATTCTAGTAGACCTGTACATATGAATTACCAATACACTGTTTGATAATTTTCATAAAAACTACTGCTTGAAATTTTGTTTTACAGTTTAGGTAAAGAAAATTGACCAGCACCAATCTTGACATTTACTTTCTTGATAAACTAAAACAAGGCCATTAGCATCACAGAGCCTCCGCTATAAAATGGAGTTTGATTTAATACTTAATCAACATTTATTTAATGATAACTATATGCCAGAGATTATTCTAGATCCTAGGCATAGGAGACAAAATATGATCCAGTCCTCAATGAGCTCACAGTCCAATAAGGAAGACAAACAATAAAATTAATAATTACAATACAGCCTGTGTTAGGTCGGGTTGACTAGAGAAAGAATCCAGAGACACTCATATATGTATAAGAAAGAACTTTATTTCAATAAGTCATATATCAAGATAACATCCCGGCTTAGTTCAGCTTAAGTCCATATGTCCAATACTAGTCCATAAGTCTGATACTAGTCCATAAGTCTCCATTCAGACTCAAGCAGCTATATGCAATGATGCAGAATGCAGGAAGTTCGTAGGCTGGTGGGTGAAAAGTCTTGCAGATCCAATTGTGGTGGAAGCATCACAGGGTGCTGGCAGGTCTTCGAGTGGCTCCTCCACAGAAAAGTGAAGGCAGAGAGCCTTTTATCTCAGTGGCACCTCCAAAAGAGGTCATCAAACTGTGAATTGATTGACAGACTGACCTCCACCCATATCTTCTGACTGGTGCAAGGTTGGCACAAAAAGAAACTGTCACACACTGGAGACTCGGTGTCAGGACTGGACCAGACTGACCCTGTGACACCGAGGCAAACCACTAAAAGTGTGTGGCAGAGCAACTGTGGGAGCAGAGCAGGATCCCCCAAGGGAGTACAAAGGACAGACTCTGGGGCCAAAGCATGGTACCCCATGGGACCTGACTGAAGGACATGCCTAGAGATAAAAAAATCAGACCTTGATCTATGTACAGGTTTTTCTTTCTTTCTAAATTGTTTTTCTTTTAATTAATTTATTCTTCTATGGGTAATTGGTTTCATTTTTTTGTTGTTATCGCTGTGTTCTCACCTATCGCCTATCTTGCTATGGCTTGATTTTTGGTGCATATTATTATCTCTACAGATCTATCTAGATAAGATAGACTGGATAAATAGTCTGCAGGAGAAAACAACGGGACCAATGGTTCCGGGGGACACGGGAGACGGGTAGGAGGGGGTAAGGAGGTGGTGCTGACTAACCCAGGGACAGGGGAGCAACAAGTGATCCAAAGTCAGTGGCAAGGAGGGTGTGAGGGGCCTGGTAGGGTTTCAGCAAGGGCAAGGTAATGGAGAGAAATTACTGAAACCCAAATGAAGACTGAGCATGATAATGGAACAAGAGGAAAGTAAACAGAAATAGAGAAAAGAACTAGGTGACAAAGGGTATTTACAGGGGTCTAAAGACTTCAATGTACATATGTAAATATGTAAGAGTGTGGAGAAACAAATCTATGTGCATATATTTATAGGTTTAGTACTAAGGCAGCAGATGGACATTGGGCCTCCACTCAAGCACTTACTCAATGCAAGAACACGTTGTTCTATTAAATTGGCATTCCAGGATGAACATCTTCCCGACACGATTGCTGAAGAAAAATGTGTGCATAAGCAAATGTGGTGAAGAAAGTTAGTGGTGCCCAGCTATCAAAAGATACAGCATCTGGGGTCTTAAAGACTTGAAGACAAACAAGTAGCCATCTACCTGAGAAGCATCAAAGCCCACATGGAAGATGCACACCGGCCTGTCCGACCACAGGTGTAGAAGGGACCAGTTATCAGACATCAAAGAACTAAAAATCATATCAGTGGGTGCCCACCTTCCTGATATGATCAATGAAGACAAACATGTGTATAAGCAAATGTGGTGAACAAAGCTGATGGCTCCCGGCTATCAAAAGAAATAGCGTCTGGGTTCTTAAAGGCTCGAAGATAAACAAGTGGCCATCTATTTCAGAAGCAACAAAGCCACATGGAAGAAACACACTAGCCTGTGTGACCGCAAGCTTTCGAAGGGACCAGGTATCAAGCATCAAGGAACAAAAAATCATATCATTGTAAATGTGTGAGTACAGAGTAGAGACTCAAAGCCCATTGGCAGCCAACCAGACACCCCCTTAATGAAGGGTTGTGGGGAGATGAGCCAGGAAGGGTACAGGGTAGCAACGATGAAACATATAACTTTCCACTATCATGATCCAAATTCTACCATACAAATCTGACTAGACCAGAGGATGTACACTGGTACAGATAGCAACTGGAAAAAGGGAATCCAGGGCAGGTGATTTCTCCAGGACCAGTGGTGAGAGTGGCAATGCCTGGAGGGTGGAGAGAATGTGGGGTAGAAAGGGAGAACTGATTACAAGAATCTACGTATAGCCTCCTCCCTGGGGAATGGACAGCAGAGAAGAAGGCTGGGGGAGACATCGGACAGTGTAATATATGACAAAATAATAATAATTTATGAATGATGAAGGGTTCATGAGGGAGGGGGAGTGGGGAGGGAATGGGAAAATGAGCAGCTGATATTAAGGGTTCGAGTGGAAGGCAAATGTTTTGAGAATGATGAGGGCAACAAATGTACATATGCGCTTGACACAATGGATTGATGGATGGATAGTGATAAGAATTGTATGAGCCCCCAATAAAATGATTTAAAAGAAAAAAAACTGTCACACACCCTAACCCCTAGCATAGAGATTAAATAAGCATATAAGAAAGATCATCTAACTCAGACTTAACTAGTAAAGAAATGCTTCCCAAAAGGCCCATTAATAGACTCTAAATTGCACGAATTAGCCTTAGAGATAAGGACAAGGATTTTCTAGATATGTACAAAGTTATGACACATTCTTAAACCTATAAATTAGTTTGTAGAATTTTTATGAAGGCTTCTTGAGGTAATGGGTATTAACAATAATCATAGTATTTAATGAATACTTGCTGATTTAAAATTATAATCCACGTAGTCTGATATGAGAGTTTTATTACTTGAATTGTTCAAATAATAACTTAAGAAAAGTAAAACAGCTTACCCAAAGTCACACAGTAATAAGTGACTTTTCCTTTTACCTTATTTCAAAGCCTATTCCTTTACCATTCAACTTTGTATAGGTATACAACTTATTGTCAGCAATTACAATATCTAACTGTGCTACCCTACCCTTAATCAATGCAATTTTCCCATAACCATTAATCCCTCTTCCTCCTACTCTTAGTAGCCACTAATAAACTTTGGATTCTGTAAATTTGTCTTTTTTATGTAATTAAAGTTATAGAATATTTGTAACTTTATAATTGATTTCTTTCACTCAACATAATGTCTTTATGCTTCATCTAGATTGTAGCTTTTTTCAAGATTTCCTTTCTTCTGCTGCCTTAGTAGTATCTCATTGTACGAGTATGCGTGTGCCATATTTTGTGTATCCATTCATATGTTAATGGGCATTTAGGTTGCTTCCACCTTTGAGATATTGCAAGCAGTGCTGCATTGCACTTTGATATACAAGTCTCTATTTGAGTCTCTGCTCTCAAGCCTTTGGGATGTAGACCTAGGAATGGCATTGCTGGGTCACATGGAATTCTGATAACGTTCCACTGTTATTCATAAGGTTTTCTATGGAAAATCACTCTATTCCTTCTTTGTAGTCTGTTTTTAGTCTAGAAGTTTCACTGAAGCCTGTTCTCCTTGGGTGACCCGGCTAGTATTTTAAATACCGGTGACATAGCTTCCAGCATCACAGCAATATGCAAGTCACCAGAGGAAGCACAGCAACCCAAACTGACAGACAAGTGGTGGAGCCTGGCAGAGTTGCTGTGGTGGGCTGTGTTGTCTAGAGAAACAAAACCCGTGACTTTCATCTTTGTATAAGATAGAACAGGGCATCAAGAAGTAATTTATTATCAAAAAGACGTCTCAGCCCAGTCCTGCTCCAGTGCATTAATTAGTCTTATGCGAGCCAGAGAGCCCTTCCGACTAGGCGCTACAGAAAGGTGAAGCAGGAGGCAAGGAGGTCCCTGCCCAGGGAGTGCACAGTCACTTGGGAATATGGCCGGTGCTGACAGCTCCCAGGGTTGGCATCCCATTTGAGGCCACCCCCGGAGGTAGACACAAGTCTAAGCAAGGAGGAAGGTAAAGGGCAACAGAGTGTGGTTCCCAGTGTCGCTTCTGGTTTTTTGTTTTGTCTTGTTTTAAAGACATACTCCCAAGGAGGCATCATCAGGCTTTCACCTGATAGGTTGGACTGCACCCCACCCTTCCACCCAGACACAAGCTGACAAAATCTAACACCACAGTTGCTGGGAGTGGCAGCTGACTTGCAGGCACCTAGCAAACCCAGCAATGCAGTAATTCTGTTTTGAGGGGCATCACACAGGGGCCACGAGGACGGGACCTTTGCACTTCTACGAGCAAGTGGAGGATTCTGATGTCCCCACGTCCCCACCAGCATGTGTGATTTTCTGGGTGGTCGATATTGTCGTTTTATCATAACCATCTTAGTGGAAGTGAAATAGTATATTGTTTTGCTTTCAATTTGCATCTCTGATAGTTAATAATGTGGACTCTCTTTTCATGTGTTTAGTACCCGTTTCAATGTTCTTTTTGGTGAAATCTCTATTCAAGTTTCCTGCCCATTTTTTTTATTGGAATATTGTCATTTGTTGTGAAGTTGCTTGAGTTTTATATATATTGTAAATATTAGAATCTCATCAGACGAATGGTTTCTGAAGATATCTTCCCAATTGGTGGCTTCCCTTTTTTGGTAAAGCCATTTAATGAAGAAAAGTTTCTTATTAAGATGAAGGAATTGGGGTGGTGTGGGGAGGGGGAACAGGGCACTAACCCAGTATGGGTAGGGTTCTGTTTCTGTGTCCACAGGAAAGAGAGAGAGGAACCAGATTTCAACCTGGTGTGCCAGGCCTTGAAGACAGCATATCAGCAGTGAATTAACAGAGAGGTCTGTGAGACTGGGCCAGGCCCTATCCCAGCTACATTGACCCCCTCCCACCCCCAAAAAAAGAAATGCCCTACAGAGAACAGCACTGAAGATACAGCCTGGGAGAGTGGCAGGTCTGTCCAGACCGCACGGGAGCAAACTGAGAGAGAGAGAGAGAGAGAGAGAGAGAGAGAGAGAGAGAGAGAGAGAGAACAGCATCCTGGCCCATCAAGTTTCAATGCTGATGAAATTCCCACTTGGAGCAGCCAGTGCACTACCGGGACAGCACCAGAGACACAGTGCAGGAATTGTGCCCAGTCTGACCCCCATATACCAGAGCATAACACAAAGGGAGTGCAACGGAGCAGCAAAGGGGAGTAAAGCAATAAAGTCCCCAAGGAATTCTGAAAACAGACTTGGGGCTTGAGGGGACTGGGCTTGGCACTACATCCGAGCCAATCATAAGACATTCATAAAGGTCAGCAGACGGACCTGGAAATATTCATAGCATATATTTTTTTCTTTTTCCAAGTCAGTCTATATAAGATAGGCAGGATAAACAATCCTAAGGCGGAAACAATTGGACTGATGGCTCCTTGGGGGGACAAGGAAGAGGAGGAGGTGGCGAAAAAGGAGCGGGAACCAACAAGCCCAGTGACAAGGAAAGAGCAACGAGATCTAAACTCAATGGCCAGGAGGGCAGAGAATGCCTGGTGGGGTTCGACCAAGTGCAATGTAGCCTAGAGGCAGTACAGAGGGCCTGATGGAGGTTGACCATGATGGTGAGACAGAGAAAAGTAAAAGGAAATAGAGGAAAGAACTAGGAGGCAAAAGACATTTATAGAGGTATAAACATAGGCATGTACATATATAACTATATTAATATATAAGGATAGGGATTAGATCTATGTACAAATATTTGTAGGGTAAGTGTTAAGGTAGCAGATGGATGCTGGGCCTCTACTCAAGTCCTCCCTCAACATAAGAACACTTTGTTCTAATAATGTGGCATTCTGGGATGCTCACCTTTCCAACACAATAGCTGAAGATAAAATGGTTGCATAAGCAAATGTGGCAAAGAAAGCTGATGATGCTCAGATATTAATAGATATAGTGTCTAGGGTTTTAAAAGCTTGAAATTAAACAAGCGGCTATCTAGCAGAGAAGCAACAAAGCTCACATGGAAGAAGCACATCAACCTGTGTGATCATGAGGTGTCCATAAGATCAGGTATCAGGCATCAGAAGACCGAAAACAAAACAACTGTTTTGATGTGAACAAGGGGGGATCGGAATGGAGACCCAAAGCCTATCTGTAAACAATTGGACATCCCCTTAGAGAAGGGTCACAAGGAAGGGACAAGACATTCAAAGTGAAGTATAGCACCTATGAAACACACATTCCTCTAGTTCTTTAATGCTTCCTCCCCACTACTGCCTCCGCCTTATCATAACCCCAGTTCTATCTTACAAATCTGACTAGACACGAGCATTTACACTGGTACAGTTAAGAGCTCTAGACACACAGAATCCAGGACAGATAAACCCCTCAGGACCAATAATGAGAGTAGCGATACCATGAGGGTAGGGAAAGTGGAAGAAGGGGGAGAAAAGGGAAACTGATTGCAATGATCATCATACCCCTCCCCAGGAGGATAAGCAATAAGAGCATAGGTGAAGGGAGACAGCAGATGATGTAAAATATGAAAATAAAAATAATTTATAAATTATCAAGGTTCACAAGGGTAGGAGGGGGGAAAAAGAGGAGCTGATACCAAGAGCTCAAATAGAAAGAAAATGTTTTGGAAATGTTGATGGTATCATATGTACAAATGTGCTTGATACAATTGATGTATGGATTGTTATACAAGCTGTAAGAGCCCCCAATAAAAAGATTTATTTAAAAATATTTAAAATAAATTTTACCACCTAATTTTATTACAAAAACTTCATTAAAATGTGTTGAAAAACTCGGCTTACATATTGTATATATGGTATTTTTCTATCACACTCAATCCCACCCCCCAAAAAAAGAGTAGATACTAAGTTTGCTTATATACAACCCAAACATTTCTTGGGATACCATCTCTTGGTTTAGAGGTTTAAGATCATGGCTTCATGGGACATCCTAATTAATTGGCCTACTAATGTGTTTGATGTTTCTGTTATACTTCTATTTTGTTGTGTGATGCCTGGGGTCTTAAAAGCTTGCAAATGGCCATCCAAGGTGTGACAATTGGTCTCTAAAGCCGGAGCCACAGAGGAAGAAGGAAAACCAGGAATAAGAAGAGAATGTGGAAGATGTGACTCGTTGCCTCCATGAACAACTGCCTCCTTTCACCTTTAGACCAGAAGAACTGTATGGTATCCATCTGCCGTTACTGAATATCTTGGTCAAATACTCTCTAGAAAAATCCGGATCACTAGGGGAGAAATGAAGAACTGAGTTTCAACTTCTTATGGAATCCAGAATTCCTGAAGTCCTGGAGTGGATGGACGGCTGATACGATTGCCTTGAGAAAATGTTTAGAACACAGACCAACAATACCCACGGATGTCTCCTTAAAGCCAAACAGTAGTTGATCTAGTTTAAAAAATATAAGAAAAGTCTTCCTTGAGCATTATGCCCTTCTAAAATCCATCTTTTTTAGATCAAATGGGCAACAACAACTCCAAAGATCCGTTGAGATGCTTGCAGGTGCGCGAGGGCAGCGCCGGGCAATGTGCTCACATTACTCAGGGAGAAACAACTCACAGACGGGGAGAATGGCTGCACAGCTTGAATGTAATCAGTGTCCTGAAATGCACATCTAGAGATGGTTGGATTGGTGTAGGTTCTGCTGTGGCCATTTTTAGCAACACAAAATTATTTTTTAAATTTTATTTATTACAATGACTCTCCAGATGAAATTTGAGAGTCAAGATTTGTATCATGGCAAATCTTGTGTGTCATAAGGATTTAGAACTTTAAATCTGCACATAATGGTTAGCCATGGAACTCATTTAAGCATATGAGTCAAGGCAACCCAAATCGTTTGTAGAATAAGCAAATAATGTAACAAATTCAAAGGTTGTACTTTATTCAAACAAAAAATTACACAATATTAATTTTTGAAATAAAAATATATTTAAGCTAAAAGTTTAATGTTCCTTATGTGAGATGGGCTGGTACTCTCCCACATTCTTATCCTAGTGGGGGAAATCACTGAATCTCCAATTGCTGACAACACAATATGAATGTGTGCTATTCAGTGTCAGTTAGGCCCTCTCATGCCACTATTGTTGAAAGCACTGTAGCTGGCCATGCAGAAGCTTCCCTTAACTCCTGTCCTTCATTTCACCCTCTAGGACTGTGGGTTCAGTCCTGAGAGCATCAGGATTTAGGATTCCTAAGGATGTCTTAGGAAATACAGACTTTTGAAGGAAGACGGATTAAATAATATTATTCCAATTATTTAGGTTCATGTGAGTGAACTTCCTTTGTCTTGAGCAAGTCACTAAACTGTACACCTCCATTTTCTTATCTGTAAGAAAAACCTAAGCAGAAAGCAGTCCACAAAATTTAGAATTGAGTGAATTAATATGCGCTATTGAACTACACCAAAATATCACCAGGCAATCTGTTATTACAGAACAAGTAATTGTCTGTGGTTTAGCTGTCACAAGGGCTCTGCTTTGGCAGTCTGAGCAGTTTCTCTGAGGTAGGAAATCAAAAGAGAATATAAGATCTGAGGGTCGGCTCAAATGATTTAAGGATATTTTAAGGTGGAAAATAGACTGGTATTTGGAGAAATTCATGGCATAATAGTTTAGCATTTGTGATACACACAGACAGACAGACATGGGGGGTACTCCCCCCCAAAAAACTCAGAATTTTTCAAAGCTATGTATTTAATTTTTTTTTACAAAACAACCTTATCACCTTCAAAGTACTCTCCATTACACTTAATACATTTGTCAAATCTGCGATTCCATTCTTGGAAACATTTTTTAAACTCGTCCATTTGGATGATTGACAGCACCTCCCTTGCTATTTTCTTTACCTCTTCTAGGTCATCAAAGTATTGTCCTTTCATGTCCCTCTTCATTCATGGAAACAAAAAGAAGTCACCCAGAGTCAGATCAGGTGAGTAAGGTGCATGCGTGGGACAAGAGAATCATGCTGTTTAGGGCCAAAAAATGGCACACTGAGTTGGCTGCGTGAGCAGGTGCATTGTTGTGGTGGCAAAACTAGTCCCCATCTGCCCCAAAACAGGCCTTTTTTGGTCACACACTGCTATGCAGTCTTTTCAGAACCTCTAAGTAGAAACTGCCTGACCTGGTGGAATGAACTCCAAATGCGTGATCCCCCTCACATCAAAACAACAAATGAGCATCATCTTGATCTTTGATGTCACTTGTCGAGCATTTGGGGCAAGGTGATGATGGCGTCTTCCACTGGCTTGAATGATGTTTGCTTTGGGGTTGTAAGAATAGCATTTGTCACCAGTAATGATGTTGGAACAAAAACATCTGGGTCTCTTCAGAGTTGTTCTTTCAAAGCCCAGCTTGTTTCCAGTGGACACTCTATATGCCAGTCAGTCAGAACCCAAGGAACAAATTGTGCAGTAACCCTTCTTATTCCCAAATCTTCTGTTAAATTTTGCTGAACTCAGCTCCAAGATTGTCCAGATAACTTCCCCATCTCTTCAACAGACCTTCATTGGTCTTTGAGCATAAGTGCATAAGGGTATTTGGTTTGGTTTGGGGTTTTTTCCCCGCATTTTCATCTGTCTTGGAAGTAGACAGATGTCCAGAAAGAGTTTTGTCATCAATCAACATTTCATCTTTTATTGAAATGAGAAAACCATTCATACACTTGAGTTTTTCCCATAGCGCTGTCCTTGTAAGCTGTGTTCAACATCACAACAGTTTCTGCAGCATTTTTCTCAGCAGGAAACCAAATTTTACAGTTGCGTGCTGTTCTCTTAAATCAGCCATCACCAAAAAATGAGGTACGAATGAAACTGTTGCTGCTTTCTTTCTTTTTTAAAAAAAATAATTTTACTGGGGGCTCTCACAACTTTATCACAATCATACATCCATCCACTGTGTCAAACACATCTGTACATATGTTGCCATCATCATTCTCAAAACATTTTCTTTAAGCTTAAGCCCTTGGTACCAGCTTGTGTTAGTCTATGTGGACTAGAGAAACAAATTCATAAACACTCATATATGTATAAGAAAGAGCTTTATATAAAGAGGAATTGTACATTAAGGAAGCATCCCAACGCAGTCCAGATCAAGTCCGTAAGTCTGATATTAGCCCATATGTCCAGTACCAGTCTGTAAATTTCTCTTCAGACTCACTCAGCTCATGCAATATGCCGAATGCAGGAAGATCATAGTCCAGTGGGTGGAAAGTCTTGTAGATCCATTGGTGGTAGAAACATCTTAGCCCTGGCATGGGTCTCCATATGGCTCCTCCAGCTCCAGGGCTCTGGCTGCTGTTAGCATAGCTCCATGTGGGTGTCAACAGAAATGTTTCAGAGGGAGTGAGTGTATGTCCCACCTCCAACAAGCTACTTATCTCCTAAGTGCCTCCAAATGAGGTCATCAAGCTGTGACCTGATCACCAGGCTAAATTCCTCCCCTTCACTCATAATAGTCTCAAATTGACAACAGATTACAAACTACCACAGACCACCCCTGGTCAATTTGACACTTTCCCACAACTCCTCAACCATATAGAATGTTTAAACAAACAATAATACAATCGCATTCGTATATAACTGGATAAAACTAAAATGTATGCAATTCAAAAATCTGCCACTCTCATTTAATTATAACAAAACAAAAAATATTCTATACTTATGTGAACACCTACACCTTAATCCTATAATCCTGTGAATACATTCCAGCACCTTTGAAAGTTTGTAAGCCAACCACTTCATGCCTTTATCCACCCCATTTTGGGGATTCAATTTCTATACTGCCCACTTCCATCAACCCAGTCCTCTGAGGAGACAGTCATATTCTTTGACGTGAAGAATCTTCATTCCACTTGGAACCTTGTGAGTCCATATCCATAAGCATAATCAAATCAGGACAGGTCATCCATAAAGTCGGCAGCAACATGCACCAGTTCACAAGCTCAAATTTTTCTCTTCATCTGGTCAGGTTTTGGTCAACTCAATGTGGGCTGCCTCACTTAGCCTCACCAGGATGCCCATTTGTCACCTCACCTTTTGACCACGGGCACAGTCACAAATTCTCAACAACCCTATCCCCCTGTGTTAGGTCATGAGCTTCAGACCAATCAGCTCACTCTGGTCTTCTCCTCTAGTCCCTGTGAACCAGGTCCCTGGGTGTCAGTGGACAGGCTCAACCCGTCTCTTTATTGCTGCATTTCTCCCACTTCCACGCAACATGAGGATCCAGGTGGTTGGTCATCTAGCAAGCATTTCAGCTTGTCCACAGGCTCCCTTTAACACTCAGTCCTAGAGAGGAGTTTCTTCAGGGCTCCAGGTTTTTTCCAGCTTTGGGAAAAAAAACCACTGGTTCAAAATTCAAAAAGCCAAAGAGTTCCTTTTTCTTCAATCTGCCAAAAGCCCCCTAGGCAAGTCTCTTCACTTTTGAATGTCCTGAGCACTCAAAGCAGGGATTTATCTGTTCAGAGCCTTCCTTGCAGGCATGTCCTAAATCCATGTAAAGATTCAAATTCTAATGGCTGAAGGTAAGGCTTACAAACATTTCTATCAATCATTATATCAACAACAATAAGCAGAAGAAATCAGTATAAACAGTAGAATCAGATACTAAACTCAATACTTAAAACAGACAAGTTCAATCCTTATTTAGCTTATCTTAATCCTTATCTAAACTATTCCATTGATACAAAATATGGTCTTAGGCCTCTGACCGAATCAAGCCAGAGCCAGGCTTTCTGTCAATCATTTTGATCATCTGTAATCCATTTGCATTAAGCAGTATGGTCTCTGAGAAATTCAAGTGGCAATTTCTACCCCTGAGCTAAAAATATACAGTAATCACATTCATTTTTACAATTTCAAACAGGAATAACCTAAAATAACAACCAAACAAAATAATCAAAACTTTAACTTCCCATATTCTTTCCAGAAAACAACCCAGTAAACTGCATGGACATATCTGACCTCTGGCTAGCCAAAGAGAACACCTACCATGAGGCAGAGCTGAAACAAGCACCCAATCTCCATCTACATTCGCGGTTCTCAACCTGTGGGTCATGGCCCCTTTGGGGGTAGCACAACTCTTTCACAGGGGTCACCTAACACCATTGGAAAACACATAAGTATTTCACAATATATAATTACATATTGTTTAGTGATTAGCACTATGCTTATGTTTAATTATGCTCAAGTTGTAACAATGAAAATATATCCTACATATCAGATATTTACATTATGATTCATAACAGTAGCAAAATTTGTTATGAAGTAGCAACAGAAATTATTTTATGGTTGGGGTCACCAAAACATGAGGAACTATATTAAAGGGTCGCGGCATTAGGAAGATTGATAACCACTGATCTTCATGATTTGTTTCTCTAGTAACCCACTCCCAAGGTGCCATAATGTGTTAGTCCAGGGGAATTAGAGAAAGAAATCCAGGAAGACTCACATGTGTATATGAAGGAACTTTATACAAAGAGTAATTCTATTATGAAGGAGCTTTATACAAAGAATAATTCTATAGTAAGAAAACATCCCAGACGGGTTCAGTTCAAGTCCATAAGTCTGATAGTGGCCCATATGTCCGATACCAATCTATAAATTCCCCTTCAGACTCACGCAATACATGCAATGACATCAAATGAGGGAAGATCACAGGCCACTGTGTGGAAAGTCTTGTAGATTCAGTGGCAGTGGAAGTGTCAGTGCTGGCAGGGGTCTCCATGTGACTCCTCCAGCTCCAGGGCTCTAGCATAGCTCCTTGTGTCTTGTCACCAGGAGGACAAAGCAGAGAATGTGTCCTGCCTCCAGGCAGGAATACAGGAGTTCCCAGAATGCTCAGGAGAAGGCCATGCCCACATGGAGGTCTCATTGGCTATGGCCTGATTGGCAGGCTAGTCTCCACCCCTTAGAAAGTTGATAGGAGATTGTATAACTGCCACACAGCTCCTCATTTTCCCCTCCCTCCCTCATGAAGCTTTGTGTGGTAGTTACATTATTTGGTGTCAACTTGAGACTACTAAGAGTGAAATGGTGAAGTCTAGCCTGTCAATCAGGTTGCAGCTTGATGACCTCATTTTGAGGTATTGTGGAGATTATATAGCTCACTGGAGGCCAGACACACACTCTCTCTGTTTGTCTCTCGCAAGACATTTCTGTTGACAAGTCACATGGAATTATGCTGATAGAGCCAGAGCCTTAGAGCCGGGGGAGCCATGTGGAGACCCATGCCAGTGCTTAGATGCTTACAATGTCCCTGGATCCACAAGACTTTCCACTGGCCTGTGATCTTTTTGCATTCGGCATCATTGCATGTGTTGCATGAATCAGAAGAGGAATTTACAGACTGGTATCAGACATATGGTCTAATATCAAACTTATGGACTTGATCTGGACTAGGCTGGGATGTTTTCTTAACATACAATTACTCTTTGATATAAAGCTTTTTCTTATGCACATACGAGTGTCTCTGGATTTGTTTTTCTAGTTAACCTGAACTAACACATTATGGCACCTTAATAAATTATTATTTTTTTTCAAGTCGTACACCAACTGCTATCTCCCTTCATCCACTTTTCTGTTGCCCATCCCCCTGGGAATGAGGGTGTGTGTGTGGTATGTTGATCATTCTAATCTGTTCCCCCTTTCCCTCCCCCCCACATTCCCCTTACCCTCCTGATATTGATACACTCATTATTGGTCCTGAGGGGTTTATCTGTTCTGGATTCCCTGTGTTGTGAACTCTAATCTGTACCAGTGTACATGCTCTGGTCTAGCCAGATTTGTAAGGTAGATTTGGAGTCATCATAATGGGGTTGGGGGAGGAAGCATTAAAGAACTAAAGGAAAGTTGTATGTTTCATCCGTGCTACACAGTACCCTGACTGACTCATCTTTCTTGTGACCCTTCTGTGAAGGGATGTCCACTTGTCTATAGATGGACTTTGGGTTTCCACTCTGTCCCCGCCCCATTCACATAGATATGTTTTCATGATCACACAGGCTGGTGTGCTTCTTGCATGTAGGCTTTGTTTCTTCTTAGCTAGATGGCCACTTGTTTATCTTCAAGCCTTTAAGACCCCAGACCTTATATCTTTTGATAGCTGGGCAACAACATCAGCATTCTTCACCGCATTTGCTTATGCACTCATTTTGTCTTCAGTGATTATATAGGGAAGGTGAGCATCACGGAATGCTGGGTTCTTGTCTTGAGGGAGTGCCTGAGTAGAGCCCCAATGTCTGTCTGCTACTTTAATACTTAAAATATAAATATATAGATCTATTTACCTATCATTATATATAAATATATTTACATATATGCATGCATGTATTTAGACCTCTATAAATGTCCTTTGCTTCCTAGCTCTTTCTTCTATTTCCTTTTACCTTTCTCTTGTCCCACTATCATGTTAGATCTTCCTTCAGTTTTCATTAATTTCTCTTGGCTACATTGCACTTGATCAAGCCTCACCAGGCATCCTATTCCCTCCTTGCCATCGATTTTAGATCACTTGTTTCCTTCTCCCTGGGTTTGTTGGTTCCCCACTTCTTTTCCCCAACCTCCCTTTTCCTTGTCCCCCCCCCCCCGAACCCTCAGTTCCATTGTTTTCCCCCTCTGAATTGTTTATCCCACCTATCTTATCTAGATAGACATGCAAAATCAATAATAAACACAAAAACAAAACAACCAAAAGAAAAAGAAGAAAGAAAAGCCTATAAATTGTTTCAGGTCTGTTTTTGACCTTTAGGAGTGTTTTCTGGTCCAGTCTGATGAAGTGCCACACCCTGTCCCCACAGTCCATTTTTGTGATCCCTAGGGGACTTAATTGCTTTCCTCCCTTGCTGGTCTGTTGCACACGCTTAGTGTTTCACCATGATTTTGTGGGGTCAGATCATGCACAATTTTCACATTTTGTCTCCAAATGTTGTCCCTGTGAACCTGCTTTTTACGAAAAAATTCACTGTGACCAGAGAGAACCTTCCCAAGCAATGCCACTGGGTACACTATCTCAGAGCGAGTTGCTAGATGCTCGCCGCTCAGGAAAAATGCATACTACAAAAGCTCCACCCCGCGGAGCTATTTTCCATTGGGGGGGGTACCCCTGAAATATTTATATCTTGAAGAAAGTTTTGGCAAGAAAACTTGCTGGATGTGCCAACGTGAGCAGATTGTCCAAGTTAAGTTAATATATAGGAGTGTTCTCAAACAACAATGACATTATTTATTGACGTACAATCTTATCTCGCCCGTGCAAAATCTTTCTGTAACAAATAAATCACGTTGACTTAGATGGTCTCATTTCCAATAGCACTGTCATGTTTATGTAGATGAAGGAAGTTCTCAATTGAAAGGACTTAATTCCTGCCACAGGATGCACAAGATAAAAGTAATCATTTTGTTTGTTAATGTCCGTAAAGATAGAAATGCAAAATGAACTGTTTGTATAAATATTAACTTTGAAGGGGTGCGGGGTGTGAAATGCGGCTCAAATTCTAATCAAACAATTTACAAATGGGCATTTAGAGTTCCCATCCCAAAGGTGGGTGATGTCCACATTTATGTGTGGCATCACACATTGAACTGAAAACATTATCTTCTATGCATTGGTTAGGGTTCCACACTTACTTTGCCTGCAGAGATAACCGATTCTCTTCAGATGCATATTTATTTCTCAGATAACTGCATTTATTTTTCTCTTGCTTAGTGATTACTCCAAAGGGGTGTAAGTGAGCACACATCCATAAGACGTCCCATGACCACATTACTCAGATATGCAGCTGAAGATATGTCCTTGATTTGGGGTTCTATCGACAGGGAATAATTGCTATGATCATTTCTTTTTAGCATGCATAGTTATTAAAAATATTGAAATTCCTTCTTTCTTAGATGGCTATTGATAAATTTCCTGACTTCAAAATATGTGGGCGCTCTGCTTTTCTTTACATTATTTGAAGCTTCTTTTCAAAATACAAGGGAACACATTTCTTAAAACTCTCCCCCACTGCAGTTTGTCATTGTAAAGCTGCATAGGAATCATGTGGCTAGCAATTCTTTGTAATTGTTTATACATAGATATGCTCTAAGTAACGTCACATTGTTAGAGTAGATGCAGGTGGAGAGGTGTCTAATCCCAATGTCACCATCACCATTGATCTCGTCTTACTATTAATGTTCCAAATTTAAATCCAATTCTGACTCAAAGTGACCCTGTATATGGTTCCCAAGACTGCAAATCTTGATAGGAGCCGAGAACCTCATCTCTCTCTCCTTCAGCGGCTAGCAGCTTGAAGCCACGGGCCTTGTGGTTAGCAGCCCATTGTCCACCCCTAAGGCGATTTAATTAGTGTTCATCAGGGCTAAACAATGCCAAGGTTTGGGCCAGGTGTACCTTAGTCCTCAGGATGATATCAGCGCCCTACAACAACTTAAAGAAGTCTGTGCAGCAGATTTGCCCAGCGCAATACATTGTTTGTTTTCTTGATGGCTGCCCCCATGATCACTGAGTGTGGATCCAATCAAATGAAACCCTTGGCAACTTCAATCTTGTCTCCGCCGTGATGTTTAGTTATGGAGATATTGGTTTTCTTGACAGTGAGTCACAATCCATACTGAAGGCTACAATCATTGACCTTCATCGGCCAGTGCTTCGAGTCCTCACTTTTAGCTAGCAAGATTGTGTCATTTGCGTATTGCAGTGGTTAATAAGCATTTTCTAATCCTGATGCTATGTTCTTTTTCATATAATCCAGCTTCTCTGATATTTGCTCAGCATATAGATTGAAGAAGTATGGTGGTGGACACACCCTGATGCAAACCTTTCCTGACTTTAAGCCACACAGTGTTCCCTTATCCCTCTTGTTCAAAGGACTCCTCTTGATCAATGTTCGGGTTCCACATGAGCACAATGAAGTGTCCTGAGCATCCCCTTCTTCTCAATACTCTCCATAGTTGGTTATGATCCACACAGTCTAATATAGATAATCATCTATCACAGACAACATTGTACAACAAGTTAGATCTTGAAATATTCTTTTTGACAATGAATACCATACTAGTCCTCTTGAACTTGTCATTCTCAGTATAGTAAAGTATGTGATTATTAGTCCTAATGCTTAGAAGATCGATCTTTATACATTCCATTTCATTTCAGACAGCTTCCTATTTTCCTGAATTCAGACTTCAAGCATTACATACTCCAATTATTTTTTGTTATATGCTTTAAAAAAATCATTTTATTGGGAGCGCATACAACTCTTATCACAAGCCATGCAGCCATCCATTGTGTGTCAAGAACATGTGTACATTTGTTGCCCTCATCATTCTCAAAATATTTGCTTTCTACTTGAGCCCTTGATATCAGCTCCTCATTTTCCCCCTCCCTCTCCCACCCACCAGTCCTGCCCCCTCCCTCATGAACCCTTGATGATTTATAAATTATTATTTTGTCATGTTTTACACTGTCTGACATCTCCCCTCACCCACATCTCCACTGCCCATCCCCCAGGGAGGAGGCAACATGTAGATCCTTGTAATCAGTTCCCCCTTTCTACCCGACCTTCTCTCCACCCTCCCGGTATCACCACTCTCAGCACTGGTCCTGAAGGAATCATCTATCCTGAATTCCCTGTGTTTCCAGTTCCTATCTGTACCAGTGTATATCCTCTGGTCTAGCCAGATATGTAAGGTAGAATTAGGATCATGATAGTGGGGAGGGGGGTGGGGGGAGAAAGCATTTAAGAACTAGAGGAAAGTTGTATGTTTCATTGTTGCTACACTGCTCCCTGACTGGTTTGTCTCCTACCTGAGACCCTTCTGTAAGAGTGTAAGGGGCTGTCCAGTTGCCTACAGATGGACTTTGGGTCCCCACTCTGCACTGCCCCTCATTGACATTGATACTTTGTTCTTTGATACCTGATCCCTTCAACACCTTGTGATTACACAGGCTGGTGTGCTTCTTCCATGTGGGCTTTGTTGCTTCTGAGCTAGATGGCTGCTTGTTTACTTTCAAGCCTTTAAGACCCTCAGACACTATATCCTTTGATAGCCGGGTACCATCAGCTTTCTTCACCACATTTGCTTATGCACCTGCTTTGTCTTCAGTGATCATGTTGGGAAGGTGAGCATCATGGAAAGCCAGTTTGATAGAACAAAGTGTCCTTGCATTGAGGGAGTTATTGAGTGGAGGCCCAATGTCCATCTGCTACCTTAATACTAAACCTATAAGTATATGCACATAGACCTATTTCCCCATCATCATACATAAATATAGTAGCATATGTACATATACCTGTATTTAGACCTCTGTAAATGCCCTTTGCCTCCCAGTTCTTTCCTCTACTTCCTTTTACTTTCCTCTTTTCTCACTATCCTGCTCAGCCTTCATTTGGGTTTCAGTAATTTCTTTCGGTTACATTGCCCTTGATCAAGTCCTACCAGGCTTCTTACAACCTCCTTGCCACTGATTTGGGGTTATTTGTTGCTCCCTTGTCCCTGGGTTGGTTAACAACACTTCCTTTCCCCCACCACGCCTTCTCCCATGTCCCCACGGAAACATTGGTCCCATTGTTTTCTCCTCCAGATTGTTTATCCAGCCTATCTTATCGAGATAGGCCTGCAGAGATAATAATATGCACAAAAAACCTAAACAGAGCAAAACAAAGCAACAAAAGAAAACAACAACAACAATAAAAGAACCAATGACCAAAAAAAAGAAAAGCCTGTAAATAGTTCAAGGTCCATTTGTTGACTTTTAGGTGTGTTTTCCAGTCAAGTCTGATGGGGTGCCATGCCCTGATCCCAACGTCTATTTTTGGTACTCCCTTGGGATTTCCTTGCTCAGCTCCCCTTGCTGTTCTGTTGCATGCTCTGAGTGTTTTCCTCAGTGTGGTGGGATCAGATCAGACTCAATTTCTACACTGTGTCTCCAGTGTTTTCCCCTGTAGGGCTATGGGTCAGTGAGGGATGTCGTGTCTCATAAGAACTAGAGGAAAATTGTATGTTTCATCATTGCTACACTGCACACTAACTGGCTCATCTCCTCCCCACGGCCCTTCTGCAAGGGGATGTCCAGTTGCCCACAGGTGGGCACTGAGTCCCTACTCTGCACTCCCCCTCATTCACAATATTATGATTTTTTTGGTCTTTGATACCTGATACCTGATCCCTTCGATGCCTCCTGCTCTCACAGGCTGGTGTGCTTCTTCCATGTGGCCTTTGTTGTTTCTCAGTTAGATGGCCACTTGTTTAACTTCAAGTCAATAAGACTCTACAGCTTTTGATAGTCGGGCACGATCAGCTTTCTTCACCACATTTGTTTATGCACCTGCTTTGTCTTCAGCGATCATGGCAAGGAGGGTGTAGGAGGTCTGGCAGGGCTGGATAAAGGACAATGTAACCGAGGGGAATTCCTGAAACCCAAATGAAGGCTGGACATGATAGTGGGACAAGAGGAAAGTACAAAGAAATAGAGGAAAGAACTAGGAGGCAGAGGACATTTATACATATCTAAATACAGACATATACAGATGTAAATATATTTATATATGATGAGGGGGAAATAGATCTATGTACATATATTTATAGGATTAGTATTAAGGAAACAGATGGACAGTGGGCCTCTACTCAAGTACTCCCTCAACATAAGAACACTTTGTTCTAACAATTCAGCAGTCTGAGATGCTCGCCTTCCTGTCATGATCACTGAAGACAACAGGTACACAAGAAAATGTGGTGAAGAAAGCTAGTGGTACCTGGCTATCAAAAGATATGTCATCTGGGGCCTTAAAGGACTTATGATAAATAAGTGGCCATCTAGCTGAGAAACAACAAAACCCACATGGAAGGAGTACACCAGCCTGTCCCAACCCAATTGCTGAAGGCAAAGCGGGCACAGTATAGTTATTTCTAATAACTAATAAGAGTTTATCCTAAAGGGACATTCTTTATTTCCCTATTATTTTATTACTAGATCTTTAGGTTTTTTCTAATCTCTTGCTATCAAACTTAAAACAGCTATGAATGTCTTTGAGCATGAGGCCATATTTCACTTTCAATTTCTAAAATGTATATTCTCAGAAGCAGGATTTCTAGTTTAAAGCTGGTCATTTTATTAAATCACTTTATTACCATTACTATTTAGGAACTCCTTTTTTTCAAGTCCCTTAGGAACTTTATTAGGTCAAGTGTTCCATTTTTTTTTAAAAATGTATGGAAATCTTGAATTTGTTCTCATAAGAACTGGCTGCTCTGGAAATCACTGGTGTTAACACCGAATCAACAGATAGCTTCATGGCAATAAACTGCAAACTCTGTATGTCTCTTGCCTGGATATATGGATATAAAATACAAGGACACCTCAGGACTCTAATATTTAGACATCCACTAAAACTGACAAAAAACATTTCAGATACCTGAACTTTCTTAAAGTAATGTACTAATAAACAAGTCAAGCATATCAAAATAATTACCCAAATAGCCATCAACCGAATACACACAAGAATTTTTACAATAGTCTGTCATTTAATCTATTACATATTCCATTTTTTCTACCACAAATGAAAATTATTCTCTAATCTAGTAATGCTAGAAGCATTTAAGTGAATGTTAAGCAGGCACAAAATCTGAAATTAACCCATGTCATAACTGAAAAATTTCATCCTACATGTATTCGTTAAATGTTAAAATGGCCATCTTGAGAGTTACAGATTTTGTAAAATCTCCCAAGATGTTCCAATTTTATTGGCCTCTTACAGTCAATCCAAAGGTATGGTATGGTAAAAGCATCTTCCTGGCGTGCAGAGACACATCATCCATTTCTTTGACAGGTTTGGAAGTCTATTGAAATCACTGCTTCACCATCCCAGTCTCAGTAGAAGGTTCCAATATGTTAACATCATGTTAGCTTCTGTTATACAGTATGAAGGCTTCCAAGTTACTCTCTCTGAAGGAGTCTTCATCAATGGGCAGATCTCATTTGAAAATGTTAGAGGCTATGACTCCAAGTGCACATTCAGACACGCACACCATTCATTCAGAGAGCCTTTGGCAGCGGATCAATGTTTAAAAGGTTTTTGAACTCCATATGATGGATTACTCTAGTGATGTCAGCTCGGTATTTACTGTCTACTCTGTGCTAAGTGTGGTTCCAAGCACTTTATCCTTATTACCTTATTTAACCCGCACGGCAGCCCTAATAGAAAGAGACTATATTATTTTTACTACTTAACTGACAGAAAATAGGGACGCTGTGAGGAGAAGCAACTTATTCTGAACAGGAGTCGGTGAGAGCTACAGAATGTTGACATCCACTTACCCATTAAAGATATTGCCTTTACCTCGTGATTATTTAAACATCCGCTGGGTAGGTCTTTTTCCTGCTCACTCCCCCCCACCCACTCCCTAGTTTCCGCTTAAGAAAAGCAATATATTAAAAAAAAGCATACCCCAAGTTGAGTTGAAGCAGCAGAGTGAGGGGCAGCGGTGGCGGTGGAGCAGGAGCTCACCGTGAGCAAGGGCATCGCCATCCACATGGGGCAGGCCGGTGTCAAGATTGCCAATGTGTGCTGTGAGCAGTATTGCCTGGAACACGGGATTCAGCCCGAAGCCGTGACAAAACAAACTATCGGTGGTAGGAAGACTCGATCAACACATTCTACAGCGAGAACAGTGCTGGCCAGCAGGTGCCCAAAGCGGTGTCTGTGACCTGGACACCCCCACTCCCACCATGGTTGATGGAATGCGCTCTGGGACCTACCAGCAGCTCCTCCACCCAGAAGACATGAGCCAGAAGCCACTACACCATTGGCAAAGAGGTCCTCGGCTGGTGCTGGACCAGATCTGCAAGCTGGCGGACCTGTGCCCCAGTCTGTAGGGCTCCCTCATCTGCCAGTTTCGTGGCAGGCCTGGCTCAGGCTTTGCCTCTCTGTGCACATTGTGGCTCTGAGAGTCTGCCATCGACCTGGCGCCCCTAGTCTCCACAGCTGTGGTCCAGCCCTACAACTCCATCCTGACCACCTGCAGGACCCTGGAGCATTCTGACTGCACCTTCATGGTGGACAAGATAATGAAGCAGTACGTGACATCTACCAGCCACAACCTGGACCGGGAGCGACCCACCTACACCAACCTCAACAGTCTGATGGGGCAGATCGTGTCCTCCTTCATGGTCTTGCCTCACTTTAATGGGACCCTGAATGTGGACCTGACCATTCCCAACCAACCTGGTCCCCTGTCCTGCATCCATTCCCTTTGGCTACTGGCGCCTGGGTCACTTCTGTTGAGAAGGCCTCCCACGAGCAGCGCTCCAGGCCGAGATCACCAAGGCCTGCCTCGAGCTGTATTGTCTGGATCACCAGATGGTCAGGTGTGACCATCCCCATGGCCTGCTGCATGCTCTCCAGGGGGGACATGGTCCCCAAGACATCAACGCAACTATCAGTCAAGACCAAGTGCAAGCTCCGGTTTGTGGAGCAGAGTTCAACTGGACTCCAGGTGGGCATCCACTACCAACCCCCACCTTGGTTCCCAGGGGAGACCCGGTCAAGGGGCAGTGCACCGTGTGGATGTTGAGCAACAACGACACGGCCATCGCTGAGGCCTGGGCACTCCTGGACACTAAGTACACACTGGTGCACTACTTCTGGGGGATGGTATGGAGGAAGAGGGGTTCTCTTTGGCCCCAGAGGACCTGGCAGCACTGGAGGAGGATTACGAAGAAGTGGGGTGGACTCCGTGGAAACAAAGGCACAGTGACCACGAGCCCTTTGTCCCTCCTGGTCCCTGTAAGAGGACAGATTCGCCTGTTAAAGTTTCTGTTTCAAAGAACAAAATGACAATAATCACCTAACAGTGTTTACATCATTAATTGTGCTTCGGTTGCCCTGCCTCTAAACTGGTTGCTCCCACGGGCACTATGTGCCAATCAGATGTACCTTTTTTTGAAAATGGGTAGGATAGTATTAGGGGTTTTATTCTTTTATAGCAACCTAAAAAGTGACTCATAATTATAATCAGGTAAATGTATGTGCAACTTTGCCATTGTTAGCTGCTATCAAATTAATTCCAACTCATGGTGACCTTCTGTGTGCAAAGTCAAACAGCCCCATGGGGATTTCAAGGTTGTGACCTGGGGGTGATGTAGTAAACAACATAGAGGCTAGCATCTGACCTCTTCTGGCTTCCCTAGTGCCCCAAGGCAGGGGTTGGTCACGCTGTCAATATTCTACTCATCTTTGCATATTTGACACCAACCATTCCTCCCAAGGGACTCGACTTCTCTGCTGCATTCAATAACTCATTGCAAAGGCCACCCAGAGCTCAGACCGTACTCACAGTGATGCGGGCTTAGTAGGGAAGTTCATAGGTTACCAAGTCTGGATCAGTAAATGGCAAGGATGTTGTCCTTGGTTCAGAGCAACACCTCTCCTCAGCCAGCACCCAAGTCTTTCCCCAGATCCCAGCCTCTCAGCCATGTGATCCCTTGGCTTCTGCCTCCTTGGACCAGGAAGCCCTCCTGTTGCTGTTTTTGATAGTCCCACCATTCCTCTGCTGTTCCTCTGCTCTGTGTCGTGAGCCCTGGCCTGCCCCTTCGCTCTGTCCCACAGTCTCCATAGGACAGTATCTGTGCCTCTGCCACCACAGACAGAGATCCGAAGTGCTCTTCGTCCAGTAGTTCTGGTGTTCCCTCCGTGTCTGATGGTTCTGACACACAAAGGAATGGCTTTGGTGGAGTTGGGGTTTTTGTCTTCTGCAGACCATGCCCCCAAGTGAGCCAAGGGTATGACCTGGTTCACCCCTCTTCTAAGGTCAGGATTTGATCCCACTTTAATCCGATCATTCCTAGCCTCCCAAATGGGATCACTGCCACAGGCATTGTTGAATTATCAACACCAGATAAGGAATTGTGGCTGGAAGGACCTTATTAATTGATTACATCTCAGTCAAAATAATGATCATCGATATTTGCTATATTTTTTTCCATGGGAAAATTAAAGCTGATAGTTACCCCACTTTTGCAAAATTATCTGGCTAAAACTTGAATATGCTAAAGGTCAAAACAAGTAAAAACTACCAGCAATGGTCAAACAAGGCTACTAAAGTCAAGTCGGAACAAGAGACAAAAGGCCATTTTGAGTATCCTCTTTTCTAAATAACCTGCGTACTTCATTACCAACGACAGATCTTGAGCCACTTCAGTCTTGCTGATTCCTAGATTACACATATTAAGACCACTCATGTGATTGTCCCAGCTTCTTGACAACATCCTATCAGAACTAGTCTGTATATTTTTAAATCCTGCCTACAATTATCCAATAGAAGCCCAAAGCCTATAATTCCCTTATTCTGTAATAAATTCTTCCTTCCTACAGCCACTGAAATAAACTGAACTTGGATTGCAGACAGGGACCTGGTGGTCTTGGGTAGAGGATCTATATCGCTTTCTAGATTAACTACATGAAAAGTGGTGCCAAGGTACACTCGAGCAATATTTGGGGAACTGGAATTTTCCATTTGACCTATTGAGTTGAAGAGGCAGTCCATAAGTTATTAATCCAAAGAGGAGTCTGCCAAGGAGATACACATTTAGAAAGTATTGACAGTTTGGAATTGAAGTTGGGATATGGATCAGATCACCCCTGGCCCAAAACACAGGGAGAGAGGAACAGAGAGACCAGAACTAGAAGTTTAATGACTAATATCAGGTTGGATCCAGACGCATGACTAACAGAGCATACTGAGGAAAGCACGTGCAGATATAAAGCATAAAGGCCAAGAGGACATCCTCAGATGAACATCTAGGAAGCGATCAGTGGTTGAATGCCTTGAGCGAGCAACGTGGTCTCTCTCTGGGGTTCCTGAATGGTGTTGTCGGTAGGACATTTTTCAGAGTTTTGATGGAAGAAGAAACCGTATTAATTGAGATCAGGGTACAATTAAGATAAGTGAAAAGAGAAAGAAGGGTCTTTCAAAAGAAGGGACAGGGTGATAGTGCTATTATATGTTACCATCGGGTCAGTTCTGTTGTTAGGTACCATCGGGTCAGTTCTGACCCATTTCGACCTTATGCACAACAAAACGAAACGCTGCATGGTCCTGCCCCATCCTCAAAATGGTCCTATGCTTGAGCCCATTGACGCAGCCACTGGGTCAGTCCATCTCCTTGGGGACAGTTCTTTCCTTTTCTTCTTTGCTGCCCCTCTATTTTACCTAACATGATCTCTTTCTCCAGAGATAGGTCTCTTCTGATACATCCAAAACATGTAAGATAAAGTCTCACCATCTTTACCTCTATGGGGCATCTGGTTGTACATCATCAAGGCAGGTTTGTTCTTTTGGCAGTCCATGGTACTTTCAATAAGCTTCTCCAGCTCAAAAATTCAAATATGGATTCTTTTTAAAATGTATTACCAATTGGGAGTTCATTATAGCATATCATTCCATAGTTCAATCATGTACAATTGCTACCACAATCAGTTTACAAGCATCCTTTTCCTTCCCGGACTCTTTGACATCATCTCCTTTTCCCTGTCCCTTCCCACCAACACCACTGGACCCTCAGCCCTGAAAAATGCTTATTCTACTTGCTGTCCTTATGGGTTCATTAATCCTGGGTTTCATATACCCCCAAACAGAAAAACATAACACAACTTCATAACACCTCTGAGCTAAACCCTGATATAAACAAACACAACAAAATACAGAAAATGTTGAAAAGCATATCAGGTCCAGTGTATATCAAAGGGGGGGGTCAACCGACAAAGTTTTAACTGTTCAAGGCAGTTATAGAATCTCCTGTCAATTTGAAAAGGGGTAGAGTCTAACCTGTCAATCAGATCGCAGCTTGATGACCTCATTTGGAGACAATGCAGAGAGAGATAAATAGCTCACTGAAGGTGACTCCCTGTGACTCCCTGGAGACATCCATGTTAACAAGCCACATGGAGCTACGCTGATAGAGCCAGAGCCCTGGAGCTGGAAGAGCCACATGGAGACCCACACCAGCACTGAAATGCTTCTACCGCAACTGGAGCCACAGACTTTCCAGCCACTGGCCTGTGGTCTTCCTGCATTCAGCGTCACTGTATGACTGCGTGAGTCTAAAGAGGAATTTATTAACTAGTATTGACATATGGGGTAATATCAGACTTTTGAACTTGATCTAGACTGGGCTGGGATGTTTTCTCAATAAACAATTTCTCTTAAATATAAAGCTCTTTCTTAAACACATATGAGTCTTTCTGGATTTGTTTCTCTAGTCAACCCAGACAAACACACTGTTCAAGTCAGGTTTAACCTTTTGATCTATCGTCATTTCTCCCGTGCACTCTGCTTCGTAAGCACTTTCTGTCCATCTCTCAATTACGGATCGAGGGAGACCACCGGAGGCTTATTTCCTATGTAGTTACCACAAACGTATCTTGGGCTCTCACTGTCATGTGTTGTACTGAATTCCTAGTCTGCTCCTTTGAGAGTACTCTCCTTGGGGTTTTCAGTCTACACACTTGGCAACTCAAAGCCCTGACTTCCACTGCTGCTTGTCTGGCTGTGACGTCCATATTTGAATTCCTCGTCCAGAGCTCTCCTGAACTCCAGATCTGTTCATACAGCTTCCTGAGGCACATTCCCCAGGGGTGTCCCACTAGCACCTCAAAAATCAACACGTCTAAAATTAAACTTTATGGTTAAAGACTCTTTTTTCAGTAGCAGAAACTCCCAGCTGAAAACCAAACTCCTATTATATTCTTTCCTCTTGTGACCTTTTTGGACAGTAAGCCACATTCACTCCACGCCCTTACCTTTTATTTTATTCGCTCTCTCTCCTCTCCAACCACACTGCTATGAAGTTTTCAGGTCCTTATAACTGCCCTCTTGGCTTGTCTTACAACAGTTTCGTTTCCTGGTTTCTAACTCTGCAAGGACCTTGCCATTCTTTACTGAACAGTCCAGACCCTGGTGTGTGACACTTACATCCCTCCATGATTCTCCCCCTGGTTACTTAGGCAAAATACTCTTGTTGCGTCCCATCTAACGCTGGGTTTCAAATCATCCAGGTGTCTGGATTCAAATTACGCACAACAGCTCTCACTGATCCCGCTCCCATGGAGCCTAACTCCTTTTCAAAAAGGTTAATTCCTTTTTTCTTCCTCTCAACAATTTCCTATGTTATCCCTAAATATTTATGATCCTGGCACTGCAAATTAAATCTCCGTCTTATTATTAGGCACCAACAATACGCTGAACAAGGAGCCCAGTGGCTCTGTGGAATCAGCATTATGCTGCTAATCAAGTCCGTGGGTCTGGACAAGAAAGATGAAGCTGTCTGTCCCCAGAAAGCTTTACAGCCTTGGACACTCTTCACAGCAGCCGTGCGAGTTAGAGTAAACTGGATGCCGGGGTGGTGGTGGTGGGGGTGGGGGGGGGGGTTGGGTGGTGTGTTCAGTTTTTGAGGATGGAGGGGATACTCTGAGGAGATGCCTACAGCATCATCATCCGTTATTGCCTTTAATAGTGAAACCTTCGTTTCCCTCTATTTGACCTGGAGGAACAGGAAACAAACCGTGTTTTAACTCTGTGTGTTGTAGCTCAGCAGCGAATACATTCTCAGCATGCTTTGGAAGGAAAGAAGGAAATGAGCATCAGTGGAAAAATAGTCTACTCTGAGAGAAAAGAATCATGTTGGATAAATGAAGTCATGCAAGTCTACGATTGGAATGTGTTTAAGGAAGATAGAGTAAGACAGTGGCTGCCACGATGGGCTCAAAGACCGTCGCGGTCGTGAGGGTGGCCCTGGGCCGGGCAGGAGTTGGTTCTGTGGTGCTGTCCGGTCACTAAGAGGCAGCGCCCGCTCTGTGGAACTTCCCTACCAGGTAAGGCAAAAATAAAAACCTTCCACCATGGGCAAGAAAGGACATCCTCTTTTTCTCTCTTTCTCTCAAATCACAACGTGACCTCAGTAGCTAAAAGCCGAAACCCCTAACAGCTAACAACCCACAGCACCCCATTAGGATCATAGAAGGAGTGGAGTCTCACCTACACACCCATCTTAGTAGAATACTGGGCGGGTGGGAGCGTTATGTAGCTAATGATAAAATGAAAATGGAGCTCTTCACAGAAGGTCGAGGCAGGAAAGGACTCCTGACAGCTGATAACAGCACTGAAAAGTCAATTAGTCCTTAATTAGCTGAACAGGCCCTGTTGCTGTCTGGCTTAGGAAAGTGCTTTTGGGAACAGTTTAAATGGAAATGTCTCTTGGTAATAATCTCTGTTTAAAAGGCATAAATGAGTCATTTAATCAAGGGAGCCGAAGAACTGCTTCAGAAGATGTCCTATAGGCAGAGTTAATCAAGGGGAAAGCAGGCCAAGTCTCAGACCGGTTTCTACTATGGTATCTATGTGCACCAGCACACGCTCTCCCCCAGTCTAGCAGTGACCCCTAGTCTAGCAGTGACCCCTCATTTAGCAGTGACCCCCCAGTCTAGCAGTGACCCCCAGTCTAGCAGTGACCCCCCATTTAGCGGTGACCCCCCAGTCTAGCAGTGATCCCCCACCAGTCTAGCAGTGACCCCCCAGTCTAGCAGTGACTCCCCCACCAGTCTAGCAGTGACCCCCCAGTCTAGCAGTGACCCCCCAGTCTAGCAGTGATGCCCCCACCAGTCTAGCAGTGACCCCCCAGTCTAGCAGTGACACCCCCCCAGTCTAGCAGTGACCCCCCAGTCTAGCAGTGATGCCCCCCAGTCTAGCAGTGACCCCCCAGTCTAGCAGTGACGCCCCCCAGTCTAGCAGTGACCCCCAGTCTAGCAGTGATGCCGCCACCAGTCTAGCAGTGATCGCCCAGTCTAGCAGTGACCCCCCATTTAGCAGTGACCCCCCAGTCTAGCAGTGACCCCCCACCAGTCTATCAGTGACCCCCCAGCCTAGCAGTGACCCTCCAGCCTAGCAGTGACCCCCCCAGTCTAGCAGTGCCCCCACACCAGTCTAACAGTGACCCCCCAGTCTAGCAGTGACCCCCCCACCAGTCTAGCAGTGACCCCCCAGTCTAGCAGTGACCCCCCACCAGTCTAGCAGTGACCCCCCAGTCTAGCAGTGACGCCCCCCCAGTCTAGCAGTGACCCCCCAGTCTAGCAGTGATGCCCCCCCAGTCTAGCAGTGACCCCCCAGTCTAGCAGTGATGCCCCCACCAGTCTAGCAGTGACCCCCCAGTCTAGCAGTGACGCCCCCCAAGTCTAGCAGTGACCCCCAGTCTAGCAGTGATGCCCCCACCAGTCTAGCAGTGACCCCCTCAGTCTAGCAGTGACCCCCCAGCCTAGCAGTGACCCCCCAGTCTAGCAGTGACCCCACCCACCAGTCTAGCAGTGACCCCCCAGTCTAGCAGTGACCCCTCACCAGTCTAGCAATGACCCCCCAGTCTAGCAGTGACACCCCCAGTCTAGCAGTGACCCCCAGTCTAGCCGTGACCCCCCACCAGTCTAGCAATACCCCCCAGTCTAGCAGTGACCCCCCAGTCTAGCAGTGACCCCCCCCCAGTCTAGCAGTGAGGGAATGGGCTAAAGCTGTGGAGTCACAGGAAGAAAGGCCAGAGAATGGTTTGAACAGTGGCAGAGGACTTAGGGAGGGACCATTGGCTCTAAGAGCACAGGTACCTCAGGGCTCTGCACCTCCTTCAGGAGCTTGAGACAAGGAACTGAGGGAAAAGCATCTAGCTCCAAAGACAGAAGGGTAAATGCAAGCTGAATATTCTAATGGGCACTTGCCTCTTCGTTTTTAATGATTGTGTGGGGGTAGCGTCTGACCTCACAACAGGAAGACAGGCACCCTCAGCAACAGCCTTCGGCCAGTTCTTAGAAAACAGCGTAGTCAGATATGACTCCTTTCTCTTTTCTCCTCGACCAATTTTTGTCACCAAGCGTTTGTTGCTAAGCATCATTACTTCTCTGCTGGGTTTAGTCATTCATTGCAGGGGCCACATGAAACTCACAGATGACACTCGATTATGGAGTGTTTTAGGGAAGTTCATCGAACTCAATGTAAGGTCAGAAAGACTCAAGATGCAGTCAAGAGTGCCTCTACTCTGCTGTGGCCCTGGCACACCTCTTGGCTCCTCCAACCCGCAGCCCCCTCACCTGCTCTGGCCAGTGTTACCAAGCTTGCTTAGCGTGTCTGATTAGTACCTAAGGTGCCCATTACTCTGCTACAAGTGTCGGCTTGAAGGTGGTCAGCTCTAGCTCTTTGGGCCACCAAATTTAGCTCACCCGAATCCGTGCCTGCAGTCACCTCACAGGCACCTCACTCCGCAAGCAAGCCCCCTGACCAAAGGTTCTCAGCTTCGCTCCCTCCACGGGCCAGTGGTCCACTGCTGCTCTGGCTCTTGGAGCACCTGCCTCTGCTGCCCCTGCTTCTCCATCACATAGCTGTCTCACAGGTTCAGCACGGGAATCTTGGGTCTAAAGAACATACTTCACTCCTGGTTCTTCCTCTTCCTCGGTAGTAGTAAGATCCCTCTCTGTTTCTGAGATGACTCATTATATATCATGTAGGCTGTCAAACTGATCTCCTATTACAGGTTTATACACCCTAATTGACTTGCGGGGTCCCCCCCCCCCAATTACAAAGACAATGGCTGGAAGAAACATAGTTCTCTGGACTGTAGTAGGCAATACATACGTCTTTCCATGGCCATTCTTCTGAGTTTGGTCATAGCACAGATTTTCTTTAGGTGAAACATTCTCTCCCCATTTCTAATTTAGTGTCTTTTTATTCTCTAGGTTTCTTCATACATGTTACCTCCCACAGGAAGTATTCCCTAAGAATCCGCTCCTCCTCCTCCTCCTCCTCCACCAACAGCCAGGCAAGGAGTGAGGAGATGACCTGTTCTCGTTTAGCAAGCACTCTTCCTTTTCCTTAGGAAAGCATAAGCCGCAGTATGCTGCCATTGCAGAGTGCCGCTCTGTCCACAACGCTAGACCCGAGATCCTCAACAGCAGGGATCACCTGATTCATCTTTGACCCGCCAGCATCTGATATGAACGTTGTCTAATCAGATGCTCAAAATAAACTTTATTGAACTAAACTATATAAGAAGGCACATATGATAACATTGCTATATTCTAAGTAAAAATACTTAAGACTGCTTCGATGCATCGCCCACAGGGAAGGACAGCCTGTAGAGTGGGGATATAGAAGACATACTAAGTCACTTCTGGGTTGTGGACCCTTCCAAAAGTCTGCAAACATCCACAGGTTCTTTCTCTAGTGATGTTCAGAAAGACATAGTAAAAGACATAATACTACCAAAGGAAAAATTAATTGAGAGTTACAAAAACAGTTCTTTAAAATGGTAACTTAGGATCTCAGGAGTTATGACTACAATTTTTCCACATCCTCAACTGAAGAAAATGCTGACTTTCAATTAGGGTTAGTGGAAAATAAAAAGACTAAGCTTTCTCCAATTTGGTATGGATTGAATCTTGTCTCTAAAAAAAGGTAGGTCAAAATCCTTACCCTTGTATCTGTGAATGTGAACTTGTTTAGGATAGTGGGGTCTTTCTTTAGAGATACTATCTGTTAAATCATATCAGACAGAGCAAACTAGACCCTAATTCTAATCCTCTCTGAATTAAAAAGAAAAACTCAAACTGGAACAGTCTTGGGGGAAGAGGCCATTTGAAGACTCACTAGAGGCAACAAAGGAGTACTAAAGATAGCAAAGAAACAGACTGTAGAGGGGAAGCAGGGAGACGTTTTGCTTTCTCTCAAAGTTCTGAGAAGGAATCAACACAGCTGATCACCTGATTTGAATTTTGGCTTCCACAACTGTCAATCATTTTCTATTCTTAAAGGCATCCGCTTTGTAAGACTTTGTTACGGCAGTTCTAGGAAACTAAGGTATTATCCAAATTCATGGATGTCAAGAGTTTTATCTGTGGATCTAGGGATTCGGTAAACTGCAGATTATGAATTCTTATTGGTCAAACATGATATTTACATAAGAAAGAGGAAGCAATTTTTCCATCTTTGTAGGAATGTTATCCTCCAAAATAGACTCAACCCTTTGTATTATATATGTAATATTAATGACTTCAGCTTGATGACTTCCTTTGGAAGTGCAACTGAGATAAATGGCTCTCTGAAGGCTCCACCCTTTCTCTCTCTCCTTAGTGGTTGGACCAGTGTGCTGCCTGATCCAGTTGCCCTGTCTCATCATGTGTGCTGTGCTACCTGTGGGCCGAGCCAACCCGTGGAACCTGTGGGCCGAGGCAGACCCTGTGGCTGTGCCATGCTGTTCCACACTGCAGCGCTGGCCCACCTTGCTGTGTCTGCTGCCTGTGGGCGATTCTGCTCATCCTGCCACCACTCCAGATGCCGCCCCCCAGCCCCCCACATCCCATCACTCCCTTGTGAGGTTTCACCCCATTCTGCTTTGCTACCCTGCACTCCGGGACACTGCTACACGTCACCACTTCATTGTCCTACTGTCTGCTTCCTTGACCTTGGGCTACTGGCTGTGTGAGTTGAAAGGACCTTCAGTATGTTAACTGTCCCTTGAAAGTGAGTTGGACCGAGCTCTCTGTACTGCTGTGGGCCCGATATTATATTATATTCCTTTTTTGTTATTTAAACTGATCACCAGCATCCTAGTTTTGCTTCTTTTGAGTAACACAGTGCTGTTGAGATGGTTTCAGCCCCTAGAGACCTGTGGTATAACAGAAGGATACACTGGTCCTAAACAAGCCTCTCAATCACGTCTATGTTTGTGCCCATTGCTGCAGCCACTGGGTCAATCCTGCAGACGTTACAGAAAAGGTTTCCAGGTCTTCGTGCTGTGGATGGCTGGGTAGGGTTAAATTGCCAATGTTTGGGTTACGAGCCAACCACTTAACTGTTGCCTCACTGGGCCTTTTTGTATTTACCATAAAAGTCAACAATTCACTCATAAGTGATTAGGTTATTACTCGAGAAATGAAAATATACAAGTATGTCCACACACCCAATGTTAATAGCTGCCTCATTCGTAGTCGCCAAAAGTCCATCAACAGGGGAATAGTTAAACACGTCGTACTATATTTATACAATGGAGAACTTTTCAGCAATAAAAAGATTCAAACTACTGATACACGCAACAGTATAGATGAATCTCAAAAGCATTCCACAAAGTGGCTAAGTGAAATAAACCAGATACAATAGGCTCTATATGGTACAGTTCCATTTATATGACATTCTTAAAAAGTCAAAGCGATTGAGACAGAACACAGATCTGTGAACTGTGCCTGAGGGAAGGACTGAGGCAAAGACCCATGGGGGAACTTTTTGGATGATGAAAATACACTTGATTTTGGTGGTTGTTACCCAGTTTATTTATTTATCATCACTCCCTATACTATATTCTTTTAAAGGGTAATTATAAATGTATATAAATTATATTCCATCAACTCCGACTTCTAAAAATCTTAAAAGTTTATCAGAGAAATCATAAATGATATTTTGTTACTAGAGATTAATTGCTCTTTCAGAAAATTCAATCTCAGATTTCCCTGCTTTCCCTGAAATGAAAGGCATTTGTGCATATTCGAATACAAAAAGGAACAGATGCATTGGCTCGGTATCTTAGTGAGTTTGTATGCTGTTTGAAAATTGGATTGCTTTGACAAATTACTTGCTAGCCAGCAAAAGCATTAAGGGATTATTTGTCCAGCGTGATTGCAAATTTTTCCCCTATGATAAAATCATTTGAAGTAAGAGTGCAGTCAAAGTAATTTTACTCAGAGAGATTTTATTTCATACACCGACATGTCAGAAACAGAATAAGCAAGAAAGGGAAATATACTTAAAATTTTTAATTTTTTCCCTTACGTTAAACATTATAAATAACAGCACTACACAGTTTCAATGCTAAATAGTACATAGTTCAGAATTCCTTTAAGTACTTCTCATGTTAAAAAGCTTGATATAGTGATGTGGGTGTCATAAATTTCACTTAACATTTTGAATATTCACTTCTCAATCCAATTTAATATCCGCTTTAATGCTATTTGCGAACACTGCTAGATACATATGAACGCGCTTCCTTGTTGATAGATGTTAATGTTTCCTCGCTGCGCTGTGGAATATCCTGCATTAAGAGCGCTCTATGGTAATGAGTTCTTTTCAAGTGAGTGATGTGTCCCGCAATCACACCAAGGGAAACGAAATCTCCATAAAGAGAATTCCCCTATTGTTACTGCCTTCTCGCTATCTGCCTTGCGCAGTTAAACTATTTTCTCACCTACGGTTCATTCTTAACATTTAAATGAATTCCCATGTAATTTGTTAAGGGAATTAATATTTACCTTCAGGCATTTTGAAAGTATTTGCTTTTATTTTCTTTACATTTTTGTACGCCTCATTAATATCTGGCTGAATAGAAAACAGCTAGATTATCAGACCTGCTTTGCATACAATCTGTTGCTGTCTGTTGCAGATGAAGACAACCTGGCCTTCCGCATACATGTACTTGGAAGAGGAGAAAATATTTAAATAGCTTTTGTAGGTAACTGTGGTATTCTTTTTTGGTGTTACACCCAAACTTGAGAAGTTGTATTTCTTGAATGTTGGTGATAATATGGAATCCGAAAACATGCCAATAAACACTTGGCAAAAACAATTTAAAAAAAAGAAAGAAAGAAACACTTGGTTCTGTTACAATTAAAAAAAGAAAGAAAGAAATAATTTTCGCGGACTTCCAGCAAAATGGTGAAGCAGGCAGGCACTTTACACAGACCCTCTGCAGCAGGACACAAGAACCCTAATAAATCAGACACTGGTGACCACACCAGGCCCTGCAGCTTCCAAGGACAGAACAGAGAAGTGTATTGCATACTGATGAGGAAAAACAGTTAAACACAATCTGAGAGAGAGGGGACACAGATGGGTGAACTGTCAGCTAGCCTAGCACCACACAGTCATTTAACACTTTTGCAAGCAGCGGCTGAGAACATGGCCTGGCACACTGGTGGCTGATGTCAAGAAGGGAGGGATCCTTCCATATCACCCACACCTTCCTAATGACTAGATGTGTGTCTGACCCCAGCCTTCATCCACCAAGCAGACCCTAACCCCTTTCTCTGCCCAAGGTGAAAGCCACGCTTCCTGGATCGTGGACTTGAACAGAACCCTTTATTCAGGAGGTGCGTGACCTCACCTCATCAGAGCGAGGACTTAGAAAATGCCAAGTCCCTAAGCACCCCCAGATGCGCAGGGATTCCTTCCATACCCGCTGCTCTGCCTCCAGTTGCCTTCAGGTCCCAAAAGAGTTTCTTCTGGATAAAACCCTCCCGACCTCAGCCATCTTCTGAGCTGGCACAAGCTACTTCCTGGTCAGGTTCCCGGAGCCCAGAAAACAGAGGGCTAGCAAGAACCCCATTTAGGACTGGCATCCCACACCCTCTCACCCACCCCACCCCAGACCAGGTGCCCCGCCCCCACGTTACCATTTAGTTTCCCTTTCTTCCCCTTCCTTGTTTTATTCTCTCCGTATCTGCTTTTCTCTTTTTCTTAAAGTTCTTCTCTCTTTTTGGACCCTTCCTTTTCTTTTCTTCTGTTAGTTATTTTTTTAGCATTATCTTTTTTTCACTATTCTAACCCCCTTCCCTGGTTTTATTATTAAATATTTTTAATTTTTATATGCCCTTGTTTTTATTTTCCTTTCCTTTTTATTGCAATTAAGTATGCTTTCTTGTGGTTGTTTGCCTCCTTCCTCTTGCTTCTTTTTTGTTTTGTTTATTATTATTTCTCTTTTTGGATGGTTTTGTTTGTACATTGTTTCTCTTATTTTGTTTTCCTTGTCCCACCAAATATGAGTCGGCAACAGTGTTCAGATGACCCAGCCATACCTGTACCTCCTGCAGCCATACCTAGGAGTATGGCTATTGAAAACAAAAAGGCCAAGGAAGGATCCTATGCCCAGAGAGCAAACAAGAGTGTTTAACAACATCAGACATGACAGTGCCACCCAAGAATCAACCCAGATATAGAAGTATCTAAAGAAGAACAAAGCTACAGGACTCAAAATGGTAAACCATACATATAATTTGTAAGAAACCAATTGCAAAGTAAATAGAGGGAATAATTTAGTTATAGAACTTGAAATGGAGAGGAAGTCAAGGAGATGATAATATAGAGCAGAAGGTTAAAACTTGGGAAGATATTAGTAAATTATAGGCCATCCTCAAAGTAAACTAATGAACCACATCAAAATGGAAATGAGGGAAATCACAAAAACGTAAACCATAAATCATTAGCACTAAAGACAATGACAAGAAAACCAACGAACAGAATGAACTAAGCACACAAAATTATGTCAAATACAACAATTAGCAGCACCACACAAGGCACACAGACACACACAACGAAATGATAGTATTAAATTCATAGTTATTTATAACTATGTTAGATGTAAGTGAATTAAACGTACTAGCCAAGAGACAGAGAGTAGTACAATAAATAATAAAACAGGACAAATATATATCAAGCTTATAGAAATTTCAAAAGGACAGCAGTGGCAATGTTCATTTCTGATAAAATAGACTTTAAAGCAACATCTAGTACAAGAAACAAAGAAAGACATTAGGTAATAATTAAAAGGTCAATTGAACAAAAGGACATAATCATGATAAATACTTATATAGCTAATGAGAGAACTTCAAAATACACTAATCAAACTCGGTTACGGGGGTGGGGGGTGTTCTGTAATTGACTGTGGTAAAGATGGTACAACTCTTCTTGGTATGGTTGAAGTATTGAATTGTATGATATGTGGACAAAGTGCCAATAAAACTGTTTGCTTTGTTTTTATGAGAAAAAATGAAGAGAAAACTAGAGAACTCAACAATAATAGTAGGAGGCTTTAATACACCGCTTGTATTAAAGTGTCTTGAGGGAAAGAACAAATAAAAACAGCAATGACACAGAAGAGCTAAATGGCAACCAACCAATTTGACCTCATGGACATAGAGCTTTCTAGCCAACAACACAATATACATTCTGTTCCCACGCACAAGGAATAGTCGTATGTTAGGACCACAGAGATGGTCCAAATAAATGTAAAAACACTGAGATACTGAAAAGCATCTTCAGATCACAACACTAAGATTAAAAATCAGAAACAGGAAGGGAAAAATCCAATCTATTTAAGTTAAACAGCAACCTGCTTATAAACTACTGGGTAATAGAACATTCATGACAAACCTGCGAAACACCTCATAACATACATGAACCCTGGAGGACATTTTGCTGAGAGCAGTTAGTCAATCCAAGAAGGACAAAGGTTGTATGAGAACACTATGATTAAAAGTCACAAAATGGTTTCACACTAAAAAGAAAACTATAGAAAACAGCCTTTGTTCATTACTGGGGGTGGAGGGGACAAGATGGAAGCCATGGGCTAGATGCTAGGCAAGTGTTAACCTGGGTAGGGTAAAGCAGTATATAGTAAGAGGGAGGTTGGCAAAGATATGATGGGATGAGGGGAAGGCAGTAGGAGGTTTGCAAAATTAAAAGGAAGAGAGGCCAAAACTGTTATTTATACAATCCTGTAATAGTGGTGTGTCCTATGAGTAGATGCTTGAACAGGCTGAATAGATGTGGGCAGGAGAGTATGAATATACATAATGAGATCATGAATGCACATGAATATTTATATGCTAGAATATTTATATCTGTGTATTTACTTTTGTTCCACCACTTGTCTGTCAGTTTTTCCTACTGTGGTGGCTCGTGTGTTGCTGTGACGCTGGAAGCTGTGTCGCTGGTGTTTCACTTGCCAGCAGGTCACCCACAGTGAATGCTGCTCAGCAGAGCTTCCAGACTGAACAGACAACAAACGAGAGACTCAGCACCCATTTTGGAAGAAGCAGCCACTAAAAACCTGATGCGTAGTTTCAGAACAGTGTCAGATATGAAAGGCCTCAGGAATAGAAGCCGAACATTGCTGGAGGGAGTGCCTGTGGATGGGATCCTCAGGTACAAGGTACTTGAAATGTAACTGAAGAGAAGCTGGTTTCTTGGCGTCAGGTAAAGCCTGAGGAAGCAGAGCCTTCAAGATCTTCATTTGCAGATGGGGCCCAATTCAAGGTGAGGAAAAACAGCACAAAAATCTGCTAATGCTTAGAACTTGTGGTGAATAAAGTATGACAAGGGAAATTGGAAGTTGTCCAAAAAGGAATAGAACTCATTAAGCTCAATAGCCAAGGCATTCATAAAATGAAATGGAGGGGATTGGCCACTTTGAATCAGAAATTCATAGGATCTAATATGCTGGGAATAACCCATTCAAGAGGAATAGTACCCCTTCTAAAGAAAGGTGATCCAACAGAGTGCTCAAATTATAGAACAATATCATTAATATCACATGCAATTAAAATTGGAGACCACCCAACAATGAGTGTAGCAAGAAATTGGCAGGGAGCTGTCAACGGTTCAGGTGGGATTCCGAAGAGGATATGCAACGGGGTGTCATTGCTGATGTCAGATGGATCTTGGCTTAAACCAGCAATGTTTACTTGTATCATGTTGACCATGTCAAGACATCCAACTATGTAGATAATAACATACTATGGATAACCTTGAAAAGAATGGGAGTTCCAGAATACTTCATTTTGCTCATGAGAACTCGTACATGGACCAAGAGGCAGTTAGGTGAAGAGATCAAGGGAATGTTGCATGGCTTAAAATCAAGAAAGGTGTACAATTAGTTTGTATCCTCTCATCATACTTATTCAATATGTATGCTCAGCAAATCACCAGAGAAGCTGACTTATTTGAAGAAGAATGCGGCACCAAGATTGAAGGAAGGTGTGCTAACAACCTGGGATATCAGAGGATACAACCTTCATGATAGGTAGGTCTATTGTGCCAACCTGGCCAATAGGAACATGTGGAATTAATAAGGTCAAAGTTTGATTGGAGGGCAAAGAGATAAGTGGCTCAGCAAGCCCCACCCACACCCCTCTCTTTCGTTCTCTAGTGATCAGGCCAGCATGCAGCTGCTTTAGCTAGTTCTCTTACTCAACTTATAAGCTACACTACCTGTGGGACAGCCTACCCGTGGATCATGTCACTAGAGTTTGAGGTTCCTTTGAGACCTGCTTTGGGACGGTGCTGGTGTGTACATCGCTTGAGCTTGAGGCTGTTGTATCCTGTTGTCTTGCATTGTTTGAGTTCGATATCCCATCTGGGCCTGCTTCGCTAAGCTCCTGAGCTGCTGACTGTTGGTGACGTGCCCTGCTGTTTGCTGCCTGTGGCCAGACTGCCTGCATTGTTCAATGGAAGACTTAGCCAGCAACCCTCGTGAGTTGAAGGACTTCCAGTTTATTAAGGTTCCACAGAAGTGTATTGCATTGAACTGAGCCCTCTGTACTGCTGTGTATGTGTACTAATTAGCTGTTATATTCCTTCGTGATTATATCTCTCTATCTCTATCTATCTATCTATATTCATAAGTGTCCTGGTTTTTTGTTTCTCTGGAAACCCTGTGTAACACAATTGGTACCAGGAATGGTCTACAGAAACAAGTTCATAAATATGGGCTTCTCCAGCCTGATTAGGCTTACCAGCACTGCTAATGCTCTCTCCCCCTAAAGGCATGGGGAAACCTGCCACTCTTACTAAAGTGGGTAGTGTTCATCCATGGTGTGAAGTGGCAAAGCTGATATCCACAGTATCACCACCAATGGAAAAAGTGCTGGTGAGAGGAGAGGCTCTGGGTGATCGCGTGTTTGATATTTTCCAGCAGTTTTGTCAGGATGAGAAGTATAGGGAAGCTGGCTGGCTGGTCCTCTTACAATAGAAAATGTGATCAAGGAAAGGGATAATCTCAGAATCCCAGAAGCACGTCTCAAGTGCCGAGTAACAGAGCCGAAAGCTCCTGCATGTGCTGTAACGGAGAGTCTTCTCTCCTCTAGTAATAGAGCTGATTGCCAAAGACCAAATCCAGAATCTCTTCATACAAGTAACTGAATTACAGCGTCAGCTAAATTGCAGGTCTAGAACAGTGTCTGCTGTTAAAGTAAGGGCATTAATTGGAAGGAATTGGGACCCTGAAACCTGGGATGGGAACAGATAGGCTGATGACCTAGAGGAGGAGGATACTGAGCCCCCCCAGTCAATGAATCCACCCCTCCCACCTGAGGGGACTCGGCCACTACTAGTAAAACAATTCACACCTGAGCGGATTAAACAAATTGTCCAAGTTGAAACGCCAGGTGGGGGCTGCCTGAGGGAGATGCCTTACAAGATATTGCTGAGAGCCCCAGGAAACACCCCCATCACCCGCTATTTCCTCTAGACCTGTAACTAGAATGAAGTCTAGAATTAGAAAGTTCCTAAAGGTGAGGTTGAGATGATGACTCAGGAAGAAGTGCGCTATACTCATAAAGGTCTCCTCTAGTTTTCTAATCCGTACAAGTCTGGGGAATACCCTGGAATGGTTCCCAAGGGTGTGGTGTACTGGTATATGAAATATAATATTAGACCAGTTTGAGGTTCTGGATATGGGGCCCCTAAGCACAGATTCTTCTTTCAATGTCTTAGCGAGAGAGGCTAAGAGAGGATCTAATTCTTTATTTTGGTTGGTTTGCTGAAGCATGGACTGCCAGATGGCCTCGATTAGACCAACTTGCAGTACCTGACCTACCTTGGTACACTGTAGAGGAAGGCAACCAAAAGCTTAAGGAAATTGGTATGGTAGAATGCACCTATCAGAATAATCCTGTAGACCCAAAAGGGAGGGCCCCAAGGACATACCTTTCACCACAACCATAAAGAACGAGTTTGTGAAGTGTGCCCCAACATCTCTGAAGACTCCTGTGACTGCTATTTTATGTGCACCTGGATTAACAGTGGGAACTGCCTTAAATGAACTCTGATATTTGCTTACAATGGGGCTGATTAGACCTCAGGGTGGTAGAGGCCAGGTGTCAGCACTGAATCAACAGAGACAATGTGGTTGTCGTTATAATAGATGGCAAGGTTTCCAAAGCAACCTGTCTCTTGTGGATTTATGGCACTGACTTCTTAGCCATGGTGTCCCTAGGAGTGAAATACATGGGAAACCTAATAAATATTTACGTGATCTATATAGGTGGAAGAATGCTAGATCAGGTGAACAGCAGAATAGAGAGTCGCGACCGCTCAATCAATTCCCAGACCTGAGCCAGTTTACAGACCCACAGCCCCTTGAATGAGGGGAAGGCTGGGTCCCTTTGAAGAAGGATTCTGCTATATCACTGCAGGTTTATACTGTTAATCTTTCTTCTAGCCTTCCCCAAAGGGACCTGCAGCCTTTCACAAGTGACTGTTCATTGGGGGGAAGGAAATAATCAAGATTTCTGGGGATTCCTGGATATTGGCTCAGAACTGGCACTAATTCCAGGAGACCCAAAGTGTTTTGAAGGCCCGCCAGTCAGAGTGGGGGCTTATGGAAGTCAAGTTATCAATGGAGATTTAGCTTAGGTATGCCTCCATGTGGGTCTAGTGGGGCCCCAGACTCATCCTGTCCTTATTTCCCCAGTTCTAGAATGAATCATTGGAATAGACATACTAACTGGAAGAACCCCCATAATGGATCCCGGAAATGTGAAATAAGGGCTATCATGGTAGGAAAGGGCAGGTGGACACCATTAGAACTTCCATTGCCTAGGAAAATAGTTAACTAAAAGCAATACCACATTCTTAGGGGGATTTCAGAGATCAGTGCCACCATCAAAGCCTTGAAGAATGCAGGGTTGGTGACTCCTACCACATCCCCATTTAACTCACCTGTTTGCCTGTAAAAAAAAATAACAGAGGGATCCTGGAAAATGATAGTGTATTATCATAAACTTAGCCTGGTGATGACTCCAATTGCAGCTGCCATTCCAGATGTGATTTCATTGTTTGAGCTAATTCATACTTCTCCTGGTTCTTGGTATGCAGCTACTAATCTGGCCAATGCCTTCTTCTCAATACTAGTCTCGAAGGACCACCAGAAGTAGTTTGCCTTCAGCTGGCAGGGGCAACAATACACTTTCACAACTTTCCCCCAGAGGTACATCAGCTCTTCTTCCCTGTACCATAACTTAGTCCTAGGGAACCTTGATTGCCTGTCTATTCCACAAAATGTCACACTAGTCCATTGTATTGATGACATGCCCGTTGGACCCATTAAGGAGGATGTATCAAAAACTCTAGATTGATTGGTACAACAGCTGTGTGCAACAGGGTGGGAAATCAACACAACAAAGATTCAGACACCCTCTACCTCAGTAAAATTTCTAGGACTCAGTAAAATTTCTGGGATATGTCAAGATATTCCTACTAAAGTGAAGAATAAGCTATTGCATCCCCCTCCCCCCAACAACTAAACAGGAGGCATTATGCCGAGTGGGCTTCTTTGATTTTGGAGGAACACATCCCTCATTTGGATGTTCTACTTTGACCTATTTATCAAGTGACATGGAAGGCCTCCAATTTTGAGTGGGGTCCAGAACAAGAAACAGCCCTGCAACAGGTTCAATCTGTCATGCAAGCTGCTTTGCCACTGGGACCATAGGACCCAGCTGACCTGATGGTGCTAGGGGTGTCAGTTGTAGAGATGCAGTTTGGAGGCAGGCCCCTATTGGTGAATCACAGCATAGACCACTGGGATTTTGGAGTAAAGTCCTGCCATCTTCTGCAGACTAGTTCCCTTTTGTAAAATAGCTGTTGGCCTGTTACTGGGTCTTAGTGAAGACTGAACGCCTTACCATGGGCCACCAAGTCACCACGAGACTTGAGCTGCCCATCATGAACTGGGTATTGTCTGACCCACAAAGTCATAAAACTGGACATGCTCAGCAACACTCCATTGTGAAATGGAAGAGGTATATACGAGATCAGGTCAAAGCAGGACCTGAAGGAACAAGTAAGCTGCATGAAGTGGCCCAAATGCCCACAGTCTCCACTTCTGTCATAATACCTTTCTTCTCCAAGTCTGCACTGATGGCCTCAGGGGACTTCCTTATGATAATTTAACTGAAGAACAGAAAAGTCATGTTTGGTTTACGGATGGCTCTGCACGATATACAGGTGCCACTCGTAAGTGGACAGCAGCAGCACTACAGCCCCTTTCTGGGATCTCCCTAAAGGACAGAAGGGAAATCTTCCCAATGGGTAGAACTTTGAGCAGTGCACCTGGCCGTTCAGTTTCATATAAGGAAAAATGGCCAGATGTGAGACTATGCTAATTCATGGGCTGTGACTAATGGCTTGGCTAGATGGTCAGGAAATTGGAAGGAACATGATTGGAAAATTCGTGACAAGGAGGTGTGGGGAAGAGGTATGTGGATAGACTTCCCTGAATGGGCCAAGAAAGTAAAGATAATCACATCTCATGTGACTGCTCACCTCTGAAGAGGAGAACTTTAATAATCAAGTAGATAAGATAACACACACTGTGGAGACTAGCCCTCCTCTTTTCTCTGACACTCTTGTCATTGCCCAATGGGCATATGAACAAAGTGAGCATATTCACCAAGGCTGATTTGGTCACTGCCACTGCTGAGTGCCCACTTGCCAGCAGCAGAAGCCAACATTGAGTCCAAGATATGGGACCATTTCTCAGGCAGATCAACCGGCAATCTGGTGGCAAGGTGATTACCTAAGACCACTTCCATCAGGGAGGGGAGAGCGTTTTGTTCTTACTAGAGTAGACACCTACTCTGGATATGAATTTTCCTTCCCTGCACGCAATGCTTCTGCCAAAACTACCATTCGTGGGCTTACAGAATGCCTCATCTACCATTATGGCATCCCACACAGCATCCTTCAGATCAAGGAACTCACTTCACAGAAAATGCAGTGTGGCAACGGGCCCATCCCCATGGAATCCACTAGTTGTATCACATTCCTCATCATCCTGAAGCAGCTGGCTTGATAAAATGATAGAATGGTCTCCTAAAGACACAATTATGGTGCCAGGTAAATAGCAACAGCTTGCAGGACTGGGGCAATGTTCTCTAGGAAGCTATATACACTCTAGGAGGTTATATACGCTCTAAACCAGAAGCCAGTGTATGGTGCTGTGTCTTCAGTAGCCTGGATTTATAAGTCCAGGAACCAAGGGGTGGAAGCTGGCGTGGCACCACTCACTATTACTCCTAGTGATCCACTTGCAGCATTGTTGCTTCCTGTACCAGCAAACCTGTGTCCTCAGGCTTGGAGGTCCTGGTCCCAAAGGAAGGAACTCTCCCACCTGGAGACACAGCACGGATTCCACTGAACTGGCAGCTGAGAATGCTCCCTGGTCACTTTGGGCTTCTCATGCCTTTGGACCAACAGATGAGGAAGGGTGACACTGTACAGAGTGGTGTGATTTATTTTGTTTACCAAAGAGAAATTGGACTGGTGCTACATAATGGAGGTAAAGAAGAATATGTCTGGAATCCAGGAATTCCCTTAGGCCATCTCGGTATTGCCACACCATGTGATTAAAGTAAATGGTAAACCATAACCACCCAATCCTGACAGGACATCTAATGACCCAGACCACTCAGGAATGAAGGTCTGGGCCACCCCACCAGGGCAAACAACCATGGCCAGCTGGCATGGTGGCAGAGAGTAAAGGTAATATAGAAAGTAGTTCTATATATCAGTTATGACCATGTGATCAATTGGAAAAGCAAGGTTTGTGATTGTCAGTTAATCTTCTTTATATGTGGTTATTGGGTACCTTTTCTTTGTTCATGTATGATGGTAGGTATAAGTGTGATTTCATTAATGTCTAGAAATTATATATGGCTAAAGAATTGTGTATAGGTGCCAAGTTGACAATGGGTGGACTGTGATAGGTAGATTTATTGTGCCAATCTATCCAATAGTAACATGTGGGATTAATAAGGTTGAATATGATTGGAGGGCAAAGAGATAAGTGGCTCAGCAAGCCCTACCCCTCGCTCTCTTGCTCTCTGGTGATCAGACCAGCATGCATCTGCTTTAGCTAGTGCTCTGCCTCAAATTGTGAGCTACACTACCTGTGGGATATCTAACCTGAAGCTTGAGCATCCTTCGAGACCTGCTTTGTGACGCTGCTGGTGTGTGTATCACTTGAGCTTGAGTCTGTTGGATCCTGTTGTCTTGCATTGCTTGAGTTCAGTATCCCATCTGGGCCTACTTCACCTCACTAAGCTCCTGAACTGCTGACTGTTGGTGACCTGCCCTGCTGTTTGCTGCCTGCGGCCAGACTGCCTGCAGTGTCCTAGGGGAGACCCAGCAGTCTGCTTCCTTGACCTTGGACCCAGAAGCCCTCAGGAGTTGAAGGACTTCCAGTACATTAAGTGTTCCACAGAAGTGCATTTAACTGAGTCTTCTGTATTGTTGTGTGGACTAATCAGCTATTATATTCCTTTATACTTTATAGATCTACACATATATCCATATATATAATTATAAGTATCTTGGTTTTGTTTCTCTAGAGAACCTGGTCTAACACAACCTTATTTGCTGAAAGTGAAGAGCACTTGAAGCACTTGCTGATTAAAGTCAAGGATCGCAGCCTTCAGTAGGGATTAGGACTTCGTGTAAATAAGACTAAAATCTTCACAACTAGACCAATAGGCAATATCATAATCAATGGAGAAAAAGTTGAAGTTGTCATGGATTTTGTCTTGCTTGGATCCACGATCAATGCTCATGGAAGCAGCAGTCAAAAATCAAAAGAAGAATTGCATTAGGCAAATCTGCTGCATAAGACCTCTTTAGAGTAGTATTGAAAAGCAAGGATGTTACTTTGAGCACTAAGGTGCACCTGACCCATATCATAGTATTTTCAATTGCCTCACATGCATGCGAAAAGATGGAATTTAATAAGGAAGACCAAAGAAGAATTGATGCATTTAAATTTTGGTGCTGGAGATTATTGAAAATACTGTGGACTGCTAAAAGAATAAACCAATATATCTTGGACGAAGTTTGGCTACACTGCTCCTTAGAGCCAAGGATGGCAAGACTGAGTCTTACACACTTTGGATATGTTGTCAGGAGAGATCGTTTCCTGGCAAAGGACAACATGATCACACGGGTTGATCTTTAAGTACATCCTTACTGTATTTATATAATGTCTAGTCTTTTGTATCTCTATATCTGCTGCTATACAATATAAAGCTTCTAGACATATGGGGTTATTTAAATTGAAATTAGATCATGTAAAATGTCCAGTTCATTGGTTTCACTAGGCAGATTTCATATGCTTGATGTCCACATCAGTGCATGGTTAGCATTTAGATAATGCAGAAATAGACTATCCTACTCATCGCCGCCAATCTATTGAGCAGCACTAGTGTAGACCAAGACCAAAAACTTTTTTTTAATAGGGCTGGATAATAAATATTTCAGAATTTATGTATCCACAGACAATATTGAGCCTTATTATTTACTTATTTATAAAACCCCGAACTAAATCCCCTGCCATTAAGTCAATTCTGGTTCAGAACCACCTGTAGGACAGATGAAACTGCTCCCTCCACTTTCCAGGTGATAACTCTTCAGGAAAGTGACTGCGACACCCTTTTCTGGTATGTCTGAACAACAACTGGTATGTCTGAACTGTTGAGGCTTGGTTTGTAGCCTAACACTTAACCCACTGCACCACCAGGGCTCTCTTTAGTTACTTATAAAACTGCTTAAAATATATACAGGTAAAATGTGGAAAACCATTCTTAATTCGAACCGAAATAAGCAGGTGCAGACTAGATTTGACCCACAGCTTGCCCTTTCCAAGTCTAGATAATTCAGTCCTTTGTTTATTAAACACATCTTTATGGAGCATGTCTAAGCTGCAAGACTGTGCTGAGTATTAAGTATAGCACCGTGAGCAAGGATATATAATGTCAGTCTTCATGGATTTTGGAATATAACAGATAATACATGGTATCGATAATCATAAAATTAATTAACCAAATTTGACAGATACAATGAAGGAGACATACAAGATGTTTCGGGGGAAATTTGTCTAGTCTAAAAGATGAGCGATCTCGTCAGTAACCATTTTACTTGGGGTTTTCATTTCAGAAGACCTTGTGCAAAACATGCGAATCCTCATTTCAGAGCTTTTGCTTCTGAGGACAAAGGGACAAGACTCTTTCCCTTATAAAAATCCACCCACTGACAGGGAAATGATAGAACGTCATGCAAAGCCTAGAGAAAAATATCAAAAGGGAAAAGGTCAAAACAGTCTTGCTTTTTTATCTACCCCAGGACCAAATAGTACCTGGCACTCCGTATGTTTGAAGTCAGCATTTAGTATACAGTGAATTGAATGAACTGCAGATATGGACAGACCAAGGTCAGCAGAAGCACGGAATGCAGAGAGGCCATGAAACTGAGCAATAGCAAATGCTATTTATTTTATTGGTTAGAAAGCCTGTAGATCATACACCTGTAGGTTCAATAGACCATCAGGAAATGGAGACAGTTGTCAGCAAGCTGACATTAAATGGGAAGTGATTATTTTAAACACAATGGTGAAACGAAAAAGAAAGCATGCCAACTCAGAGAAAGCAGAACTAGGAGATGATATTTCTCTGCCATGGTGGAAATTTGTGCTTTTTTTACAAGTCAAGTCAGGGTGGAAGTGAAGGCTATAAAATATCAAGTAATAATATCTATACTCTAAAACTACATTCAGTGATATTTTTACTTTTCAACTTCTTTCTCCTGAAGTCTCACTCTCACTATACACTACATACTTCAGGGAAAACGGGTACTTTCCGTTCCTTGCTCACAAATTCTTCTGTGTTTTGTGCCTTAGTTCAAGTCAACTCCTTAGCCTAAAACACCCTTTATTTATCTTGGCCTCTGACAACCCAAATGCCACCACTCTATGCCACTACTATACAACCACATCATCAAACCCTATACCACTACACTACTATACAACCACATCATCAAGCCCTATACCACTACACTACTATACAACCACATCATCAAACCCTATACCACTACTATGTAACCACATCATCACACTCTATACCACTACTATACAACCATATCATCAAACATACAAATATAAATATGTTTGACCCTAGTTATATATATATATATATATATATATATATATATATATATATATATATATATCACTCCCTCACTGCCATCAAGTTGAGGCCAAGTAAGAGTGACCTGATAGGCCAGGCTAGAACTGCCCCTGTGGGTTTCCGAGACTGTAACTCTTCACAGGAGTGGAAAGGCCCATCTTTCTCCCATGGAGCAGCTGGGGGTTTCAAATGGCTAACTTATACCTCACAGTCCAAATTGTAACCAATATGCCACCAGGGCCTCTTTATTGTCTTTCTATTATAGTATACATAGATGTAAATAGAGGCTGAATAAGTTGTCATAGCTAATTTATAGCTTTCATAAAAATCAATAACAAATAACGTGAATATTAGAATTCAGTTCCATATGCCCAGAGTTTTGTTCTGAACCAAATGCACTGAACTACTAATAAAATGACTAAATTACTGAATTAAATCTGAGTTATGCCAAACTATATAAAATTACTAAATTACGGGCCCAAACTTGCATATGGTTCATTTTAATGCAGAATTTACATTTATTTTGTGTGTGTTGCTGTTGTTAAGGATCACTGAGTCAGTTCCAAGTCATAGTGACTCTATCCCCAACAAGAGGAAACACTGGTCAGTCCTGCACCACATGCACAACTGGTGTAGCCACTGAGTCAACCCATCTCATGAAGAGATTTCCTCTTGTGGCAGTTACATTATCAGGGGGTCAATTTGGGTCTTGAGAAGATTAAGAGTGAAGTGGGGGAGTCTAGTCTGTCAATTGGATCATCGCCTATGAGGCCTCTGTGTGGGCATGGTCTTCTCTTGAGATTTCTGGGAGTTCCTGGATTTCCTCCTTGGAGGGAGGAGAGACTCTCTCTCAGCTCACTTCCTGAAAGACATCCCTGAGCAGAAGCCACATGGACCTACCCTGATGCAGCCCTTGAAACTGGAGGAGCCACATGGAGACCCCTGCCAGCGCTGAGATGCTTCTACCACCACTGACTTTACACCCACTGGCCTGTGCTCTTCCTGCATTCAGCATCATTGCATGTGTTTCATGAGTCTGAAGAGGACTTCATAGATTGGTATCAGACATATGGGCTAATATCGGACTTATGGACTTGATCTGGACTGAGCTGGGATGTTTTCTCAGTATTCAACTGCTCTTGTATATAAACCTCTTTCTTATTCACATATGAGTCTCTATGAATTTGTTTCTCTACCCACCTCTTTTATGCTACACTCTACCAAACATGGTGTCTTTCTCCAGGAAATGATATCTCTTGACAACATGTCCAAAGTACGTAAGCTGAAATCTCATTATCCTTGCTTCTGAGGAGCACTCTGGCTGTACTTCTTCCAAGACTGATTTGCATGTCCTCTTGGCAGTCCATGGTACGTTCAATATGTTTCTCCAGCACCATGAGTCAAATACAACAATACTTCTTCAGTCTTCCTTACCCAAAATCCAGCTTAACATACCTATGAGGCCATGGAAAGTACCACGGCTCAGGGTAGGCCTATCTTAGTCTTTAGAGTAACTTCCCTGTTTTCCAACCCTCTAAAGGGGTCTTGTGCAACAGATTTGCCCAATGCAACTCATCCTTTGATAGTGGAGGCAAGCAAGACAAGATTTGTGACAAAGTCAATCTTTTCTCCTTTTATCATGATGGTACTTTTTGATCCATTCGTGAGGATTTTGATCTTCCTGACGTTGTCTTGTAATCCACACTGAAGGCTGCAATCCTTGATCTGCTTCGGAAAGTACTTCACTTTCAGCATGGAAGGGTGGTGTCATTGGCTATCACATATCACAAGTTGTTAATAAGCCTTTCTCCAATTCTGATGCCACCTTATTTGCTCAGCATCCAGATGGAATAAGAATGGTGAGCGCATACAACTGTGACACCTAGCTTTTCTCCTTGAAAGCCAGGGTAGGCAAACTTTTGAGATGGAAGGGCCAATCCTGTCCCACACAACAATTTCAACACTAGTTGAGAGCCATAAATATATTGTACAAACAAGTAAAATCACTATTATCTGAATAATGTCCTCTAAATTTTTCCATTTTATTTCACAGCCACATGTACATACTGAAAGAGCTGCATATGACTTGAGAGCCACAGTCTGCCGACCTGCTTAAAAGATGCAGCATTCCCTTCTGGTCCATGTGAAAGCTGCCTTTTGGTCCATGTGAAAGATGCGCACGAGCACAGTCAAGTGTTCTGGAACTCCCAATCTTTGCAAGGTTATCCAGGATCCACACAGTTGAGAATGCCTTGGCATAGTCTATACATCACCAGTAAGCATCTTTCTGGTGTTCTCTGCTTTCAGTCAAGATCCAGTTGACATCAGCAGTGCAATCCCTTGTCCCTCATCCTCTCCGAATCTGGTTTGAACCTCTTGCTGCTTCTTGTCAATGTACCGCTGCAGCCATTTTTAGATGATCTTCGGCAACATTTCAATTGCATGTGATATTAATGATAGTTCTATAATCTGAGCATTCTGTGGGATCATCTTTCTGCTCACAACTTTGCCTTCATCATTCCGTCCATTTGGCTTAGAGTTTCGTGTGACATCTACTTTGATCTTTCCTTTCTTTTTAATACTAATTTGCTTGCTTCATGGATGATGCTCTCCATGTCCTTCCTCAATCTTCTGTCTTTAGTATTCAATGCAGAAAATCTGTCCTTGCAATTCAGGTGACTGGCAAGATATGACGCAAAGTCATCTATCGGCTCTTGTGGACTTGTTTTAATTTTCTTCAGCTTCAATCTGAGCTTATATGTGGATAACTGATCATATGTCCCTCAGTCGGTCTCTAGTCACTTTTTTAACCTCTGATATTGACTTTCTCCAATGTCTCTTCCCACAGATGTAGTCAATATCATTTCTGTGTTTTCCATCTGTAGAAGTCTGTGTGTATAGTAGTAGCCATTTGTGATGGTGAGAAAGGTATTTGCTATGAACAACTTGTTCATCTTGCAAAATTCTATCATGCCATCTCCATCTTGGTTTCTATCATCAAGACCACATTATCCACCTTCTGTTCCTTCCTCTTTGTTTTCCACTTTTGTATCATCATCTCCAATAATTACCAATGCATTGTTATTGGATGTTTGAGCAATTTCAGACTGAAATTGTTGGTAGAATGTTTCAATTTCTGCATTATTATCTTTCTCCGGTCTATGAATAATTCTGAATAATAGCTGTATTAATTGGATTTTCTTGAAGATGGATAGATATGATCCCATCACAGACAGAACTGTACTTCAAGAAAGCTCTTGAAATGTCCTTTAGGACAATGAACAAAATGCCATTCCTCTTGATTATATTATTCCCAAACCAGTCCATTTTAGCTCACTAACACCTAGAATATCGATCTTTATGCTGTCCATTGACTATTTGATGATGTTCAATTTCCCTAGATTCATACTTCACACTTCCCAAGTTGCAATTCTTAGTGGATTTTTGCATCTGTTTCTTTTTACGTGGAGTTGTGCTACATTAGTAAATGAAGATCCCGAAGACTCCACTTCCACAGGCTTGACTCCATCCATGTCACCCTGGTGGGCTCTGCTTTGAGAAAGCAGTTCCTCCTCAGTCACATCTTGAGGTCCTCTGACCGGAGAGGCCCATCCTCTGGTACTGTCTCCAACGATACCCTGCTTCCACTCGGTAGGCCTTCAGTGTCTGACAGTCTTTCCATGCTCTGCGTAAGGTTCTCAGCAGCTACTTCTGCTGAAGTGGGCACCTGAGTCCTTCATGGTCTCTTCTCTATCTGGAAGCTCTGGTGAAACTGGTTCACTTTGGGTGCCCCTGCTGGCACGTGAAATGCCAGTGGCATAACTTCCAGCCTCACAGGAACACACAAGTCACCACAGTATGGCAAACGGACAGACAAGTGGTGGATTTTCTTCACAGAAGTCTAAAATATCCCTTTTTGCCAAGTTGTGTATAAATTATAATGGGAAAATGTATGTGTAGTTGTCTTGATTTGAAGAATAATTTGTAGCCTATGTCATTTGTAGTCAATATCATTTCTGGGTATTAATTAAATTTTTTAATATATGGCAAGTGCTGTTTGTGGCATCCTTTCCAACTGAACCATTTAAAAGTCACCATAAAAATTAATGAATCTCAATAATATTTTAGGGTAGATTTATATTCAAATATATACACTGTTCTATAACATATGATTTATATGTATGAATTAACAGTTCATAAAAACCATCAACTGCTCTGAGGGAGAAAGATGAGACTTTCTACTCCCATAACAAATTGCTGTCTGGGAAACCCACAGTGCGGGTCTATCCAGTCTATTACGGTCGCTATGAGCGGAAGTGAGTTTGGTTTGAGTTTTTAACAGAATCACTATTGACCAAAACCTTGTTTCCAAAAATCACATATGTTGATGTTTGGGACTCTTGCCCCAGATCCCTGTCTTGAATCATTTCTAAGAATAAAAATGAATAAATTATATGTTTCCTTGAACTAGTAAAATTTGATACAGATGAACTCATAATGGTCCCATTTTTCTGTTAACTGTGTATATAAAATGTTAAATTTTGTTTCCTCACTAAAGAAAATACTGTGATGCAAATACAACTAGGCAGCTATCTTTTGGACATATTTTTAGAATGCATCATTTATTTTGTTTATAAGAACATAATCATCAAAGAAAAACAATATGTGCTACACGGTTTCCCAAATATTGGCAAATTTCCTTAAGATTATATTTGATGTACTAGGGCCTTTGGTTCCCTTTGAAATTTATTTAAATATTGCCTCTTAAGAAAATTATTGCGGTCAAGAATTTTATGTAAATTTAAATACTTGATCATGGATCATCTGAGAGAGGAAGAAAGACTGAAGAGAGACCATTCTAAACAAAGACACACCACACATGACAGACATAGTAGGACAAATTGAAATTTGTTTAGCTGTTAAATCATGTGCAATATCTCTGCACTCTTGCAATAAATAAGCCCCAAACTGTCAAACGACTGATTACACATAAATATGAGGATGAAACCAATGGAATGAAATATTGCCTGAGGTCATGACATTCAGTTTTAAATCTGTTTCCGCCACACTAAAAGACTCAGAGGCAAATCCTCCTGCTGACTCAGGTTTACTCTGTTCTTCCAGGGCAACAAATTAAATGAACCAAGATAATTCAAACCTGACAGTCTCTTCATGGTTCTTAGAACGATGCATGCTGGAACGATGTACACATTCAAATTCCGGTGAAAAGGATGACGGGCTGGCTCCGTGGGGCAAAGCTCCCCTTTCTCCATCGTCGGTGACAGCGCTGGCTTTCTTCCTTCGCACACGGAGAGGTGACTATTGTTCTGTAACGCAGCCTTCGAGTAAAGATTCCTCACGGCAAAGGTCCTCAGCCCTTCTTTTTGGAGGTCATATCTTTCCATTGTGAGATATATAGAGAAAAAAGTACCAGACCCCATTTAGTTCTAGGATTGAAAGCCTTCTACTTTAATTAAGTCTTGATGTCACCTGGATCTTGACAACTGGCCTAGATTTTTCCGGTGGAATATGGAATTTCTCCGAAGAACCCAATGTTGAGTCTGTAAATTACATCGTGCTGTGTCTCCATCCCTTTGGCTTAGAGAAGGCCATCGTCTCTCCCTCAGAGCCATCACCATCGGACTTTCACCTGCTCTTTTAATGGCTTCTGTTTGCTGAAACCGTTGACACAGGAGTTTGTGCTGTCCCCTGGGTGGAAGAAGCCCACAATTTGCTGGAGTCAGAAGGTAGTCGGGAGGATCAGGCTGTCAAAGACCTATCCGATCTTTCATATCCATATGGTACCTAAGGCCGTGAAGGCTTTGAGGCTGGGGCTAGTTTGATGAATTGGCACAGAGGCTGAAACAAAGGACTCAGATGTAACAATTGTGAGTACCACACGGGAGAGCAGAGTCTCATTCTATGAGACACAGGGTTGCTATGAGTCTTAACTGACTAGGTAGTCACTAGCAACAAGAGAAAGAAGTATAATTTTTTATTAAAAATTTAGATTTTTGTCCATTTGTGACCTCTTTTTCTACACAGAGCTAAGGAATGGATTTTTAATGCAGTATGCTCATACAACTAATCCTTATTGTGGTAGTTACATAGCTGGTGTCAATTTGCAAATAGTGGAGTCTAGCCTGTCAATCAGGTTGCAGCTTGATAACCTCATTTGGAAGCAACACGGAGATAATAGCTCACTGGAAGCCAGAGACACAGACTCTCTGCCTCTTGTTCCTGCTGACAAGACACATGAAGCTATACTGATAGAACCAGAGCCCTGGAGCTGGAGGAGCCACCACTCCAGTGCTGAGATCCATCCACGGCCGCCACTGGATCTACAAGACTTCCCACTCACTGACCTGTGATTGTCCTGCATTTGCCATTATTGCAAGGCTGCGTGAGTCTAAAGAGGAACTTATGGACTCATATTGGACATATGGGCTAATATTAGACTTATGAACTTGATCTGGACTGTGATGTTTCTTAATATACTATTGCTCTTTTATATAAAGCTCTTCCTTAGACACACATGGGTGTCCCTGAATTTGTTTCTCTAGTCTACACAGACTAACACACTTATCTGTGTCTTACATGGACTGTATGAACAATTTTTATTAACAAAATGTGTAAGTAGTCATGCTGTATATCGGTTCTTTTTATTTCTTCTACTAGAACTGTCAAGGGAGGGAAAGATACGTGTGTGTAAACTGTAGTCCTACATGCACACAAAGCCATGCCACACGCACACATATGCGTTCACAAGTATAGGAATTTGATCACTCAACCATAATCTGTATATTTGCCTCAAGGGCAAATATTAGTATCCTTACAAATTGTTTTGTGCATTTCAAATAAACTTTAATTTGGAATATTGTTAGATTTATAGAAAAGTTGCAACAACATAGTTCCTATATGCTCTTCAGCCAGTTTTAGTTTTTAATGTTAGCATTTTACATTCCCATGATGCCTATGTTTAAACTAAGAAACTAGCTTTAGCACATTTAAATGATCTAAACTTCAGAATATATTATGATCTCTTATTTTTCACCTGTCCTTTTCCTTGTCCAGAAGCCAATCTAGAAGTCAAATTATATTTAGTTCTCTGTGATATTTTTGTCTGTTTGTTTTTTTTTAATTAGGGTGTGAGGTAGTATCGATGAAGAACACAGCTTTCCCCCAGATCCTGGATGCTTCCTCCCCCCAACTACCATGATCCGAATTCTACCTTGCAGGGCTGGATAGGACAGAGGCTGTACACTGGTACATATGAGGGTTGGAGGTACAGGGAATCCAGGGTGGATGATACCTTCAGGACCAAGGGCGTGAGGGACGATGCTGGGAGAGTGGAGGGTGAGTGGGTTGGAAAGGGGGAACTGATTACAAGGAGTCACATGTGACCTCTTCCCTGGGAGAGGGACAGCAGAGAAGGGGGGAAGGGAGACCCCGAATAGGGCAAGATATGACAAAATAACGAGGTATAAATTACCAAGGGCATATGAGGGAGGGGGGAAAGGGGAGGGAGGGGGGGAAAATAAAAGAGGACCTGATGCAAGGGGCTTAAGTGGAGAGCAAATGCCTTGAGAATGATTGGGGCAGGGAATGTATGGATGTGCTTTATACAATTGATGTATGTATATGTATGGATTGTGGTAGGAGTTGTTGGAGTCCCTAATAAAACGTAAAAGAAGAAAAGAGAAAAAAATGATTAGGGCAAAGACTGTACAGATGTGCTTTATACAATTGATGTATGTATATGTATGAACTGTGAAAAGAATTGTATCAGCCCCAATAAATTGTTAAAAAAAAAAAAGATCATTTTATTGGGGGCTTTGTGATTTTTTAATTGAAGTTTTATAAAGTGCAGTTCTTACATTGTGATTTGTGAAGTTCTTTGTGCTTCTAGATAAGCATTGAATAAAACTGTGTTGATTGTTATTTGCTTTCCAATGCTAAAGAGCAGCGTATTCACATTCTAAGCTCCTCAGCTAGCTACCACTTGCCCTTCATTTATGGCGCTATACATTAAAATAACTGACAATATTCATAAGGATGCTTACTTTATGTAGCGTCCATGTGCCTAAATCAGAATGAATGTCAAATTTGAGCAGTACATCTTGATTGATGTTGCAATTCCATTTCAGTTCAGACTCTATTTTTCATGAAAAAGAGCTTTTAAATAGTATTTTATTAAAATTGTTTTCTACAGCATATGAAATTTCTTCAAGAAGATATTTCATAAAACATCTAAAAATTGAAATAATATTTCAGATTGTCAGAATGACTAATGTTTTTAATTCACTTATTACGGTGATTGCTTAATTTCACAGTATTCCAAGCTTCTTTAGTAACTTCAACTAAACAACTTATATTTCCTTCTTCTTGTTGTTGTTGTTTCCTTTGAAATAGTCTTTCCTCTGAAGCAATTTCAATTTTTAAAAATGTCTTTTATTCTAGGGCCATTAGTGAATGTTCATGAGCCTTTATATTCAATGAAAAAAGTATTGTGTAATAAATGATTAAATAAGGAAGTAGATTATGGGTCCTTTAAAACTGCCAAGATATAATTGGAACGGCTAAGAAAATAGGCTTTTCAGTTAAGGAAAAGCACTTCTCCATGCTGAAGTCCTAGTGGAACTTGTCTACTTTAATCTGAAGCAGGCATTCTTATAGCCCCCACGAGCAGGGCATTAGCCTTGATCATAGACTAGCCGTCTGCCAGGGAGGGAGGGCTCCTGCTTCTCCGAGTAGCTTTGGACCTCTCATCCACTCTCGATGACGGCCAAGCTTGGCACCATTTCAGGGGGCAGCATGATTCTGATGAAAGGTCTGGGCCTTGAGTCCATATGGAAAGGTTTGGAATTACGATGATTTTTCCTCAAGGGAAAATTGCTAAAGCATGGGTCACCAACATGCAGCATGTACTCTGATCTTGTTGGTCTCCGATGTGAGGTTCTTTGTTTTGTTTTAATATTTGAACGAAGCGACGAACTTGTATTATAATGGGAGATGGCGCTGTAGCAATCTGAGTTGTTCTCATTCGCACTTGTTAATGATAAGCTAGAGGGTGGGACCATTTTAGATGTGGCATCCCCTTCCCAATGTCAGTCTCCCACACCCTTGTTTCCTGCCGCTGCAATTACTAGTTACCAACACTCCTCCTGCTAGGTTTGTTTGTGAATGCTAAAGAAGCCGAGCGCTATTCTCAAGGCACTATCAAAAGGAGCACAAGTTGCTGTGTTTGCCTAGGCTGTGGACCATGTAAACTCTTTGGCTTCATTCACTGATGTTCATTTCAGGTTCACAAGGTGATATGCTGGTCAACAAAGACATTTTCCTGTCTTTCAAACTGGAACTAAGAAATGAGTCCAAGTTTGGTGATTTTTATCCTAAAATTGCTTTACCTCTCACTTATTGTTGGATTAATAGTTTTAAGCAGACTCTGAGGTTGGACTGCCTCTCTTCAAATCCCCACAGTGCTGTCTATAATTATGTGACTTTGAGCAAATTATTTAAACACTTTGTGGTGGTTAATCCTATGTATCATTTTGATGAGACGAAGGTGCCCAGGCTTTTGGTCAAACACATTCTAAATTGCAATAAAGACATTCACATTTTATTAACATTTAAATTAGTAGACTGAAACCAAACCAGACTCACTACCATCAAGTAGGTACCCACTCACAGAGACCCGTTAGGATAGAGTAGAAGCATTCTAGGCTGTTTCCAAGTTTGTTTAGAGGCAGACTGCCTCACCTTTCTTGTACAGAGTGGATTTCAATCACTAACATTACAGTTAGCAGAGGCTTCTTTTTTTTCTTTTTTGAAAGAGTTCTATATTAAGGAAGATTTTAAATACATAAAAACCAACAGACTAGTATTATGAACACCCATGTACCTATTACCCGTCAACTTCAACTCAACATTATTTGATCTAAATGCTCTACTGCCTCCCTCATAATAGTAATTTTCTTTTTTAAAAAAACATTTTATTAGGGGCTCATACAACTCTATCACAATCCATACATATACATACATCAATTGTATAAAGCACATCCATACATTCTTTGCCCTAATCATTTTCAAAGCATTTGCTCTCCACTTAAGCCCTTTGCATCAGGTCCTCTTTTTTTAACGACATAACTAAATGTTCTAAGACAAAACATGGAATATAGCTCCCCACTAGCAGAGTATTGTAGATTTAGTAAAAAGGCCTTAATCTGATGTGTCATTGCTAAAGATGCTTTCCCTGTCCATGGGCTCTCTTATTACTCCCTTGGTGAATTCTTTCAATGTACACAGGTGTTTTATCTTCAGTATATCCCATTTGTCAATTTGTGCCACCTCTGTGTTTGTGTCCTTCCCTATTTCTGATAACCTATGTATTACCTGTGCCTAAATTCTCAAGTTGGTCCCAATTCCCTCATTGATGACCCTTATAATTTGGGGTTTAACTTCAAGGTCTGTGACCTACCTTGAGTTTATTCTTGTGCATGGAGTGAGATAATGGTCTTGCTTCATTTTTCTGCAGGTAAATATCCATTTTTTTCCAGCACCACTTGTTAAAGAGGGCATCTGATTCCCACTGAATATTTTTTGGGCCCTGATCAAAGATCAGCTGTCTGTATTCTCATAATTTTATTTCTGGGTTTTAAGTTATTTTCCATTGGTGTGAGCATCTGTCATTGTACCAATACCATGGGGTTTTCACAACAGTGACTGTATAGTATGTGCTAAAGTCAGGTACAGCAAGCCCTTCCACTGTGTCCTTTTTCTTGAGGAGTTCTCTGCTAATTCTGGGCTTCTTCCCTCTCCATATGAAATTGGTGATCAGTTTTTCCATTTCCTTGAAGAAACATGTGGGTAATTATATCGGGATTGCATTAAATTTATATAGTGCCATTCGCAGAACTGATATCTTGACTATATTGAGTCTTCCAATACACAAGCATGGGATATTCTTCCATTTGTTGAGGTTGCTCTTGGTTTCTTATAATAGTGTTCTGTAGTTTTCCACATATAGATTTTTTTGTATTTTTAGTCAGGTATATCCCTAGATATTTCAATTTGTGTTTGGTTATGGTGAAGGGGACCACCTTTTTGATCTCCTCTTCTGTGGTCTTATCTGATGTGTATAGTCGTCCGATGGGCATGTCAATGTGGCAAATAATACTAATGGTTTTTCATATGTTGAACCATCTCTGCGCCCCAGTATGAATCCCACTTGGTCATGGTGTATTATTTGTTTTATATACTTTTGTATCCTTTTGGCTAGTATTTTGTTAAGTATTTGTTAAGTATTTCGATATTCATTAGCGAAATTGGTCTGGACTTCTCAATTCTTGTGGGATTCTTTCCCGGTTTAGGTATCAGAGTTATACTAGCTTCATAAAAGGAATTTGGGAGTTTGCCATCTCTTTATTGTTCTGGAGGAATTTGTGTAGGATTAGTGTCAGTTTGTCCCTGAATGCTTGATAGAATTGTTCTGTGAACACATCTGGTCCAGGTGATTTTTTTCTTTGGTAATTCCTTGATAACTTGGTCTATTTCTTCTATATGCAACTTTTGTAAAAGCAAAAAAGAATAGAACACTTCAATTCCTCAACAACAAAAACCAAGCAGTCCAATTAAAATATGAACAGAAAAAAATGAAGATCAGATATTTCGTTGAAGACCTAAGGCATCCAACACACACATGAAGAAATTTTACAATCATTAGCCATTAGAGAGATGCAAATGAAAGCAAAAAGGAGACACCATCCCCCCTCTGTAATAACCAAAGAGCTCAATAAGACAGAAAATAACAATCCTGGCATGGGTATGGAGAGGATACTCTCGTTAACTGCTAGTAGGACTGTGACTTGGCACAGCACTCTGAACAACAGTATGGAACACGTACTCTTTTGGGAATATGCATGTCGCCTGAGACTGAAATCTTGTTCAGAGTGGAAACAAGAGTTTAAAGCCGTAGCAATGTTCTCTTGGCTACAAGCACAGGAAATAATTCTGGCCTTATATTTAAAGAAAAATAAATTTTATTAAAACGCCTAAAATCTAGGTCACAAAAGCATGATGAAAGCAAAAGATGTGGGCAAAAATAATTCAGAACCAGAGACAAAGTCACACTACAAACCAGTCTTATTAGGACCTTACAGCTTGTCTCACCAATGCTGGACCTGTGGTGTATTGCAGTGTGCAGTATTCCATGGCTCATTTTCTACGCAGTCTGTATAAACAGTGATTTCCAGAACATTCATCTCCCTCATATCAGGAAAGTTTATTGTAAGCAGATTATTTGTACTTAACATATAAAGAATGTGTATTTTATGAGTATGTAATACAAATGAAAATGTGCGTATCTTATTCTACTTTGGGGTTTATATATTAGTGTAAGTGACTTGGTATGCAAAAAGATATCATAGCTAGCATGGTTTATTGAAGAATAATTATCTTGTTCAAATCTTTTGTAAGTGGCTTAAGTGAGGATGGTTAAAAGTATACCGATAAACTATGGTATATGGAAACCTAGAGTACAGAAAACAGCATTTTTGAAAAATCAGTATTTCTGACTTAGAAGAGAGATTTCAAATATTTTCAAAACCCTGGAAGATTCTAGTAAAACAAAAGAAAAATAGAGCATAGCAAAAGTTAGCCCACTCCCCAGTTTTAAATAAGCAATACTATAAATACAGGATGAGGAAGACCCACGTTGAGTGTGTATTACATGAGAAAATAATGTACAGAGTTTGAGCTGATCACGAGCCCACTCGGAACGCGGTGCGACTGCTCAGTGATGGAGCAGTGAGGGAGGGCTCCGCTGCTCACTGAAGGGTCGGTGATTCAAACCCACAGATCGCTCCACAAGAGAGAGATGTAACCATCTCTCTGGATAAGATGACAGCCTTGGGGTTGGGGTTTGGTTGGTGGTGGTGGTTTGAGGTTGTTGTTTTCTCTTGGACACTCACTCAAAAATGCAGTGCCGCTGAGTCTGGATTGACAAACAGCAACCCCATTAGGACAAAGTGGAACTTTTCTTTGGGTTTTCGAGGCTGTAAATCTTTACAGGGACAGAAAACCTCATCTTGCTCCTTCAGAGTGGATGGGGGGTTTGAATTTCTGACCTTGTGACTTGCAACTCAATGTGCAATCCACTATCCCATCAGGGTTCCTGCTTAGGCACCAAACCAAAAAATAAACTCGTAAAGTTAGTGAGACCATTTCTTATCTTCTAAGTTGAATGGGTTTGAGAGGGGCATGAGTTGCAATGAAAATAATTATAGATCAGAGACAAGATAAGATACAGTTGAGGCGTGGAGGGGTTCCTGAAGCAACAGACACTGTAAGGTTCAGAACTTTATATGAGGCGGTTTAGAGACACGCCTGTCACATTGCCTGCATCTAGTGACAGGTCTCCACACAGAGGGATCGTTGACAATTATTTGGGGGCATGAAAAGAAACATTAGTACATTAGCCAAGCTTGGCACAGACAGGAAGGGAGGACAAAGTCTGGAACAGAGAGAAACGGATCCTGTGCAGACTGCTTCATTTCAGCAACTTTGCCGCAAAACAGAAGGAAAAGGGTCCACTTTATGTGAGCCTGAGAGTCAGAGGAGCCATGCTGAGCAGTCAGCCTTCTCACGGGGCTTGCCTGCACTGTGGAAGGTGGGTGTCCTGTACAATCTGCCTAAGGAGCAAACAATTTTGCCCCTACTCATTAATCAGGGACTGGTGGCCCAGTCAATAAGCACAGGGCTGCTAACTGAGAGGTCAGCAGTTGGAAAGCACGAGCGGTTCTGTGGCAGAAAGATGAGGCTTTCTACTCCTGTCAAGAGTTACGGTCTCAGATTCCCATGTGCATATCCACTTTGCCACCGGTCCCTGGTTCGTGTGTTCAGCAATAAATAAATAAATAAAAACCCAGCAGTTAAAACCAATGGGGCTTTGGGAGAAAGGCCCCAAAAGCTAGTCATTAAGAACCCCGTGGAGCACAGCTCACGGACGCACCTGGGTTACCATGAGTCAGAGTCAACTCAAAGGCAACTGATTTGGATCTCAGGCACATTTGGTCCTGGCATTCAGTACAGGGGAGGGATATTCACAAACTAATAACCAGAAGAAAAGGGCGATTTAAACAATAAGTATATTATATGAACAAGAATTAAAAATAAATAGTAACATTTAGACTGAAAACAGAAACCAGGGAAAGTTATAACTGCCATCTGTTATTACAGAGAAGGAAGAAAGAAAAGAGAAAAAAAGGTAAAACCACAGGATATTAGTTAAATTAAGTCTGTATTCCTCTAGGGGATAAAGCATGAGCAAATGGATAGATGTTATATGTATATAGATTTTGTTTCAGAATAAGAAAATACTATTAATCAACTGTAGGCTTCAGATAATTTCATGAGGTAATGAGTTATTTACTAGCAGAAATAATTGCACAGAAATTTGATGACTATCTCTTTTACGCTAGATTCTCCTGAGGAGCAAAACCATTACAGTGTAGATAGTTGCTTTTTTAAATAAAGAGAAAGATTTATAGTTGTCGGGATTGGCAAGTCCCAAATCCATGAATTCAGCAATTGGCTGGTGGCTACTCTGGAGTCACATGGTCCCAGGGACTGCCGAACCCCAAATCTGCATGTCATATGTCAGCTTGTTTGCCCATCAGTTACAGAGCGGGCAAATCCCACAATCTATAGGTCAGGTGTCAGGCTTCTGGCTCACATCCCAAGTCCTGGAGGCCAGAGAATGATGGATTGGGTGCCAGATAGAGAGTGAGTTTCTCTGGAACATCTATGAATATATTGGATGTGGAGCACACACCCATGGAAAATGTTTAACTTTCCGCTGATGAGCTTTTCAATTGATTGGCTGCTCGTTAAAGGTCACAAAGGGGAAGGTGATTATATCAGGTGACATTATGGAGTTGCAACAGTCCAATTACTGCCAACCGTGGAGAATGACAGCATTCACCGCCGCCTTATCCAGGTATTCTATACTGGGCGAGAGAGACTCAAGCAATGAATAAATTCAATTTTTAAAAATTTTACTGGTGAACAACAACAGCAACAACAACAACAAAATGCTTTTGCATAACCTCCTGGAGTCATGCTTCCTTACCTACTTGCTCTCCATCAGAAGCCAAGGGATAGAATGACAAAATAACTTTATTTTTGTCTCTCTTTCTTCCTTTACTTGCGTTCAATGGAGCTATTCCTTTCTCTGTTTGGGCAAAGTCTGGGCTAGTCTATGACCTCACAAGGTACGCCTAGGTAATAGTCTTATTAAATCACAAAGTTCAAAGTTAATTCACAACATCAGTTTTCATGTCATAAGCCAGGAGCCGGCGTTAACGTCAAAAGGCCCTGCCTGCGTACCCCTGTTGGCAGAGCCTGCCTCGCGGGGTCCCTAGGGGAGAGAGGAAGAGTTGTCCCAGGCGCTTTTGTAAGGGGACTGCACGTTCTCTGGGGCAGCTCTTTAACGCTGGCGTGTTTGCTCGCGGTATTTTTAATCTTGGGGTCTATCTTTCCCTCCCAGGACTCCCCAGCTGCCATCCTCGCAGCAGGGCGTGGTCCCTGCCATTGTGTGGTCTCTCGCGCCCTCGCTGTACATGCCCCGGCGTGGGCTTCATTGCAGATTCTTCTGGAACCTTGATGGGGTAGACGTAGGATTCCTGGGATGGAGTTCGCTAAGCAACGGGCTGCTCGTTGCAAGGTTGGTGATTGACATGCACCAGCCAGCGCATGGGAGAAAGATGAGGCTTTCTCCTCTCATCAAGATTCCCAATCTCAGACAGCCGTTTTACTCTGTCCTGTATGCTTCTACGAGTTGGAATATTCTTGCTAGTAGCACATTTGGTTTGCAATCACTTGGGTTTGGGCCAACGCAGGCACGCTGGGCAATGTTCTGTTGTAAGGCAGGTGCACAATTTCTGAAGTAAGTCTCCAGGCCTCTCTCTCCAGATCCTAGTGGGCTTTCGGCTGGAAGTTCAAGTGAAACCTGTCCACCGGGGATGGGTCTGTGGGTACCAGCAGGCCTGGTGGCAGAGCGTCAGCATCATGACAGCACACACGCCACTCCAGTCCAGCACACCGACAGCGTAAAGGTGGACCCCCATTTTGCAGACAGGAAAACTAAAACACAGAGAGTATCTAGTTTGCCCAAATCATAGTCCCGTGGCTTGAAAATTGTGGGACATGCTGTGAACCCAGGCTTGACCCTTCATGCTAGGCAACAGGCTGTGTGTGGATTCCCAGGTTTGCGGTAGAGGGGAATCGACTCGGTGGTCATGTTCATGGGATCAGGGTTCTGGGGAGGAGCACTGTTGGTGCTGTAATGCTCAAGCCAAACATAAATTTCCATTATGCACATGTTGGTACATGGATAGTCACAAATATCATTTATTATTATACCTTATACACACAGAAAGACAGCAGCTATATTTGCGTGTGATTCTGCCAAATTATCTGTTCTATTTATATGACAAAGTAGAATCATGCACATTTATTAACTGCTTAATATATGCCAGGCACTCTTCTGAATGTTTTGGCCAAATTCTTACTTTTTTTTCCCAAATAAATTTCAGTTAGGATTTTTCTCCAATTTATAGTTGAAGAAAAATAGACGCAGGAAAAACTTTGTGGGGAGGGGTGGAGGGACACAGAAGCCAGAAAAACAGTTTTCTTATTCACGTCCTACCGTTTACGAGTGCAACCTGATTATCGTGGGCCTCAACCAGGAGGTGTAGTACACTGCACAATGGACTGACTACAAGACACAAGGTCAACCGTTCACTCCATGGGAGAGATCCACTCCATGGGAGAGATCTCAGCTCATGTCAACACTGGGAAAACCCATGGGGAAGTTCTACTCAGTTTTACTCGATGTGTTAGTTTGGATTTGGAAGTTGAAGTCACATACCTTAAGACCTACTTCATTCAAATGAAGCCTAGCTAGTTTCTATTTCTTATAAGTGCCTGGCCTTCCCAAAAGCTGGAACCTAAATTAATCATCTCTCTCAGAAATGGAAACCTAGGCTTACTAAGTAGGATGCGCCTGCTCTGTTGAACCTAGTTCCAGATTTCCCCCTAGTCCCAAACCAGAAAATAAAATGCCCCGTAGTCATTTCAAAATTTGTCATTATGACTTTTCCATTCTGGTCTGTCTGCACTCTCAAAACTAGTCCCCAATATACTGCTTTGGGGAGCTGGACTTACAAACCAGCTATCCTCCAGTTCCTCCACTAAAATTATAAATTGCAAACTTGTAAAGAAACAAAAATCCAAAAGCTTGTGATTTTTTACACAAATTTTCCCTTTTGTCAATTTATTTTTAGCATTAGTAGTCAGAGTTTGCTGAAGCAGTCAGGAAACGACTTCACACATGCTCCTACTCCTCCACACGCACACACCTTGTATTAAATTCTGGTCCACAGTGACCCTCCAGGACAGGGTAGTGCTGCCCTTTGGGGTCCTGAGGTTGTAAATCTGTAGGGAAGCAAACGGTCTCATCTCTCTTCTGAGGAGTGGCTGGTATTTCCCCTGCTGGCCTTGAAGTTAGCAACCCAGAGCCTGCCCCCTATGGCACCAGGGGGCTTTCATGTGCAGCTCAGGGCCCTATTTCCCTCCTCTGCAAGAGAAGGTAACAGCTACTCTCTTTGCTCGCGGGACCCTTGTGATGGTGCCATGACATGAGGTTGGGTAAGAACTCTTACAGCTCACAAAATACTGTTCCAACGAGAGGAATCCTTATAGCGATGGTTATCGCTCAGAGACCATCTATGCACGGCAACATCAGTAGCAAGCCCGTCTCGAGTAAATGCACCAGGACAACGGTCCCAGAGAGGCTGCACACCCCAAAGCAGCCACCAAGGCCCAGCAGAGAAGAAAACATTTTCTGAAAACACAAAGAAGGGGGATACGGGGCACTAGCATTTGCCAAAAGGGAAGGAAACAAATCCTCACAAAAATAATTTTGTATTGCCAAGCTGGGAAACCGTTGGGATATTTTCATTGCTCTTGAAAATGAAAGCCAGGCGAGGAGACAAAGAGTCAGGCCACAATGGACAAGGCGAGAGGACAACAGCGAATGCTAACCAGTTCGGGGCAAACTAATGGAACCATGCAGAAAATATTTTTACATCTCCTCAGAAACCGACCAGAGATTCTAAGATATGTGTGAATGTTTGCGAAACCCGGCAGCTGCTGCATTCCACCGTCCCGAAGAGAAATCGCGGACACTTTCTTTCCCCTCTTTCCCAACAAGACATAACAAAAGTGGAGCTGATGTAATTAATGACAAAAAGATGGCTATTAGAAACAGTGATGGCCCGGCACTGAACCACAGCGCGGAATGGGACCAAGGTCCACTTTTAGTGACAATTCGTTATTTACCTGCTGTGATCTTTATGCATGCCTGGGTCTGCGAATGTCTCTCCCCAGAGAGAAAACCAAACCCGGTGGATAAAGTGAGAGCAGCCTGAGTTTTGAGGCGATGCTGTGGGCAGAGGACAGACAGAGTGGTTCCTTTCGAGCAATTTGTGCAGTCCGCCCAACCTGAAGATTCTTACACTGAACACTCCAATGGATGTTTTTAAATTCCCTTTAATGACCGTTCTGTGACCAGAATATGTGCTTTTCCAGACATCCTAAGCAGAAACCATTATGGACAATGTATGTCGAATCCCCTAAGGATAGCATATGGGGTGGAGAATGTGGGTTGCCAAATTTAGCAGCTCTGGAGAGAACGTGTTTTTGAATTAACCTTGAGTCTATGGGGAGGAGAGTTCATTTATGACTGGCAGAGCATATCTTCCCAGTTCTGGAAGATAAATCCCACTGATAGACATGTGTATTTCAAAAATGCTTCTCAAGAAATATATACGGGGAAAAATCTTTTCCACAAGATGCAGAAGCTCCCCAACTATTTGGGGATTATTATGGTATATGCTATTTTGTCTGTGGGCCCTAGGAAATAGGGCATTTGGTGAATACAGTACAAACTCTGACCTGGGGAAGCTGAGTTCAGCAGCTTCATTCCCGAGAAGTTAGAGGGAGAGGATGTTCCTAAAGCAAATGAGATGTAGAAGGACTGAGAAGGCAGGCACTATGGGTTTGGGGATTGCAAACATATGAACAATTTTTTAAAGTTGAAGAAAGGGAAAACCTTAGATCCCCAACTTTTGATTTTACTGAAAAAAAATCTATGTTTAATTTTAATTTTATTTTATGGCTTTAAAAACAACAGTGGCACAAGTATTCTCAGAACATAGCAACTTTTCTTTAAAGATAATATCTTTAGCTGCATGAGAAATTGTCTAGAGTGGGTAAAGCTGAGGAGTCAGTAATTGGAGGAGTTCTGGCCAGGGGCATGGCGGGAGGTTGGGGGAATGGGAGCTGATGACATTGACTGCAGAGGTGGGGGTGGGGCACAGCTCTTCTTAATTTGGTTGAATTATGGAATTGTGTAATATGTGCATTATATACCAGTGAAACTACTTTAAAAAAGAAAATGTATCTACGTTGATTGCTAGATACTTGTTCTCATTTTACTGTAGACCAATGAGCGGTTGTGGCAGGCCAGAGTTGGCCTGCAGACTCTCTCACTCCACGGGCCACACGCGTAAGCGAGATCTTCCCTCTGCGCAACCACGACCGCCTAATTAAAAAACGTCCAGCATCTAACTAGAAAACACATGCTTGTGATTTAGAACAAAATAATAACAACAACAAAAACCAACCCTGCTTAGGAATTATTTACATGTATTGGAGAGTAGCATTTTTATTGTCTCAATTCTATGGATTTCTTGGAATATGGTTTAAAACTTTTGTTCTCCCTATTGGCAGGACTTGGCTTGCTATAAGTAGGATTTTTGAGTAGCAAAAGTCTGAGGCCTGGTGGCATAGTGGGTTAAACCCCAGGTGGCTGACAACAAGGTCAGTAGTTCAAGCTCACCAGCTTGCTCTATGGGAGCCAGGTGAGGTCCGCTGCTCCTGTAAAGACTTGCAGCCTGTGAAGCCCCAAGTGGCTGTTCTCCGCCCAATCGGGTCAGGGTGACCTGGAAGTGAGTGAGTTGTTGGTTTGGGGTTTGGGTTGGGAGAAGAGAGGCTTAATAGCAGACTTGACTCCAAGACAATGCATTTGTTTTGAATAATGTGTATCATATCTGTTACAATAACTTAAAACACCAGTGAAACTTCTAATTCACATGCATAGGACACACTTAAGTAAAAGATCTCCCTTTCTCATTCTGAGTCAGAGAGCCCTCTTCACACTCAAATTCTTTTAAAAAAATAATTTTATTAGGGGCTCATACAACTCTTATCACAATCCATCCATCCATCCATTGTGTAAAGGACATTTGTACATTTGTTGCTATCATCATTCTCAAAACATTTGCTCTCCACTTAAGCCCTTGGCATCAGCTCCTCATTTTCCTCCTCCCTCCTCACTCCCCACTCCATCATGAACCCTTGATAATTTATAAATTATTATTGTGTCATATCTTACACTGTACGACATCTCTCTTCACACATTTTTTTGTTGTCCATCCCACAGGGAGGAGGTTATATGTAGATCCTTGTAACCTGTTCCCCCTTTCCACCTCACCCTCCCGGTATTGCCACTCTCCCCACTGGTCCTGAAGGGATCATCCTCACTGGATTCCCTGTGTTTCCAGTTCCTATCTGTACCAGCATACATCCTTTGGTCTAGCCAGACAGACTTGTAAGGTAGAATTGGAATCATGATAGTTGGGGTGTGTATGGATTGAGGAACTACAGGTAAGTTGTATGTTTCATCGTTGCTACACTGCAAACTGACTGGCTCATCTCCTCCCCTCGACCCTTCCACAAGGGAATGTCCAGTTGCCTACAGATGGGCTTTGGGTCTCCACACTGCACTCACCCTCATTTACAATGATATGATTTTTTGTTCTGATGATGCCTGATACCAGATCCCCCTGACACCTTGTGATTGCACAGGCTGGTGTGCTTCTTCCATGTGGGTTTTGTTGCTTCTGAGCTAGATGCCACTTGTTGACCTTCAAACTTTTTAAGACCACAGACACTATATCTTTTGAAAGCCGGGCACCATCAGCTTTCTTCACCACATTTGCACTTATTTGTCTTCAGCAATCTTATCGTGGAGGTGAACACACAAAGATATGGTTTTTTTGTTCTTTGATGCCTATACCTGATTCCTTAGACACCTTATGATCACTTAGACTGGTGTGCTTCTTTCTTGTGGGCTTTGTAGCTCCTGAGCTAGATGGCTGCTTGTTTTACACTCCAATTCTTTTATAGAGTTTATATTGAACCATGGAGCCTAAGAAACTATTAAGATTACTAATTTTTACTGGCAATGTCTAGCAATGAGTGGAGATATAGGAACCTTTACTACTCATCAATTTTTTATGGAACCATATTTTTCATTGCTATTTGGTTGGAAATGACAACGAACACCATTGTATCATGCTGGTGGAGCAGTCTTTCCACTGAGAGCAAAATCTCTCATGATCATCAAGTTGCCTTGGACTCCTTCACCACCCCACAGGACAAGGTGGACTGCCTCAGAGAGGATCTGAAACTGTAACTCTTCCCAAGAGTAGAAATCACCGTCTTAAGAGCCTAGGGGGTTTAGATCTGCTGAGCAAAAGATGAGTCAAAAAATCCAAGCCTAACCCTGTCATACATATGGAAAACTTCTGTTTGGGATACCAACATTCAAGTGCACTGAGTTCTTTGTCTGTTTGAAAATTAATAATAACACTTTTGACACTTTAAAGAACAAAATCTGGTTAAGTCTTCCTCTTGGTCCCCAGCAATCTTCTTGATCATGATTTCCTTAATGACATGTAGAGAGAATGTCTTTTTGCCTCCCAAGCCCTCTTATTAAAACAGCCAGTGTGAGCTTCTATTATATGCACCCAAATGAAGCCTACAAACCCACCAGGTAATCTACCCATCAAAAATAGATTTGCATGATAAATTAATGTGGATTCTAGAAAGTGGAATTGGGAGAAGTCCTAACAAACACTAACAGACTTTCCCCCCCGCCTTCTTCCTAGTATCAGTTCTGGAGTATTTGATATATATTTTTAACAACCAGCTTGCATTACTTTGTAATAAGTAAAAAAAACTATCAAGCATTGTTTCTGAATTCTGATGTATATATTGTCCTGACCCTCTATAGCAACTATGCCTTTAGTCTCAGAAAATAAATAGAACACAGATGGGGTAAAAACCAAAACACATTTCCTAAGCTAAAGAAATTATTGGCTATAGAACATGAAACTCCTTTAAAACCAGCAGGGATCTGCTATTTTCCTTAAACAATTACTTTTCAATTCATTCTGGTATTTTTGTCTCTGCAGCATAGAAGCAGCTGCCCATTGATGTTGGCTACATTATCTGATGACCAGTAGAGGTCGCCCCGCACCGCGTTCTAGGCTTAAAACCCCAACCCCCAGCCTACCTAGTCTTCAGACTCTAGAGACCTTGTAGGAAGCAGTATGACTGAATGCCCCTCTGTTGTAAATCTTTCCGGAAGGAGGAGCCTAGGGGTTTGAACTGCTGGTCTTTGGGTCAGCAACCCGGGCCTCTAACCACTGCAGCACTGGGACTTGGAGGCAGAGGGGAAAATTTGGAACATTTGACCGCGAAAATGCACAAAGGGATCAGAAGTTTTCAATGTGAAGCTTTCCTCTTGGAAGTCCGTATAATTGAACCAATATTCAAGTCAGAGAAAAAAGTATAAATAAAAATAATGGATACAAGATGCTGGTATTATAGAACTTCAAAAATGGACTTTTTTAGAAATGAAATAAAACTCTTCTAGTTGACTTAGTTAATACAAATCCTTCTTTCTATTAAAATGTTGGAAATGTTGTCTCAAAAAACTGTCAAATCCCAACATATTAAAATCGGTATATTTGTAAAGTGGCTCTGTGGTTTCTTTCTACTACTTTATTTGGAGGCCTGAAAATGTTACACTTTGCCCTGACTGGTTCTGTCTTTTATTTTGTGTATTAGATTTTCTAATGTATTCGTTTTCTCAACTGCACAATAAAAGTTGACCTATCATGGCATTCTTGTAGTTTGTGGTTATCACAGTTTACAAAGCATATTTATTAAAGCTGTGACATGTAATTACTGCTGGCTTCCCCAAGACAGTTTAAGCCTAGTTTTTTGTTTGTTTTTTAATAAATGATTGAACTGAGAAGGGGGATAAAAGTGTTATAATTTAGAAGCAGACTCTTGAAATAATAAAGGGCCTTCCTTTTAGAAGAAATAAACTTGTACAGGGTAATTCTAAAATGAATGAATGGCTAAACATATTGGGATAGGCACTGTCAACTAAAGAAGACTTTTCCAATAAGCAGGATTATCTAAAAACAGGGGAGTTCCTTCTGAATTTCATGTGTTTGCCGTCACTGGAAATATTTAAATAGATTGAGTACTCACTTGATGAGGAAGGTAGAGATTTTAATTTTCTTGTTCAGAGGCATCTTAGCCTGGGTTCTCTAGAGCACAAAACCAGTGAAGCTTATATATGTGTATATAAAGAGAAATTTAGATGAAAAAAATAGCTCAGTTGTAGAGACGGTAACTCCAAGTCCCCGAAGGTGCCAAGTGCTTGGGTCAGACTTTAGGCTAGAGCAGCGGTTCTCAACCTGTGGGTTGCAACCCCCTTAGGGATCGAATGACCCCTCATAGGGGTCGCCTAAGACCATCAGAAAACACAAATATTTAACAATATATAATTACACATTCTTTTGTGCTTAATCACAATGCTTTAATTATGTTTCATTTGTAACAATTAAAATACATCCTGCATATCAGGTATTTACATTACAATTCATAACAGTAGCAAAATTACAGTTATGAAGTAGCAATGAAAATAATTTGATGGTTGGAGTCACCACAACATGAGGAACTGTATGAAAGGGCCGTGGCATCAGGAAGGTTGAGAACCACTGGGCTAGAGTGATGTTTCATAAAGCGGGCGTGACCCCTTCTGTGGAGAGGGAGGGGGTTCTGGAATGAGCAGGTGGTCTGCAAGAGCAGATACATATTTTTATCCTGGATTATGGGCTATTGCACAACATTTTTTAGTTGCCAGGGAGGCCTTAAGTAATTTCTCTTTTTCCTTAAAAGAGGTTGTAGGTCAAGGAAGTTCAGGAGGCTTCTCTTGATTCAAATAGCTGTGGAGGTTGAACCCAAGATCAACAGGAAAATGACAGGCTGGTGGCTGCAGAGGCAAATGAAACCAATGTGTGCAGGTCACGCTTGTGACTACAGAGGTGACGGAATCCTAGTCCAGCAGGTCAGATGGCAGGTTGAGGATGACTCCTAGGATTGGCAGGCAACACAGCAAGACATCTGCTCAAGCCCAAAGAGCCAGAGATTCAAGAGCCAAATAGATGCTCTACAGCATGCAGTGCTCCTCCAGAGGAAACTTCCTTTCCATTAATTGCATCGGGCTGTGACCTGAGAAGGGGGTTGCAGCCCATCCTAAACTTCTTTTCGCCGATGGGCTGCTTAAAGCAGATCTCATGAGGGAGGCAATTCCATTGCGTTAGATCACGTTGTAGAGGACCACTGAGAATCCTGGCCCAGCCAGGATTAACACAAAACCTAACAATCACAGATGGGAAATTCTTCTATACCTTCTAAGAAAGACCACTTTCTTAAAAAGTACACTATTTTTAAAGCAGTTGTAGAGCTTCAGAAAAAAAATTGATCAGAAAATTACAGACCAGCTATATAACCCTCCTCCCCTCTGTCCACAATTTCCTCTATTATCAGCATTTTGAATTCGTGTAATACATTTGTGACAATGAACTATCTGATACTGGCACGTTATTATTAGCTAAAGACCATAGCTTATAAGAGGGTTCACACTATATTGTACAGTCCAATGAACTTTAATTCATAACGTCATGTGTCAGCCATTAGAGTGTCAGGCAGAATAATTTCACTGCCCTGTGCCCCACCTATTCAGTATCCCTCTGTTTCCATGAATCTCTGACCTCCACTGATCATTTTATTCTTTCTATAGTTTTAGTTTTCCCAGAATATCATATAGGTGGAAAAATACAGTTTTTCATTTTATATTTATCTTTCATTTATCAATATGCATTTAAGGCTTCTCCCTGACTTATTTAAGCTTAATAGCTCACTTCTTTGTATTACTGAATAGTACTGTACCTGGTTATGAGTGTTTCGAGAAGTTTCATTAATACTTGCCAAAGTTTGGAGGGAGCCAAGGTGTTCTTCAACAGATGAATGGCTAAACAAAGGAACTGGTATATCCATACAAAGAAAACCTACTTTTAATTCCTAGTTTCTATTGTAAACTGATAACACTCTTTTTATTACAATTCTGCTGTATGGCATAATGCTATCTCATATAACAAATAAGTTATTGCACAATAGATGCGTGTTTCAAGCTTGTGAGATGGTAGCATGCTGCTGCTGGCTGACAGGTGGCTGTGTTTTGTATAGTGATTCGGGGATTCAGCTTCCGTCCACGTGGTGATCCAACCATTTCCCGCAGTCATGAAGTACTGATATGACTACCAGGCGACAGAAGGCGAAAGGGAGCGCAGGGAGGGCACCCCTGCCTTCTCACCATCTTGTCCTGGGAATGGACGTTTACTTCTCATCGTCCATGGGCGAGACCTAGCCCACACATAGGAGCACACCTAGTGCCAAGGGAAAGGGAAGCGCAGGCTCTGATGCCCTGGCGTGTCTCGCCTACGGTACTTCGCTCTGTCCGCTAAGCATTTGTGTATTCCCCTGACAACAAATTCGTTACTTCAAAGATCAGATGTGAATCCTTTGAAAAGCATAAGGCCTCTGGGTGATTAGTTTTTGTCTTTACACTTTATTTGCCCTGTTTATGACTTAATAAAAGAATCAATACAAAATACTATTAATGTGAGAACATGATCAAGGGTATTCTACAGAAGAATAAAACCATGCCAGTTGCCCCCACCGAGGCACCCTAGATTAGTTTACAGTCAGCCACCCTCCAAATACATGAGTGAGCTCAATCAAGGCAGAGCCACTTGGCTAAACCTTGACTCTAGTTGCAGGATCAATAAGCATTTCATGCTGATGACACTGAGGTCTGAGAGGCTATTTGTTAGGCAGTGTTATTATGGTAACAGATAGCTAAGGCATTTCCCAAGTGGACTTTCAATGCTTTGGGGAAATGTCATCAATTGAAGGAACACGGCCAGCTCCGGAGTGTTCTCGTGACTGTGACGTTTAAGTCCAGCGTTGCAGCCACTCTGTTAAGTTCATCCTGTTGAGCCTCTGCTTTTATTGAACCCTACTCAGTGAGCGGGAACGCACTTGCTTTTCTTCCATAGCTTGTGTAATACCCCATACTGTGGTCTTTCATAATTGGGAGTAAGATGTTTATTAATCTCAATTTAATATACAAGATTACCTAGATAGAATGCTTTACAGAGTGTTAAAATAGGAAAATGAAAGACTTTATGCAGTAGTTTTAGCATTTTTAATTATTCACTAGTTCAATATTACAATTAAAAATTTTGATTTGATTTTTATAGCAATTCGTGAGACATTAAAATAGATATTGATGGTGCTGTTGCCAGGTCCTGTGGAGTCGGTTCCGACCCACACCCGAGCGATCCCACACGCACCAGAAGGAAGTGCCGCCTGCTCTTGCATTCCCCTCACACTTGTGTCCACACCCGAGAGCACTTCTGCAGCCTCTGCGTCAATCCATCTCCTCCAGAGCCTCTCATTTCACTGCCCCTCTGCCTGACCACGCATGGGCTTCTTCTCCGGCGACTGGTCTCTCCTGACAACATGCCCAAAGTATGTGAGATGAAGTCTCACCACCCTTGCCTCTATGAGGCATTCTGGCCATATTTCTTCCAAGACAAATTGGTTTATCCTGTTAGCAATCCAAGTACATCAATATTCTTCTCCAGCACCACAATTCAAATGCCTCTGCTCTTCTTTGGTCTTCCTTATTCCATGTCCAACTTTCATGTGCATATTAGGCCATGGCTTGGGGCAGGCACACCTTACTCCTCAAAGTCACACCGTTGCTTTTCAATATTCTAAAGAAGCCTTGTGTAGCAGATTTATCCAATCCAACTTATCTTTTGATCACTTGACTGCTACTTCTGTGAACATTGATAGTGGATCCAAGCCAGCCCAAATCCTTGACAACCTCAAACTTTTTTCCATTTATCATGATGTTACCTATCGGTCCACTTGTGAGGATTTGGGCCTTCTGTGCATTGAATCATAATTCATATTGAAGGTTGCAATACTTGATATTCATCAAGTGCTTCAAGTCTTCACATTCAGCGAGCAGGGTTGTGTCATCTGCATATGGCAGGTAGTTCACAAGCCTTCCTCCACTCCTGATGCTGCCTCCAATCCTGATGCCAGAATCTCTGATGATTTTCTTGTTATAAAGTTTTAATAAATGTGGTGAGAAGATACAACCTGTTTCACACCTTTCATGATTTTCAACCAAGCAGTATCCCCTTGTTCCATTTTCACAACTTGATCCACGTACAAGTTCTACATGAGTACATTCTAGTGTTCTGGAATTCCCATTCTTCTCAAAGTTATCCAAAGTTAATTACTTTCCACAGCCGAAAGCCTTGACATAGTCAATAAAACACCAGTAAACATATTTCTGTACTCTCCTTTTGCAGCAAAAATCTGTCTGACATGAACAATGATATCCCTTGTTCCATGTCCTCTTTGAATCTGTCCCAAACCTCTGGCCGATCCCTGCCAGCGTGCTGCTGCAACCATTGTTGGATGGTCTTCGGCGAAACTTCACTTGCCTGGGAAAGCAGCGATGCTGTCCTGCGGTCTGAGCGTTCTGTTGGGGCACCTTCCTTGGGAATGGGTGGCCAGGATGGAGCTCCTCCCCTCCGTTGGCCAAGTAGCTATCTTCCACATTTCCTGGCAAAAATGAATGCGTGCTTCTCTATTGCTGATCACCAAATCTGAGTATTTTGCGACAATCTTACAAGTGACTGAGCAAGGCCAAATGCACTGAAATCCTTATCTCCGAATTTTCTAAACCTAATACCATTGTTGGATAGCCTGCATTAGAATCCTGAAACTTAATTTCCACTGGTGGTGATACTCTTACCTCACTAGTGGATCCAGGCTAAAACTTCTTTTTAAAGAAAGATCTGATCCTGGATTGTAAACAATAAAATCAAGTCCCACAGGAGGGAACCATTTAAGAAAATTCTGAACACCCAATTCATGGAAGGCTGAGGTTGACAGGGGAAGCCCTAAATCCAGTTGCAGGGTCACTGCTTGAAATAAGCCTCCAAGGGACAATGGACCTCCTTGTCCATTGAGAACCACTGATGTGAAGACCCATTGCAGGCAGAACTTGTCAGGAACACAGCATTTCTAGGTTTATGAGATAGAATCTTTGCTTTAAAATTTTTTCAGTGAATCCTTTAAAATTATTATAGTTTTCTCATTGTGTTAAACTATATAGAAGAAAAAACATTTTTAAATCTTAGGTTATGATAACGAAACCTGAAAGATGCCTTCGTTCAATCTTTTCATTTTATGGGAGAAGAAACAGTCTCCAGAGGGTTATAAAGGCCACAATTTAAATTATTTCATAGTCTGTGTATCTAGTTTATCCTGCAACTAGTGGTGGGATTTTGGATCGTTCATTCGACTTCTAGTCCCTGATCTGTGCCTATCTAATGTTATATTAATCTGCCTTTATATTTCTATGAAAGCTAGATCTGACCCAGATAAAGCCAGCTATATCATGGACCAGCATCTTTGATAGCATCTTCTAGGCCAAACTATGAACCCACCTTTTGTCTTTGTCTCCTCTTGCTTGCTTGCTTGCTTATGATTTTAGAAGCAGCTCTCAAGCTGTGTCCAAGACCTCGAGTTTCCTAGGCATTCTCTCTTCTCTGTCATTTCCCTTGTTTGGGGCTTTGTTAAAAACAACTTTATTTACCTTTGCTATACATCTAGCCCTCTAGTTCTCAGCTGTCTCAAGGCAGCAGCTCCTCAATAACTCAGCAGCCCCTTTCCAATGCAAAGTGGGCATATATCATTTCCATTATTATCTCTCTACACAAATCCCCATCCAAGTATTTATAAGTCATCTTAAAAGACATCTTAGAAGACATGTGATCAATTTCTCTGTAGAATTCACTATCGTTATCTTTTCAGACAGAAGCTACCCTTGTGTCATATTTCACCACACCAACCTTTTAGCTTCCCTTCCCACATGGAATAGACCTTCCGTTTCATCATTGCTTAAGGACAAATGGTATTTAGCAATCATCGTCCCCTCTCTGGAACATGCAAAGTGAACAAGACAAGATAGCTCTCTATCAGAATATAGAGTAACAAGGTTCAGTGCTTTGGGAATTCTGTTTAATGAAATTGGTAAAGAATAATTATTTGATAAGGACACTAAAGCACAATGAAAAGTTCATAATTAAAAACTTGCTATAATGCTGCCCAAGCAGAAAAACATGATCTATTTATATTCATGGACTTGACTCCTTTCATTACAACCTATCAAAAATATCACCAATTCTAAATGATTCTGTGTTAAGCTGCTCTACAGGCGTGTTATTCTTTGGAGGAAAGAGAAAAGTAACCTTCTACAGAGCAGGCAAATAAAAAGCTCTGGAAAACTGCATTGTTTTCATTTACGTGAGAAGTGACTATTCATTTGTTTTTAAAATTACTTCAGATTAGTAAAGAAAACAACCGGGGAAGGCAGAGCAGCTTTGGGAAGGACAGAGATTATAGTGAGTACAAATAAAAAGGATGATTCCAAGAGAGGCCGTCATTGATCCTGCGACACATCACCAACCCTGACAACCTCTGCTCAGAAGAGGCCGCCACGAAGACATGAATCCAGAGTCCACAACAATGGAACCTCCGTGTGTGGCTGTGGCGTACAGTGTGGATGTCTCGGCGTGTCCACAGATTAGGAAATAGCACTTAGAAACGTGGCGGTGTGGATTCTCAGCTCTGACTCGGGTTCCGTGTTTTCTATGGTTACTTGGTGGCAGGGTAGCAATCTTCAAGCGTGTGGACGTGCATCTGGTTTGGCTCGCCGCTTGGAAGGAAATGTGGTGTGATACTCCCCATACGCAAGTCCTTTAAAGGGAAAGCTTTTTTTCTTTCTTTTTGGACTGGAGTTGCCTGTTTGCAATAAAGACAATGCTCATTTTATTGTCTCGGTGTCTAGGAATCACAGAGAGAAGGTGTCCACTGGCCAGTTTGGGCTGTGGTGGTCTGTTTGCGCAGGCACGTCACATCGGTTTTATTGAATTGCGTTACCCTAGCTCGCTTGTATTCCTCTTCAGCAGGGTGGTCAGAATGATCACCGCGTGTTCCCGATTTCCTTTGAGATGCCGTGGAAAGGAACCCTCTGGAAGACGCTTCGGTAGGAACCAAAGCAAAACTGACCCTTAGAAATTGTGACATAGGAGCAAGTGAAAACCGAGACCCCGGCCACCATCACGCCGAACGAAATGCAGCCGCAACGTGCCTGTGGAATCTGCCCTAATAAATACTTATTTTCATTTATGAATGCGGGAGATGGCTAGATGGTTCTGCCTGCTGGAGCTAGTTTCAGCTAATCTCCATTTGTCTTGCTTCTGCTCCTTGACTCAGAACTGGAGCTCTTTCGCGTATGCCAAGTACCTTTGGCCCAAAGTCCCAGGACTAGCCCGGAGTCAGAGGCTGGTAAATAAGACTCAAGATTTCAAGGAAAGGCACTGGGAAATCTGATCTCAACATCCGCTGGCCCAGGGGAGGGTGGAGACCAAGGCATGTTTGCAGTAAACCTACCACAGGCGTGGTGGCAATGAGAGGCAGAGATTGTATCTTAAAGGTGCATTTGTATAGTAAGCATGTTGCTTACGTGTACATTGAACGATTAGGGAGGGAGATGTGTTACCATCTTCTTGTCAGTGCTGTCACTACTGGTACGATTCTGTACCTTAAAGCACAGAGGAACAAGTCTATGCAGAAGCTCCAGTTCGCTCTATTTTAACGGCCTCGCACTTGGAGGTTCTCGTTTATCTTGCCTTGAAGGCTACAGTGTCTGCCAGGAACTCACAGGCCTGTAAATTGGCAACCTGGTGTCGCCAAATAGCCAAGTGGGTTGCTGCCTCAGTTTTGATCCAAGCTGACAGCATTTTAAGGCTCCCTGGTGGCGTAGTCGATGACGCGTATCCGGTGGCTATGGGTCAAAAGTGACTTTAGCAGCGCGAATTTGAAGCCCTTCCTTGATCTGCACAGATTTCACCGCTGGTTTTCAAATGAATAGTACAAAATCCGCCCCCCCCCACCTTTTTTTCTGTGTACATAAAAGTGGGAGACTTTTTTGTTGCTGTTCCTTTTTTTCCCCATTTTGTTTTGAACTTGGATGGAGATTAGCTATGACTAATATCTCCGCCGTGCTTCTCTGCGCGCCGCTGGATTTTGGTCCTCATTGCACACTGTTTGTGGGGAAAGCTTTGGCGTTTGCTGCTCTCAAACACACACTCCTCTTTCTAACACGAGCAAATTGATTTTCCTCTGGGGAATGAACCTCTCTTTCTTTTCAGAAAGTCTAGTTAGGACTATCAAGATCTGAGCACATAACTCAGATTGGGTCAAGGGCCTTTTCCGCCCCAGGGAATTTTAATAGTTGGTTGTTTGGCTTCTCCTTCTATTAAATAAACTACCTCATATTCTCTTAAGACGTTTCTTTTCTTTTTTTAAAGCTATCCAGCCGTGTTTTCTGTTGCTTACGGTCAGAGAACATTACAAGATGTACCCTTGAAATTTTACTGCATGTATACTTTTTTCTTGCCCACAACCATTTACATAGGTGATCACTGTCACTCTGAATGCTCATCTGAGGAGTTTAACAAAGAAAAGAAAGGTGTTACACATTTGATGGACGACTGGCCACACGAGGTTTTCATAGTAGGCTATGTGGGATTGGTTCATCACTGTACAGAATCTAGAGATAGTAGAAAAGGTATGATATTTGAAGTTAGACAGATTTAGGTTCAAAATTTAAGTCAGCTGCTTGCTGGTCTTGGGACAAGCACGCCGTTTCTTAATTTTAAAATGTGATTTTTAAAAGATGGTTTCTTAAGCTTTATTTGCACTGATCCTACTGAGATTACAGATAACATATAAAGTGCTTGTCACATGATAGATGCTGTATTTATATTCTATTTATGCATAGGCAGCCAAAGAAACAAAGTATTTCCTCTTTGAAACTGAGAGAAAGAACATCTGACTTTCCTTTGTGGTAGCTGGTAATGTCAATTAAAACTGAATTTTATATTAAATGTATAAAATATAACTATCCTATCTTAATATGTTATTGTTTTATTTTGGTGAATGTAAACAGCATTTTTAAAAGGTCTTCCTATGATCACATGTTACCTTCCAAGATAACTCCCTTCATTTTTTATAATGTCTAAAACTTTTAAAACCTTTTAAATTCTACCACAGGGATTTTCAGAAATATAACATTTATGTACAAGGAAAGATACTTTTGCTAGTCTCAGGTCCCTTAAAAATAATGCAATCTTTTTTTTTAAAGAAATCATTTTATTAGGGGCTCTTAAAGCTTTTACAACAATCCATCCATCAATTGTATCAAGAATATTTGTACATATGTTGCCATCGCACATCAATTGTATCAAGCATATTTATACATGTGTTATTTTCTGAACATTTACTTTGTATTTGAGCCCTTAGTATCAGCTTTTTCCCTCCCTTCTCCACCCTCCCACCCTCATCACCCCTTGATAAATTATGAATTATTATTTTCATATTTTACACCATCTGCTGACTCCCTTCACCCACATTTCTGTTGTTTGCCTCCCTCGGGGTCAGGGGGTTATACATTGATCATTGCGATAGGTTCCCCCTTTCTCCCCCTTCTGTCCCCACCTTCCCCCCTACCCTCATGGTATTCCCTACTCCCATTATTGTTCCTGAGGGGTTTATCTGTCCTGGATTCCATGTGGCAGGAGCTCTTAACTGTACCAGTGTACATGCTCTGGTCTAGCTGGCTTCGTAAGGCAGAACTGGGGTCATGATATGGCGGGGAGGAAGCATTAAAGAACTAGAGGAATGTTGTGTGTTTTGTTGGTGCTATACTACACCCTGACTGACTCATCCTGTCCGTGTGACCCTTCTATGAGGAGATATCCAATTTTCTACAGATGGGTTGTATGTCTCCACTCTGACACCCCTCTTTGGCATTGATATGATTATTTGTTTTGGGTCTTCTAATGCATGAAAACTGTTCCTATCGACACCTCGTGATCACACAGGAAGGTGTGCTTCTTCCACGTGGGCTTTGCTGCTTCCCTGCTAGATGACTGCTTGTTTAACTTCAAGTCTTTAAGATACCAGGTAGCTGGGCACCATCAGCTTTCTTCTCCACATTTGCTTATGCTCCAATTTTGACTCCAGTGACCAAGTCAGCAAGGTGAGCACCACAGAATGCCAGGTTACTAAAGCAAAGTATTGTGGCATTGAGGGAGAATTTGAGTAGAGGGCCAATGTCCATCTCAGAATGCAATCTTTTTGAAACTCACCTATAATCATAACAAGTACCACTTAAAGTGTTCCGACCATGTGTGAGACACTATGTTTAGCTCCTTAATATATAAATATTCTAATCTTTATAATATTCTAATCTTTATTAGTATCGTTCTCTTTTTTGTGATGTCAATTGTTGATTACCAAGAAAGATCTCCAGAAAAACCTGTTGAACCAGCAATACTTAACACAGTGGTTGCTGCTAACTGCAAGGTCAGCAGTTTGAAACCACCAGCCACTCCTCAGGGGAAAGATAAGGTTTTCTTACTATATTAATACTTAAAAGCTGTGTCCTCCCAGTTTGCAAAAGGGCTATGGATGGCAACGAGAGCCAAAAATCCATTTGTAGATTCCCCACCTAGATTGTCTCCTTGGGAGAAAGATAAGGCTTTTTGCTGTATTGGATCACACTGGTTGGTATACTTCTTCCATGTGGACATAAGTGATGCCTCATTTAGATGGCCACTTGTTTTAAGTCAAGCCTTTAAGACACCAGATTCTATTCTTTCTGATAGCCAAGTACTATCCGATTTCTTCATCAAAACAAAGAATAATGTTGATACATTTTCTTGAGTGATTCAGAGTGATTATAGAAGCTTGTTATAAAGAAGTTTTAAGAAAATGGAAATTGAATTGGCGAGGAAAAGGTGAAGAATTTTTCAGTGTGTGTTAGTTTGGATAAACGAGAGAAACAAATTCATAGACATGCATATGTGAATAAGAAAAGAACTTATATACAAAAGCAATTGACTATTGAGAAAACATCCCAACCCAGTCCAGTTCAAGTCCATAAGTCTGATATTAGCCCTAATGTTCAGTACCAATCTATAAATTCCTCTTCAGGCTCATGAAATGCATGCAATGACACTGAATGCAAGAAGATCACAAACCAGTGGGTCAAAATTCTTGTGGATCCAGTGGTAGTGGAAGCATCTCAGCCCTGGAACAGGTCTCCATGTGGCTCCTTCAGCTCCTGGCCTCTAGTTTAGCTCCATGTGTCTTCTCCACAGGGATGTTTCGCAAGGAGTGATTCCGTCTCCTGCCTCTAGCCAGCTATTTATCTCCTTAGCGCCTCCAAATGAGGTCATCAAGCTGCAGCCTGATTGACAGGCTAAGCTCCACCCTTTCACTCTTTTTTTTTAATTGAAAGATCATTTTATTGAGGGCTCTTACAGCTCTTATAACAATGTGTACATCAATTGTATCAGGCATATTTGTAAATAGGTTGCCATCATTATTTTCTAAACATTTACTTTAATTTTCTATTGAGCCCTTAGTATCAGCTCCTCTTTTTTTTCACTCTTAAATCTCAAATTATTTAGCTCCCACACAGTGAGAATGTTTCCGCTCATGACAATGCACCTGCTTCTTTCTCAAGGCTGACGATGAGAACTTCTTCGGGAAGCATTACCCCATTCACTTCAGAGTCCCCATCCTACCCCCTTTGGCTTTTTGTTTATGTTTCCCAAAATTCCAGAAACTCTTTAAAGGAACACAATTTGTTTCCATTTAATTCTTTCTGATCATTAAGCAAGGATGTAGATCATCTTGTCCTCAAGCATAATACCTTGGAAAGTAGATTGCCTCCACCTGTCTCCAATCTATGCAGGGAGGGGGGCGTCTCTTTTAGGGGTTGCCTTGGGTGTGTCATAGAAGGAGATCACTTTATTTGGGCCAGTACAGCCATCAAATAGTCCTGAGTCATGGCCTTCCAGTATTGCTCTGACTGACTTGGTGGGAAGGCCTTGGAGCAATCGTGTAAGCTATCTAATGTAATGTAAATGTACACATGTGTCCGAGTCGTGGTCTTGTTCCTGCTCCTGAATTCCCACCTGTAACTGTACTGTATTGATCTGTCACCAATCATGCCAATCATGACTTGGTGACAGTTTTCTTTGTCCCATGCCTTATTGAACTGGTGTCTCCCAGCTAGATTCCTCGAATGCCATTTTGACTTCATGTTAATATGCGGCCTCCCTCATCCACATGATGTATTTGTGTCCTTGTGTTGCCTTTGTCTCCTTTAAGACTTAGAAAATGTTCTCCTTCAATTATGTTTGAGGTTGTGATCTCTTTGCACCCCCAATACTACTCCCCTAACGTGTGGAGTCTCAGAAACTCACAGGGGCAGTTGGCCCGTAGGGTAGCCATGAATGGGGCTCCACTCCCCAGCAGTGAGCTCGGTGGTCTTAGTGTACTGCAGGAAAGGAGAACAGCTCTTTGACCTGGTTTAGAAGTATCTTTAAAATGTAGGGAAGAAATTGAGGAAGGATCGTTAAAATGTTTTTGGATCAATCCTAGGTGGCTTAATTTTTTATTTATTTTTATTTTAATAAATCATTTTATTGGGGGCTCATACAATTCTTATCACAATCCACCCATACATTGTGTCAAGCACATTTGTCCATTTGTTGCCATCATCATTTTAAAAACATTTGCTTTCTACTTGAGCCCTTGGTATCAACTCCTCACTTTTTCCCCTCCCTCCCTCATGAACCCTTGATAATTTATAGATTATTATTATTATTATTTTATGTCTTACACTGACTGATGTCTCTGTTTACCCACTTTTCTGTTGTCTATCCCCCTGGGAAGGGGTTATAGAGAGATAGATAATTGTGATCGGCTGCCCCCCCCCTCTCCTTACCCCAGTGGTTCTCAACCTTCCTAATGCCGCGACCCTTTCATACAGTTCCTCATGTTGTGGGGACTCCCAACCATGAAATTATTTTTGTTCCTAATTCATAACTGTCATTTTGCCACAATTATGAATTGTCATGTAAATATCTGATATGCAGGATGTATTTTCATTGTTACAAATTGAACATCAGGAAAGCATGGTGATTAATCACAAAAACAATAGGTAATTATATATTGTGAAATACTTATTTCTAATGACAAATAGATGAAATTTGTCTTAAAGCATAGTCTAGCATGGGTAACAGTGTTCACTTGTAGGTGGGTGTGTCTGCATGTGGGTGGATCCGCCTGGAGATGGCTAGAGGAGCGGTGTCTCAGTTCTTAAGACCATCGGAAATATATGTTTTCCGATGGCAGGTGCCCCCTGTGAAAGGGTGGTTCGAGCCCGAAAGGGGTCACAACCCACAGCTTGAGAACTGCTGCCTTACCCTCAATATGGATACTCTCAATATTGATCCTGAGGGGTTTGTCTGTCCTGAATTCCCTGTGTTTCTAGCTCTTTTCTCTGCACCTGTGTACATGCTACGGTCTAGCCAGATTTGTAAGGTATTTCATATTGAGATTGGGTCAAGTATGTAACCTAATAGTTTGAGAAGGCAGGAACCGAGAGGGAGAGGGGCTTGTCTGGTCATCTTGTTTCGGAGGGAAACTTGGGGGAGAGATCCTTGCGTGACCCTGAGCAGTCTCTGCCAGGCCGCAAGGTCAAAAGGAATCCTATGGGTGCCGCATACAACCTGAAGCTTCTTTTAACTCTCATTAAATTCACTTGGATCACGAGCCAGGCTTCGACGTGAATTCTCTCTCGTGCGGAGCCAAGGACCAAGGTTGGAATCTAACCCAGAGAGAGAGAGAGACCTTACAGCAGAACTTCCCTAGCCACGGGCAAGCGGCACAATCAGCCTTACTCTCAGACAGAGACCACTGACATCTTGATTACGCCAGGTTATGTAACCCAACACTTTGCCAGTTGACTACCCTATAGACACGACCTGAATGTATTCTGGGTGCAAGTATCTCTTATGGGTTCCATAACAGAAATTTCTTCCCTGGCTTTTTTGTTACTGGTCAGGGGTCTTTTCTTCTGACACATTATTAGTATTTTCATCTATATACTACTACGGATTTTCCCTTACCACCTTAGCATGATCTTGCTTTCCATTGCTTTCAGCTGGGTCTCCCAGCTGTGAAGCACAGGCAGAGTCGGTGCATAATGATAATAACAGATACCAGGAGATATCTGGAACACAGGGAGTGGGGGCAGGGGAGATAGGGAGGAAAAGGAAATTTCTGGAGGAACCAATGAAGACGGGAGCAGGGAGGGAGCTTTAGAATGGATTGTGATTGCATGAGTCATCTTCAAGGTGATTTGACCATGAGGGATGGGGAAAGATCTAAAATTGGCATGGGGGTGGGGTGGCTGTACAATTCTCCATGATATTATTGAATGAATGAATGAACTATTGAATTATATGATATGTAAACTACTTGCAAATAAAACTGGGGGAAAAAAGATTTGAGCAGTCATCAGCACGATTAATTTCAGAATATTTTCTTCCTTTTTGTACTTGATGTTAGTGCCCCACTTCCCTCCAACTTCCCCTGCCATGCCCCTAGGTAATTATTAATCCAGTTACTGCCTTTGTTTACTTCATCTATCCTAGATTTCCTATACAGAAATTCATGCAAAACTGAAGTTAAAAAAGAGCAAAACAACAATGATAAAACAAAACTAAGAAAAACCTCAGTCAAGAAGAAAGCAGAAAATATTTAAAAAGTGAAACAACTTTCAAATGGGTCAAAAGGGAAGTCAAAATATAAGGTGTTGCATTTTACCAACTACATCACCCATAATCGTCTTTACAGTGTCCGCTGTCTTATAGCCAGGCTAATCTCGCCCCTGCACTCTGCTCAGAGGGAGTTCACTGGAGGCTTAATGCCTGCAGGGACATGGAAAATCGATCTGGGCTTCCACTGTCATTCACAGCCTTCTGCAATCCGGTGTTCACCAATTAAGCTCTGACCCTGTTGCTCCTTTCAGATGTGCACTTTATTATTTACAATCCTTGGATCACACTGGTTGGCATACTTCTTCCACGTGGACATAGTTGATGCCTCACTTAGATGGCCGCTTGTTTTAAGTCAAGCCTTTAAGACACCAGATGCTACTCTTTCTGATAGCCAAGTACCACCCGGTTTCTTCACGACAACAAAGGGTAAGGTTGATGGATTTTCTTGAGTGATTGCGAGTGATTAGAGAAGGAAAAGGGAAACTGAATTGGTGTGGAAAAGGTGGTGAATGCTGCAGTGAGGATCCCCCCCCCCCACGCCATTTTCATCATGACAATGCACCTGCTTATTTCTCAAGGGTAACGATGAGAATTTCATTGGGAGACTTTACCCCAATCACTCTACAGCCCTGTAGTCTACAGTCCCCTCAGTCTGTTTTGGTGTTTTTTTGTTTCCCCACATTCAAAAAACACTTAGGAGAAACCCCGTGTGAGTCCCTAATGGATGTCAAGCCTGCTGTTCTCTGTGGTACAAATCTAAGAGGGCAGAATTCTTTAGGGATGGGTTAGGGAGTTGGAAACACTACATTGAGAAATGTATAGGCCTAGATGGAGGATATATTAAGAAAACATAGTCTCACATCTTGATATTTTTTGTTTAATAAAGGTTACTATGATTTGGTAGCAATACTTTTTGACAGCCTCATATGCTAGTCTAGAACTTTCTTAACAAGAATTACTTGAAATTAACAGCTGAATCATATTGACATAGATGGTCTCAATTTTCAAAAGTGAGGAATTTTAGGTTCTATAAAATTGAGTAATTTTCCAAGGACTAAAGCTAAAACTCTGTAATTTCAAGGATCTAGTTTATTTCACAACAGTAGGCTCTCTCTCCAACTGTCTTTATATGCTCCATAGTTAAAATATCAAAACTAAGAATGCCTTCATAATATAACTTTATGGTTTGCCCATAAGGTTTAACCTGAAATTCCATAAACCTTAAGATTAAGGCTTAAAAGCAGTAAATTATTTCAGTTTGTTTCAAAAATTTCTTGAAAATTTTTAATCTGATTTTGCCCAGTAGTTTGTGTTCAATGCTCCTTATCAATTAATCTCTTTGTCTCAATAGCCTTAGTCAATTTATCACTTCTTTGATTTACCACTTCTGTGTATCTTGAATGCTCTTACTCAAAACTCCTTAACACTGATGTTACCATTTCTGCTTCTTAGACTCTTTCTCAGAGGAATATCTGCCTTGAAATGAAAATAAAATTAATTGTTCCTAATCACTTCCTATACAGAAAGCCATATAAATAGATTAATGTATGACTTTTCGTAACCCATTGGTAGCAAGTTAAAAATTATTTGTTTTTTAAAATTATGTTGCTTATCTCTCCTACACTTGAACATGAAGAAAATTAAAATCCCCAAGACTGGATCCCCAAACACACCATCATAACGAGTAAAGAGTTTCAAGCTGTTAGGAATCTCATTCTTCTTGAATCACCAATGATGTCCATGGAAGCCACAGTCAAGAAATTCAGTCTTGTACGGCACTGGGCACATCTGTTGTAACAGGTCTCTTTAAAAGCTTAGAAAGAAAACATGTCACTTTGAACAAACTGCAACTGACCCAAGTCTTGTCATTTTCGATCACTTCAAATGTATGTCCATGCTTAAAAGTGGAAAAGAAAGACCAAAGAATGTACCATGCAAGTTGTGTTGTTGAAGAATCTAGACCAGGCATTGACAGAGAACAAACAAAGCCTTCTTGGGAAAGCACAGCCTGATGCTCCTTAGAAGCAAGGGTAGCGAGACTTCATCTTGCTCCATAAAGGCACCTCGTCAGGAGAGCCAACCACTAGAGAAGGACATTGTGCTTGGCAACGTAGAGGGTAGTGTAAAACAGAGTCTCCCTCAATGAGATGGATGCGCCCAGGAAGATACAAGGCTGGGCTCACACAGAGCCACAACTGGGATGATGACAAAGGATTGAACACCATTTGATCTTATCCTACATGACAGGATTGAACACCATTTGATCTTATCCTACCTGGGATCACTGGATCAGAGATGACTTGATCGCATCTAACAGCATCAACAACTGTTTATCTCTCCAAATCTATAAGAGCTCCTTAGCTTCCTTGGTGGCTCAGTAATAAAGCACTAGGCTTCTAAACAAAAGATCAGCAGTTCTAACCTGCAAGGTGCTGTACTGGAGAAAAGATAAGGCAGTATGTGTCCGTAAAGATTTCCATCTTAGAAACTTTGTTGGGTTATTCTCATTTATTTCTTCAGTTATCTTTAGCCAAAGACAGAATAAATAGTGCTACCGGGCTCCTAACAAAGGGAGCCGGCAGTGACTGGAATGCAGTTCGTGCTCCATTAGTCAATCCTGTCTGTCCACAGATCAGCCTTCTAAGAATTTGCATAGAGGCAGCATGCAATTAGTCCGGCTCATCTAGGCCTAAATAATTTTTAAATTTTTGAGTAAAGGGATAACTAAAGGGCAATATTAGAGGAAGTTACATGGCTACTCCGGTGAATAAATCTATTTGAATCTCCTTAGATTATCCTTGCATGCATTTTCTTAGAAATCTCTGAGTTTAGATCCAGTGGCAGAGACCACTACAAGAGAATACTTCAAATATTTCTACCATACTTTGGAGCAAATAAAATGAGCGTAATGAAGAAATAATGATTCCACAAACAACTTGAACAGTGTCTGTAACACTACATCTGGCCCATGGGAAGCACATGGCTATCACTAGGTATTATCAGCAGCCTTTAGTTTCTCTTTCATCTTTAGACTTCCAAACCCCATATTCAAACTCACCACTGAAATAAATAGGTTTTAAACCCTAAATGGTATTTTTTTGGTCTTCAACTTAAATCTTACTGTCAAGAGATAAATGTATATCTTCTAAGTGATAAATAAGTGACATAAAAATACTTATGGAATGTTTAATAAAGTGCATTTTCACAATTAGTTATATCAGGTGAGTATATAAAAAGACCCATAGTGGACCTATAAGCTTATCAAATGCCTGTATTATATCAAAACAAAATCTTATATGTGATCAATTTTTTAAAAAGAAAGCTCTTATCTGTGTAACTAATTCTTTATACCAGCCAGTTGTAATCAACCAGGCAGAAGGATGCCTAATCATTCACCAGCACCATGCTCATACTTAGAAAATGCACCTGTCTTTCTGACGCCAAGAAGGAAACCTTCCCCCATCATTTCACCTGCCTCGGACTGACTTCATTCTCTGGTGGAAATGTCTCGCGACTACATCTGCTCATTAGTGCAGCCTCTGCCTCTTACAGAGAATGCAAGTGTGCCTCTCAGTGAGATTAGCCCCAGTCAAGCAGGATTTGTAGAAAGTGGAACGCACTGGAAGTAAGAACTGTGTGATATTTTTAGATCTTTTGAAATTTAAAAGCTTTATGCCATCATTAGCACATTCATTAAAGTAGCATTCAATTATGAAATGAGTTTTATGCATCTATAATGTATCAAATTAAGCAGAAGAAAATAACTTTATGCCTTCTTATTTTAAATGCTTTTGCATTTCACAGCTTTGGAATAAGTAATTCTTAATTTTTCAATTAATTTTTGTTTATTTAGGATCCCTCCCCCTTAAATGAATGTCAATTCACAGAGCGTTTTGAGAATGATGAATCGAGATTAGTCTAACGTGGTAAAGCTGGCCCTCCAAGGGTCTTCAATCTCTCGTCCTACATTTGAAACAAGCCTTCCTCTGCCTCCCTCCTCTGCCTCATCTCCATTATTCATCATGGGCTAGCCCAGGGAGCACAGACTTAAAAACCTGGAGGAACCAGACTGCTAAATAAGCAAGTATATTTGTTTAGTGGAAAGCACAGAAGTTTGGGGACTGTGGAAAACTGGAGCCAGTATGAGAGAATAGAGGTCTAATTCTCGATGTCATTCCAGTCAGTAACTGGAATGGGAGGCTCAATTCTGACAGTTTCAGATTTTTAAAAATATGTGGTTATGAAATGTTCCAAATTTTGAAATGTTGGCTACCAATTAAAATAAAAAGCATAAGGTCTGTAAGTCTACTCTGGGTAGACTAAATGTAAATTGGCTGTGAGCCAGATTTGGCCTCTATCCCACCAAGTGTAAATGATATTAGAAGACCAATGTTATGAACATCAGCCCACCACAGCCCCTTGCTGTTGAGTTATTTCTGCTTCACACCGTAGCTGTAAATCTTTACAAGAGCAAGCAGTCTCATCTTTGTCCCACAAAATTGCTTCGAGTTTGACTCTCCCAAGCTTGCCCAGCAATACCACCAAGGCTCCTCTGGGAGAAAGAAAGGTCAGGTAATCATCTTTTGATGGCAAGTGACAGAAAATTCCACTCCAATTGGCTTTTGAACAGTATTTACTACCTCATGTAAGTAAAATTATAGTTTAAGTCATATGCGAGGCTGGATCAGGCAAAAGAGGATCTAGCAACTTACAAGATATCAGCATCATTTTCCTCCTTTCTTTCTCTGTCTCCCAAATTGTCAACTTCAGCCTCAAGTTCCACAGTCACACACATCAAATCCGTCCTTGTTCATTGCTGTTGAAAAGTGCCTGCCTCAGCTCAGACTTCACATCTTCACACTGTCCCTACTCAAAGGAGGAAAAGGGTTTTTTTTTACCTCTTGCAAGAAAAAAAAAATCAAACGTTTCTTTTTAAAAGGGCAGAAAGTAAATCTTACTACAGGCAGCAGATTTTCAACAAAGGATGAAAAAAAAAACATTAAATGGGAAAGGGACACCCTCTTCAACAAATGGAACTGGAGAAATTGGATCTCCACCTGCAAAAGAATGAAACAAGGAACATTCTGTTCCATGTACAGAAAAATGAGCTCAATATACTCTGGAGACCTAAATATCAGTTCCTGAGCTATAAGGATCATCAGTGAGAAAATTGGGACAAATTTAAAGGTCTTATTTCAATATATGCATGTATTACTAAATATAATAAAGGAAGCACCCAGTGAAAGATATAAAGTATGTCCTGGTATCTCATTGGCTCCCTGGACCCCTGATTTACTATTGTACTTCCACCACTCAGAGTTTCAGGGACTCCCCTGGGACAGCCACCCAGTAACCCATGGCTGAAAGTGGGAGAAGGTAGATTCACAACAGATTCAGTCTCTACTAATGGGATTATTAATTGGTACGATTTCTATAAAGGACAAGCAATTTGACTCCTAAGATTATATCTGTCAATGCTCTTCCGCCAAAGAAAACCAGGAACACAACTATAATTGAACTAGTTGGATTTATTACTTATTACAGTTTGCTTATCATGTGAGTGGCCCAGTAAGAGTCACGTTCTAACTTCCAATAATCGGATTTGGGCTTTGGTTGGGTGGTTTTATATAGGATCCAAGTAAGTAGGACTTTTCTCTGCATTGAAGCTGTCAGGCAGTGGAGACGGTTCTATGGTTCGAATTCTCGTGGAATCGTATCCGCAGAGAGGCCAGGCTCGAAGGAGGCTAGCCTGAGTAGGAAAGAACAGCAGCAAGTGCTATTCCTTGAGAGAGGCGGGTAGTTGGTGTTGACAGTTTTTGCAGTGATCTTTTACCACTATGGGTAGACATTACGAAGTGGCCTTATTTTCCTTGACCTTGTCAAGGTATCACAGTGATCTTGTGTGGTGGGGTTTCCTCAAATGGTTTATGTCCGACAGGAAAAGACAATGACCAGCCTGTGAGTGAAGCCAGCCCAGCTTCAAGCAACATTAAAGCCAATGTTCTCAAAGGTCAGTGGCTTCTTTCCCCTGCCCCCACTCCACTTATTCTTAAAGACAGACTTCCATTTACACAAAGCGATTTGCATACGACTATTTGCAAAATAGCAATAATTACAGTAACTATCTATGATAAGATAACGTTGTTGTTAGGGGCCATTGGATCAACTCCAATTCATACCCCCCTCTGAATAAGAGAAAAAGCTCAGTCCCACACCATCCAACAATAGTCATTACCTTTGAGCCATTGCTGCCATCACTGCGTCAATCTTTCTTCTTCAAGGTCTTCCACTCGGTCATTGACCTTCTATTTGACCAAGTATGATGTCCTCTTCCAGGGACGGGTCTCGCCCGATGACATGCACAGTGTTCATGAAGTGAAGTCTCACCATTCTCACTGTAAGACACACATTATGTCCGTACTTCTTCCACGATATAGTTGTTTGCTCTTGTGGCAGGCTGCAGTCCTCGGTATTCTTTGACAGCCCCATAATTTAAGCAGACCCATGCTTCCTGGTCTCCTTTGACCACTGTCCTCCTTTCACATGCATAGGACGTGATTGGAATAACAAGGCTTAGGTCAGGTGCACCTCCTCTTCAACACTTTCAAGAGATTTTGTGCAGAAGATTTGTTCAATACAGCGGCCATTTGATTTCTGGACTGCTGCTGCCATGAGCATTGAGTTGAAGAAAAGCAAAATATTCAATCAGATAATAGGAATTCATAAAGACCTGACCTTTGTCGCACCATTGTCAATGTTTACTAACTCTCACTGTGAATTAAGGTTGTGATGTCACCTCCCAGCTCCAACAACAAAGGCCCTGATAAGTTATCAGCAAATACCTGCTGATGAGTTAGAGATTGTTTCAGCTCACAGGACCATCATTTGCTCTCACATTATGGCTGATACCACGTGCCTCTTCTTGTTGGCCATGGTTTATCTGGTTTATCCTCACCTGTTCATTTTGGAAATTATAGTTTAGTGGCATGTGGTTCCAATTTTGCTATCCTAGAGCCTGTGCTTACTTACATGGGAAGATCTTGAGAAATTAAAAAACCGTCCCATCATCTTTCCAGAGTTCTTCAACCCTTAATGTCTGAAAATCTACTCTCTTGTTTTCTTATTGTAAATAAGCTCATATACAAAAGGGCTTCAAAAAGGTCAAGTAAAAAAGGAATGAAAATATAATGAATTTTTTTCACAAGTGTTTGGAAGCTCCCTCATATGAAAATATTTTAACTCTTTATTAATATACTTGCTTTATTTTACATATTAATGATATACTCATACACTATATATAATAACAAGCTGTCTTTCATGTTGCTTTTATTGTCAATATAAAAACAAATATTAAGATCAACATAAGTATATTCCATAAGATAATAAGGATAGAGCTCGGACATGTTGCATGGGGAAAAAAATTATGAGGCAATGGTGTAGGGCTCATGCCTGGTCTCCTCTGGCTACACAAAGGAGAAGGAGACGTGAACTCCATCGCAGTCCAAAGCTAATTTTCACAAGGGAGATGTCAGACATGCCTCTTCCCTCTATCCTTTACCCTACTGTGAAACCAACCATTGCCCATGCACACGATGTCTCTGTTTGATAAGTCACTGCATAGCGCTCCTTGGCAATATTCAGCATTATGGGAGTTCTTAAGGAAGTTAACAGACTCTTTCATCTGCATACCTCTCCCCAGCCATGCTGACAGGCATGTCTCACTGGTCCTCACTTTCTTAGTCACATCATTCCTGGATCTCCGCCTTTTCCCACGGGCCAGGAAGCCCGTTATTCTGCCCAAGGACCTCACTGTTGCTCCTATGCTCGGTCTCCTATGGTCTCTGTGCTGTGAAACCTGGGATCTCTGCTGCCTCCATGACTTCTAACAGAAATCTCAGACATGCTTTTCTGGCGATTACTTTCTAGACGATCCTGGGATTCTCTCTTTATAATATGAGGCATGGCAAAACTAATTAATCCCCTCTATTAGTGTTTCACGCAGCCTAATTGCATGGCCCCACTCAGTCATTTTGTGGGAGTTACAAAGATATAGACAGAAGTGCTATTCTTTAAAATAAATCATTTTTGGGGGGCTCATACACCTCTTTTCACAGTCCATCTGTCCATCCATCGTGTCAAGCACTTTTGTACATTTGTTGCCATCATCATGTTCAAAACATTTTCTTTCTACTTGAGCCCTTGGTATCAGCTCCTCAGTTTTTCTCCTCCCTCCCTCATGAACCCTTGATAATTTATAAATTATTATTATTTTTTCACGTCTTGCATTGATCAATGATCTCTCCCTTTACCTACTTTTCTGTTGTCCATCCCCCTGGCAGTGGGTTATACGCAGATCACTGTGGGCTACAGAGATACCAATATGCACAAAAAGCAAGACAGAGTAAGACAAAGCAACAAAAGAAAATAAAACAATAACAACAACAACAAAAAGCCAACAAACAAGGCCTATTTGTTGACCTTTATGAGTCTTCCAGTTGAGTCTGATGGGGTGCCACACCCTGGGCCCAAAGTCTTTTTTTTTTTTTTTTTTGTATTCTCCAGGGACTTCATTGCTCTGCTCCCTTGCTGTTCTGTTTCACACTCTTAGTGCTCCACCTCAGTGTGGTAGGGTCAGACCGAGCGCAATTCCCACACTGTGTCTCCAGTTTTGGCCCCTGTAGCACTATGGGTCAGTGAGGGACATTGTGTCTCCTAGTGGGGCAGGCCCTTTGGTCCTCTCTGTGCATTGGCTGCTCTAAGCAGAAATTTCTTCCTCAGGGCTTGGTGGGCCAGGATTGCTCCACTCTCTTTCCCTCAGAGCTCCCGTGTGCTCTGATCAGACATGTTCTTCTTCCAGAGCTGTAGCTTCAATGCTGTCCTCTGAAGTGAATTCCAGAAGAGCCATTTAAGCAATTTCATATCACCACAATTTTTGACCTACAAAAGTAAAACTTCTATTTTTAAACTATTCTAAGTAACTAAAATGAACTATAACTGTATAGCCTACATATTTTGGTCTCCACTGGTGGTGGTTAAATCTTATGTCAGCTAGTACCTGGATGAAAGTGTAGGGGTAGAATCCAACTTTTCAGTTAGGTCACAGCCCAATAATGCCTGCTGGGGGCGTGTGGCCTTTTACAGGGAGCCACTGGCAACCTCTCTCCTCTGGCCTTTCGCCTTCCTGCTGGCTCGGAGTCTGTCTCTGCCTCAGACGCAGCACCGTGTGGGCCACCAACTGGTCCCATAGACCTTGTATCCAAGTGACTCTGTACTCATCACCCTCTGATCTCTCAGATTCTGGTTTCACTGTTCTGTTTCACCATCTTGCAGCTTTGTGAGACTGAAGAGGGCCCCAGCTAGCCTCAGACCCATGGACTTGAGTTGGACGGGGCTGGGGTGCCTTCATGACATCAACTTACTTCTGGATATAAAATCATTTCTTATTCATATATGAGTGTCACTGTTGTTGTTTTCTCTAGACAACCCAACCTAACACACTAATCTCACTAATCTACATGCGTTAATTCTCTAGACAACCCAACCTAACACACCAATTGATATGAAATTCATATATACATGTGCCTGTGCACATGCAAACATAAAGAATACTTTAAAGGGAGATGTTTCTAAACTTTGCTGGCCATAAGCAGGGATTCTGAACCTATGAGTCACAACCCCTTTGGAGGTCAAATGACCCTTTCACAGGGATCGCCCGATTCATAACAGTAGCAAAATTATAGTTAAGAAGTAGCGACGAAAATAATTTTATGGTTGGGGGGCGTCACTACAACATGAGGAACTGTATTAAAGGGTCACAGCATGAGGAAGGTTGAGAACCACTGAGCTAGACATTAGTGAACCCCAGAGATTATGATCTTTAGTCACCCTTCGGTTTAGATTTGAATTCAACCCATGTCTCCATTTTCAGTCTAAACAGAGAGATCAGAGGGTGATGAGTGAGAGTAGAAGAGTGGTAACACTAGGTAGCTTTGCATTTGAGAATGAAAAGGCAGCATTTAGCCAGGACAAGATGCAGAGGAGTCAGGGACAAGGAAGGACGAGAACCCAAGCATCCATGGAGGGAGGGAGATGAGTGACGTTGCAATGTGCGTACTTGAATCAATGGCACGAAACAAAATGTGTATCAATTGTTGAAAGGAAAACCAATCCAATTTGTAAATAATCACCCAATTTACAGCAAAAAGTTGAAAAAAGCAAAAAGATTTAACAATGCAGAGATGAACTGATACACATACCGAGGCTTTTATTGGTTGAAATAATCCAGTTACAGTATTCAAATAAGATTAATGGCATTTATGTGAGAACTGTATTAAACTAAACCATTTAAGAAAGCATATTTTCCCCCAAAGCTGCTATCAATTAGATTCCAATTCATGCTGCCCCATACAGACTAGAACTGCACACCGTGTGGCTTTCATTAGATGATTCTTTTAAAGCCTGGCCTTTCTCCAGAGACAACCCTGGGTGGACTTGAACCTGGTTAGCCCCAAAGTACAATTACCATTACACCCTGAGAAATGATGTAACTATCTAACAGTAGCCTGAGAAAAGTTTTTCTTGTGTTAAATAAGCATTATAAAGCAAAAGTAGAACAAATATAATTGAATGTTAATATTTTATTGACTTAAAATGTATAGTAAAGTATTAGTATAGAAAAGTATTCATTAACTATCTGCTTAGAAAGCTTGACTTTGTTTTTTAACTTCATCGATACAATGTATAAAAGGGAGCCAAGCTTTCCTAGCAAAAGAAGACTTGGTAGCAAAGAAGGCAGACCTAATCAGCATATTAAGTTAATCAACTTCAACGGACATCCACAGCTAATCAGTTCCACACTAGCCATCGAAAGAGATGCTTCAACAACGTGCTCAAAAATGGTAAATTACCCAAGAGTAGAGCTAACTGTGATGATACACTCCCTCATCTCCTACGAGTGGATAATTCTTCATGATGTAACTAGTGTTAAAATGCTAATAGAATAGAGACAACTGATCTTTGAGAAGGGCCCCAAAAATATCAAATGGGAAGCAGATGCCCTCTTCAATAAGTGGTGTTGCAAAAAAATTGATATCTACCTGCGGAAAAATTAAACAAGACCCTTACCTCACTCCATGCATGAGAATAAACTCAAGTTGGATCACAGACCTTGAGGTAAAACCTCAAACTATTAGGACCATCAGTGAGGGAATGGGGACACACCTGAGAACTTTGACATAGGGAATACGTAGGATATCAGAAATAGGGAAGGACACAAATACAGATGAGACACAAATTGACAAATGGGATATAAAGAAGATAAAAAACTTGTGTACAATGGATGGATGGCGCTCGCACTGAAGTGTGACTGAAGGGGAGCTGGTCCACCACGGAGACCGGAATGGAGTGAAGCCGGTGAGAGTGGCGCCTTTGGGAGCTTCATTTGCTGATGGGCCAGAACTGAAGGTAAGAAGAAGTCACTGTAAAAGCTTTCTAAGGAGTGGAACTTGGAATGTGTGGAATATGAATTTGGGAAAATTGAAAGTTGTTCAACATGAAATGGAATGCATAAAGATCAATGTCTTCGGTATTAGTGGGCTGAAATGGACTGGTATTGGCCATTTTGAATCAGAAAATCATAGGACTTCTTATGCTGGGAACAACTCAATCAAGAAGAATGGCACAGCTGTTGTTAGGTGCCAGCAAGTCATTTGTGACCCACTGCGAGCCAGTGCACAACAGAACAAAGCACTGCACAGTTCTGGGTCAGCTTCACAATCGCTCCTGTGCCCGAGCGCCGCTTCAGCCATGGTGCCAGTCCATGTCCTTGAGGACCTTCCTCTTCTCCATTGCCCCTCTGCCTTACCAAATACCATGTCCTTCTGATGGAGCAAGGACTAGTGTCGCCTGATAATATGTCCAAAGTATGTCAGACGTGTTATGCCATCTGTGTTAGGCTGGGTTGACTAGAGAAACTAATCTAGTGATGCTCATATACATAAAAAGAGAACGTTATATCAAGAAGTAATAATATATGAAGAAAGCATCCCAGCAGAGTTCAACTCAAATCCATAAGTCCATCAATCTCTCTGTAGCTCATTCAATCACATGCAGGAAGATCATAGGCTGGTGGGAGCAGGGTCCAGTGGCTCCCAGGTTGGTGGAAATAATGGCAGCGCCCCAGCAGCTCTCAGGGCGATCAGCAAAAAGGAAAGTGAAATGGGAGAGAGAGTCTTCCTAAGAGAAGGCCAACCCCCCAAGGACACAGCATCAGACTGTGACTTGATTGAGAGGTTTGACTCTGCCCTAGCCAGGAATGTCTTTTTGACATAAAATCATCTGACTGCCACACCATCCTTGCCTCCATAGAGCATTCTGGCCATACTTCTTCCAAGGCAGATCAGTTTCCTTTGAGCAGTCCATGGTACGCCACCACCTCTCCCTCCACCTCTCAGTCATGCAGGCTCTCGGTCTTTGCCCACGGGCCAGAATCCAGCCTGGCTCTCCAGCTCACAGTTCCATCGTCTTGGTGCTGCTCTTGCTCTGTCTCTGGTGCCTCCAGTGCTGGCCTCTGCCATTGCAGTTAGAGCTCGGGAACAGGCTCTTCCAACGGTCCTTTGCTTTATTCTGTCTCAGAGATGGCTCTTATATGCAGACAAATGGCTTGGATGAAATGTTATTTTTGTCTTTTAGCAGAGCAGGCCCCCAAGGGAAATGAAGGATGGGGTTTTAAGTCACATCCTCTAGTAAAGTAGTATTCAAGATACCCTCAAGGAAGCCAAGGGTATGGCTTGGTTTATACCCTCTACTAAGGTCAAGCTTTAACCCCACCTTCATCCTGTTCATTCATAAAGCAGAGCACTCCTTCCCCAACTGGGTTATAACCACAGACATATGGTCCAGAATTATAATAAAATCACAGACTTACAGACCAGAATTACAATAAATCAATCACATGGGATGATGGCTAGAACTCAAACTCCTCTGACTGCCATCGAGTCGACGCCTACTCAGAGTGACCCTGTTAATGAACTTCATCTCATTGCTGCTTCCATGAAAATTGACTGTCGATCTAAGCAAAGTGAAATCCTTGACATCTTCAGAGTTTTCTCCATGGTGCTGTCTGTCTAAGAATAAGATTGGACCATTTTAATCCTGGCTCTAGTGGAAATGTTGTCATTAGTTTTTTAATCACTGTAATAAGGACATTGGACTCCAAAGGAGTATTACTTAATGCAAGGATTATTTAGAAAATGTCAGTAGAAATGATGCTCTGTGATTTGAGTTACTGTATATACTTGAGTATAAGCCAGCCCAAATATCAGCTGAGGCACCTAATTTTACCACAAAACTGCATTAAAAATGTGCTGGAAAAACTCAGCTTATACACGAGTATGTATGGTATGTTTTCTAATGTGATTAAAATGGACAATATTCCATAAATGTTAAGCATTTAGATGAGTGCTTTTGAGAAAGATTTTTTAAAGTTTGGGGAAATATATTTTGGTATTTTCTTTTATTAAATTGTGATTATTTAGAGAGCTTTTTATGGTTTACTATATTGTTTAATAACATTTTAAGATGAATAAATTTGCTACTAACTAAAGTCAGACATTAGTCCTAACTACTCTCTCACAAAAAGTCCATTGTATATATTATATTTTAAGATAAAATTATACTCAGAAGGTAGAAGCTTAAATAAACATGTTAAAAGATTCTGATGGTTGGAAATTAGCATGCAGAGTGATGTCAGAGCGTCTTGCAGGTATGTCAGTTTAGATTGGGTTCATGCACAGCCTTGTTAAAACTGTGATATTTGGGGTGAGACCCAAATGACCAGAAAACACTAATAGTTTAAACACTTTGGGGTAAAATATCAAGGACTTCTCCTTTGTTTCATCCCAGGCATAGAAAAAAGGCCAACTACTTAGAAAGTAACAGGTGAGCCAAGATGATAGAAAATAAGACCAGATCATGTAAGACCTTATACATCATAAGAAGAGCCAGGGGATTTTACTCAAAGCATATCAGAAAAGTTATTAAAAATATACTAGTTATTTGTATACAAAAGGAGCATGACTGATTGATATGTTAGATACTGTTCCTATTTGGAGAATCGATGGTGGGTAACTTGGCATGGGAGCCAAATGTTCCCTTGTCCAGTGAAACCATTCCTAGTTAGATTACTGGAGAGAATTTGTTCCCTTTATACTTAGTAACACTATCTTGCTACTGTTTCATGAATTTCATGATATTCAGTGTTGCATATTAGGAACCTATTATGTTTCATCTGGCTTGTGAAATCAAGACTGAAGTCACATGGCTAAAAAGTCGACACACTGGATGTTAAACCTCCTTCTCTACATCCCAGCCCACTGTCCTTCCCACTATGCAAATTGGTTGAGGGCTATCCATTTGCCATTATTTTCTGTTGTGGGTTTCTGAGTTCTTTGGGGATGGTGGGATTCATTCTTGCTACTGTCTGATGTCTTGGGAGACTGATGTTCAAGGTCTTTGAGAGGAGAGCTCAAGGACATGACCAAGTGCTAACCAAGTTAGCCTCATTCTCTGGAACTTTGAATCTGGAGTCCATTAACATTAGGACAGAGAAACTGATGGAGCTGAATTCTGGCAGCTGAGATGGTCTGACAAGCTTGTCAGTTAAATTCAGCTACTTGGATCCCTGGAGTCACTTCTTTCCTGCTGCGGTGCCTGGTTCTTTCATTGTTCCTGCAGGATTGATTTATCTTGTTATTACTTTTTTCATCTTCTACTTAGTACAACAGAATCAATTCTTTTACTTATAAACCTCAACCTCTAATTGAAGTCATGCTTCTTGGAATATAAACGTGGTAAGTCATGAGATGAGCAATTAAGGAAAAAGCACAAGGGACAGGAAACAGCAGAACTGAAGTTTTAAAACACAAGACAGAAGCTGGATCCCAGATCAGAAGTGTGCAACCATTCAATTAATTTAGATAGGGATTGGATACATTTTCATTAAGTACCTTCTCTGCGTCAAGCATAAGTTTTCTAAGTTATAAATGAACAAACATACAAGTGAATGAAGAGACTCTGAGAGGGCCACAGAAAGGGAGAAATGGAGAAACTGAAAGGCAACAGCGAGACTCCAGATTGAGACAAAGTTGTCAGGAGCAGAATTAACAAAAAGGCTGAGCCACCTGGATTCCTGGAGCCAACCCAGTCCTGCTCCAACAGCGGTTTCCTCCCTTTCCCTTCCATTCTGGACATGCTGAAATTCATCTGAATTAGGACACAGCTGAATTCATAAAGGTAAGAACAGGAGTTACATTAAGTTATCATATGATCATGCCAGCTCCTGCCTAGGTTTAACAGTTCTTTTAAAGTATCACTGGAAAAATAGTCTAGGGATATGACAAAGACTCTTATCCTAGCTTGACTTTGGTACCTCTGAGCCAGCTCATCTCTCGGGGCCTCACTTTACTCTTCTGTACAATTGAAAAATAACACTCTCTCTGTTTGCCTTCCACGTTGTGAGAAACACAAGACAAAATGAATGCAACAGTTCAGTTAACTGAGAAAAAAGATCAAGAGGAAAACGTTCCTTCCCCTTTGGCATTGTTTCTAGACGTTGTTATGAACAGCTATTTCTCGGGGAAGGCAGAGAGAGGTTTTAAATAGCAGTTAGCTAAAGGAAAGAGAATGTCTAGGACTAAGTAAAGAGCAAATACTTTGGGAAGAGTTTTGACATAAATTAAAGCACCATAAAGGGAACCCACGACGCAGAAATTACTAAGGATTTGTTCAGAAAATACATATATTCCCATTAGAAATAATCTCTTTGAGGAGAAGAATGTCTTTTAATCCTGAATTCCGTCATCTAGCATTCAGCTTATCAAAATGAATTATTATTGGTTGAATAAATAAAATCTTAAAAGATTATGCTTCCTTTGACAAAAACACATAGGCTGACAATCCTTGACCAATTCTAAAATGGTGTTATCAACTTACTGTTTAAAATGACAAACTAGAGGCTTTTTTCTGGAGACCTATAAATTTATATCACCAAAGTAAACTTTTAGAAATACAGGAATAAACTCATAGAAAGAATGTTAAGATTCCAAATTTATTAGGAAATTCACTCTCATGAAGTCCAGAGTGAGGGAAAAGATGTAAAGGGAAAAAAGAGAGGTAGAAAATCAAAAGTATGCATCGCTGCACTGGCCAAAGCTTTTACATTATCCCACTGACTTCTCAATCTTGGTTCTCGGAGAGCTGCTGTGAGCTGCAACCATGTGGGGCAGCCCGTCCTCAGGAGCAGAGAGAGGCGTTTTAGTCTGTTAGCTTTCTCTAACCCCATTCCCTCCTGGTTGAAGGCCCTCCTCCGTTCCAGTGCTTCTAGATTGCTTTGATCAACCTCTTTAGGCAGGTTCAGGAAAGCTGCTGCGGGGCTCTTGACTTGGTTCTTCTTGTCAATTAGTACTTGTCATAGTAACACAATGTCACACCAACTTGATAAAGAAGGAAGGGGTGGAGTCTAGCCTGTCAATCACATCACAGCCTGATTCATCCCTCCTTGTAGGAGTGGCCTTTTCATGAAGATTCTGGGGAGTTCTCTCTCTCTAGATTTTGCCATTAGAAGAGTTGGGCCACTCCTTCTTTCTCTCTGCTTCACGTTCCTGTTGACAAGCCACATGGAGCCACGCTGATGGCTGTGGAGCTGGAGGAGCCCTATGGAGACCCGCGCCAGTGCTGAGATGCTGATACAGCCACAGACTTCCCACCCACTGGCCTGTGATCATCCTGAATCCGGCGTCATTGCATGTGCTGCCAGGGGTCTAAAGAAGAATGTATGGACTAGTATCAGACATATGGCCCGGTAGCAGACTTATACACTTCATCTTGTCTGGGCTGGAATGTTTTCTGAACATACCATTGCTCTTCCATGTAAGGTTCTTTCCTAGACTCCTGTGAGTATCTCTGGATTTGTTTCTCTAGTCTACCGGACTGACACAGTACTGCTTGAACTTCCTCAACCCATAGTTGGGGCAGTTACAGCAGCAGAGACCTCAGAGATGGGATTCACCATGGTGGGTATGGTATAAAACTCACAACTGGACCAAGAGTAACATCATGAGATATGGAGCAAATGCTGAAATTATCAACGATGTTGTCTTGCTTGACGCCACAATCAGTGCTCATGAAAGCAGCGGTCAAGCCCTCGGAAGGCTTGACACACAGGGAGAATCTGCGGCACGAGACCTCTTCAGACAAGCAAGGCTGATGCTTTGAGGACTGAGCTGCACCTGCCCCCAGCCAAGGTATTTCCCCCGGCTTCGTGCTCGTGTGAAAGCTGGGCATGGAGTGGGCAAGACTGCGGCGGACTCGGTGCGTCTGAAGGGTGGTGAGAGGAGAATACGAAAAGTACCACAGACTGCCAAAAGGACAGAGAAACCTGTCCTGGCAAAAGTATGGTGAGCGTGCTCCTTAGGGACAAAGATAGTGAGACGCCAACAGACACACGTTGGACGTGTTAACAGGAGAGACTCGTCCCTGGAGAAGGACATGGCGCTTGGTGAAGTAGAGGAGCAGCGAACAAGAAGAGAGCCGTAAGGGGATGCGTTGACACAGAGCTGGAACGACGGGTCCTGCGTGGGGACAGTTGTGAGGGTGGCATTGGGCAGCTCTCGGCTTCTCTCTGGTGGGCAGAGGGTCTCTGTGGATCGGACCCCCGTGCTGCAGCCTGACAACAACGAACAGGGTGGCTCTGGGCAAGAAGCAAATTAAGTGACTGAGGCACTTGGGTGGAGCTACCCGGATCTCCATATGTACTTTATATGTCCCTGGTGCGGTACCGTAAGCCAGTCGGGTAGTTCAGTGGGTGGAGCACCGGCTGTTAGCAGAGGCTGTGGTGTGAGCCTACCAGCCGTCCTGCTGGAAGAGACGAGGCAGTCTGTTTCCTCGCAGATGTGCAGCCTCGGAAACCTTAGGGAGCAGTTTTACTCTGTCCTACAGGGGTGCCAGGAGTCCACGCTGACAACAGCAGTGGGCGTGAGTCTGAGGTAGTACTGAACAGAGTCCAGGGTACCTCGCCGACATCTTCCTCTGAATCTACTCTCGTCCAGCAAAACTGGACTCAAGAAAGAAAGGCCATGAGAAACTCTAGAAACAAAGTTGAACATATGACTAAAGAAATGTTGACAGACGAAAGCAAATTAAATGTGGAACAATGTACAAGAATGGATATGTAGTGTAAGAAAAAGACGACTTTGTGCCATGAAAATTTTACTTTGAACGGACCTGAGAAGTACTGCTATTAACATTATAAACTTGGCCCAAATTTAAACGATGTTTATGTAGCCATGATCATATGAACGCTACTTAATGGTCTTCAATATTTAAAAAATAATTTTATTGGTGGCTTGTACAATTCTTATCACAACCTATACATGAATCCATTGTGTCAAGCACATCTGTACATTTGTTACCCTCATCATTCTCAAAACATTTGCTTTCTACTTGAGCCCTTGATATCAGCTCCTCATTTTTCCCCTCCCTCCCCGGGTCCCCTCTCCCTCATGAACCCTTGATAATTTATAAATTATTATTATTTGATCATATCTTACACTATGATCAAAATGGAAATTATTTATGGCTGTAAACATAATTACACATGTTATAACTTTGAAAATTGAGAATGTAATTCAGAAGTCAGGCTAAGATAGACATATGAAGAGATGAAATACCTTGAGAGACAGTGACATCCTCATTTTACAAATAGGGGTTTGAAAGCCGGTGATGAAAAATATGAAAGTGAGAATAAATATTTAAATTCACTTAAAACATTGGTATTTGACTGTGCATTCCACGAGGGATTTATCCTAAGGTAATAAGCGATTTATAAAATACTTGTCAGGTAATTAGAAAAATACTGATATTGTTATAGCGAAACAGTTGAAAAATAAAGCAAATAAACAATTGTATAAAGAATTTTTCACTGTCTTAAAATGAACAAATTGAAAAGAATGACTGCTCTGTATAATACAGATGATTTGTGTATGTAAAAAAATCCATGAGTTCTACATATTTTTTAAAAATCTTCATTGATATGCTAGGGTGCCAACTTATGATCTTGAAAGTTGGTTAATAAAGGAAATGAAATGAGTATTTATCCTTCCATTGATGTACAAAACATTTCAAAATAGCAAATGTGAAAAACATTCATTATAGTTTAACAGAATTTCACAAGTAATAATAATATCAGAACAGTTGAAAATTTGCAATCCTTAGTGAAATAATGGATCTGTTTAAAGATCAGTAGCTTGACACATGGACACGTGTGTGGATTGTGATAAGAGTTGTACGAGCCCCCAAGAAAACGACTTAATTAAAAGAAAACGGTTAGGTTAAAGGGTAACGGAGAGTCCATGATAAATAGATGAGACCGGCATTCCGTGAGCCCATGATTCATCTTCATACCATGATTAAGCAGAGCAACAAGACCCAAGACCCGTTCTTACATGATGTAATCAGAGGTACGTGGAACTATCCATGAAATAGTATTGAAAGCAAAGGTGGGGGGGGGGTAATTTTGAAATAGCCTTTATTAAACCGTCATATGAAGCAGTTTGAGAGGCAGTATTGTATTCTCCATATTTTCTTATTCTTCCTTTGAAGAAGTGACTAGCCTGAAGGACCCTGGAACACCTTGTCATTGAAGTCGAGCGTGCTTTCAGGAAGGGCAGGCACCTCACCTTCAGTCATTCATCGACCCGGTCCAGATCCATTTTAGGGAAGGCGTGAGACCGAGTGCTGCATTCAGAAATGCAATCTCGTGTCTCTGTCCCGGATGCGCAGTGGATTCCTCAAAGCCTAGAACGGCACGCCGACTGGGCAGACAGTGGGAATGGGGTAGAGAGACAATTGCTGACCTAGTGATCAAAGTAGCTGATCACTGACTAAAAATAAAAGTTATTACATAAGATACAGACCATATGAGCAGAATAGCAAGTATGTAAGTTTTGGAAATGAAAATGTAAATATTATATATTACTATAATATGACTATCTGGACTATTTGTGTTTTTTTATTTGAAACTTAAGTTTACAGAGAATTGCTGAGATCAAAAGAGAACGTGAAAAGTTCTTAGGAATTAATTATAAACAATTATTCATTGGTTAGTAGATATTTCCATTACTGATATGTGTGTAAAAAAACAAAAACAAATGGCAAAGTACAGAAACACTGCTGGTGATGGCTAGCTTCCAGAGGAAGATCACACAGAAGAGCAATCCATCTTCTGGGTCATCAGTCATAAATGGATTTCTAGAAAAATCTGATAATTCTTAGCACTTTAAAAACAAGTTTGGGACCTGTGGAATTTCAATCTCATCTAACAGAATCCAGAGATGAATCCCTGTAGCTTTTACTTTTTCCATTCGAGCAACAAGGGCACATCCGGTTTTGTCATGTAATTGGAATAATGTATTGCTTTTGTAGAGACTTTAGTTGCATCGTCCTGTACAGTAAGCATTTTTCTATCCTCTTGGCTGCAAAGAAAGCTCAGGAGAGCCCTACTCTTTGGAATAATTTTGGAAAAGAACATTTTATATTTTATGGAATAATTTTTTTCATTAAAGTAGCTGGAGTGGGGAGAGTTGGAGGAAATGGGTCTTCACAAATGGGGTGAGCAAGAGTTTAACTGGAATTTTAAAAGACTATTTCTGTGGGTGTCCAGAAAGTTTACTTCTGCCCTTGAACAAGTGAAAATTCTATTTTCTGAGGGTGAAGCCAATCTAGCTATTTGATTCTGGATTGAGGACAGTGGAAACAGTTATAATGAAGAGTGGCAAGTTATACACTAAGAGCTGAACTATACAGAAATACTCTAAGGATCTGTACAAAGATTTTAGCAAAAATTTCTTAACAGTAATGAGGCTGGGCTTAAAGAATGGACAACCTTATGTATCTCTGTACTTGGAACTCTCTCTTATATCAGACTTTCTGCACAGTTATTACACAAGCTACCATGGCAGTACTATTTGAGTGCCTGGTTTGTAAAGCGTGATGCTTAATATTCATTAGTGTCTTTGTTTCTTTCCACATGGATAAAAAACACAAGGACAACGAATGGCCAGAGAAAAGGAATAATTAATCAGAGGCATAAAATGATGAGGGCAGAGACATGGGGAATAGTGCTGGAACATGATTAACAGCTAGCTCTCCAGCTTTCAAAGTGTCCAATTGTAGAATTAGACTATTTTTGTCACATGAATTTCATAACATGTTGATTTTAAGCTACTAACATGATGCCAGGTTCAGGCATGATTCGGGGGAGGCCATGGAACAAGGCATATCATTGCTGATGTCAGACAGAGCTTGGCTGAAAGTAGAAAACACCAGAAAGAGGTTTCCTTGGTTAGGGTTTTGTTTTTGTTTTGCTTTGACTATGCAAAGGCGTTTGGCTACGTGGATCATCACAAACTATGGACCACCTTGAAAAGAATTGGAATGCCAGAACACTTCCTTGTGCTCACGTGAAACTTGTGCATAGATCAAGAGACAGTTCTTCCAACAGAATGAGGGAATAGCTTAAAATCAGGAAAGTGTGCTTTGGGGTTGTATCCTCTCACAATAGTTGTCCATTCTGCAATTTGGACAAGTAATCAAATAATCTGGCTTATATGAAGAAGAATGCAACATCAGGATTGGAGGAAGGCTTAACAACCTGATTGCTAAGAGTGAGGAGGTCTTGGTGCACTTGCTAACGAGCATCCAGGATTGCATTTTAGTATAGATTACAACTCAATGGAAAGAAAAATAAAATCCTTACAACTGAATCAATAGGTAACATCATGATAAATGGAGAAAAGATGAAAGTTTTCAAGGATTTCACCTTGCTTGGATGCACAATCAGTGTTCACAGAAGCAGCAGTCAAAAACTCAAGCGACACATGTGAAAGTTGGGCATTGAATAAGGAGGACCAAAGGAGTATTGGTACATTTAAATAGTTGTGCTGATGAATAATATTCAAAGAACCATGAACCGTCAAAAGAACAAATAAATCTGTCTCAGAAAGAGTACAGCCAGAACGCTCCTTAGAGGCAAGAATGGCAAGACTTCTTCTCACATACTTTGGACATGTTATCAAGAAATACCATCTCTGAAGAAGGGCATCATGATTGATAAAGTAGAATGTAGTAAAGGACAGGAAGCCCTTGGGCAAGATGGATTGACACAGTGGCTGTGATGGTGGGCTCAAACATAAAAACAATTCTGAGGATGGTGCCGGACCAGGCGATGTACACAGGGTCACCGTGAGTCAGAACCAACTCAATGGTCCCTAACACTCTAATGTCATCGATAGTGAAATGTGGAAGAGACTTCTCTTCGTATACAGCAAAACCTGAAAAAGCTAGACTTTCTGTGTGGCAGAAGCATGTCAGAGAAGCAATGAAATATTTTCCACTAATAGAGAGCAATAGAAAAGTGGTACCCTCACAAAGGCAGAAAGCTTGCGAGAGCCAGAAAACAAGGCAGCGACGAGGTTCAGCTCTCACGGGTTCAACATCCAGACATGAACGACGCAAACATTCCAAAACCACAGTAATAGTAAAAATAAAAACAGTAGTACTAAAATAGATAGTTGTAAAGCCATTAGGAAATTATGATAATTGGTTTTTAGTATCTGAATAATATAATTTACCTAATTGCATGTTTGTATAATGAAGTGTTTAGCGATGACCATATTTAGCAATTAGCTCACACGTTTTCAGAGTTCAGCAATGGCTCTTTGGGCTAGTAGAGCGGCTTCTGACAGGCCAGTGGGCCTCATATGCTTGCTTTCCGTATCCTTGGAAGCCAGCGGCCTCTATTTTTCTCAAACAATAGCGACAAGATTAGATTTTACTTTAGCTTCTGTGCTTTCCAGCCCAAGAAGATCAACACAAACACTAAACTGTATTTATTTATTTTTTTTTTAACATTTTATTAGGGGCTCATACAACACTTATCACAATCCATACATAGACATACATCAATTGTATAAAGCACATCTGTACATATTTTGCCCTAATCATTTTCTTTTTTTTTTTTTTTCTTTTACATTTTATTAGGGACTCCAACAACTCTTACCACAATCCATACATATACATACATCAATTGTACAAAGCACACCCATACACTCCCTGTCCCAATCACTCTCAAGGCATTTGCTCTTCACCTAAGCCCCTTGCATCAGGTCCTCCTTTTTTCCCCCCCTCCCTCCCTTTTCCCCCCACCCACATATGCCCTTGGTAATTTATACCTCGTTATTTTGTCATATCTTGCCCTATTCGGGGTCTCCCTTCCCCCCTTCTCTGCTGTCCCTCTCCCAGGGAAGAGGTCACATGTGGCTCCTTGTAATCAGTTTCCCCTTTCCAACCCACTCACCCTCCACTCTCCCAGCATCGTCCCTCACTCCCTTGGTCCTGGAGGTATCATCCACCCTGGATTCCCTGTATCTCCAACCCTCCTATGTACCAGTGTACAGCCTCTGTCCTATCCAGCCCTGCAAGGTAGAATTCGGATCATGGTAGTTGGGGGGAGGAAGCATCCAGGATCTGGGGGAAAGCTGTGTTCTTCATCGATACTACCTCACACCCTAATTAACCCATCTCCTCTCCTAAGCCCCTCTATGAGGGGATCTCCATTGGCTGACACTTGGGCCTTGGGTCTCCACTCTGCACTTCCCCCTTCATTTAATATAATATATATATACACATACATATATACATATACACATAAATACACATACATACACACACTTATATTTTTTTTTTTGCATGATGCCTTATATCTGGTCCCTTGGGCACCTCGTGATCGCACTGGCCGGTGTGCTTCTTCCATGTGGGCTTATTTGTTTCTGAGCGAGATGGCCGCTTGTTCACCTTCAAGCCTTTAAGACCCCAGACACTATCTCTTTTGATAGCCGGGCACCATCAGCTTTCTTCACCACATTTGCTTATGCACCCATTTGTCTTCAGCGATCCTATCATGGAGGTGTGCAGTCAATGATATGATTTTTTGTTCTTTGATGCCTGGTAACTGATCCCTTTGGGACCACTCGATCACACAGGCTGGTGTGTTCTTCCATGTGGACTTTGTTGCTTCTGAGCTAGATGGCCGCTTGTTTATCTTCAAGCCTTTAAGACCCCAGTCACTAACTCTTTTGATAGCCGGGCACCATCAGCTTTCTTCACCACATTTACTTGTTCACCCATGTAGGCTCCAGCTGTTGTGTCGGGAGAGTGAGCATCATAGAGTTCCAATTTAATAAAAGAAGGTATTCATGCATAGAGGGAGTGTTTGAGTAGAGGCCCAAGGTCCTTCCGCCACCTTAATACTTGATCTATAAATATAGACACAAAGATCTATTTCCCCAACCTCCTATATATATTTGCATGTACATGTCTTTGTCTAGACCTCCATGAATGCCCTTTGACTCCTAGCTCTTTCCTCCATCTCCCTTGACCTTCCTCCTGCCCTACTACCATGCTTCATTGCCACCTGGGCTAGAGTATACCTCTTCTCTAATCAACCTTACCCTTGATCATTTCCCACCAGGCCTGCCACTCCCCCTTCTCTACCCTTTGGGGTCCCATGTTTTTCCCTTGTCCCTGGGTTTGTTAACACCACTTCCTTACCCCCCCTACCCCCCACCCCAAGTCCCCCCGGAACTGTCGGTCCCGTTGTTTTTCCTCCCGATAGTTCATCCAGCCTGTCCTATTCAGACAGACCTGTGGAGTCACTAACATGCACGAAAACTAGACAGAGGAACACAAAGCAACAGTATATAACCGGACAACAAAACAACCAAAACAAACCACTGAAAAAGAACAGAACAAAACAGTTCACAAGAGAAAAGCTTGTAGTTAGTTCAGGGATCTTTGCTGGCCCTTAGGAGCGTTTTCCAGTCCAGTCTGTTGGGGCACCACGCCCTGGCCCCAAAGTCCACTTTCAGCATTCCCTGGGGACCTTGCCACTCCATTCCCTTGCTGTTCCGCTGCACTCCCCCAGTGCATTGCCTCGGTGTGGTGGGATCAGGTCAGGTGCAATTCCCACACTGTGTCTCCGGTGCTGTCCCCTGAATCGCCCTTAGTCACTGAGGGGCATCATGTCTCATAGTAGGGCCAGCCATGTTGTTCTCTCTGTGGACTGGCTGCTCTACTCAGGAACATCATCATCACGGCCTGGTGGGCCAGGCTGTGCTCCACTCTCTCCTCCTGCCCCTTCATCTGCTCCCGTGTGCTCTGGTCAAATATGACAATCTCCCATAGCTGCAGGGTCAATGTCGTCCTTTGGAACAAGTTCTTTTCGGGGGAGGGGCAGGAATCCACTTAATTTATGGTGCTGGGGCCTGCCTCCCAGACCTCTCCACCGGTTCCGTCCTCCACGCCGGGATAATGCATTCACACCTTGCGACACTGGGTTGAAGTCTGGTCCCACTTTCCCTGTGGAGATATAAACAATACCCTCCCCTTGGGTGGATTAATGCCCCATTTCTGTCATGCTGATTGTACTTACCTCAGGGGACTCATGTTGTACCTGTCCCTTTGGGACTGGCTTACCTCGCTTAGCATAATTCCTTCCAGCTCTTCCCATGAAATAACGTGTTTCATGTGCTCATCGGTGCTTTTCAATGCTGCATAATACTCCATTGTGTGTATGTGCCAAAGTTTGCTAATCCACTCGTCTATCGATGGAAACTTAGGCTGTTTCCAAGTCTTTGCTATTGTGAATTGTGCCGCAATAAACATTGGAGCGCATATGACTGGTCGTGTTTTATTTGCTGCTTCAACCGGGTATATGCCCAGTAGAGGGATGGCTGGGTCGTAAGGTAGATCGATTTCCATTTTCTTTAGGTATCGCCAGATTGCTTTCCACAGTGTCTGTACAAATCTGCACGACCACCAGCAGTGGAGGAGGGTTCCTATTTCACCACAGCCCCTCCAACACTTGTTGCTCTCTGATTTACTGATCTGGGCTAGCCTCAGGGGTGTTAGGTGGTATCTCATGGTTGTTTTGATTTGCATTTCTCTTATGGCAAGGGACTTCGAGCACTTTCTCATATATTTATTGGCCATATTGATCTCCTCTCTAGTGAAAGTTCTTCTCATTTCTTTTGCCCACTTCCTTAGGGGGTTAACTGTTTTCCTCTTTTTGCAGGTCATGATGGTGTTGTAGATTTTAGTAATGAGCCCTTTGTCTGACGTGTCATTACTAAAAATCTTCTCCCAGTCTGTGGGTTGCCTTGTCACCCTCTTGGCAAAGTCTTTCGAGGTGCACAGGTGTTTTATTCTTATTAGATCCCATTTGTCGATTTCCAGATCACCTGTGTGTGTCCCCTTCCCTGTTGCAGTGAGCCTATGTGCTCCCTGGGCCAGTGCTCTGAGATTAGTCCCAATTCCTTCCTTAATGGTCCTGATGGTTTGGGGTTTGACTTCTAGATCTGTGATCCACCTTGAGTGTATTCTTGTGCATGGGGTGAGGTAGACGTCTTGTTTCAACTTTCTACATGTGGATATCCATTGTTTCCAGCACCACTTATTAAAGAGGGCATCTGCTTCCCACTTGACGTTTTTGGGGCCCTTGTCGAAGATCAGTTGTCTATATGCTGATGATTTTACTCCTGGGCTTTCTATTCTTTTCCACTGGTCTGAGTGTCTATCATTGTGCCAGTACCATGCTGTTTTGACCACTGTAGCTGTGTAGTAGGCATTAAAATCAGGCAGGGCGAGTCCTCCAATTGTGTCCTTCTTCTTGAGGAGTTCTCTGCTAATTCTGGGTTTCTTCCCTCTCCATATGAAGTTGGTGGTCAGTTTTTCCAATTCTTTGAAGAAGGTTGATGGTAATTGGATTGGTATAGCATTGAACTTGTAGAGTGCTTTAGGAAGAACTGTCATCTTTACTATGTTCAGCCTACCTAACCATGAGCAGGGGAGCTTCATCCATTTGTGAAGGTCACTTTTGGTTTCCTGTAATAGGGTTTTATAATTATGCTTATATAGGTCTTTAGTATTTTTTGTTAAGTATATTCCTAGGTATTTCAGTTTGTTCTTGGCTACTGTGAAGGGTACTTCCCTCTTAATCGCCTCTTCCATGGCCCTGTCCGATGTGTATAGAAACCCTACCGACTTCTGTTTATTGATCTTGTATCCTGCTACTCTTCCGTATTCCTTTATTGCTGTAAGTATTCCAACTGTGGAGTTTTGGGGGTCTTCAATGTATAGGATCATGTCATCTGCAAATAACGATAGTTTCACCTCCTCCTCTCCCAACTGGATCCCTTTGATGTCCTTCCACTGTCTTATGTTGTTAGCCAGAACCTCCAAAACGATATTGAATAGAAGAGGGGACAGGGGGCATCCTTGTCTTGTACCCTTTTTCAGTGGTATTGTTCTTGTCTTTTCTCCATTGACTATGATGTTGGCTGTTGGTCTTTCATAGATAGCTTGTATGAGCTTGAGGAACTTACCTTCCAATCCTATCTTCATGAGTGTTTTGATTAGGAATGGATGCTGGATGTTGTCAAATGCTTTTTCTGCATCTATGGATATTATCATATGGTTTTTATCCTTTTTCTTCTCGATGTGGTGAATGATATTGATGGATTTTCGGATGTTAAACCATCCCTGCATCGCTGGGATGAATCCTACTTGGTCGTGGTGAATGATATGCTTGATGTTCCTTTGTATTCTATTGGCCAATATTTTGTTAAGGATTTTTGCATCTATGTTCATTAGAGATATTGGTCTATAATTCTCTACGCTTGTGGGGTCTTTTCCCTGTTTGGGTATCAAAGTAATGCTGGCTTCGTAAAATGAGTTTGGGAGCTTGCCGTTCTTTTCTATGTTATGGAATACTTTGTGGAGGATCGGTGTCAGCTCTTCCCTGAATGTTTGGTAAAATTCTGCTGTGTAGCCATCTGGCCCTGGGGCCTTTTTCCTTGGTAGGTTTTTGATGACACTCTCTATTTCTTCCTTCGCTATGGGTTTGTTGAGGTTCTTGATCTCTGTCTCAGATAATCTAGGGATAGATTGTTTTTCTAAATATTTATCCATGTCTTCCAGGTTTCTGAATTCATTAGAATACAAACCTTCATAGTACTTTGTGATTATCCTTTTTATCTCATTGGGGTCTGTTGTTATTGCCCCCGATTCATCCCTCATCCTGGCTATTGATGATTGTTCCTTTCTATCTTTGGTAAGCTTTGCCAGGGGAGTGTCAATTTTATTAATTCGTTCATAAAACCAGCTTCTAGTTGCGTTAATCCTTTGCATTGTTCTTTTGTCTTCCCACTGGTTTAACTCCGCCCTGATTTTTATTATTTCTTTTCTCTTGCTATTGGAGGGGTAGTTCTGTTGACTCTGTTCTAGTTGTTGGAGGTTTTGTGCTAACATATCTGTCATACGCCTTTCTTCTTTTTTCATGTATGCATTCAGTGATATCAAGCTACCTCTGATAACTGCCTTTGCAGTGTCCCATAAGTTTTGATATGTTGTATGCTCGTTCTCATTAGTTTCTAGAAATTTCCTGATATCCTCTCTGATCTGGACCTTAACCCATTCATGTCGCAGGAGATCGTTGTTTATTCTCCAATTGGTGGCCCTTGCTTTTCTGGGTGCCCTTCTATTAATCTCCAGCTTTATGGCATGGTGGTCTGAGAAAGACGTCTGGATAATATCTATGTGTTTGAATTTACTCAGGCTGGCCTTGTGCCCCAGCATGTGATCTATTCTTGAGAAAGATCCGTGTGGATTGGAGAAGAATGTGAAACCTTTTGCTTTTGGATGAAAGGCTCTATAGATGTCTATCAGGCCCTGTTGCCTAATTACATTGTTTAGCTCTCTGGCCTCTTTGCTGAGCTTCTTTCCCTGTGACCTGTCTTTCTCTGATAGTGGAGTGTTGAAGTCCCCCACTATTATTGTTGTTTCCGTGATTTCTTCTGTCATTTTTTTAATAGTTTGTTTGACGAAATTTGCCGCACCATTATTAGGTGCGTAAATATTCAGTATGCTTATTGCTTCCTGGTTTACTGAGCCTTTAAGCATTATGTAATGTCCCTCTTTGTCTCTTTTTATGTTTTGGATCTTGAGATCCATTTTGTCGGAGATTAAGATAGCCACTCCTGCCTTCTTGGAGTTACCATTTGCTTGGTAAACTTTCTGCCAGCCCTTTATTCTCAGCATATGCTTGTCTGCTTGCTTAAGGTGTGTCTCTTGCAGGCAGCAGATTGATGGGTTATGTTTTCTAATCCAATCCTCCAGCCTCTTTCTTTTAACATATGAATTGAGCCCATTTGTATTCAAAGTGATTATTACAATCTCTGGCTTCATGGTTGCCATATTCTGTTTTGTGTTTTGGGTCTTTGCCTATCTTCCTTCATATCAGTGTACTGCGTTTGAGTGGAGGGTTTCTATCCTGTCCTCTTTTCCATCTGAGACCGTGTTGTCCTGGTACGTGTTGCTGGCATGTTGGCTTCTAGATGGAGATGGGATATATGGTGGTCTCCTGGAGGTTCTAGTTGGAGCTTGATCTTCTGGCCATAGTGAGTCAGCCAGTATGTTCTGCAGGGTCGGGTGACTTGCAGTATATTTTTTGAGTTCTTCCTTGTCCTGGAAGACCCTTATCTTACCCTCTATCTTAATGGATAACTTGGCAGGGTATAGGATTCTGGGGGAGGCATTTTTATCTTTCAGAATTTGGAAGATGCTGCTCCATTCTCTCCTCCTCTTCATGGTTTCAGCTGATAAGTCTGAGCATACCCTTACCTGCGCTCCTTTGTATGTGACTGTCTTCCTTTCTCTTGATGCTCGTAGAATTTTCTCTTTTTCCTCTAAGTTGGATAATTTTACAATTATATGCCTTGGCGTGTTCTTCTTGGTGTTTAGCTTAGCCGGCGTCCTCTCTGCTTCCTGTATGAGAGTCGGATTCTCCTTTGTTAGGTTGGGGAAATTTTCTTCCAGGAATTCCTTTGCTATCTTGGCGGTCGATTTGTGTGTTATGTTGTGTTCCGGTAGACCAATTATTCGAATATTTTTCCTCTTCATAGCATCTGTCATTGATCTCAGGCTGTCTTCTGTTTCTTTAATTTTCCTATCTGATTGTTTTTCTCGCTTGCTTCGTTTGTTTTGAGCGTCCTCGAGTTCACTGATACGGTTCTCAGCCTCCTCAAGCCTAGATATAGCTTCTGTGACCTTTTGTGTGGCCTCTGCTACCTCCTCTGTTAGTTTCTGCAGTTCCTTTTGGTGGATAGTATTCATCCCCTCTATTGTGGACTTCATCCCCTCTATTGTGCATTTCATCCCTTCTATCGTTGCATCCTTATTTTGGTTTTCTTCTCTTAGCTCCTGTATTACTGCAAGCAGAGTTCTGAAGATTTCCTTTTGTGGCTGATCTATATCTGTTTCTTCTATGAGTGACGTTAGGTCTGTTAAAGTGCCTCGTTTTTCTGATTTTTTTGTTGGGAGTGATGTGGTCTGTTGATTTTTCCTTGATCCTTTAATAGGCCCCATGCTTCTGGGAGACAGGAGTAACCTTATTGTGTGGAGGCTCAGGCCACTGTGCCGTCTCCTGGGGTGGCTGGGGCGGGCTGCGGCAGGCTTAGGGCTGGCACTGGGGACCCAACAGGGCCCCAGGTGGTGAGAGCTGGCTGGAGCTCACTGAGGGCTCCTCAGGGACTGCAAAGCCTAGACTGCAGGTGGAGTGTTTGATCTGCCCGGGCTGGACACTGCAGGGAACAATGGTGTTCGCTCTCCGCCCTTTTGGCGCGAAACCGCAGGGGGTAATGGCGCCGGCAAAGGAGGCTTGGCGCGAAACCGCAGGGGGCAATGGCGCCCTTCCTCTGCTCAGGCTCAGAGTCGCGGCCGCCGGGGTCCCCGCAGCACCCTGGGGAGGGCACCTACACTTGTGCCTTGCGCAGGGGGGGGCCCTTGGTGGGCAGACTCAGCAGCGCGGGGCGCGGCGCTCCGCGGAAGCTCAGGGTCCGGGACAGGCGCGGGTTGGGCTATGGCTCCTGTTGGCGGGAAGTGCTCAGCGCAGGGTCCCGGCCAGGAGTGGAGCTGGCGCTAGGCTGCCAGGGGCTGGCGGGGGCGGGCGGGGGTGGGAGGCCAGCGCACGGAGGGCAGGTGGAGAGGTCCGCGGCAGCGGTGCGGGTGGATGGTCCCCCGTGGGGGTCGCCAGACAACCCGCGGGTCCGCTCCCCTGAGCTTGGATGAATGGAGGGAGGGACGTGGGCCCGAGGGCAGATCGCTGCCCTGCGGGGAGAGGGGAACTGAGGGAGAGGAAAGCTTCTCTCCCAGTGGAGATCCGCGTATGGGGAGTGGGGAGTGGGCCGCTGGAGTAGGCAGGGCAGGCAAGTGGCTCTGGGCTGGCGTCCGTTTGGGGATGGAGCCTAAGCCGGTCGCCAGTGAGCTCACGGCAGCTTAGTGGCCAGAGATGTCCCACTAGTCCGGTCCTCATTGACCTAGACCCCTGCTCCGGACAAATACGTGGGGTAGGACTGGGGTGCTGTCCCAGGGGGATATTTCACTCACCAGACTCTTACTATTCAGCTACCTGGTCGCCAATCCCGCTTTGTTTGGAGGAGCTCTCAGAGTATGCGGGTGTCCCTGTCGGCCATCTTCCCCCTCTCTAAACTGTATTTAAAATAATAAACTTTAGATCTCAAATAATTATTAAGACAAAATACTTAAAGTTTCATCAATAATTTTTAAATTTTGTCATTCTATTGCCTTGATAAAATTTCCAAAAGTGTCATCTCATATCCCTAGAGACCATTATTTCACATTCCCTCAGAGATGATCAATGTAGATCTCCGTGCTATGCTAATTTGCTATTATTCTTTTCTTCAAATTTTATTGGTTTGTGCCTGAAAAGCTCTAGCGGCACTCCCATCATTTTTTAAATCTATGTTTCCATTTTTTCAGATGTCTTTTTTAAAAATCTTTTTATTGGGGCTCATAAGGCTCTTATCACAGTCTGTACATACATCAATTGAGCAAAGCACCCTTATACATTCATTGCACTCGTCATTCTCATAATTCACCTTCCACTTGGGTTCCTGGAATCAGCTCGGTTTCCCTTTTTTTCCCCCATATCCCTCCCTCCCCAATCCCACCCCTGGCCCCTTGATAGTTTATAAATAATTATTATATCTTATCTTTGGTGTTCTTTACAACATTGTATTCATTAGTAATCGTATATTTTCTATATTTGAATCATGAGATTTAACCAAACATGATGCGATTCTTAAGAAATGTGGCTTAAAGCACTTCCCATTTTAATAATACAACTGTGGACACGTTATCGTCCAAAACAAGGCAAAACAAGCGATTTCTTTTTATTCAAATATGCAGATTAGTGGCTTCACTTTGGCCTCTCACCCCAGTGCCAGTTTACATAGTATCAAAGATATTCCGGGTCTTGATTTTTATAGTTTCTGACTATCATTTGACAGTAAAATCCTTTCTTCTTGATTATATGCTTATAAGATGGGAACATAGTTTAAGTTTTATTTAGATGTTGTGTATGCTCCCTTAGGCGTTCATTTAAATTATTTTATTAGAGCAATGTAATACATGTGGTACACTGAATGCCTTAGTACGATCTGTTTAGTCACAGGCTTTGTCACTCCCACAGGATGACTGGATAGACTAAAACTCTCCAAACTCACGGCCATTGAGTCGATTCTGACTCCTGACCCTAAAGGGCAGCGAAGAACTGGCCCGATGGGATAGGACTCTAAACAAGGTGATTGGCATCGCTGGGGGTGGTGGGGTGGGGGCTAGGATCTTGCAAATAAGGTGTCTGGAGCTCCATCAAGAAGAATGGTGACACTGGCCATCTCAGCAGGCGGGAAAGGGAGCCACTTCTAGAGCACCAGAGACCCTCATGGCTACGGAGAAAGAAGAACCAGGAGCGAGCGCATCCTTGGACCCAGCTGTGGGCTGAGGCTGTTGACACCCTCCCCCTCCCGACACCAGCTCAGCCTTGTGTCTAGGCTGATTGAATTTTATCTCTATCAAATAGCTGACTGTATACACAAATGCACTTGCTATTTGTCATTCTTCAGGAGAGTTGTGGTCCACAAAAAGAAATTCTATGCTATTATTTTCTACCTCAAATTCTGTTATGCTATTTCCTACCTCATTACCTACCATCAGTAAGGAAAAACACTGTTTGGTACATTTATAATTATAGATCCTGCTTTGTGAAATGTACCCCTGATCAGTGGGAGCTTACATTTGGATCAGACGCTCGTGTGAAGAGAATATCTATCTACATTTGTCCATGTCTGTAGGTAGAAGAGCGGCTGACCTTCCATTTGTCCATCTGAAACCTTGATTGTCTTCTACGGCCCACATCTTTCCGTTTAGATCACAATAGGGACTTTGAGTTCGTGTCTTTGTACATTGTTAGATGAATCAGAACCATGATAAAGGCAGACATCCCTGAAGCGATCACTGCCCAGGGATGGTGAGCACTGAAAGCAGCCAAGAACCACATGAATTATATCACCCTACATCCAACTCTGAATTATCCCACTCCAGCCCACCCTGAAAAAAACAAACTACTGAGCAGAATCCCCAAACCGCTCATCATCATTCATAAAAAGAGTCATAAAGGAATGCACTTCAAAATACCCAAATCTTCGACTTTCATGAAAGTATAATCTCATAAACCTAGTGGAAAGGACCTATGCAGTGGAATAGTCCGGAAGTATGCACTCACACAGCTTCTGGATGAATCTGCCTCCGCTCTCTCCACTTTCCTTCCTTGGTCCTAAAACACAATCGGAGGACAGAAAAATGGCTCCGAATTTAGAGCAGCATCTCTCTTCTCCCTACCTCGTTCCGGCACAAGTGATTTGAAGACAGCAGCCTACACAATAAAACTCGGCTAGGTCCCAGGAAACGCCACTGCCATTTAAAGCCCTAGAGTACATAATTTATCAAACAAAAGTTCAACAGAAAATATGTTCCAGATCCCTTTAATCTAAAAGATCTGGGTCAAAAGCCGGCTCAGGTCACACCTGCTATAGGAAAATATATCCCTGTATAGTTCATAGTTAAAATGCCAGTGGTCCGTGACTTGATTGCCCTTTCCTGGGGCATGTTTGGTGGATATGAAAACCGCCTTTTGCTCCTGCGGGAAATCACCCTATAGTTCCGTGAGGAGCCAAAGCCAGGGTGGAAAACTCCTCACCCAAATTCCCACATTTCTCGCTAGTTTGATCCCCAAACACCACCACATTTTTATTTCTCTAGGTTCACTGGTTCTCAGGGAGGGTGGGGAGCTCATCAACCACCGCTCTCTGCGTTCTCTGCCTTCCTGCTCCTCTGAGCCTGCACCTCCACTGTGAGAAGGGCCGGGGATGTGACTTTGCAGGCAGGTAATTCATTCGGGGCAAGCAATACCAGGGAACAGGCATGAAGGGTGGGAAATGCAACAGAGGCAGCGAGAAAGTGAAAACAAGAGTGCATTGTTGAGAGATGGATAAACACTACTGGATCCATCTCTCCAGGGGACAGAGGCGGACTATGAAGTATTCATTTCCTTTCACTTTTCCATTGTGCATGGGCATGGCCGGACATGTGTGAGTGCCACCTAAACATGAGTGCTGGAATGTTCTCTGAGGAGTGCCACGCTGTAAAGATGAAAAAGATCTAGGGCAGAGTGAGAGGCACAAACAATGGGAGTGAACTGCTGCCAGCACACATTTACTTAAAGCTGGTGCTGCAGTGTAACTGAGGCAAGATGTGGGCTCAGCGTGAAGAATGGGAGGGTGCCCATTAGAGGTGCCCCATTCACCTCGGCAGCTGCACACCAAAGGAGAAATCAGACAGAGCAGCAGCAGACAGACAGAACACGCAAACTTCTCCTCATTAACCTTGAAGGTGATCTTGGAATATATGGTCTAGGTGCATGGCCACCTTATTTTGAATCTCAGCTTTAGATAGACATACCAGCATTGGCAACCTTAAGTTATCACCAAACTTTCCACTGAGGCAAAACTTGCAGCACAGGTAGCTGGATCCCAGGAGAGAGGGAGGTGGAGAGAAGAGTTCTTTGAGCTCTGCGTGGTCAGCTCTTTGTTGCAAAACTCGCCCATGGGGAAGCTAAGTTAAGGGACAGAGAAAGTCCCCGTGATTTCTGCTATTGCGTGGGAAGAATCATTGCTTTCCTGCAGAGCATGGTTTATTAAGACTTTCCTTGCCTTTTGATTACTGTCAAAATAAAGGCAAGTTTCATGTCATGGTTAGGAGAAGAGAAGAGGGAAGCACTACCTCAAATTTTTGATTATTTAGAAAGAGGTCACTCGCACTGTCAAGTTTAACTGGCCACCCGAGTTTAACACTGCGGCCTCGTTGAAGATAAAACCCCAGAGATATGCATGGAACTGGCCTTGCTTTTTCCGCCCCAAGTTCTTTCCATCTCTTTCTCTGTCCTCAGCTTGGAAATAAATTAGATATTTGATAGGCAACAGACAGTTATACTTTCTTGAGTAAAAGAATAAACTCAGATTATCCTTTAGAATTAGAATTTCCTCCCATCGGAGGAAAGGAGCAAATAGCTCAACCTTTCATTTGTTCCAAGAATAATATTATTTCACAAGGTTTATTCTTTAATACTTATCATAAACAAATAGGTTTAACAATTTAATTTTATAATTAGGGAACCATATCTAGCTATTACAAAATTTAGTAGGAAATGAAACCAGGCATTGAACTGGAAATAATACTGCCATTTCTGAGACTTGATTATAGCAACATAGGAAGATTAGACAAGCATTGATATAACATTTTCCCTATACTCCCCCCCCCCCCCGTGCATTCACTGTATAGGAGAATGCCCTTTATCTCCATTCTAAAACTGCAACATCGAGTCATCTTTGGCCAGAGCTGGAGTTCCTATTGCATGGGTGCTTCCCATGCAGGATTCTGGGCTTAGCATACAATGTAATTATTTTCAGGTTCTAAAAATAAAAATCATATGCCAGCATATAATGCAATAGGGAATGGTCTTTAGTATGAGCAAAGCATCTAAGCATATGAATGACACTTCCAAAATTCTTAATTTTTGTAGACAACCAAAATGCAAGGTTCTATAGCTCATTTCGAGCTGTCAAGATTTCACATCGCCATTAACAAGAAGCAAAGAATGCAAAGCTACTTTTCTGAAACACTTTCATGTCTTAAGAATCATCCAAGAATTAATGGCATGACCTTAACTTTTTTCTGCCATAGAAAGAAAATTGAATTTTCACACTAGTATAGCTGTCTCCAGCTACATGACAAACTGGTTTGACTGAAATTTTCAAATTCTATAGATTTTTTTTCAATTTATTTTACTGAATTGTTTAAGCAAAAGCTGGAATACTTGGATTCTAAAATAAAGTTTAAATGAATTAACTGTATTTAAAACAAGAAAACAAATGATTATTACACTCTCAGAGAGCACCAAAAAAGAACACACACACCCCAAAATAATTGCAATACACACAGAGAGAGAATAGAACTGTACCTTTGGGTTTCTTAAATTTTAAATCTTCACAGAAGCAGAGAACCTCCCAAAAATAAGAAACCAGGATTTTACAAAATACCAACTGAAATGTTTCAACAAATTGATGCCATGCTGCTTGCCTGGCTCTGCCAAAAAGGCTTGGAAGACACTGAATGGCAAACCAACGGAAAGAGTTCTATATTTGTGCCCATTCCAAAGTAAATGGATCCAATAGAACATGGCACTAATCAAGCAGTATCATTAATATCATATAAAAGTAATTTTTTATGAAGATAATTCAAAAACAGTTACAGCAGTGTGCAATAGCTAACTGCCAGAAACTCAAATTGGATTAAAAAGAGGGCAGTAAACAAGGGCTAGCCATTGCTGATATAAGATAAATATTAACTTACAGCAGAAAATATTTACTAGAAAAATATTTTGGCTTGTGTTTTATTTACTGCCCAAAGGCATTCAACTGTGTGGATCATTAAAAAATATGGCTAGCTTTTCAAAGAATGGGAATTGTCGAACACTTAATTGTGCACAGGTGGAACCTGTACAGGGGCCTAGAGGAAGTTTTTAAAAATAGAACCAAGGAATATTTACTAGTTTACACTCAGCAAAGGTGTATACAAGGGTGATATCCTTTCACCTCATATATTCAATCTGCATGCTGGGTATCTCACCTGAGAAGCTGACCTGAAGACGAATTGGGCATCCGGATTTAAAGAAACCTTAGTAGCAACTCACAACTTACTTGCTGAAAGGAAGGAGCATTTGAACGCTTGCTGAGGATCAGATTTTACAGGCTTCACTATGGATTACACCTCAACACAAAGAGAGCAACAATCTTCACAATCGACCGATGAGCAGCACCATACTAACCAGAGAAAAGATGGAAAATGGAAAGGATTTTCTTCTACTTAGGTCAACAATCAACGCTCATGAAAGCAGCTGTCAAGAAATCAAAAGGTGTATTGTATTAGGAAAATCTCCCGCAAGACACCTCTGTAAGATGTTGAAGACGAGAGAGGTCATTTTGGAGACCCAGGTGTTCCTGACCGAGATTATGGTATTAATTTCAAGTGGCTCCTGTCCATGTGAAAGCTGGACAGTGGGTTAAAAATGGAAAGAGGACTGTTGCTTTTGAATCATGGTGTTGGTGAAGAAGATAGAATTTGCCATGGACTACCAAAAAAATTAACCAATTTACTGTGGAAGTACAGCCAAGTTAACCCTTAGAAACAACGATGGCCAGACTTCTTCTCATGTATCAGGAAGGATCTGTCACTGGAGGAAGACATTATGCGGTTCAAAGTAGCAGGACATCGAAAACCAGAAGAGGATGGATTTCCATAGTGGCCGCAACAACAGGCTTAACCATAGCAACAGTTGTGGGTATCGCATAGGACTGGGTGGTGTTTCATTATGCGGTGTATAAGATGACTACGAATTGGAGCTAATTTGATGGCAACTAACAACAACAAAATCCTAGAATTAAAAAACTAAAAGGGAGGGACAGCTCAGCACATCATACACTGAAAGAACTCAAGGGAAAAATTCAAGCCTTGAGTTGCAATCTTGAAAGATTCTATGGGAAAAATATTGAATGATGCAGGAAGCATCGAAAGAAGATGTTAAAGATACACAGTCCCTGTACCAAAAAGGACTAGTACACACTCCACTAATTCAGGAGGTAGCATATGAGCAAGAACCAATGGTGCAGAAGGAAGAAGTTGAAACTGCACTGAGTGCATTAGCCAAAAGCAAGGCTCCAGGAATTGATGGAAACTCATTGGGATGTTTCAATAAACAGATAAAACACTCATTTGTCTATGCTATGAAATTTGGAACACAGCTACTTGGACAACTGAAGAAGATATACATATTTATGCCCATTCCAAAGAAAGGTGACCCCATAGAATGCTCAAAACATAGGACAATATCATCGATATCACATGCAAGTAGAATTTTGCTTAAGATCATCCAATAAGGGTTACAGCTGTTGATTGACAGGGAGCTGCCAGAGTTCAGGCCAGATGTAGAAGAACCGGGATATTATTGCTGAGGTCAGCTATATCTTGGCTGCAAGAAGAGATTACAAGTAAGATGCTTCCTTGTGTTTACTGACTATGCTACAGCATTTGACTGTGTGGATCCCAATAAACTATGGATAACCTTGAGAAGAATGAGAATTCCAGAGGACTTCATTGTGCTCATGCGCAACTTGTACATGGATCAAGAGGCAGTTGTGGGAATGGAATAAGGGAATAATGCATGCTTTAAAATCAGCAATGGTTGGGACAGGGTTGTATCCTCTCACCATACATATCCATGTATATGCTGAGCAAATAATCAGAGAAGCAAGCTTATATACAGAGGAGCCGGGCATTGGGATTGGAGGAAGATTTATTAACAACCTGAGATATGCAGATGACAGAAACTTACTTGTTGATGAAGATCAAGGATTGTAGTCCTCAGTGGGATTACAACTTTATAATGTAAAAATGGCCAAAATTTTCACAACTGGATCCATATATAATATAATGATAATATTTTTAATTGTCAAGGATTTTGTCTGGCTTGGGTCCACGATCAATGTTCAAGCAAGCAGCAGTCAAAAGATCAATAGATGTGTTGCACTAGGTAAATCTGCTGCACAAACCCCTTTAGAGTATTGAAAAACAAAGATGTTACTGTGGGGACGAAGGCACACCTAAGTCAATCCATGGTATTTTCAATAGTCTCATATGCACGTGAAAGTTTGGCGTTGAATAAAGAAGACGGAAGAAGAATCAATGCATTTGAGTTGTAGTGCTTGCGGAGACTATTGGAAGTACCTTGGCCGGCTTAAAGCACAAACTAATTTGTCTTGTAAGAAGTGTGGCCTCCTTGGAGGCAAGGAGGACAAGACTTCGTCTTACATACTTTGATGATTTCGGCAGGAGGAAGCAGTCCCGGGAGAAAGACACCATGCTCAATAAAGCGGAGGGGCAGTGAAACAGCAGAAGGCCCTCGGGGAGATGGACTGACATGGTGGCTGTAACAATGGGCTCAGGCACAGGAACAATTGTGAGGCTGGTGCACGAAAGGGAAGTTGTTCGTTCTGTTGTGCATAAGGTCACTGTGGATCCGATCTTACTCAATGGCACCTCCCCACAGCAACAATAATACTGAATTTCATCTTGTGACCTAGAAATAAAGAATCACGCAAGTACAAAAAAGGCAAATGACATGAGACTCATCTGAGGCTGCTCCTTTCTTCTCCGTTCTCCTTTGTCCTGCATAAGATTCTGCACCTCCCAGCTCTGTCTCCTGAGACACAAGCACCTCAACAAACAGGGTCTTCTGGGCCCACCAAGGCACTGCCCACTCTTGTATGAAGTAGTCACCCTGCATGATATTCAGTCTTCAAACACATCTACGGCCTGTGTGTGTTGACACATTCATTGGTAACTAACAGTTTAAACACTTATTGACAAGCACTATCAGAATACTTTCTGCCTATTCAATTGTCGCCACCATCCTATGAAGTGTCATGGTTACTACATTTTATCAAGGAGGCGACATTTCCTTACTAACTTGCCCAAAAGCACATAACTTGTAAATAGTAGAATCGGTGCTGTATTCTTCAAACCACCATGGACTTACGACACACCCCTAGTACCATGAAGATGGACAATCGTGTCGATATTAATTTATTTTGACTTTTCAGTTGCTTCTTCACATTTTGGAACTGAATCTTCCCCTCCCCTCCCCATGCATGAAGCAGATTTATAATCCCTTAACGGAATGTGTGTAATCCCTTTGTTGCTCCCATAGGACTACTGCATTCATCATTTTGTGTACTTTCTTACTTAGCAATTGTCTTCCTTTCAAGAATGCCCGCGTGTATTTTTAGAAGGTACTTAGTAAAGGGTCTTACACAGAGACAAACTGAATAGTAGCAATAGAGGGGAGAAAAACTTTAAACTGAGTCATTTGTAAGGACAATAGCTAAGTGTATCTCATAAAGTACCGGCATCTAGTGGAAAAACATGCATTAGGGGTTTATGGGAGCTAGAGGAGATTCTGACAGGAGTTACTTATAGGTGTTATTTAATTGATAGCAACTCACAGGGACTATATGCATAACAGAACAAGAGGTTGCCTGCGTCATGCTTGCAATCACTGCTATGTGTGAGCCCATTGTTGCAGCTACTGTTTCAATCCACCTCATTGAGGCTCTCTCTCTTTCAATGACCCTCTACCAAGCATGGTGTTCTTCTCTGGAGGTTAGCCCATCTTGATAGCATGTTCAAAGAACATGCAGTGATATCTAACCATCCTGGCTTCTCAGAAGCATCCTGGCTGTCCTTCCAAGATAGATTTATTCTTTCTCTGACAGCCATGATATAGTCAATATTCATTGCCAACCCCATGATTCAAATCACAACTTTTTCTTCAGGCCACAGAACATTATAAATTAGTAATCAGACTAGGTCATTGTTTTCTCATTTATTTGAAGACACAGTGTGTATCTTCTGAACTCAAAGGATAATGCTAGAAGTAACTTGCTTTTCTATGAAGATATCCAGTGAAATTCAATAATCAAATCAAGAGATATTAGTAAACTTTGTTGAGAGGTGTTTATTAAGCTCACATTGATGTATATGGAATAATACATCTCTTATTGTTTCAATTAGTGGAATAGATGTCTATATGTGCATGACAATTGGTAAATAACATGTTACACAAGAGATCCTTATTTATATGAACCATACATACAATAAGTTTCATAGAGGGAAGTACTCTTTGCTGGCACAGTATCATAAACGAGCTTTTAAATATTTTAAAGTTCAAAGGAACTAGTCTAAAAATCAATTTCTGCTGCCTATTTTCTTTTTGAAAAGCTCTGGTGGTATAGTGGGTTATAAGTTAAACTGATAATAGCAAGGTCAGAAGTTCAAATCTCTCAGCGTCTCTGAAGGAGAAAGATGAGGCTTTCTGTCCCATAACAATTTACAGCCTCAAAATCCCACAGGGCTAGTTCTCCTCTGCCCTGTAGGGTCGCTGTGAGTTGCAATCGGATCAATGGCAGTCCGTTAGGTTTTCTGGTTTATTTCCTTGGTGGTTTTGAAGAAAGTTATTCAATATTACACGCTTCATGTTCCCACCAAGCTACAGAAACTGTCTCCATTCACGGGTGTGGTCGAGATCCCAGTGAAAGAGTAAGTGCAGTGTGCTCTATACAGACCTACTATAGGTTCGCGGTGAGGCTGTGAGTGAAGAGCATCAGCAGCGGCAGCAGGAATAATGGTCGCGGTGGCAGTAATGACAGTCACAGCTGTAATTACCTGAGATGTGTGGGTATGGGCACCAAGGAGAGGATAGAAATGCTAATTGTCCTAAAAGGAGAGAGATCTGGAAATTATTACGAATGTTTTATTTTCACACCAGTGAGATTTCTAATGAAAATGTGGGGGGGGGGGGGGAGATCAGAAGGTAGTGGGAACTAAAACTTCAAAATTAAATCAAGGCTAGACTGCAAAATATTAAGTCTAGCAATTTTTCCTTCGTTGTGGGTGAGGTCGATAGATATTAACCAACAAATTTTAATAATGCTCCGTTGTCATCGTGGTACATATACCTGGCTGAGTGAAATGGAAGGTAGCTGTTACCTGCAGGAGAAGACAAAGAATACTATAGATATTAACCAACACATTTTAATAATGCTCCGTTGTCATCGTGGTACATATACCTGCCTGAGTGAAATGGAAGGTAGCTGTTACCTGCAGGAGAAGACAAAGAATACTTGGGGATATTCCACTTCTCAGTCAAAAGAACATGCCACTGCCTAGAGGCATTTAAACCAAAACTACAAGGATCAAGCACTCACAAGGTTGAGGATCATTATTTCCTATTGTTTTTTTGATTTCTGAAAATCTCCCTAAGATAGATAACGTTTTCTGAAAGGGAAAATCATCCCTAAGAAAAAGGAAGATTCACAGGGAGCTGTAAGGTTCTACCCTAGTTCACAAGGAACTTATGCAAAATAACCTTCACTCTAAGGAGGAGCTTCAAAAGCAGTCAGCAGTGGCAGCCAGCTACCAAAGTAGCCCTTTGGCCAGTTGTCAGTTATTTCCTCTTTCTCTCCTCCCCAACCTCTCTCTCTGCCTCTCTCTCTTTCTTTCCCCCAAGGAAAAGCCCAGCAGCCTGGACTATTTGGTCCTTGAGGGGAAAGAAGAGAACAGATCAATCACTACTGCCCAGGGGAACAGGGCTCATTAGGAGACAAAGGTGACAGGTGTTTGCTCTCTGAAAAGACTCTCAGCTACAGAAAAACTCAGCTGTGGTGGATTTCCAGTACATAAAGGCTGTAAGTGCCGGTGAGTGGGCTAAGACAGAGCAAGCCGAGCAGGAAGGATACCAAAAATCCCTATTTTCCCGGAAGTAAGGAGTTTCCCTAGACGTGAGGCGTTCAGGTGTGACATTGGGACAGTGCAGGGAATTGTTGGTCCTTGAAAGGAGGCAGTCTTTTGGATGGCCCAAATGATGCCTACATTTCTTTCCAGGTCTCCCCTCCCCAGGCCTGCCTGGTACTCCATGCACTGAAATATGCTATCTCGAATATAAAACCATGTACGGGAAGACCTTCAGCTCATTCAGCCGAGCTACAAAGAGAGCACCTTAGGCAGTTTCCCATCCTGCCTGGACCGCTTTCCAGCCGGAACAGACCCCTCATGATGAACCTTTCCTGATTATACACTACCTCGTGAAGTGGCTTTTGCTATTGCCAATGCTGCAATACTGCACACTTGTGTGTGCAATTTCAGGAGGATGAAAGGATATAACACTCACAGGATTTTGATACCACTGGATGAAATTCGCTTCTCAGTGTCTGGTGAGTATTTGGGATCTGGAAACACATGTAAGGTGATCTGTGCCATTCTAAGTATAGACATGGACAGTCCTCTTTTTTTGGCAAACTGTAAGATCATATAAGTGATATTCTAAGCATAGAAATATATGCACACGGGGAGGGAGGGGGGGAAAAAAGAGGACCTGATGCAGAGGGCTTAAGTGGAGAGCAAATGCTTTGAGAGTGATTAGGGCAAAGAATGTATGGATGTGCTTTATACAATTGATGTATGTAGATGCATGGATTGTGATAAGAGTTGTATGAGCCCCTAATAAAATGTTTTAAAAAAAACATGCACAGCACAGACACAGTGGACCAATCTACTGCCTCCACTGTGAACCATCAATGCATAAAGTAAAAATTAATCAATCCAGGGTCTCATGTTACTTCCTGAGAATAAGAGTGGGATATGTAGTATTTAACAAAAAGAAATACTGATCAGAAATAATGAACAGAGACAGTATTCAGGAGCATAAAAAATTGTTTCCTATTCTTGACAAATTAGTATAGTCAAGAACATGATAGATGGAATAAGAGTGTTAGGTGTCACCAAGTTGATTTCAATTCATAGTGACCCTCAGAACAGAGTAGGAATGCCCCTTGGGCTTCCTAGGGGAACAGATTCTGGCGGGTTTGATCTGCTGACCTTTCTATAGCATGCGAGTGCTTACTCATTGAGTCGCTTGGATTAGATTATTACATGAGTAGATGTTGGTGACAATCATGCTTTGTGCACTTTTCCCTTTACTCTGGGAATAGTCAGGTCTCATTTGCTGTCAACAAAATTCCTCAAGCCAAGCTAGTGTAAGCTCAAAGGGATCTATTTCAGGGAATTGTTTACTTACAAAGCGTTTAGTTAGGCTGGAGAAGCAGGCTCCATGCTGAATACAAAGAGGCACTCTTGGCCATTCTCCCTCTGCTGGGATCAGGAAAGCAGCCACCATTTCTGCAGGACTCATAAAATAACAAGCTACCTGCTAAGATGGAAAACCCTTCAATTGTTGGGTCCAGTAGCAATTAGTCAGTTCTGACTCAGAGAGACCATACAGGACAGGGCAGAGCTGCCACTGTGGATTTCTGAGACTGTAACTACGGGAGTAGAAAGCCTCATCTTTCTCCTCGGAGCCTCTGGTGTTTGAGAGCTGCTCACCTTGTGGTTAGTAGACCACGTTAAACATAAACCACTGTGCCACAGGGCTTCTATCAGTCACCCCATACTCTGTTTCTGTCCCAAGAACCCTGTTCTGACACAAAGTTTGGTGTGAGAGCATCTATCACACTTAAGTCAGACATGACTCTTACTGCAAGGTAATTTAAGAAATGTGTGTACTTCAGCATGCTCTAAGGAGTTTGAAAGAATTTCAATGATTGAGACTATCTGTAATGTCCTTCTCTGCCTTGCCTTCAATTTTCACAACCGGTTAATACAGATGAGCAGAAACATTTATAACCATGCTTTCTAGTTTGAGTATATCCATTTTTAGAATACTCCAAATACTTCTTTTCTCAGAGAGATTCTTGCTCTAATAGTATGCTTCGCTAATGGTATGTGCATTGTGCTAATGTGTGCTCATACATTGTAAGGGATAGAGAGAGATGAAATTATCCTATGATATGGGTTTGGTGACTTCAGTTAGAGCTTTCCTTGCTTTGTACTCAGTTGAGCTTCGCGGATGTCAAGTCCCAAATTAGAAGCAGGAGCAGAGCTCAAAGTCTTCTGGGAACTGATCATAGATTAGCAGTAAACCACAGGCATGCCAATGCGAAGCAATTCCCAAGAAAAGAAATTGTAAAGAGTGGTGGCTAAAAGCATTTACATCTTTGACTCTTTCCTTGGCAGGGACAGCTTGGCCACTCCTACTGACTTGGCCTTATCTGCCATCTAGATTCATGCTGTTCTTCTGGGCAAAAATTACATCCAGAATGACGTCAAATGAAAGGGAAGTTTAGGCCTAAGGGAAGTGGCATCTGAGCTCTGTGAGGTTAGGGTTCTGCAAAGGCAGGAGGCCTGAGAGAGTTGTTGTCAACAGCTGAAACCTCGTCCGGAAGTCAACGACCTCAATGACGAACAGTGTGCTGTATCTGTAGACTAGAGGAGTGTGAGGGGAAGTGAAGAGGTCCCTGTGCATGCAGTTCCACGGCTGCAAGACAGAGATGTAGTTCTAAGGGTGAAAGGAGGGCTTGGGAAGCAAGATATGTCTTTGGGAGCCCAGCCAAGAATGACATTACGTCCCCGTGACCCGAGAGCATGTGAGGCCCTGTTGCTGTTAGCCACTGTCCAGCCTCCATGGCCCGCACCCTCCGTCATCATCTTCCCCTTGCTCCGGAAATGTGGACAAGCAGCAAAAACACGTATGTCCAATCCATATATAGTTCTTGCTATTATCTAGAGTTGTGCTGAAAAGGTTTGTTCACATTGTCCAAAGGATTTTGTGACTCTTTTGACTAGGTGATTGCTTAAAGAGCTGACAAAAGGAACAGAGGAAATTTCTTTTGTCCCAAGGAAACTAGGATCATCATGCAAAAAAATTATAAACAGGCTGTGTCTTAAGTTAATTGGCAGTATTCCTTCTTCTATGGGCACAACATTTGAGTGACATCCTAATGGGTAGCTATGACAATGAATGCGATTAGTTTAATTAAGCATCACCAGTCAGACTATAAGAATAGAAAAGCAGTTTTAAGTTAGACATATCTTACAGTTAATCGATTTCAAGTCGGTGAGTTATTTATGTAGGTATGTACCTGAGCGTTTTCTTTCTTTAAATTTAAGAGTCAGCCTTTAGAAATAATGATTATACAACGCACTCGCTCTTGTCTGCATGTAAATGATATGCGATAGCTCTGGAAGACCCTCCTACCAGGTGCAAATAACAGACACGACAGGCGTGAGGATAGACACACGAATCCTTGTAAATAGCAACAGGAGGGTTAACGGTATTAAGGGTTTTGGCATCTCCAGCTGTTTCCTTTCAGATGAAGTGACTGATGCACTGTTAAGAGACCTTCTAATACTCCCTCTGATTATGTTACTTTGTTCCTCTGCTGCATTCTTGAGTATCAGGTGATACAGTGCTGAAAGGGACTTTAAATGATTCTGATGAATACCCCAAAAGAATTCTAATTCAATGGAGTTTGCTAGGTGCTGTGCTTTTCAGTTAGAGTAGCTTTCATCTAAATGATTTCCCCCAATGAACATAAAAGTCCCTCCAGGATTCTATTTGGCTGTAGACTGCATGCATTTCCATCTGCTACCTGCACAGCATATGCGTACATTGAATTTATCAGTAGCACTATCTTTGTTCAAGGATTTGAATCAAGTCATTTTCCTCAGACCGATTGTCTTTATGGCTGAGATTATTTGAATCTGCCCATGTTTCTATTTGATACGGGCATGCCAATGTGTTCTCCCAGGGGGGCTGCTATTCTATGGCCATAGAAACTTGGGTCAACATTCTAACAAGAGCGGACCTTTCCGGGTGCATAGCTGAGTGTGCCGATTCAGATGCATGAGCTAGTTAAGGTTTCTCATGTACCTGGGACAACATTCAAGTATTCGAAATAATAAACATTTAAAGAAAAATCAAGAGTTAACGTCAACATTTTAAGGCTGTAGCCAGGTGTCAGCTGGATAACAGAACAAAAAAGCCTGATAGATCAAGAAATGATTAAAATACATATCATTTAACAATTATAACATGACCCTCCACTGACGATTCAATGGAATCTTTCCATTAAACGGTGATGAGTTACTTCTTCAATAGCTCTAATGAGGTTAGACTTATAAAATGAGTAGGTCAGATCCCTCTGGGATTAGGTGTTTGTGAAGGTAAATCAGTACAACACAAAACCTAGTTTCTGAGATATTGTGAATGTGTGTGTGTGCGTGTGTGTGTGTGTACTGCTCTTTTTAGTAAATCATGTTTCAGTTCATGAAAAGAACCAGATGTATTCCTCTGGAGTTTAGGCTATTGTCGGATTCATTCTAGTAATCTTAGTGTAAGCTCCACCAAAGATTAGAAGTGGAAAAGTTCTGTGGGTTTGAAGTGCTAACGAACTTCCCTGCTCAGTGGTGCCTGTGGGATAGCTGATGTGCTAAAGACATGTGAAGATGTATGTTTTCAATTATACAATCTAAGTAACTGGAATAATGTCAATTGAAACTAAATTTGTTAAGTACTTACTAGGCACCACATAAAGATATGCGTTTAATATTTTAAGCGTTATAAAGAACTTTGGACTCATACTAAACTCAACAAGAGTTAATCTAAGAATAATTTAAGCTTTTAGAAACCATTTGACACACTCCAGACATTTCATTTCTGGGACTAATCTCCTTTAAGGTGCGTGTCAGTCTCTCTGTGGTCAACAGCGTTCTCATCTAAATGACTCTGCCGGCTGCACAGACAACCTGTTAAAAACAGAACTCATCATCTTTCTCTCTGAAAAGCACTCATGGGTTCCTGAGTGTGATGAAGACTATCCAAGTCAGAACCCTTGACATGGACGCTGACACCCTCTTCCAGGCTGTTCGCGCACTCTCTACCAGCACAGCCTGTCCGTGCTACTTTCAGATGCCTGCTGCTCCGGGATTTTTCCATGGGCTGCTGGGCCAGTGACGCAACTCTTTACTTCTGGTATTTCTTTTGTAAATTTGAATTTTCCAAAAAACAACCAAAAGAGCTTTTGCAAAATTCATATCTGCTTAAATTTGCTTAAATCCCTTCACCACTTTTTCCATTTTACTCAGGTATCATTTAAGCTCAGTGTGACATAAAAGACCTCCAGCATCACTTTCTCCTGGCCTTAGGGTGGCGCGAATGGATAAGTTGCCCACCATTAGCTGAAAGGTTGTCAGTTTGACTCCACCCTGAGGAGGCACCTCAGAAGAAAGGCCTAGCAATCTACTTCCAAAAAATTACAGGCATTGAAATCTCTACTCTGTAGTTCTACTCTGAGACACAGGGGGTTTCCATGAGATGGAATCCACACTTATACTGGTACTGGTAATAGCACATTCTTCTAGATTTGCAATTTCTAACATGCGTTATTAATGCGAACTTCCCACCCACAGCCTTCAAGTCCATTCTGACTCATAGCAAACCTATCTAGGGCTTCCGAAACTGTAATTTTTATGGGAACAGAAAGCCTCGTCTTTCTCCTGCAAAGTAACTGGTGGGTTTGAACCATCACCCAAGGTTAGCAACCCAGAGCACAGCACCACCAGGGCTCCAAACAAAGGATTTCTTATTTTCTCCTCTCTATAGTTCCAGAAGAAATATTTTGTACGTAGTAGGCATTTTATCGACAATTGTGGCATTAATTTTTGGCATGAAGAGTGAATTGAGGCAAGTTGTACCATCTGGCCACTGATGTACCCTTTAAAAGTTACTGTTAATAAGTAGATTGCTAGACATCCCTAAATTTTGTCCATGATGATAAAGAAATTGATGAAGTAAATGTATAGAAAATTGGGTTAAATACAGTTAATCAATAGTTAAATGAAACATAGAAAGAGTCCAATATGAATAATAAAGTTATTAAATATATTATCAGGACCCCTGGTGGAACAATGATTAAATGGTCAGCAGCTGACCAAGAGAGCTATGGTTTGAATTTAGCAGAAAAAACCTGCCAATCTGCTCCAACAAAGTCTCAAAAACCTCACAGCCTTGAGTCATTTCCAACTCACGATGACCCTATAGGACAGAGTAAGGCCCGATAGGCCCTTCCTAAGGCTACAAATCTTTATGAGAGCAGCTAGTGGTTTTGACTGCTGGCCCAGGTGTTAGGAGCCCAACGTAAAACCCACTATCCCACCAAGGCTCCCAAGATAACAAGACAACGCTGAGTGGTAGTCCCACTCTCAAGGGACTTGCTATGAGTCAGCATAGACTCCGTTGAGCACACAACATCAAGCATCATATTCATTAAGCATGTAACCGAGAGCAAATCATTTAACTCCTTAGCAGCATTAAACTGCTCTTCAGTGTTATTAAGCGGCATGAAGGAAAGATATCCTAGGTGAAGGAATGTGGCAATAGTACAGCTTTTGTGGGTGTTCTAAACCATGCGATGTTGCTGGAACGTTAAGGGATAAAGCAGAGAACACGTAGAAGCTAATTTGGTGTTGGGTGCAGTCAAGTTGCTTCTGACTCATAATCACACTGTGTAAAACAGAATGACGCATTACCAGGTCCCTCACTAACCTCACAATTGTTAGGTCAGAGCTGTTGCTGAGGCAACCATCTCAATCCATACTGTGGAAGGTCCAGAAACTTAGGTCTGAAACTTAGGTGTGGATCAGAATTGCCTAGAGGGTCAGCTAAAAAAGATTGTTAGGTGAGGATACGGTTTGATAATTCGCATTTCTCACAAGTTCTTATCTGCTGTCTAGCATACTTTAGCCACACTGTGAGCCTATAGTTTTAGCCTTCTTATTTATTCTTATTTCTCAAACATGTAGCCCAGTGTCTATTGTCTAACAAATACTCAGGGACTACTCTCAGATTAAAGAATGAAGGAATGAATTGATTTTAACCACAGAAAAAATAAACCATTAAAGAGAATCCTTTTTCTTCCTCTTTGTTAGGAATTACCCCTATGCATATAGCAATATAAATTGTGGGAGCAAACTAAAGGAGGAAGAGTGCGAGTGAGAGAAATGAGAGGACTCGCAAGACATCCATTTGCTTTATAACAGTTACATGAGTAGAGTGACCTTGAGAAAGCCACTTTGACTTCGCACAATACTTCATCTGGGCCTTAGTTGGACAATTCAGTGGCCATTAGCAGCACTTCATGGAATAGGCTCTTTGGGGGAAAAAAAGAACTATCAGGAAAAAATTACTCATATAGAGCTTTTTTGATTTAACTTTAATACAATGAATGCCACAAATAGAATAAAAATTCCAAATGCACTTCAGCAAGCGCAGTCTTGCGCTATGTCTATAAATTCTTTACTACTCCATAAATTATCTTACAATGAAACTCCACATTCAGAGTGCATTGAATATTTCAATTACTGACGGCACTGACTACAGGAATGGACTGTATTCTGATTCCAAGGGGAAGGGCCCAGGATCGGTATTTCTTTTCCCAGACTGGGTCTCATTTATATCAAGCGTCCTTCACTTTCTTGCTTTACACAGAGTGCTAGGTTTTTCAAGATGGCAGACTTTGTTTGCTGCTATCTTTAATGGAACCTGTAACCGGGTCAGGTAAGAAAGCTACTTACATTCCAGGATATACCAACTAACTGGAATCAGTGAGCAAGATGCAATATAATCTCTCCATTAAAATGTCTTTAGTAAAATTTCAAAGTTTCTATTTGTCAATGATGTGCTTTTACGAGAGTACTGGAATCCAGAAAATATATTATTTCATGAACTTTAATCTGATTTAGGATCTACACAGTAGAAAGTCTAACTCAGTTAATTTCTAAAATATGTTTACCCTTCACTCAAGATTATTAAAGAAAGTAAAAGTTTATACAATCTAGAAGAAGGGAGACTTTGGGATTTTTTTTACAGCTTTGTCAGCATTTCTTTCACATATCATACAATTCAATAGTTCAGTCATATCAAGGAGAGTTGTACAGTCATTACCACAGTCAATTTAGCACATTTTCTTCTTCCTTGTACTCATTATTATTGTAATTACTATAATTTTTTACCTGTGGGAAAAATATATACAACAAATCTTCTCCAATGCAACACCTTATACATGTATATTTCAGTGTCATTGATTATACTCAGTTATGTAACTATTATTGATATAGTTTTCCAAGTTATCCCACCACCTTCCTCCTTTGCCCATGGTAGTCACTGGTCAACTTGGTATCTTTTATTTCCCAGTACTTTTCTTGATCTAAAATTCACATATCATTGTATTAGTCTAAGTAGACTAGAGAAATACATTAATTGACACTCATACATGGGTAAGAAAGAGCTTTATATCAAAGAGCAATTGTATATTGTGAAAACATCACAGCCCAATTTAGGTCAACTCCCTAGTAAGTGCAATATTAGCCCATATGTTGTATATTAGTCCATAAATTTGACTCCCACAGCACATGAAAAGATGCCAAATGCAGGAAGCGCACAGGCCAATGGGTGGAAAGTCCTGTGGATCCAATGGCAGTGGATGCATCTCCAAGGCTCTGGTTGCCATCAGCATGGCTCCATGTGGCTCTTCAACAGGAAGGTGAAACAGAGAGAATGGTTGTCCTGAGTTCAGGGAGGAAGAGAGGAAGTCCCAGAATCCTCATAAGAAGACCACACTCACAAGGAAGGATCCATACGCTGTGACCTGATTGACAGGCTAGACTCCACCCCTTAATTCTTTTTCCAAGTTAACATGAAATTGTATAACCACCACAGTCATAACTCCCATTGTTAAATCACTTTTAAAAAGAGTTGTATCTCCATCATCACAATCAGTTCCAGTGCTCCCTCCCCGTCCTGCTTTCATTGCTTGCTCCTCAATTCCCCCCACTTTCTCACTCACAGTCCCCCAAAGACCCCTATATTGGTTATGGTCTCTAGTCAGCCATTCCTTCTGTGTTTTATAAACTGTGAAATCTAACAAACAATAAAAAACAGCAGGAAGCAGAAAAAAGAAAATAATAATATAAAGATAAAAATAAAAATCAAGAGTAAAAAAGAAAAAAACACCAACAATATTTTTAAATTTCTGTCAGGGAACAAGCAAGAAATATTAAAACCTAGATAAAATTTAGGTTGGATCAAGAGAGAAATTACCTGGCCAAGCATCATATCACACTGTAGTTTGATCCACCATACGCAAGCTTACAATAAGTTCTTTCTGATAAGTAAAGCTGTTAGGAGTTCCTAGCCTGTGGCCAGAGGGGATTTGCCAGAGGATTAATCTGAATAGATGTCTGCAGATGGATTTTGAGTTTCCGCTGTCCTCCATAACCTTCTACAAATTGGGTTTTCACAATTTGATCTCTGATACTTTTCCCTTCTTCATAATTGGATTTTGTTATCATCTTTGGTTCACAGAGGCTGGCAGGCTTCTTTGATGTGGACTTAGTTGACAGTTCAGTTAGATGTTGTTTGCTTGAATGCAAGTCCAAGGCCACAGACACTATTGGAGTTGATAGCCAGGAACTACCTGCTTTCTTTGCCACACTTTGCTAGAGCACCCGTATCTCCCGTGATCTATTCATAAAGGTGAGGTTTGATCAGGGTCATGTTACAAGAGCTGTTCATGGGTTGGGGCTGGAATGACAGAGGAGCACAGAATCCATCTGGTTGCCCACATTACGCACCACTCTTTTACTTTGGTGGTCATATTATGGCATAAACCAAGTCCAAACCAGCAAGAGCAATAAGTAAAGGAAACAAACACAGACAAGAACTAAAAGAAAACACACACACACACAATGAAAACATTTTCAATCATGCCCCTGGGGTATAAGATGATTTCAGTGATCTACATATAACCTCCTCCCTGGGGGATGGACAACAGAAAAGTGGGTGAAGGGAGATGTCGGACAGTGTAAGACATGACAAAATAATAATAATTTATAAATTATCAAGGGCTCCTGAGGGAGGGAGGAGCGGGGAGGGAGGAGGAAAAATGAGGAGGTGATACCAAGGGCTTAAGTGGAGAACAAATGTTTTGAGAATGATGAGGGCAACGAATGTACAAATGTACTTGACACAATGTACATATGTATGTATTATGATAAGAGTTGTATGAGTACCCAATAAAATGATTTTTTTAATTTAAGACAATAATATTTGGGCCAGGTCCAGACCATGCAGCTGCTTCCCCCACCTCTCCCAAAAGATAACCTGCTGGACTGGGCAGCTCCTTCCCCAAGCCTCTCAAGGCCAGAGCTGACTGTGCAGTCCCTGCCTCCACCATTCCAAGGAGCTTATCTCTCTGGGCAATGTCTGTACAGCACCTTCCCTCAGCATTTCAAGAAGTGGGTCTGCGAAAAACAAGATTGACTCAGACCCTGCAACTTCAGCACCAGAAAGCCTCCTTCCCCTCATCAGTACATACGTCCTTGTCTCAATCACTATGTATGTACCACTGCCTCACTGCCAGGTGTGATTTCCCTGACCTAACTTGTTGGATCTTGGAACCCTCCCGGGGGCTCAAGATGTCCCTGTCCCTTTCTCTGCTCTTCCTTCCCTCCTGGGAGTTCTTTCCCTGCCTCAATAAAATCTGTCTCAACTTCACATTCCTGGCTAAATTCTATCTCTGTTCCATGCCTCCATCTCCAACCTCTCCAATAAGTTATCCAATGTCATAGTTTAAGGTATTATGTTAGACCAGGTTGACTAGAGAAACAAATCCAGTGACACTCGTAAATGTGTAAAAAAGAGCTTTCAATTAAGAAATAATTATGCATAAATAAAACATCCCAACCAAGTCCAGCACAAAGTTCAATACTAGTCTGTGTTCAGATTCATACAAGTCGCATGCAATGAGGCAAAATGCAGGAATATCACAGGCTGGTGAGAGCAAAGTCTTGTGGATCTAATGACATGTCTCAGAATAACTCACTAGCAGGAAGGTAAAGGCAGAGAAAGAGAGAGAGAAAGGGAGGGAGGTTTCCAGGACCCTCCTTAGAAAAGGTTAACAGGTTGGAAAATACCCCTATAATTTTATATATCAGGTTCATATGAAATTATGAAAATATCACAGACCACCCTTTGTCAACTTGACACATTTACACAACTCTTTAGCCATACATACTTTTCAAAGACAATAATAAAATCCTATTTGTTTTAATAGGACAAAAGTAAAATGTGTACAACTGAAAATATGCCAGTCCCATTTAAACTTAATATTCTATAAGTGAAAATCAAAACAAAAATCTTACAGTCATCTGATCAGGTTCTGGTCAACTCAACGTGGGCCAGCTCGTGTAGCCTAACTAGGATACCCAATTAGCTGCCTCACCTTTTGGTCATGGGCCCCTTCACAAATTCTCAAAAACCCTAGCCCCCTTGATTGTTTGTATTTAGAGGTCCAACAACAGTATACATGAATTCCAATCTCTCCGCAGCCTCTCTTGCATTCATTGAGAGAAATGAAAACATTTCTGTGTTTTTGAATTGGGTGTAAAGTTGTACCTCATTGTGCTGTTAATTTGCATCTCTCTGATGGCTAGTGATTGTGAGCATTGTTTTATGTGTTTGTTAGCATATTGTACTTCATTTTTTGTGAACTGTCAGTTCATATCCTTTTATCCCCACTTTAAAAAGAATCATTTTATTGGGGACTCATACAGCTCTTATCATAATCCAAAAATACATCCATTGTGCCTAGCACATTTGTACATTTGTTGCCATCATCATTTTCAAAACATTTTCTTTCTACTTGAGCCCTTGGTATCAGCTCCTAATTTTTTCCCTCCCTCCCTAGCAAACCCTTGATAATGTATAGTTTTTTTTCATGTCTTACACTGACCGATGTCTCCCTTCACCCACCTTTCTCTTGTGCATCCCCCTGAGAGGGGGTTATATGTAGATCAATGTGCTTGGCTCCCCCTTTCTCCCACCACCTTCCCCTTCTCCTCTTGGTATCGCTACTCTCATGATTGGTCCTGAGGGTTTTCTCTGTTCCAGATTCCCTATGTTTCCAGTTCTTTTCTGTACCAGTGTACATGCTCTTGGTCTAGCTGGATTTGTAAGGTAGAATTGGGGTCATGATAGTGGGAGGGAAGGAAGCATTAAAGAACTGGAGGAAAGTTGTATGTTTCATCGGTGCTATACTGTACCCTGACTGGCTCGTCTCCTCCCCATGACCTTTCTGTAGGGGGATGTCCAATTGCCTACAGATGGGCTTTGGGTCTCCACTCTGTATTCTCCCTCATTCACAGTGATATGATTTTTTGTTCTGGATCTTTGATGCCTGACAACTGATTCTATTGATACCTCATGATCATACAGGTTGGTGTGTTTCTTCCATGTGGGCTTTGTTGCTTCTCAGCCAGATAGCTGTTTGTTGATCTTCAAGCCTTTAAGATCCGAGATGCTATCTCTTTTGCTAGCTGGGCACCACCAGCTTTCTTCGCCACATTTACTATGCTCCCATTTTGTCTTCAGCGATCATCTCAGGAAGCTGAGCATCACTGAATGCCAGGTTATTAGAGTAAAGTGTTCTTGTGCTGAGGGAGTACTTGAGTAGAGGCCCAATGTCCATCTGCTACCTTGATTCTTAACATAAAAATATATGTACAAAGATCTATTTCTATATCATTATGTATAAATATATTTACATATGTGCATGCCTGTATTTAGACCTCTATAAATGCCCATTTGCCTCCTAGTTCTTTCCTCTATTTCCTTTCACTTTCCTCTTGTCCCACTATCAAGTTCTGCCTTTATTTGGGTTTCAGTAACTCCTCTTCATTACATTACCCTTTATCAAGCCCTACCAGGCATCCTTACACCCTCCTCGCCAGTGATTTTAGATCACTTGTTCGCTTGTCCCTGGGTTTGTTAACACTCACTTCCTTTCCCCCACTTCCCCCTCTGCCATGTACCCCTGGGACATTTGTTTCCATTGTTTTCTCCTCCAGATTGTTCATCCCACCTGTCTTATCCAGATAGACATGCAGAGACAGTAATAAGCATAAAAACAAGGTAGAGCAAAACAAAACAACCAACAAAAAGAAAAGCCTATAAATAGTTCCTGGTCTGTTTGCTGACATTTAGGAGTGTTTTCTGGCCGAGTCAGCTAGGATGCCACTCTCTGAGCCCAAAATCTAATTTGGTATTCCTTGGGGACTTCATTGCTTTACTTCCCTTGCTGCTCTGTTGCACCTTAGTGTTTCACCTTAGTGTTTCACCCTGGTGTGGTGGGTCAGATTGGGCACAATTCCTGTACTGTGCCTCCAGTGTTGCCCCTTGTAGTGATATATGTCAGTGAGGAATGTCTTGTCTCATGGTGGGTTGGCCCTACGCTCCTCTCTGTGCCTTGGCTGATCTGAGCAGGAATATCATCCTCAGGGTTTGGTGGGCCAGGATGTGTTCCACTCTCTCTCATTCCCTCTTCATTTGCTGCTGTGTGCTATGACCAGACTAGTCCCTCTCCCTGAGCTGTATATTCAGTGCTGTCTTCTGAAGTACATTCTTCTGGGGGGACTGAGGGTGTCCACATAGTTGGGATTGGGGCTGGCCCAGCAGACCTCTCGACTGGGTCTCTGCTTCATGATGGTATGCTGCATTCACATCTTGACGGGTTGAAGTCTGGTCCTTCTCTCTTGTGGAGATATATCTTTATATCTCTCTTGTGGAGATATAAAGAACACCCTACCTTTGGGTGGGTTCCCCTGTTCCCTTGCTACCCATGTCTTTCCCCCCCTACTTTTCTTTTCCTTTTTAGTTGTCTGTCATTTGTATCCCTGGATTGGGTCTGGCCCCTGCCATACTACCTGGACTTCACCCCTATGCCCCTTTTGCATTTTTAAGCTTACCTTAGCCGACTCATATTGTACTTGTCCTTTTGTGCTTAGCTTATTTCACTTAGCATAATTTCCTCCAGTTCTTCCCATGCAGCCATGTGCTTCCTATGTTCATCACTGCTTTTTAGGGATGTGTAGTACTCCATTTTATGTATGTATAGGAGTTTTTTAATCCATTCATCTTAGACGAATGAAATTTGGGTAGAAGGAAATTTGGGTGGTTGAAGGAAATGTGGGTTGTTTTCAGCTCCTTGTAATTGTGAACTGTTTCACGATGAACATTGGAGCACAGATGTCTGGCCTTGGTTTGTTTCTTGCCTCTTCTAGGTATATGCCCAGTAAGGGGATTGCTGGGTTGTATGGTAGCTCAATTTCCATCTGTTTGAGAAATCGCCAAATAGATTTCCATAGTGGCTGTACATACCTACAAGTCCACCAGCAAGGGTGGGAGTTCCTATCTCACCACAGCCCCTCCAACACTTGTTGCTTTCTGATTTTTTTTGAATTGGGCTATCTTTGAGGGTGTTAGGTGTTATCTCATTGTTGTTTTAATTTGCATTTCTCTTATGGCCAATGAACGGGAACATTTCCTCATATGTTTGTTGGCCATTTGGATTCTGTCCTTGTGAAACTTCTGTTCAGGTCCTTCGCCTACCTCCTCAGTAGGCAATTAGTTTGTTTGCTTTTTCCTTTTTGGAAGCTAGCAGAGTACTCTAGATTTTAGTAATAAGGCCTTTGTCTGATGTGTCATTGCTAAAGATGTTTTCCTAGTCCGTGGACTCTCATTACTCCCTTGGTGAATTTTTTCTATGTACCAGGTGGTTTATCTTCAGTATATCCCACTTGTCAATGTGTTCCTCATCCGTGGTTGTGTCCTCCCCTATGTCTGATAGCCTGTGTAATCCCTGCCCAAAGTTCTCAGCTTGGCCCCAGTTCCCGCAATGATGGCCCTAATATTCTGGGGTTTTACCTTGTGGTCTGTAATTCACCTCGAATTTATTCTGTGCATTTGAGTGAGGTAACGCTCTTGCTTCATTTTTCTGTAGGTAAATATCCATCTTTTTCCAGCACCACTTGTTGAAGAGGGCATCTACTTCCCATCTGATATTTTTGGGGCCCTTATCAAAGATCAGTTGTCTGTGTTGATGATTTTATTTTCGGGTTTTCAGTTCTTTTCCATTGGTCTGAGTATCTGTCATTATACCTCACCACACTGCTTTGTCCACTGTAGCTGTATAATATGTGCCAACGTCGCTTAAAGCAAGCCCTCCCATTCTGTCCTTCTTGAGGAGTTCTCTGCTAATTCTGGGCTTTTCCCCACTTCTTAATTGGGTCATTTTCCACTTTTTTTATTGAATGATTAAGTTCTGTATATTTTGGTTATGTCTTTATCTGCCAGATTGACATAATAAGTTAACTAACTCAGATGTGTCATTGGTAGAAATGCTTCTGCAATCTGTGAGCTCTCCTCTTACCCTGCTGATGAAGTCTTTTGGAGTCCATAAGTGATGTCATTGCAGCATGTGCCTGTCATCTTTCTTGTCTTTCATTGTGTGTGCCTTCTTCGCGATTCTTGGTTGTCTGTGTATGCCCTGCAATAGGCTCTTAAGCCTGTTCCAGCTTTCTCATTGATGATTCTGGTAGCTCTGGGGTTTACAGTTAGGTATTTAACACTTCTTGAGTTTGTTTTTATGATAGGGGAGAGCTATAGGTCTTGTTTCATTCTGCATATGGAAATCTAGTTTGTACAACACCATTTGTTGAAGAGGCTCTCTTTGTCGGAGTGGATATTTGAAGGTCCTTTGTTAAAGGTTAGTTGTCTGTAGGCTGATGCACTGATGTCTGGGTTTTCTGTGGTAATCCATTGGTCTATACATCTCTCCTTTTACCACTACCAGGCTATTTTGAATCTGTTTCTATGTAGTAGGGTTTTAGGTCAGGTAGCACAAGGTCTCCTACTTGATTAATCTTTTAAACAAGTTTTTGCTAATCCTGAGTCTTTTGTCTACCCATATGAAATTGAAAATTATTTTCCCCATTTCTTTAAAAATATATTTGGAATTTGTATTGGGATTCCATGGTTTTAGACAGCATCAATATTTTCACAATATTGTCTGCCTATTCATGCACATGGGATTAACTTCCATTTTTGTAGGTCTTTTTTGATTTCTTATAGTAACATCCTGTAGTTTTCTCTGTATATGTCTTTTGTTTCTTTCGTTAGGCTTATTCCTCAGTATTTCTCCTTTTGTGTGGCATTGTAAGTGTCATTGTTCTCTTATTGCCTTTTTTGTAGCTCTCACTGGTATACAGGAATCTGATTGATTTCTAGTTGCTAATTTTGTATCCCGCTACCTTGCTGAATCCCTTGTTTCTGGTAGGCTTTGTTGTGAAAGACTTTCGGGTACTCTGTACATCAGATCACATCATCTGCAAATAGTGAGAGTTTCACTTGTTTGCTTCTTTGTATTCCCTTCATTTTTTTTTGTCTGACAATTCCATCTAAGACTTTTAGCATGCTGTTGAACAGGAGTGGTGATCGGTGATATCCTTGTATAATCCCTGTTTTCAGTGGAAATGCTTTTAGTGTTTCCTCCTTGAACATGATGTTGGCTGTTGCTTTTTCATCTAGATATTATTATGTTGAGAAATTTCCCTTCCATTTTCAATTTTTGGTGTGTTTTGACCAAAAATGGATGTTCAATATTGTCAACGGCCTTTTCTGTATCAATTGATGTGATCATGTGGTTGTCCTTCATTGCTTTGCTTAAGTGGAAGATTACATTGTTTACGATTGTTCCACCATCCCTGCATCCGTGGAAAGAATCCAATTTGGTCATACAGAATTTTGATTTTGATATGGTTTGGGAGTCTATAGGCCAGAATTTTGTTAAGGATTTTAGTGTCTATGTTCATGAGGTATATTGGTCTATAATTTTCTATCTGTGTGGGGTCTTTGCCTGGTTTGGGTTAGTCTGGTTTCCTACAATGATTTTGGTCTTTTATATGTTCTGGAATAATCGGTGTGGAATTGGTGTCAAATTTTCTCTGAATGTTTGGTGGAATTCCCCTGTAAAACTACACAGTCTTAGGCGTTTCTTGGTTGGGAGTTTCTGAATGACCTGCTCTTTTTCTTCTTTTGTTATGGGTCTGTTGTTTTTAATTTGAGTAGATGCTGTTTTTCCAAGTATCTGCCTATTTATTTTAGGTATTTGCATTTGTTTGAATATAGCTTTTCATAATAATATGTCATTATTCTTTTTATTTCACTTGGATCTGTAGCAATGTCACCTTTTCATTTCTTATTCCACATATTTGCATCTTTTCTTTTTTCTTTTAAGTTTTCAATTGGTCTATTTTGTTAATCCTTTCAAAGAAACAGCTCCGTGTTTTGTTGATTTTTTCCCACTTTTGTTTTGTTTTCCATGTCATTTATTTCTGCTTTGATCCTTATTATTTCCTTCCTTCTTTCATTGGTGAGTTTATGTTGTGTCGTCTCTCTTCCAGCTCTTGAAGGTGTTGGGTTAGAGTATTCATTCAGCATGTGTTCTCTTTTTTTCAGATATTTGTCGATTGCTAAGAGTTGGCCTCTGTTACTGCTTTTGCTGCATCAAAAAGGTTTCGATTTGTTGTGTTCTCATTTGCTTCAAGGAATTATAACATTTCTGCCTTTATTTGCTCTATTATCCAATCATTCTTTAGTATGCTGATATTCAATTTCTGTGGTATCTTTATGTTTCTGTCCATTTCATTGTTAGTTCTAATTTTACAGTGCTGTGGTCTGAGAAGATCGGTTGTAGGATTTCAATGTTTTTTTTCATTTGTGTAGAAACTGAAATGGGTTTTTTGGACAGTATATGGTCAAGAATTTTCTATGCATGCTGGAGAAAAATGTCAACTGTGTTTTTGTTGGGTGGAGCATTCTGTATATATATGTATGTATGTAACTATATATATCTATATACAAAGTCAATTTTGTTTATTTACTGATGAGCTCCTTTGTGTCTTTCTTGATGTTCTGTCTTACCTCGATAGTGGCATATTGACGTCTCCTGCTATTATTGTTGAGGTGTCTATAGCTGTTTAAATTTCTGTGAGCACTTGAATGATGTATTTTGAGGATCTTTCATTGGGTGCATATGTGTTTATTATAGTAATGTCTTCTTGAAATATTTTCCCTTGATCATTATATAGTATCCATTCTTATCTCTTATTATGTTATTTGCCTTGAAATCTATATTTTTTAAGATTAATATTGCTACCACTACTTTCTTTTGGTTGATAGTTTCTTGGCATCCTTTGCCCATCTCTGATTTTCAGTCTGTTTATCTCTGTGTTTCTGAGGTGTTTGTCTTGCAGGCAGCATATTGATGGATTTTGTTTACTTTTTTAAAAAATCATTTGATTAGAGGCTCATAAAATTCTTATCACAATCCATACATACATCAATTGTGTAAAACACATTTGTATAATCATTTCCCTCGTCATTCTCAAAACATTTGCTCTCCACTTAAGCCCCTGGTATCAGGTCCTCATTTTCCCCCTCCCTCCCTGCCCCTTACCCCATGAACCCTTGATAATTTATAAATTATTGTTTTGTCATAGCTTGCTCTGTCTGATGTCTCCCTTCACCCACTTTTTTGTTGTTCATCCACCAGGTTATATGTAGATCCTTTCAATCAGATCCCCCTTTCCACCCCACCCTCCCTCCACCTTCCCGGTATTGCCAGTCTCACCATTGGTCCTGAAGGGATCATCCGCCAGGATTCCTTATATTTCCAGTTCCTATCTGTACCAGTGTTCATCCTCTGGTCTAGCCAGATTTGTAAGGTAGAACTGGGATCATGATAGGTGGGGTGGGGTGGGGTGGGGAGAAGTGTGGGAGAGGAAGCATTTAGAAACTAGAGGAAAATTGTATGTTTCATCGTTGCTATGCTGCACCCTGACTAACTCATCTCCTCCCCTTCTGTGAGGGGATGTCCAATTGTATACAGATGGATTTTGGGTCTCCACTCCTCATTCCCCCTCATTCAAAATGATATGATTTTTGTTCTGATGATGCCTGATACCTGATTCCCTTGTGATAATACAGGTTGGTGTGCTGCTTCCATGTGGGCTTTGTTGCTTCTGAGCTAGATAGCCACTTGTTTACCTTCAAGCCTTTAAGACCCCAGATGCTATATCTTTTGATAGCCAGGCACCATCAGCTTTCTTGACCACATTTGCTTAAGTACCTACTTTGTCTTCAACGATTGTGTGGGGAAGGTGAGCATCATGGAATGCCAGTTTAATAGAACAAAATGTTTTGTCTTGAGGGAGTATTTGAGTGAAGGCCCAATGTCCATATGCTACCTTCATACTAAATCTATACAAATATGCACATAGACTTATTTCCACATCCTCATATACAAATGTATTCACATATGTACACGCCTTTATTTAGACCTCTATAAATGTCCTGTGCCTCCTACCTCTTTCCTCTATTTCCTTTTACTTTCCTCTTGTCCCACTATCATGTTCAGCCTTCATTAGGGTTTCAGTAATTCTTCTTGGTTACATTACCCTTGGTCACACCCTACCAAACCTCTTACACCCTCCTTACCAATTTGGATCACTTGTTGTTCCCTTGGCCCTGGGTTTGTTAGCACCACTACCTTTCACCCCACTTCCCCCTCTCCCATGTATGTTGGTGTCATTATTTTTTCTTCAGATTGTTCATACAGCCTATCTTATTTACAATACCTGCAGAGATAATGACATACACAAAAACTAGACAGAGCAAAACCAAGCAACAAAATAACAACAACAACAAGCCAATGACAAAAGAAAACACAGCAACAAGAAAGAAAAACTTGCAGTTCGTTCAAGGACTGTTTGTTGGTCTTTAGGAGTGTTTCCAGTCGTGTCTGTTGGGGCTCCAAGCCCTGGCCCTAAAGTCTACTTTTGGGGTGCCCTGGGGACGTTGTGTCTCTGCTACCCTTGCTGTTCTGTTCCATGACCTTAGTGTTTTGCCTTGGTGTGGTGCAACCAGATTGGGTGAAATTCCCTCACGGTGTCTCCAGTGTTGTCCCCTATAGTGCTATGGGTCAGTGATGGATGTTTTGTCTCATAGTGGGGGCAGCCATGTGGACATCTCTGTGGATTGGCTGCTCTGAGCAGGAATATTGTCCTCAAGGTCTGGTGGGCCAGGATGTGCTCCACTCTTTCTTCCTCTCCCTTCATTTGTTCCCATGTACTCGGATCAGACATGTCCCTCTCCCTGAGCTGCAGATTCAGTGCTGTCCTCTGAAATAAATACTTCTGGGGGAAGGAACAGCTGTTCCCTACTCCATGTTGGCATGTTGCATTCACATCTTGGAGCACTGGGTTGAAGTTTCGTCCCTCTTTCCCTGGGGATATATAAAAATACCCTCCCCTTGGGTGGGTTAGTGCTCTGTGTCCCCGCTACAAATTTCTTTTTTATCCCCCCCCCCATCTCTTTTTTTGATACCATATGTATCACTGTATTTTGTTGGCTACCATAGGTATCCCCTGCCATACTACCTGGTCCTTACCCCAGGAATGTTTGTATACAGTAGCTTTTTCCCTATGCCCCTTTTGCACTTTTTTAAAAAAAAGCTTACCTCAGCGGACTCATCTTGTACTTGAACTTTTGTGCTGTGCTTACTTCACTTAGCATGATTTCCTCCATTTCTTCTCATGCAGTGATATGCTTCATACATTCATCACTGCTCTTTAATGATGCGTAATACTCCATTGTATGTATGTACCACAGTTTTTTAATCCACACATCAGTTGATGGAGGTTTAGGTTGTTTCGAAATCCTTGCAATTGTCAACTGTGCCACAATGAACACTGAAGCACAGATGTCTGGCCGTGGTTTGTTTCTTGTCTCTTCTGGGTATATGACCAGTAGGGGATTGCTGTATCGTATGATAACTCAATTTCCATCTGTTTTAGATATTGCCAGATCGATTTCCATAGTGGCTGTACATACTTACAGGTCCACCAGCAGTGAATGAGAGTTCCTGTCTCCCTACAACCCCTCCAACACTTGTTGCTTTCTGATTTTTTGAATTGGGCTACCTTTGAGGGTGTTAGGTGCTACATCATTGTTGTTTTAATTTGCATTTCTCTTATGGCTAAAGATCGGGAACATTTTCTCATATGTTTGTTGGTCATTCAGATTTCTGCCCCTGTGAAACTTCTGTTCGGGTCATTTGCCCACCTCCCTCACTGGGCAATTAGTTTTTTTTCTTTTTGGAAGCTAGCAGTGTATTGTAGATTTTAGTAATAAGGCCTTTGTCTGAAAAGATGTTTTCCCAGTCCATGGATTCTCTTATTACTCTCTTGGTGAATTCTTTTGATATACACAGGTTTTCTATTTTCAGTATATCCCATTTGTCAATTTGTACCCCCTTTGTGTTTGTGTCCTTCCCTATTTCTGATAGTCTATGTATTCCCTGTGCCAAAGTTCTCAAGTTGGTGCCAATTACCCATTGATGGTCCTAATAATTGGGGGTTTAACTTCATGTTCTGTGATCCATGTTTATTCTTGTGCATGGAGTAAGATAAGGGTGTTGCTTCATTTTTCTGCAGGTAGATATCCATTTTTTCCAGCACCACTGAAAGAGGGCATCAGCTTCCCATTGGATATTTTTTGGGTCCTTATCAAAGATCAGTTGTCTGTATGCTTATGATTTTACATCTGGGTTGTCAGTTCTTTTCCATTGGTGTATCTGTCATTGTACCAATACCATGCAGTTTTGACAACTGTGGTTGTATAGTATGTGGTAAATTCAGGTAGAGCAAGCCCTCCCACTGTGTCCTCCTTCTTGAGGAGTTCTCTGCTAATTTTGGGCTTCTTCCCTCTCCATATAAAGTTGGTAATCAGTTTTTATTTCTCTTTGAAGAAAGATGAGTGTAATTGTATTGGGATTAACTTATATAATGCCTTATGCAGAACTGACATCTTTATTATATTGAGTCTTCCAACCCACAAGCATGAGATATTCTTCTATTTGTTGAGGTTACTCTTGGTTTCTTGTAATAGTGTTATGTAGATTTCTTCATATAGATCTTTTGTTCTTTTAGTAAGGTATATCACTAGATATACCAATTTGTGCTTGGCTATTGTGAAAGGTACCACCTTTTTTATCTCTTCTTCTGTGGTCTTCTCTGATGTGTACAGCAGTGATGGATTTCTGTTTGTTGATCTTGTATCCTGCCACTCTGCCAAACTCCTCTATTGCTTCCAGTACTACTCTTGTGGAGCTTTGGGGATTTTCCATATATAAAATCATATCGTCTGCAAATAACGATAGTTTCACCTCTTCTTTCCCCAGATGAATACATTTGATGTCTTTTCTTTGCCTTATGTTGTTAACTAAAACCTCCAGTATGATATTAAATAAGAGTGGGGACAAAGGACATCCTTGTCTAGTACTCTTTTTCAGTGGAATTGTGTTAGTCTTTTCTCCATTGACTACCATGTTGGCTGTTGCTTTTTCATATATAGCTTATATTGTCTTGAGGAATTTTCCTTCCATTCCTATCTTCTCAAGTATCTTAAACAAGAATTGGTGTTGGATGTTGCCCAATGCTTTTTCTGCATCTATCAATATTATCATGTGGTTCTTATACTTTATCATGTAAATGTGGCAAATGATATTAATGGTCTTTCATATGTTGAACCATCCCTGCATCCCTGGTATGAATACCACTTGGTCATGGTGAATTATTTGTTTATATACTTTTGTATTTTATTGGCCAGTATTTGGTTAAGGATTTTTGCATCAATGTTCATTAGGGATATTGGTCTGTAGTTCTCAATTCTTGTGGGATCCTTGCCTGGTTTTGGTATTGGAGTTATGTTAGCTTCATAGAAGGAATTTGGGAGTTTGCTGCCTTTTTCTATGTTCTGGAAGAGTTTGTGTAGGATTGGTGTTAGTTCTTCCCTAAATGCTTGGTAGAATTCTCCAGTGAAGACATCTGGTCCAGGGGATTTGTTTGTTGGGAATCCTTTGATGACCTTATCTATTTCTTCTATTGCTATGGGTCTGTTGAGAATTTTGATGTCCTTTGGAGATAGTCTAGGGAGCGATTGTTTTTCCAATAATTTGTCCATGTCTTCCAAATTGTTGAATTTATTGGAGTACAATCCTCCATAGTACTGTATAATTATCCTAGAGACTGTTTGCAGATTTCACTAGAGTCTGTTGTAATCTCCCCCCTCTCATCCCTCATTCTTGCTATTGAAATTTGTTCCCTCCTTTCTTTGGTTAGGTTTGCCAGCAGTCTGTCGATTTTTGTTTACCCTTTCAAAGATCCAACTTTTAGCAGCATTATTTTTTCCATTGTTTTCTTACTTTCCTTCTCCTGAATCTCAGTCTTGATTTTTATTATTTCTTTTCTTTTGCTATTAGTGGGATTGTCCTGCTGACTCTGCTCTAGTTGTTGTAAATTTTGTGCCAGCATATCAATTATGAGTCTCTCGTCCTTAATCAAATATGCATGTATTGCTATGAAATTTCCTCTGATAACTGCCTTTGATATGTCCCATAAGTTTTGGTATGTCATGTGCTCATTTTCCTTTGTTTTTAGAAATTTCCTAATTTCATCTCTGATGTGTGCCAGTACACACTTCTATTCCAATAGAAAGCTATTCATCCTCCAATTGTTTGCTCTTGTTTTCTTCATCTTCCTTTTTTTGAATTCCAGCCTTGTGGCACAGTGGTCAGGAAAAGAGGTCTGTATGATATCAATATGGTTAAATTTATGCAGATTTTCCTTATGCCTCAGCATGTGGTCTATCTTTGAATATGTGCCATGAAGGCTTGAGGAGAATGTAAATTTTTTATTTGGATGAAAAGCTCTGTAAATATCTGTCAGGTCAAATTGTCTCACTGTAGTATTTAGAGCTGTATCCTCCTTGTTGAGTTTCTTTCCCTGTGATATATCTTTATCAGAGAGCTGTGTGTTGAAGTCACCCACTTTAATTGTTGAGGCTGTGACTTCTTTATTAATCTTTTGGAGTGTTTGGTTGACGTATTCAGTGGGTCTCTCATTCAGGGAATGTATGTTTACAATACTCAGTGGTTCTTTGTCTAACATTCGCTTGAGCATTAAATAGTGTCCCTCCTTATCTCTTTTTTATGGTTTCCACTTTGAGGTGAATTTATCCAAGATTAGGATTGCAACCGCTGAGTTTTTTGAATTGCTATTTGCTTAGTATGCCTTTCGTTATCCTTTTATTCTCAGTCTATTCTGTTCTGTAGCCTTGAGATGTGTCTCCAGTAGGCAACAGATTGATGGATTGTGTTTTCTAAGCCAGTCTGCTACCCTCAGACTTTTTAATGCCTGAGTTCAGGCCATTGATATTCAGGGTTATTATTTCCATCTGCAGACTCTGTGATGTCATCTTATACCTTATATGTTGGGTGTTTTCATTTCTTATTAATGTTTTGTGCATGTGTGTGTGAGTATCATTCTTGACTTCTTTCTATCCTTAAGTCAATTCTATCTTGGGGTCTGGTTTCTCTTTGATGCCCTCTGTATGAGGTTGTTCTATGTGGCAGTCTCTTATTTATGCTTAGTGAGTGTTTTTCATCTGCCCATACTGGGTCGGCAAGAATCTTTTGCAGGACTGGGTTTCTTAAAATGTATTCTTTGAGTTTTTCTTTGTCTGAGAAGACTCTTACTTTTCCATATGTCTTTTTTTTTAACATCATAAATTTTATTTACTCTTTTTTTTAGCATTTTATTTATTAACAATTTATTAGGGGCTCATACAACTCTTATCACAGTTCATACATATACATACATCAATTGTATAAAGCACATCTGTACATTCTTTGCCCTAATCATTTTTTTCTCCTCTTTTATTTTTTTACATTTTATTAGGGACTCATACAACTCTTATCACAATCCATACATATACATACATCAATTGTATAAAGCACATCCATACATCCCCTGCCCCAATCATTCTCAAAGCATTTGCTCTCCAGTTAAGCCCTTTGCCTCAGGTCCTCTTTTTTTTTCCCTCCCTCCCTGCTCCCCCCTCCCTCATGTGCCCTTGGTAATTTATACATCGTTATTTTGTCATATCTTGCCCTATCCGGAGTCTCCCCTCCCCCCCTTCTCTGCTGTCCCTCTCCCAGGGAGGAGGTCACATGTGGATCCTTGTAATCAGTTCCCCCTTTCCAACCCACTCGCCCTCCACTCTCCCAGCATCGCCCCTCACACCCTTGGTCCTGACGGTATCATCCACCCTGGATTCCCTGTGCCTCTAGCCCTCATATGTACCAGTGTACAGCCTCTGCCCTATCCATCCCTGCAAGGTAGACTTCGGATCATGGTAGTTGGGGGGAGGAAGCATCCAGGATCTGGGGGAAAGCTGTGTTCTTCATCGGTACTACCTCGCACCCTAATTAACCCATCTCCTCTCCTAAACCCCTCTATGAGGGGATCTCCATTGGCCGACACTTGGGCCTTGGGTCTCCACTCTGCACTTCCCCCTTCATTCAATATGGTATATATATGTACATATACACACATATGCACATACATACACACACATATATCTTTTTTTTTGCACGATGCCTTATACTTGGCACCTCGTGATCGCACTGGCCGGTGTGCTTCTTCCATGTGGGCTTTTTTGCTTCTGAGCTAGATGGCTGCTTGTTCACCTTCAAGCCTTTAAGACCCCAGACACTATCTCTTTTGATAGCCGGGCACCATCAGCTTTCTTCACCACATTTGTTTATGCTCCCATTTGTCTTCAGCGATCCTATCATGGAGGTGTGCAGTCAATGATATGATTTTCTGTTCTTTGATGCCTGGTAACTGATCACTTCGGGACCACTCGATCACACAGGCTGGTGTGTTCTTCCATGTGGACTTTGTTGCTTCTGAGCTAGATGGCCGCTTGTTTATCTTCAAGCCTTTAAGACCCCAGTCACTATCTCTTTTGATAGCCGGGCACCATCAGCTTTCTTCATTCCATATGTCTTGATAGATAATTTGGCTGGGTAGAGTGTTCTTGGGTTTGCATCATTTTCCTTCAGTTTTTGGAATATGTTACTCCATTCTCTCCTCTTCTTCATGGTTTCTGCTGATAGGTCTGAGCATATTCTTATTTGGGAAACTTTATATGTGATTGCATGTTTTTCCCTGGCTGCTCTTATGATTTTTCTCCTTTTCCTCAAAATTGGATAGTTTAACTATTGCGTCCCTTGGTGACTTCTTCTTGGGATTTTGTCTAGCTGGTGTTCTTTCAGTCTCCTGAATGATTGCCTAATTTTCATTCATTAAACTAGGGAAGTTTTCCTCAAATAATTCTCGTACTGTTGTTGCAGATGGCTTTTTTGTGTCTCTTCCTCTGGTAAGCCAATAATTCTAATGTTGTTCCTCTTCATAGCATCAGATATAGCTCTTATGTTTTCTTCAGCTTCTCTGATGGTCTTATTAAATTTTTGTTCATGTTTGTTACAGTCTGCTTAGCTGTCCTCCAAATCACTGGTGTGGTTCTCTGCTTCCTCCACTTGATGCTCGAGGTCCATGAGTGTGCTACTGAATTTTGTTATCTCCTCCCCAAGCTTTTCTATTTCCCTTTGGTGTATGGACTTTATCTCCTCTATAATTTCTTCCTTTTTCTGTATTGTTTCCCTCATATCTTGTAAGATTGCAAGCAGCATTCTGAAATTTTCTTTCTGTGGCAGCTCATTGTCTGCTTCTTCTATGCATGTCGTTATGTTCAGGACATCTTCTGCCATTACCTTTTGTTTCTCCTGGTTTTTTTTAAATTGAGGTCATTAGGGCTGATGGCTGTTTGCATTGCGTTGTTTAAAGGAGCAAGGTGCCATCTTCCAGGGAGTCGAAGAGCACTGGCTCTCTCTAGGAGACTTGTAGGAATGCTTCTTCAAACAGCCTGCAGCTAATTTCACTATGGAATTAGCCTACCACTTTATCTTCCTGTGGCTTCCCTCTCAGGGGAGTGCCCCTGAAGGCTGGTGGATTGCCTGCTTTAGTATAGAACACCGGAGGGCAGAATTGCCTTGGCCAGGTAGATCACTTCAGAGGTTGGGCAGAGTTTCCTGAAGCAACTTCGAAGGTTGGCAAGTGTTGGCCAAGCTTCCTTAGGCCATGTGAGGCACTAAGGTAGGTGAAAGGAATTTCCCTTAGTCACTTGGGACCAAAGAGGAAAAATGAGATCTCCTCCAGCCACACAGGCAGGAATTCTCTGGTAAGAATTTGGGAGGAGTGTCCCCTGGTGGAGGTTGATCTGGTATTCCCCAGCCTCAGGCTATGCTGCAGAGGGTAAAGCTCACCTAACTGGGTGTGGGGCAGGCAGAGATGTCCTAGGCTAAGGGGAGTGGTCTGGAGGTCAGCAATAGAGTGTGAGAGAATAGGGAAGAGACAAAGAGGAGAGAAAGAAATAAAACTAAGCCTGATGAGACTGTTGGGGGGAGGGGGGGTACAGAGAAGAGAGAGAAACAAAAGTAACAATATAGCTGAGGCCCAATCCCTGCCGTGTGCCTGCCCTGAGGTGGTGGCAAGCTGTGGCTGTGTTGAGATAAAGCTCCTGTCCTGGCTCCAAGTGGTCCCAGCTCTGCCCCAGATAGTGGCGGGGCTAAGGTTAAACACTAGCTGGTCTCCACCGTGGTAAGACAAAAGCCTCCAGCCCCTCAAAACCTTGTGGATCTGTGCCTACCTATCTTTATGATGCTCCTTCTGCCATCCAGCAGTGTTGAATTTCCCTCTTAGTAACTCTCCTGGGCTGATTTCTGTGGAGTTCCTCTAGAATGTGTTACTCAGTTGTCATCTTCCCGGAAGTCGGATTTTGTTTTCTTAACCATTCTGCTACTCACTGTTTCTTTACTGGCGTATTTATTTCATTAATATTTAGTGAGGTTATTAATGTCTATGTGTTTGTTACTGCCATTTTGCTTTATTTTTTTGCATGTTGTGAGTGAGTGAATATGTGTGCTGTTTAGTTTCTTTGTTCTTCCTGTATGACTTCATTGCTTTTGATGCTGCTGTGTGTTGGTTTCAGGTTTGCGTGTTGTTGCTGTTTTTGTTTGGCCATTGTACTTCATTGAGTGTTAGCAGTGGGGATCTTGTTTGTATGATATCTTTTAGTTTCTTCTTGTCTCAGAATACTTTTATTTCTCCATCAGATTTGAGGGATATTTTGTTGGGTGCAAGATTCTATGTTTACAGGATTGGTTTTTGGTTGTGTGTTTTTTCGTCAGGACTCTGTATACCTCACTCCATTTTCTTCTTCTTTAAAAAAAATAATTTTATTGGGGCTGGTACAAGTCTTATCTATCACAATGCATCCATTGTTTATTTGTTGCCATCATCATTCTCATAACCTTTGCTTTCTTCTTGAGCCCTGATATCAGCTCCTCATTTTCCCTTCTCTCCCCCTTCATGAAACCTTCAAAATTTATAAATTATTATCATTTTGCCATATTTTACACTGTCTGATGTCTCCCTTCACCCACTCTTCTGTTTCCATCCCCCAGGGAGGAGATTCTATGTAGATCCTTATAATCGGTTCCCCCTTGCCAACCCACCCTCCTTCTACCCTCCCGGTACTGCCACTCTCACCACTGGCCCCGAAGAGATCATCTGTCTTGGATTCCATGTGTTCCCAGTTTCTATCTATACCAGTGTACACACTCTGTTCTAGCCAGATTTGTAAGGTAGAATTGGGATCATGATAGTGTAGGGGAGGAAGCATTTAAGAACTAGAGGAAAGTTGCATGTTTCATCATTGCCGCTCTGCATACTGACTGGCTTGTCTCTTCCCCATGACCCTTCTTTAAGGAGGTGTCTTGTTGCCTAGAGATGGGCTTTGGGTCTCCACTCTGCATTCACCCTCATTTACAATGATATGATTTTTTTCTTAGATACCTAATACCTTCAATACCACATGGTCACACAAGCTGGTGTGCTTCTTCCATGTGGGCCAATTCATTTTTTCCTGCTTATTGTTTTGCTGAGAAAACCAAGGTTATTTTAATTACTGACCTTTTGTATGTAATTTCCCCCACTCTTAATTTTCTTAGATTTTTATATCCTTGATATTGATGTAGACATCTCCATTACAATATACCAAGGAGATATCCTTTTGGGATCTCTCCTGAACGGGGTTCTTTCGGCTTACTAGATAATTATCTTCTAATTCTTTGGCATCAAGGAAAGTTTTCTTTCAGGAGTCCTTAGACTATTCTCTGTGGACTTTTTTTTTTTCTTTAAAAAGTTGGGATACTTTTGGTCTTTAATCCATTAGGTCACCATGGAGATGTTTGTTAATTTTTTTTATCAGGCCATTGCAGTACAGTTGAAAGTTCCTGACTCATCTTTCCATATCCACCTATTGAATGCTATGCTTAACTTCTACATGTAAGCATTATGTAGTTGCCTCTGCCCTTAGGAGTTCTTGTTGTTAGGCGGCAGGAGTGTTTCAACTCAAAGCAACCTTATGTACAACAGAATGAATCAATGTCTGGTTCTTCCCCAGCCACACCATTATTATGTTAAAGACCAATGGTTCTCAACCTTCCTAATGCAGTGACCCTTTTATACAGTTCCTCAAGCTGTGGTACTTTTATTGGGTACTTCATAACTGTGATTTTGCTACTTTTATGAATCCAGTGACCCCATGAAAGGCTCATTCGACCCCCACAGGGGTCATGACCCACAGGTTGAGAAAGCTGTTCTAGACCATCTTTGCAACCACTGTGTCAATCTGTCTTGTCAAGTCTTCTTTTTCATGGCGCTTGTCCTTTAATAAGTATGTGAGGGGACTGGCCTTTCCTGATAACAGATCCAAAAGACATTTACACCACAGAACTGACCCATTCTGTCAGTGAATGCATGCTATGCTCTCAGGTAAGATTACTCTCTTCCTCTCATTTGAATCATCACCCTGCCCCATCACAATCTCTTTATACTCACTGTAGCTTAATTTTCCCAAGAATCTAACTCACTATAGGAAAGTATACCCTGGAATTTCCTTCTAACCAATTCTTTCAATATCTTGACAGTCTCATCTTCTATAAACCCACTTCATATGCTCTGAGTTCACTCCAGCCCAGCTCTTCTTGCCTCCTCTTTTTTCCCCCTTCATTCTAATGCTTCTTGGATATTTGTACTAGGTAATCTTCTGGAAGTATAAAACTGATTATTTTAGAGCAGTTACCACAAAGTCTGTAATCCCAGTTGTGTTAGTCTGGGTTGACTAGAGAAACAAATTCATAGACACTCATATGTGTGTAATAGAGAACTTTATATCAAAGAGCAATTGTATATTAAGAAACATGCCAGTCCAGTCCAGATAAAGTCCATAAATATGATATTAGCTATATGTCTGATACTAGTTCATAAATTCCTTTTTAGACTCACACAGCCATGCCATGATGCCAAATGCAGGAAAATCACAGGCCAGTGGTTGGAAAATTTTGTAGATCCAGTGGCAGTGGAAGTATCTCAGCACTGGTATGGGTTTTCATGTTGCTCCTCCAGGTCCAGGGCTCTGGCTCCATCAGTGTGTCTCCATGTGGCTTGTCAACAGGAATATCCCACAGGAAGAGAGTGTGTATCCCACCTCCAGGAAGGAAGACAGGAGTTCCCAGAATCCTCAGGAGAAAGTCATGCCCCAAAAGAGGCACCATTGATTAAGACCTGATTGACAAGCAAGATTACACCCCTTGTCTCAAGTTGATAGGAGATTATGTAACTGTCACACCACTGTAGCATACTCCCTTTTTGTAGCACCCTTAAGCTAAAAATGGTTTTATTTTTTAAATGGTTGGGGAAATATATATAATATATATGTTATATATATATATACTTAGATATGTGTGTATGTATGCCTTTTAGTGTGAAAACCTTATTTTTCTTCTTAATAAATAGTTTTATTGGGGGCTCTGACAGCTCTTATAACAATTCATACATCCATTGTATCAAGCATGTTTCTGCATGTGTTGCCATCACCCTTTTGAAAAGGTTTCCTTTCTACTTGAGCTCTTGGTCTCAGCTCTTCTTCTTTTCCCATCCCTTCCCCACCCTCCAACTCTCAAAAACTTGAAACATTATAAATTATTAATATTTGCATATCTCACATTGTCCACTATCTCCCTTCCCCCGTGTTTCTATTGTTCTTCACCCTTGGGTGGGGGGATTATATATTGATTATTGCAATTGGTTCCCCCTTTCTCTATCCACATTACCCATACCCTCGTGGTATCACTAATCCTGTTACTGTTCCTGAGGGTTTTATCTGTCCTGGATTCCATGTGTCAAGAGCTCTTATCTGTACCAGTGTTTAAGCTCTGATGTAGCTGGGTTTTTAAAGTAGAACTGGGGGAAGCATTAAAAAACTAGAGCAATGTTGTATATTCCATCGGTGCTATACTGCACCCTGTTTGGCTTGTCCCTTCCTTGTGATACTTCTGTGAGGGGATGTCCAATTGTCTACATATGACCTTTGGTATCCACTCTGCCCCCCCCTCTTTTGCATAGATATGATTGTTTGTTTGGGGTTTTCTGATGCTTGATACCTGATCCTGTTGACATCTCTTGATCACACAGGCTGTGTGTTTCTTCCATGTGGGCTTTGTTGCTCTTTTACTATCTTTCAGTCTTATGTAAACCAGTTGCTCAGAATTTAAACTGTAATACATTTCCCTCCTTGGAGACATGAAAATTATAAAATATTCATATTTCAGCATCTATAAACAAAGTTTTATTTGAACATAGCTATGCTTAATTGTTTATGCATTGTCTATGTCTGCTTGTTCACTACATTTGAAGAGTTGACTAATAACTTGTTAAGTGTGCAAAGCCTAAGATATTTACTTTTTGGCTTTCTATAGAAAAAGTTTGTCAGTTGCTGTTTTAAAGCACTATTTGAAAAACTTCAGTGAAACACATTGCTCATAATAAAATCCAAAGTCGCTATTTTCTTATCTAGTCACTATAAACCTACTTTTTCTGTTCTGCTTTTTGACTATGTTAGTCTAGGTAGATTAGAGAAACAAATCCATAGAAACTTATATGTGTATAAGAGAGAGTTTTATACAAAGGGAAATTATAAAGTATCCTTTATATAAAGGGTGCTTATACATTAAGAAAGCATCCCAACCCAGTCTAAGCCCATAAGTCTGATATTAGCCCCTATGTCCAATACCAATCTATAAAATCTTCTTCAGACTCAGGAAACACATGTAATGATGCTGAATGAAGGAAGATCACAGGCCAATGTGTGGGAAGTCTTGTGTATCCAGTGTCATTGTAAGCATCTCAGTACTGGTAGGGGTCTCCCTGTGACTGTTCCAGCTCAGAGCACTAGTATATTTCCATGTGGCTTGTAAGTAGAGCATCTCCAAAGGAGTGAGCAGAGAGAAAATGTCTCTCTTGCCTCCCAAGAGGAAAAATCAGAGTTCCCAGAATTCTCAGGAGAAGGCCATGCCCACACAGAGTCCTCATTGGCTATGACCCCTTTGACAGACTAGACTCCACCCCTTCACTCTTAATCCTCTCAAGTCCCAAGTTGACACCAGTTATGTAACTACCACACTGATTTCTCAGTCTCACAAACCCAGTGTCTAGTCACCCAATTTTCACAATTTCTGAAGTCTGTTGTAATAGGGTTTTTTTTTTCCTGTTGGCCACTTTTATAACTTTCCCCTATCATTTCTCCTATTTATCTGGCGTATTTCAATATATTTTCTAAAAAACTTAAGTGCTGTGCTTAATCAAGTTAGAAATGTCTCACTATCTGCTCTTTGCCCTCATTAAATCCTCATAGGTGACTCACTAGTTTGAAGTAACTAGCTGCATATATGTGATGAACTTTTATTTTTATCACTTAAAGTCCATTCATTCACTTTTTGTGACAACCACATCCTGATTTTGTTTTGTTTGATCTATACTTCCTTTCCTCTATGAAAACTCCATCATTTGAGGACTCCAGAGTGTTAGCTTAAACCAATCCATGTGTTCTACTCTCTTAGCCTCAGTGGCTAAATCAGAGACGTAGAATTAAATCATAGATTTTGGCTTCCTATGTACTTAAATGGTTTCACTGACCTTCTCATCATAGGACAAAGTAGAGGCTGAAATTTCTGGGGACAGGACTGGAGAATATGTAGTGACATTATTTGAGCCTCAACTCAAGTCACCTCTGAATCCAGGTGTCCCCTTGAACATCCCTGTTACTTGAGTCGATAGATCTCTCTTTTCTTAAGCCAGTTTTCTTGGGTATTCCTTTACCTGCAATTAAGTGAGTTCTGACAAAGTCAGACTCATTCTATATCCCTGGACACTGACACCATTTCTGACACCATAAGGAGTACTCAATTCATACTTTCAAAAGAAATTAATTATACCATGTTATGTTACCACAAAAATGATGTGGAGGTGGTCCTATCTGACCTCCTTTGGCTATAGAAGCAGGATGAAGACTTCAACATCAGGTTGATCTCCATGGGGGATGCCTACCTCCAACTTTCTTTACCTTACTCGGATATCAACCATCTCTTCCGCTGTACTTCATTTCTTTGTTAGGTTTGATAATTCCTTGAAATCAGACAAAATACTCAGTTATGAGGGTTTTAATAGGGAACATAACGGTTTACAATTTAGGATCAGAAATGTTAAGAAAATAGTTCTTTCGTCCATAACACCTATTCTCGGTTGTGCTGGCAGGCACACCTCTCTCTGATTCTCACCTCTTAGTCATGCGGTCCATTGTTCTCTGAACTGTTCCAGGCAAATGTTACAAAACTCTTTAAACATTTACTGCTAATAACTGTCTGATAGATAGCCAACTCTGTTGCCAAAACCCTGTCTGAAGTCACTCAGCTTTACTCATTTCATGGGCTGGAAAGCCTACCATATCTTTCACGCTCTTGGTGCCATCACCCCTGCTGCCACTGCTGCCACAGCTGGTTCTCTACACAGAGATCTCGGGGTCCAAAATATGTGCTCTGCTCACGACCCCTCTGTCAGGGTAGCCATGAAATCCTCTATTCTAGCATGCTTCACTTTATCACCAACATAATAGCAAACTAATCAATCCCAAGTCTCCTGAAGTTCAATTCCTTATTGCTTTCATTTTGCCATTTATTCCACGTGATATGGTTTTGCCCAGGCTTGGAGAACTGACCAGTTTCTAAGTTCTCTCTTTGCTTGAACTTGATTTTGGAATTACTTCAATTTAGCGGCAAGCTCAAGACTCTACTTCCTCTCACAGACATCGTTGTTTCATTTCAGGCTTCAAAGCTAAATCTATATCAAAGCTGAAAGCTACCCCAGGTAATGAGTGTGGACTTTGGAGTCAAACAGCCATAGGCTAGAGTCCCGGATTACCACATAACACCTGTGAGCCCACAGACATTTCTGATTTCTCCCTGTAAAGGAAAGCAGATCTCAGGCCAAAAACCTGGGGTGTTGCTACAGACATTGACATAATCGTTGCATTTGTCCACAGAGAAACCTCAATGTAGAGTTTTCATTACCATAATCAGAATAAAAAAAACATACTTTTTATATTTAGAATGCAAAAATGTTATGTCATCCATTTTGAGCAGGGTAAAGAATTGAATATTTTGCTTTTGCTTTGAGAACTTCATTCTTTTAATTATTCTGAATGACTTTGAAAAGGAAAGTTTGATCCTTTTTAGTTTCATTGTCTACACTCATTCTAGGTCATTGTGACATTGAGTGTGATTAATGTGTGCACACATATATAAATTCATATTTCAGGTTCTGGTATGAGATCATAGGCTTTCAAATTCAAGATGTTTCCAAAAATATGAATAGTATTATAAATATAACCTCAAACTAGCTATTCACTGATGCTTTATAAAAATACTTTGAAAAGTTAATTATCCAGGGTATATTTAATAACATTTATTCCTCTTTTTCATCTTTTCAGATATTACTTCATTCTTTTACTTTTCTAGAAAGGATTTGAGGAAGTAAGCCTGTAACATAATAGGTATGCAGTGTTTAGAAATTGGTTAGAATATCATTTATAAAATGCAAGTCGAAATTTCAAGCAGTAGAGCTAAAATTAATGTGATGCTTTCCACATTGGTTTAGCAAAGACTAACTTCCTAAATTACTTGCCTAGTACTGTGATCACCGCTATTTCAGATAAGAAACAGTAATTTCAAAAATGTTTGTGTGTGTGTGATTTTTGAGGAGCAGCTATTTGATTGCCATAATAATAGAAAACATAGTAAGCATTTCATCCCACCAGAGAGTGAATTGTAGAATTTATGACTATTTTTAATATACAAATAATTCCCAGCTGGATGTTAATGATTAATGTACAAATAATTTCCAAGCAAATGTAAAATGTCCATAGAAACTTTCTTTTTAAAAGGAACTCTTAAATGTTTGCCTTGGAGTGTAATAAATCTTTAAACTTAACAGATATTTTACTTGGCACCCATTAAAAGCATTTTTGTTTTGTTTTCATATAGATTATCTTTTATAATATCTAGTTTGTGAAATAAAATCTGGACTCCTACCAAGGTCTAGGGGTAATCTTGGTTATATAGGGGGATATGCAGGTAAGGAGACAGGGAGCTGTTTGAGTCAGGAGGGGAAGGGCTAGATATAGAAGAGGAATGGATGGTTTATCAGAAAGGAGATCCTGTCCCATTCACGTCCTTCCTTCTGAATCAGACACTAGCGCAAAACAAACAGTGAAAGAGAACATCTATGGTTTAGCATATGTACTCACGTACAGCAGTGCTAAGCTGTCCAAAGTCAAAGGTTCCATAAACTGGCTGTGAAGATGATTTATAAAGTTGTGGTCATCATAGCATTGTGCCCTGCATTTGTCCACACTACCTTTTGTGTGGTGTTCCAAGACCAAATTACAGTCTTTCTCTCAGAACCTCCTTGATGACTAGAGAGTATCAAATAGAACTCACTTCAAAACCCTGAGGTTTAACTTTTGATTTCAAAAACAGCCAAGCTACCATGAAGTCCTGAGTTCTTGTATTTTTGCAATGGCTTATGATTTATTTGATCTTCCTTTATTGTAGTGACTGAACATCCTTTCACCTTTAAGACATCATCAGCTATGACTTTCCTTTGCAGAAGTAGCTCTTTTTACCTTTCCTTTGCTTTGATCCCATGAGAACTGCATTAAATGCGTTCAGCTTAAGGAAACAGAAAAGAGGTTTTCAGAAGGCCAAAATAGTTCATTTTATTTATTGTTACTTTGGTGTAGATTATTCAACTAGAAATAAAATTGCATATGTATGTAGAACATAGAATTGCATAATTGTTAGGGCCTAGATAAAGTTAATTAGATCTGACCTTGAATCTTTGGACCTATTTTAAAAATACGCCAATATTCAATTTCATCAAGGGTCAGATTAAACCTATAAAAAAAAATCACTGGGAAGCCAATGTTAGCTGGCTTTGGGAGAGCGAAGGCTTTCTGGGACTTCACCTTCTCTACCGGATTTTTACTGACACCAAGATGTGTGTATGGCTCCCCTTCCACGTTCCTGTCCCCCGACTCTTTCCTCCCAAGCCAACATTTACACTAGCTTGTCCAAGGGGAGAATTGTATTGAAGGAAAAAGCAAAAATTGTTTGCAGACATCCTGTGTTTACGAGATTTCATTTTTTGAGGGGCTCATATTGGAGGAAAGGAAAGGCGGAGAGAGCTTTGACTACAGAGGAGGGGAGCAGAGGCGAGTGAAGAGGGGCAGTGATGTTTGAGGGAATAGTTGTAGAGCTGACTCGAGGGAGCCAGACCTTCGGAGAGGTCAAGCTAGATTCAGAACAGGACGTGAACTCATGCATGTCAATGCTGCTGCCAGAGGGCTCTTGGCTAAAAAGAGAAACTGCCAGCAAGATGTTTGCTTCTGTTTCTCTGACTACACAAAGGCCTAGACAATGTGTGGATCATAACAAACTGTAACAGTTGAGAAGAATGGAGATTCCGGAACACTTCACTGTCCTCATGTGGAACCTGTACACGGACCAAGAAGAAAAACTTTGAACAGAACAAAAATGCTGTGGGGTTTGACATCAGGAACGGGATGCGTCATCATCACATCCTTTTACCATACAGACTCAGCCCGTGTGCTGAGCAAATAATCCGAGAAAATTGACTAGAGAAAGGAGAATGTTACTTCAGGATTACAGGAAGTGGTTTGTTGTTAGTGTTTGAAACTAACTTATATGTCACAAAATAATGCAAGTCAGACCAGTATTTAGTTCTGAAGAGCAAGGAAATCGAGGTGGTGGTGGGGGGGGGGGTTCTTCAAGAATCTCAATCTCTTTTAAAAACTTTTAAATTTATTTTAATTTTTTGGCTTTTTATTTATATATATTATGTTTTCCCTTTTGCTGGTGGAATATAATGTTTATATGATGTATGTGTATGCTTTCCCTTTTTCTGGTGGAATATAATGCATATATTTTGTATATGTATGCTTTCCTTCTTTGTGGTGGTAGAATATAATGTATATATTATGTATATGTATGCTTTCCCTCTTGGTGGTGGAATATAATGTATATATTATGTATATGTATGTTTTCCCTTTTGCTGGTGGAATATAACATATATATTATGTATATGTATGCTTTCCCTCATGCTGGGGTGGAATATAATGTATATATTATGTGTGTGCATGCTTTCCCTCTTTCTGGTGGAATATAATACATGTATTTGCACAGTCTGTCTCATCTAATCTGTGACAGAATCCCATTAAGCCTTCTGCATATGTGGTTCTTTTTTTGGTTTTTATTTCCTCCCTTTTTCCCACTTGCTCTTCATCCCACCTAACCTTCCTGTCCCTTCTCTCCACTTACCGCGGCCCACTTCCACCATGGCCTTATTGTAGTCAGTTTTATACTTTGAGGAAAAATCTTTTCAATTTTTTTCCTTTATAATAATGGTCAATCTCATGAAATACTTATCTTAATGAGATTGACTAACTCTCCTGAGCACAATGTCATTTACTACTGTCCATGCCAGGAGGTGTTTGACAGATCCATTCCTTTTCTTAAGGATACATAATAGTCCATCATGTGAATGTACGAGTTTATTTTTTAATCTTTTTCTCTATAGGTGGTTTAAAAAAATCTTCATCATTTTGCTATTATAAAAAAATACAGCATCATGATATTGATAGGGTCACGTATCAGGCAGCAGAGACCCAGAACAAAAAAAATCACATTGATGTGAATGAAGGAGAGGGTGGAGTGGAGACCTGAAGCGCATCTGTAGACAATTGGACCTATCATTATCTGTAGACAATGGTATCTCACAGAAGGGTCACAAGGAAGAGATGAGTGAGTCAGGGTGCAGTATAACACCAATGAAAAAGAAAACTTTCCTCTAGTTCTTTAATGTTTCCTCCCCGCCTCTCTATCTCCCTTTTCTCTCCTCTCCCCCTCAAACTATCATGATCCCAATTCTACTTTACAAATCCGGCTAGACCAGAGCATGTACAGACAAGAATTCAAAACACAGGGAATCGCGACAGGTGAATCCCTCGGGACCAATAATGAGAGTAGCGATAACAGGATGGTAGTGGGAAGGTAAGGGGAGAAAGGGAGAGCCAATCACAATGATCGACATATAACTCTTTCCCGGGAGATGAACAACAGAAAAGTGGGTGAAGGGAGGCAGTGGTCAGTGTAAGGCATGAAAAAAGTAATAATTTATAAATTATCAGGGTTCATATGGGAGGGAGGTGAAAAATGAGCTGATACCAAGGACTCAAGTAGAAAGCACATGCTTTGAGAATGATGATGCCAACGTATGTACAAATGTGCTTGACACAATTTGTGGATGTATGGATTGTGATAAGAGTTGCGATACCCCAATAAAATCATTTTTAGTGCTGTATTAACATGGGTATGTATATAGTCTGTTTTTGTTTTGTTCTTCGTTGCTTTGGTTTATATCTTTTGGTATTTATATTTGCATCTGTTTAGGGATGCTTCATACTGATTTCCAAAGTGCTTGTACAATTCTGCCATCCCACCAGGAATACATGAGTGTTTCATTCTCTCTACATTTTCTCCAGCATTTATTATTTTCAGTGTTTTAAGATTTTTGCCAAGAGAGTCAGGGTGAGCTGGTATCTCATTATTGTTTTAATTTGTATTTCTCTTTGGGCTAGTCAACTTGAAAATTTCTTCATATGATTGTGGGTTACCTGGATTTAGGAAATCGTCTCTTCATGTCTTATACCCATTTTGGTTGGGCTTTTTTGTGTTTTTCTTATTGAGTTTTTGTAATTATCTATAATTTTGTTGTTTTCAATACACTTTTGAAATTAGCTCTTTATCTGATATATCATTGGCAAATATTTTCCCCCAATCTTTTTATTCTTTTGATGAAGTCTTTTAATGGACATATATATATATATCATATTTTTATAAGATCTCCTGTTACATTGCCTTCTGTAATGGTATTTTTCATTATTTTCTACGTGTATTTACGCCCTGTATTAGGGCACTTAAGTTTGTCCCTTTTTTTTTCAGTGATGGTCCTTATGGGTCTAGGGATTCGATTTAGATCTCTAATCTATTTGTAGTTAATTTTTGTACAAGGTCTGAGGTATGGGTCTGATTTTACTCTTTTGCAGGTGGAGATCCAATTTTTTCAGTACATTATTTAAGAGGTTATCCCTTCCCCCATTTAATATGTTTTAGTCCATAGTCTCTCTGATCTTATCAAAGATCAAGTGTCTAATGGTGCTTGTTTGTATTTCTGGGTTCTCACTTCTAATCCATTAGTCTACATGTCTATTGTCATACAAATACCAAGCTGTTTTGATTCCTATGGTTGTACAATAGGTTTTGAAATCTGGGAGTGAAATGCCTCCTACATCTTATTTGTTTGTTTTTTATAGTATTTTCTTTATCCTAAGTTTCTTTCCTTTCTATATGAAGTTGGTGATTAGTTTTTCCATTTCTTTTCAGAATTGTGCTGGGTTTTGGATCAGAATTGCGTAGAATTTATAGAGTACTTTTGGTCACACTGATATTTTCATGATATTAAGTCTTCCTACCCAGGAACATGCAACATTCTTCCATTTGTGTAGGACTCCTAGTTTCTTGTGAAAGTATTTTATAATTTTCTTTGTATAAGTCTTTTGTGTTTCTGGTAAGACCTATTCCTTGATCTTTTATCTTTTGGGTATTGTAAAAAGAATTGTTCTTTTAATTTCCTTTCTGGTGTCATCTTTAATACACTAGAATCCAATTGATTTCTGTATGTTGATCGTATAGGCAGCTATGATGCCATTTTTTTCAATTAGTTCCAGAAAGTTTTCAATCAAATCTTTGGAGTTTTCTATATATAGGATTATATCATCTGCACATAAAGAGAGTTTGTTTCTTCTGTGCCAATATGGATGCCTTTAATATCTTTTTGATATCTTATAGCTCTGGCTAAGACTTACAGGATAATATTAAGTAAGAATAATGATAAAGAGCAACCCCTTCTGGTTGCTGTTCAAAGGGGGAATATTTTCAAACAAGATTATTTCCTTTTCTTTAATGTTAGAAAGTTTGTCTGTAATGTTTTGTGGTGATTTTATTTAGGGATCAATTCTGTTTGAAGTTTTCTGGACTTCATGAATAGGTATATTTTGTGTTCTGTTATAATATTAGAGAAATACTCCTTTTAACCCTTCTTTCACTCCTTTCTCTGTAGTTAATGTTTCTCCTTTCTGTTCAGGGATGTTTATCAAATGGAAGTAGTTTTTTATAATGTCCCATAGAATTATTGGGTTTTCTTCAGCTTTTTCAGTTTTTTTATAGCTTTATTATTTGTATTTTGATATTGAGGTATTTGTCTTCAAGATTAATGATTCCATTATTTCCATCCTTCTGTTACATTCTTTCAAACTGTTTTCCAGTTCCCATATTTCAGTGTTTGCCTTTCGAATTCCATTTTGGAGTTGTTGAATTGCTTCTAGTTCTTTACACTTAGTTTGTCAGGTTGGTCTTGTAGTGCTTTCCTGAGTTCCCCTGTTATCTTCTATTTTCTTCCTTCATGCCTTCCGGTTTTCTTTTTTCTTTCTTCCTATAAAATTATCTCTCCAAACATTTAAAGTAGCTGAAGATAATTTCCCTAAACTCTCTCATGGGAGTTTCTCCTCCTCCAAGTTCAAGTCTGTATGTATTCCTGTCAAGTGAATTGTTTTCTCCCCTTTCCAGATGTGTGCAGACACTGACTGCTGCTTCTGAGATATGGCATTGTGTTTGAAATACCTTTCTCTGGTCACGAAGCAACTCCCACATATTTTTTATAGCTCTTGGAAAGCAAAGGGAGGTCAGGCAGCACCTCCCCAGGAGCCAAAGGCAGGAAGTAATGAACTCTTGCCCCCATCCAAATCCTGGTTTTGAGGCTGGCCCCCAGGTCCCCAGAGTGCCATGCACCAATCAGTACAACCATCATGAAGGAGAGAGAAGAGACTGTCTGAAACACTGCCTGCATGTCCGCCCAAGCTGTAATCATGGATTCCGGACGTCAAAGCAGGGACCAGGTTCTATTTGGGTGAGGATTGACAAAACAGCCAGGTGATACCATTTTGAATCCTGGCTCTTTGGATTCAAAATGAATCCAAGAGCTCCCAAGTGATTTTCCTCCTGATACAGGGCAACCTAATTCTGAACACCTTCAGGGCTGGCTTGCCCCCTCAATGCTCTGGAGAAATTCCACCATATTCCTGTCCCCAAGAGTTCCACCCAGGCATTAAGAACCATCCCAAAACTGATCTGAATCTCTCCTAACTAGCCAGAATGCAGTAATCTGCCACAGTCCTTTCAACCCAAGTGTACAGGAACCTGCAAGCTTTCCCACCTGAGTCCTGACTCAGACCCCTCCCCCCATTTTCTGGAGAAGTGTTAGAGGTACCAGTCCCTGGAGAAGGATACCATGCTCAGTTAATTAGAGAGTCCATGAGAAAGAGGAAGACCTTCCATAAGATATAGAGACACAGTGGCTGCAGGAATGTGCACAAAATAACCTTTTGTGATTGAGTACTTTCACTCAACATAATACCCTGCAGGTCAATCCATGTTATGACACATTTTGCCGATTTATTGTTGTTCTTTAATCTTGTGCAATATTCAATTGTGTATATATACACCAAAGTTTATATATTCATCTTCCCACTGATGGGCACTTAGGTTGTTTCTATCATCTTGCTATTGTCAATAGTCTTGTAATGACTGTAGGTGTGGTGGCTCTTATTTGTCTGAGATATATACCAAATAGAGGTATTACTGGGTCACCAGGAACTTTGAATAGTGCTATCTAGTACATATAGGATTTCTAATCATGAGGTCCAAGATTCAAGCCCACCACCAACTCTGAGGAAAAGATGAAGCACTCTACTCCCATAAAAACTTACAGCCCGGACGTGGATAATGGGGAACACATGGTGAGGGTATTGTTTATGTCTCCACAGAAAAGAGAGAGAAGGACTGGACCTCAACTCGGTCCCCCAAGCCTTGAGGGAAACATACCGGCATGAAGCAGCTACCTAACAGGGTCAGCCCCTTTCCCAGCTACGTCAACCGCCTTCTTCGCAGAAGACTGCACTACAGAGAACAACACTGAAGATAGAGCCTGGGGAGTGTGGTGAGTCTTTCCAGACCACACGGGGGCAAACTAAGAGGGAAAGAGAGAGAGTGAGAGAGAGAGAGAGAGGGAACTGCATCTTAGCCCACCAAGCCTTGAGGATGACATTCCTGCTCACAGCAGCCAATGCACAGAGAGGACCATAGGGCTGACCCCATCATCAGACATCACACTGCCCCCTCACTGACCCACAGTGCTATGAGGGACAGCACTGGAGACAGTGGGGAGATTGTGCCCAGTTGGCCCACAGACACCAGGACGAACGTCACAGGGAGCACAACAGAGCAGAGAGAGGAGCAAAGCAAAAAAGCCTCCAAAGAATCCTGAAAATAGACATCAGAATCGGTGAGCAGGGCGTGGCACCTCATCAGACTCCTTTGGAAAACATACATAAGGGTCAACAGACACACCTGGAACTACTGCTCTTCTCCTTCTTCTCCTCCTTCTTTCATATCTATCTATATAAGAGAGGCAAGATAAACAACCCGAGAACAAAGCAACGGGGTCAATGGTTTCAGGGGGACATGCATGAGGAAGAGATGGGTGTAAGAGGGAAAGCCAACAAACCCAGAAAAGGGAACAACAAACATCAATGGTGAAGAAAGCATAGAATGCCTGGTGGGGTTCGATCAGTGCAGTATAGCTGAGAGGAAGTACAGAGAGCCAAGTGAAGGTCAAATGTGATAGTGGAACAGGAGGAAAGTAAAAGGAAATGGAGCAAAGAACTAGGAGGCAAAAGACATGTATAGAGCTTTATATATATAGTCATGTACATATGTAAATAAATTAATATATAATGATAGGGACAAAGGTCTATACACATATATTTAAATGTTAACTATTTGGTAGCAGACAGACATTGGGTTTCTACTCAAGTACTCCCTCAATGCAAGAACACTTTGCTCTAATAACCTGGCATTCTCTGATGCTCATCTTCCCAATACAAATGCTGAAGAATAAATGGGTATATGAGCATATGTGGTGAAGAAAGCTGATGGTGCCTGACTATTAGAAGATATAGTGTCCAGGGTCTTAAAGACAAAGTTAAACAAGCCATCTAGCAGAGAAGCAACAAGACCGCATATAAGAAATGCACCAGACTGTGTGATCATGAGGCATTGATGAGATCAGGTATCAGACAATGCTCCAAGATTATATCGATGTGAATGATCGGGATCAGAGTAGAGACCCAAAGCCCATCTGTAGACAATTGGACATCCCCTCACAGAAGGCTCATGAGGAAGGAATGAGTCAACCAGAGTACAGTATAGCACTGAGGAAACACACAACATTCCTCTTGTTCTTTAATGCTTCCTCCTCCTGCTATCATGACCCCAGTTCTACCTTACAACTCTGGCTAGACTGGAGCATGTGCACTGGTACAGATTCAAGTTCTCGACACACAGAATTCAGAACAGATCACCCCTCAGGAACAGTAATGGGAATAGAGATACCAGGAGGGTAGGAGGAAGGTGGGGGCAGAAGGGGGAGAAAGGGAAACCGATCACAATGATCTATTTAATACCCCCAGAGGCTCAGACAACAGAAACGTGTCTGAAGGGAGACAGTGAATGGTGAAAGATATGAAAATAATAATAAGTTGTAATTTATTAAGGGTTCACATGAATGGGAGAGTGGGGGAGGGAGGTAAAAAAATGAGGAGCAGATACCAAAGGCTCAAGTGGAAAGAAAATGTTTTGAAAATGATGTTGTACAAATGTGCTTGATACAATTGATGTATGGATTTTTATAAAAGCTGTAAGAGCCCCAATAAAATTGTGTGTGTGTGTGTGTGTGTGTGTGTGTGTGTGTGTGTAACATACAGTCATGAAAACCCTATATGAAGCAATGGTTATGGTTTGGGTGTTTGGGGATTTTTAAATTCCCAACTCTTTGAGGAAGTACAATTATGCTTTCCCCAGTGGTTGCTGTGGTTGTCATTTCTCAATCCCACCAGCAATGTGCAATGATCGCAGGGACCCTTCCCCCTAGCCGGTGCTTGTTGCTTCTGCTGGAGGCCCTCTGGTGGAGTGCTGGATTACACAGTGAGCCGCTAACAGCAAGCTCAGCAGTCTGAAACCACCTGCCACTAGGAAGGAGACTCCAAAGGTATTCTCTCGGAAAGATGAACCGTTTCAGCAAGCCACAGAGACTGTGCGCCTCTGTCTTACAGGGTTGTAACGAGTTTGAAGGGACTTGATGGTCATGAGATTAATGCTGGGGCAAGGTGATATCTCATTTTACTAATACATGAATTGATTTGCATATCAATTGTTTTGATTTGCATTTCTAGCAAGGTTAATGATCGGTTGTTCATGATTGTTGGCCCTGTGAAGGCCTTCTTCGGTGAATTAGCTGTTTATGCCCTCTGCCCATTTTTAATTGAATTCTTTGTCTTTTATTTGCTAAGGTGTTGAAGTGTTCTCTATATTTCTGAGATTAGTCCCTTGTTGGATATGTTGCTGTCTAATCTTTTTTGAAGTCCATAGGTTCTCTATTTACTCTTTTGGAAAGATTGATTTGTATAAGTATTTAACTTTTAGAAGGTCCATCAGCTAGGTAATGATCCCTCATGGAGGAGTGGATTGGGGTGTGCTGCTAATCTACAGGTCAGCTACTCCGCTGGAGAAGGAGGAGGGTCTCTACCCCCAGTCTTGGAAACCCACTGTGGCAGTTCTGCTCTGCCCCATGCAGTCGCTAGGAGTCAGAGTGGACTCGACGGTAGTGAGTGAGTTTGACTCAGCTAGTTTATCTTCTGCTGTTTATGAAATTTTTATGTTTGAGTCTATTTATGCCATAGACTCTATTCCTATTTTTTCTCTGTGCTTTTAAAAAGACCTCATATAACTTTTATAAATACAGAATCAGAAATAGATTCTGTACTTATGAATAGAATCAGAAATGAATTATATAACTCAGAGGCCCCAAATTTAGCCACAAACAAGCAAAAACTGTGTTAAATGTCTATGGTTGTTTGCTTTTCCTACTACTATGTGATAAAAAATGTTTAGAGATAAAAAAATTATTTTCAGAATCCATTCATAAGACCTTTAATCATTGCTGCTTTTTTTTAATCTAGAAGGAAAGTTATTATGCCATACAACTGATAACAAGAAAATATAAAATAGTTCAGCACATCTGCGCATAAGCCAGCAAATGTTAGTGGATTTTACAGACAAACTTAGCAAATGAATATTAAACATATCTGCAAACACCAAGAGAAAGGAAATGCAATATATTTCATTCTGCAATATACTTCCATGCTATGTGACCTCAACTGGGATCTCATAGCAGCTCAGCAATATTTTCATTCATCTAAAGAATTACCTATCAGATTCTCTACAGCTGTTTCAGCAAACTGTTCTTCTATTTCTCTGAGCATCTGTTTCTCACTTTTAGTGCCCGAGCAGGTACAGGCTGTATGACCTTCAACTGCAATGAAGGCCTTCAACTTTCCTCCTACCCTTAACATTTCTCTTCCCTGAATCTTTGAAATATTAAAAAGAACACTTTTTCTTCTATCCTAGTAGTGATCCTGACCAAAGCCAAACTCTAATTAATAGGTCAAACACTTCTTTTCTTCCCTGGCTAAAGAAAATAAGTATTCTAAAAGTTGTCTATCTAAACCTTTGATCTGAACCCTTCCTGGGGTTTCAGGATGCTGAACCATGTGCATTTGCAAAACACTAGAGGGATAGTTACACGAGAATACCTTCTTTTCCTTTATTTTATTATGTCATTACTCTTTAAGCAATCTCTAGCCCCTGTTGATGAGATTTAAATGACATTTATCACAGCCCCTGACTCCCAGATGAGCACTTACTTCCAATTTGACAAAAGTGCCATATTCCTCTGACCTGGTGATTGGTTCAAAGATGACACATGGCTCAGTTTGGGTGAAACAGACAAGGAGCTTCTTTCTCAGGATTTTTAAAAAAATTCAAAATAGGGGATGTAAAACTGGGATTTACAGAGGGGAAGATGAGATCCAAGTGACGATATTCACACCCTGAGCAGAGTTTGGCCTGAAAGCTAGTACTGACTTTTTTAATGACACGAGTCAATAAAGTGCCTTTTGTTTTGTATTAAAATTAAATTCTGAGCTCCCCTGTTTGCATAAGGCTGTGGATGACAGTGTCAGCCCCACATCCTGTTGCAGAGTTCCCACCTAGGCTAAGCCTCCATAGTGGTTATGCGTTTAGTTGCTAACAGCAAGGTCCATGTTCCAAACCATCAGCCTCTCTGTAGGAGAACAACAGGGCTTCCTACTCCTCCAAAGAATTACGGTTTCAGACATTCACTGGGGTAGTTCTCCCTATTCTACAGGTACACTAGAAGTCAGCATTGACTCATGGCAGGGAGAGTGAGTGAGATCAGGCAGAGCGCCTTGGGAAGTAGTCGAGCTCTGCACATCTCCAGCCTGCCTCTTAGAGAGTTGCTTGGGTGTGTCTTGTATGGAGATCACCAAACTGGGGGGTAGGAGAGAGGGTCAATAATCAAGAGCCATGCCCTTTCAGTCTTGCCTCAACTACCTCGGAAGACCCTCAACCAGTCTGGTAAGCCTTCTATCTAAATGTGTGATAGCTGCCTTTGTTCCAAGCCTATTTAACATCTCAACATGAATTCTGGGATACTGTTTTGACCTAAAGCTAATGGCTTCCTTATCTGTTTGATGGGTCTGTGTTTTTGTGTTTTCTTTGTCTATTTTAAGATTTAACAAGTGTTCTCCTTAAATTATATTTGACAGTGGGGTCTGTTTTGCACCCTGAAACAGTTCAAGCATGTTTAAATTCATTTTGTCTAACATACACTTGAAAGTGATCTGATTGATAGAATTTAAAATGTGGCACAATCCTAGGTGTGGGGTGGGAATGTTAGTAGTTTCCAGGAGTGTATGGAAGCATAGTCACTGCAGATAATATTGTGCATCTATGATTATTTTAGGATTATGTAATATTTTACCTCTGTCATTGTACCTGTGCTCTTTTTCTGTTCTTCTTCTGGTTGATACATATAATTTTTTATGGGCACATCACAACTTGTTTATTCATCATTGATGACCATCTGTGTTGTTCACAAGGTGGGGCTGTAACAAATAAAGCTGGTAGGTACTGTTTGGACCAGGTCTGGACCAAGGCAACCCCTTGTACCAGCTTCTCCAGAAGACAAATTACCTGGCTGAATTTCAAAGCATCTGTCTTCAGCCTTTCACAGAGCTTACCTCCCTGGACAGAACACAGCCCCCTCTCCCTAGCATTGTTTCCTAGGAACAACATGATTTACTAACAAAATGTCACCTGGCCCAAAACTTGCAACCGCAGCACAAAGAACCTCCCTTCCCTTTACCATCCCATATGCCTTAAAATTCATACCCTATATATGTCCCGCTGCTCCAGTACCAGGTGTGACTTCCCTGATCTCCTTGGGTCTTTCCCTGCTCTCCTTTCCCTCCTGAGAATTCGTTCCCTGCCTCAATAAAATCTTTCTCAACTTCACATTCCTGGCTAAATTCTATCTCTGTTCTGGGCCTCACTCTCCAACCTTTCAGGTACGTTCATGTATAAGTAAGTCCTTGTACAGACAAATGCTCCCTCTTCTTCAGGAAGCTATCTGGGATGGACACTATAGGTACCAGATGAACGCAGAAAGGGGAGGTAAGATATCCTAGGAGTGCTGTAGCCCCGTCTCTCATTCCAAGCCCACTCCCCACCCAGTCCCTGTCATTCCCTCACTCTGCCCAGTCTGTTTCCCCTGCCAGGATCTACTCCTCCCTTTCCCCTCTCAGGGTTCATCCCCTGCCCCAGAGGCTCTCAGCAATCCGTGTTCCCCCTTTCCCTTCTCCATTTACCAGAACGATTTTGTGAAAATGCTTAAAGACTTCCAGCTCTGCCAAAATTGTAGTTCCCTGATGTAGACCCCAGATGATCAATCTAGATTACCCAAGTAATGGCTTAGCCGCTCCAGGTTTATAGTCCCGACATCCTGTATCATGTTTTAAAGACTTCATCTTACATACTTTGGACATAGTATCCGGCTTCTCAAAATTGTTAGGGTTAGAAAAACCTCGGTCCTTGGCTTCATGTGAGAAAGAATTCACATGGAAGCCTGGTTTGGAATCCAAGTGAGTTTTATAAAGGATAGAAGCAGTTACAGTAAACTGAAGAGAGAAGAGACGAGGAGAACTTGGCATAGCTGTGTGTGGTAGTTGCTCAGAGAAAATACGTACAATTTGAATATTTTTAGTTTGGATCCTTTGCTATTTATGAGAGACAACATAGTTACATTCTTGCTTAGTTGGCATTCTATTAATGTACAATGTCTCTTTATGAAATAATCCTTCCCTCATTCTCCGTCCACTTTGTTTGAGTAGTGCTGAGTATACCTCAAGCTTATAGTTTGTGGGTTACATAACCTATAATTGGAGGCCACTGAGAGATTTCCTGGGACTACCCTGGACTTATGTAGAAAAAGAATCATTCAATTTTCTTGGATTCCTAGTTGTAAGTCTATGTAAATCCAAAGCAGCCAGTAGATATTTTTGCTATAGCGGGGCCTTGGTTGACATGAGATTAAAGCCATCACAGAGGAAAGGAAAATGGAGAAACAGGAGAAACTTTATAACAACCTCATTGAACTTGGGCCTACCAGTGCTCAAAGCCATCTTTATTGCTGAGATTTTCAGTCACGTGAGCCCACAAAATCCATTTATTTGTTTGCAACTTGTTTGGATTGGGTTTTTGAAACAAGGAGTCAAAGCCAACTGCTTTAAGATCCTCATGAGAAAATATGAGGCTTTGATATTTCATAATTAAGTATTATTAGTGACTGGCTGACTTCTTCAAAAATATCCTTGGTTGTCATGGTGAAGGAAAGGAGCAGATACCAAGAGAGGATTCTGAAATACATTCATATAAAATCAGACTGAGTCTCTGGGTTGGTTTCAGCTTCTCTGTGTTGCTAATGGAATTGAAGGGACTATTGAAAAAAGGGGGGTGAAAAGCAAATGGGAACATGGCCTTTTCAAATATTTATTTTTACAAATGGTTAAGTTTTTCTACCCCCTTTAATCCTTTATATAGTCAGACATTTTTCAACGTTCTACTTGCCACACTTTGTAGTTATGAAAATGCACAGACAAGAAGACAAGGCCTACAATTTCTGTTATTGGTTTTTCCCTCCGGCAACTTCTAAACTTTACATATCTACCTAGAGAACTTTTGTTTAAGGACTAATACTAAAACTAAAACCAAACTGTGATAGGCAGGCTTATGATTCCAACCTGGCCAATAGGAACATGTAGGATTAATATGGTTGCAGTTTTATTGGAGGGCAAAGAGATAAATGGCTCAGCAAGCCCCACCTGTCTCTCTCTTGCTCTCTGGTCATCAGACCAGCATTTGGCTGCTAGTTCTCTGCCTCAAGTTGTGAGCTATACTACCCATGGGACACCCAACCCATGGAGCATGTCACTAGAGCTTGAGCTTCCTTTAAGACTTGCTTTGCCACGCTGCTTGTGTATACATCACTTGTGTTTGGGACTGTTGGATCCTGTTGTCTGACTGACTGTTGGTGACCCGCCCTGCTGTTTGCTGCCTGAGTCTGGACTGCCTGCATTCCTCTACAGAAGACTCAGCTGTCTGCTTCCTTGACCTTGGATCCAGCAGCCCTTGTACTTGAAGGACTTCCAGTATATTAACTGCTCCACAGAAGTGAGTTGAGCGGAGCCCTCTGTACTGCTGTGTGGACTAATTAGTGTTATATTCCTTTTTGCTGTATAAATAATTATTAGTGTCCCAGGTTTGTTTCTCTAGAGAACCCTATCTAACACACAAACCTGTTGCCATCAGTTAGCTCTGCCTCACAGTAACCCGATAGGACAGAGTAAAACTACTCCTTCCATTTTTGAAAGCTGTAAGTCTTCACCAAAGCAGAGAACCTCATCTTCCTCCTGCAGAGCTGCCTCTGGGCTCACACAGCTGGTTTCATGGTGAGAAACCCAATGGGTCCCCAACTATGCCATCAGGGCTCCTTAAAAGGCTGCAAGGTAGATTTAAGTACCTCTCCAGTTTTCTAAAAATTTGCAACATTGATATGTTTAATTTCTTGGTCGTCACCTTCTCAGTGAACAGTACTATTTCAGTGTACAAAAGAGACTTCAATCTCAAAATGGAATTTAAGGAGAAAACTTATTAAGTCTCAAATGGGACAAAGACATAGACACATTATCTGGTTGCAGGAAACGATTACTAGGCCAAAATGGCCTCCAACAATTTACAGTCAGGACTCTTATTAAATAAGGCATGTTGTTGTTGTTCTGTGCTGTGGAGTTTGTTCAACTCATAGAGATCTGACGCACAACAGAAAGAAATATTGCCCAGTCCGGTACCACCTTCACAATTGTTGTCAAGCTTGAACACGTTGCTGCATGGGATGATAAGGAAACTGTCACAAAATAAGGCATGGAACAAAGGGAAGTGTTAAAATTCATCATTGGTGGAAGATCAATACATCACAGTTACAGGTGGGACGACAGAAGCAGGAACAGGACCACGACTGTGACAGTTATACTGTGTTAAATAGGAGAGCTTACAAAATTGATGCTGGAACTTCTGACCAATGCAGTCAGCACATAACTGATACTCATGATGGGGCATGAATGATGATTATGCACCCCCCATTACTACCCCATCAAGAACACATCCAGGTGAGCCCCTAGGAGATCATACCCCTCCATGGGCTAAGGGGAGAAGGATGGAAATAATCTTTTCAATACAGTTTGCCAGAGGGAACGATTGTCCTAATCTCTGGTTCAATGGTCAGAAGGGATTCAAAGAACATTGGATCCCTATGGATACTCCACAAATGGATTTTGGGTTCTCACTGTCTAGCCTATTGCAAATGTGCTGCTCAGAATTTAAGCTCTAATACTGTTTTAAAAACAATCATAGTAAATTCTGAAATATCATACATTCTAGGGGGGAAATTTAGAGATTAAGATGTAAGACTTTATTTCCATTATTTTCCCTTCCTAATGAGTTTTTTTAAGACAAGTTATTTTTTTATATGACAGAAAATTTAGTAAAAGTTAAAGGGGAAGTGTTTGCCCAGGCTCTGCCACCAGGTGAAAAATTATTTAGCAAAACTATCATCTGATTTTTCTTCTTGTATTTAAGAGGGAAGGAAGGAAGAAATCCAAGATGAATTGAATACTTTAGCAAAAAGCAAGACCCCAGAAATTGATAGACTATTTCAACTAAGCAGATGAAGCATTCACTTGTCCAAGTTAATAAATTTTGCCATCGCACTGGAAGAGATTCATATCTGTGATCACTCCAAAAGTTGGTACCCCCTCATAGTGAATGAAGGGGGAAGTGCAGAGTGGAGACCCGAGGCCCAAGTGTCGGCCACTGGAGATCCCCTCACACAGGGCTTTAGGAGAGGAGACGGGTCAGTCAGGGTGCGATGTAGTACCGATGAAGAACACAGCTTTCCCCCAGATCGTGCATGCTTCCTCCCCCAAACTACCATGATCCGAATTCTACCTTGCAGGACTGGATAGGGCAGAGATTGTACACTGTTGCATATGGGAGCTGGAGGCACAGGGAATCCAGGGTGAACGATACCTTTAGGACCAGTGGTGTGAGGGGCAATACTGGGAGAGTAGAGGGTGAGTGGGTTGGAAAGGGGGAACTGACTAAAAGGATCCACATGTGACCTCCTCCCTGGGAGATGGACGGCAGAGAAGGGGTGGAAGGGAGACTCCGGATAGGGCAAGATATGACAAAATAACAATCTGTGGATTATCAAGGGCTCGTGAGGGACGGGGGAGTGGGGAGGGAGGGGGGAAAAAAAGAGGACCTGATGCAGAGGGCTTAAGTGGAGAGCAAATGCTTTGAGAGTGATTAGGGCAAAGAATGTACGGAAGTGCTTTATACAATTGATGTATGTATATGTATGGATTGTGATAAGAGTTGTATGAGCCCCTAATAAAATGGAAAAAGCGAAAAGAAAAAAAAGTAGGTACCCCCAAAGAATTATTGAACAATACCATCACATGCAAGTAAAATGTTGCTAAAGATCAGTCAACTATGGTTGCAGCAGTACATTGACAGATCGCTGCCAGAGTTTCAAGCTGGATTCAGAAGAGAAGTTGGAACCAGGGATTTCTTTCAGATGCCAGATGAATCTTTGCCTAAAAGCAGAGAGTACCAGAACAATAATTACTTGTGCTTTATTAACTATGCAAAGGCCTCCAACCATGTAGGTCATAACAAAATATGGATAACAATTGTGAAGAATGGGATTTCCAGAACCTTTCATTGTGCTCATGTGGGAAATGTACATGGACCAAGAGGGAGTTGAACCAACAGAACAAAGGAAGATTGTATAATTTAAAATAAGAAAAGGGTGATATCTTTTCAACATGCCAATGCAAATGATATGCAGCGCAAATAATCTGAGATGCTGGACTATATGCAGATTACACACCCTTCTTGCTTTGAGGACTTTGAGGACCTTGCTGATGAAAGACTTCAGCCTTCCATGTGAATTGCAACTCAATGTAAAAGAAACCCAAATCCTCACAACTAGACCAACCAGACCGCGTCATGATAAACAGTTCTAAAAAAAAATGAAATTGCCAAGGATTTCATTTTACCTGGATCGACATGTGATATTCATGTAAGCAGCAGTCAATAAACCAAATGACAAATTGCACTGGGTGCCGCACAAGCACCTCTTGGGAGTGTTCGAGTCAGAGATGGCACTTTGAGAACTAAAGTGTGCCTGACTCAATCAACCGTATTTTCAATACCTCCTAAGTACGATAAGAAAGATTAAGTATTGGTCAATATTCAGCCAGAAAAACAAATAATCTGTCTGCAAGAAGGACATTTAGCTGTCTTGTAAAAGAACAACACGCTCGGTGAAGCAGAAGGTCCATATCTACTCAAACACTCCCTCAATGCATGAATACATTCTTTTATTAAATTGGAACTCTATGATGCTCACTCTCCCAACACAACGGCTGGAGCCAAAGAAGGTGAACAAGTAAATGTGGTGAAGAAAGCTGATGGTGCCCGGCTATCAAAAGAGATAGTGACTGGGGTCTTAAAGGCTTGAAGATAAACAAGCGGCCATCTAGCTCAGAAGCAACAAAGTCCACATGGAAGAACACACCAGCCAGTGTGAGCGAGTGGTCCCAAAGGAATCAGTTATCAGGCATCAAATAACAAAAAATCATCATATCATTGACTGCACACCTCCATGATAGGATCGCTGAAGACAAATGGGTGCATAAGCAAATGTGGTGAAGAAAGCTGATGGTGCCCGGCTATCAAAAGAGATAGTGTCTGGGGTCTTAAAAGCTTGAAGGTGAACAAGCAGCCATCTAGCTCAGAAGCAAAAAAGCCCACATGGAAGAAGCACACCGGCCAGTGCGATCACGAGGTGCCAAGGGACCAGGTATAAGGCATCATGCAAAAAAAAGATATATGTGTTTATATGTGTATATGTGTGTGTGTATGTATATGTGTGTATGTATGTATATGAGTGTGTATATATATACCATATTGAATGAAGGGGGAAGTGCAGAGTGGAGACCCAAGGCCCAAGTGTCGGCCAATGGAGATCCCCTCATAGAGGGGTTTAGGAGAGGAGATGGGTTAATTAGGGTGCGAGGTAGTACCGATGAAGAACACAGCTTTCCCTCAGATCCTGGATGCTTCTTCCCCCCAACTACCATGATCCGAATTCTACCTTGCAGGGCTGGATTGGGCAGAGGTTGCACACTGGTACATATGAGGGCTGGAGGCACAGGGAATCCAGGGTGGATGATACCTTCAGGACCAAGGGTGTGAGGGACGATGCTGGGAGAGTGTAGGGTGAGTGGGTTGGAAAGGGGGAACTGACTACAAGGATCCACATGTGACCTCCTCCCTGGGGGAGGGATGGCGGAGAAGGGGGGAAGGGAGACTCTGGATAGGGCAAGATATGACAAAATAACGATGTATAAATTACCAAGGGCACATTGGGAGGGAGGAGTGGGGAGGGAGGGGAAAAAAAAAGAGGACCTGATGCAAAGGGCTTAAGTGGAGAGCAAATGCTTTGAGAATGATTGGGGCAGGGAATGTGTGGATGTGCTTTATACAATTGATGTATGTATATGTATGGACTGTGATAAGAGTTGTATGAGCCCCTAATAAATTGTTTAAAAAAAAAAAAAGAAGAGCAAGGCCGTCCAGGAGCTGGACTGGCACAGTGGCTGCAACAATGGGCTCACACTGAGCACTCGTGAGGATGGGGATAGACCAAGCAGGGTTTCTGGTGCTCAGAATGCACGTGACGGCATCCACTGATAACGTAACGACAATCTCAAAAGGGACCTAGAAGCAGAAATCTAAAACTAGACACCACAATCGTCATGGTGGTTTACACTTGGCACTTCGATCAACCAGGGTTTTCAGAAGAAGAAATGCAGGAATTGAATACAATAAACCTCTAGTGTTTCTGAACTCCAATTCTATGCTTTTTTTATAGTGTTAACAATATGTATATGTATGAATGAGCTTATGATTTAAAATCTTATGTACACTGCATACTTCAATTTATAACAATTCAAGAACACTAATGTCCAATTTGATGTTAATAATTGCTATTTCTGGATAGTAGGATATTTTATTTCTTTTAAACTTTCCTGAGTTACTTTATAATTTTGATAATGATGAACAGGCATACTTTTCACTAAAAACTAAAGCTATTATAAAGAAAGAATAAAAAGCAAAAATAATATTGATCATAGTAGAGTCCCTAGGTGATGCAATTAATATGCTCATCTGCTAAGTAAAAGGTTGGGAGTTCAAGTTCACCCAGAGGAACATCTGAAGAAAGGTCTGTGATGTAACTTCTGAAAAGTTAACCTTTGAAAGCCCTCTGCTGTACAATTCTATTCTAGCATATGAAATCATCAAAAACCATGACTCAATGATAATTTTGCTTTTCTTTTTAATTCAGAATAATGGGTAAAAGGGGCAAAGGTTAAGTAAATGCCAGGAGAATTTATAATGAACTTTACATCAGAATCAAATTGTTTTTATTTCTAAATACAGGCTGTCAAATTATAACTGCAGGTATTTAAATTGCCAAAATTACTCCCAATATTTTTAAAATGTCATAATAGCTAGTATCTTTATGGAAATGAATAGAAACCAACTTCATAAATTAGGAGTGGAACAATTTACTAAGATAATAATCATATTACGGTGTAAAATTTGAAAGCTCAACCAATTGCAGATTATCACTCACTGCCACTGAGTCCATGTTGACGCACAATAACAATATAGGACCGAAGGAAACTGACCCAGTGGTTTTCTAAGACCTTGACTCTTGGTGAAAACTAAAAGCATCATCTTCCTCTCTTGAGGGGCAGCAGGCGTTTGTGATCTGCTGACCTTCCCGTTAACAACCTAGCTCAGACTCACTGTGTCACCCGTTTGTGCTTCAAGTTCCGCCCTTGCATCGCAGCCTTGGAAACCCGCGGGAGCAGGTACTACGCGGTCCCGCAGGGTAGCTTGATGTTGGCATTGCCTCAATAGCAATGAGGTTGGATCTTGGTTTTTGTTTTTATCTTGGTTTTTATGATTTGTCTTTGTCATTTTAGAGCGCTCAGGTTGCTATTCTATCCAGTGTGGCTAGGTGTATCTATAATTCTGAACAGACAATAATCTCAATATCCCATTTCCTCCCCATTTTATGAAAAGAAGTTTAACTCAAATCGATAGGTGGCTATGTAAGCACATGTACACATGTTCTGCAGCTCTATCACAGACATCTAAAGTGCCCATTGGGTTTCTGTGTGATCATTGAGCTCAAGAGGGACCGTGTGGCCACCATTACGTTTTCTTTGACATTTCCAGAATCTCAGTCAACTGCTCTATTCTCAATCCCAATAAGACCCACCCTCGGCATGGCGTCTTCTGAGTGTCTCCTGCACTCGCTAACATGAAGTCCTTTGGTCTGAGATAGGAGTAAGAAGTAAAACGATCACTTCAGTTCTACCCCTTTGGGGTTACTGTTTTCTATCTATACACTTTTTCATAGGAAAAAAACAACAACTTTGTCTTCCCAGTGTTATAACAGAACTTCAGTACTAATTTTCTAAGCAAAACAATCTAAACATTTCTTTCTCTCTGACTTTAAAGCCATGATTACAAATATAATCCTTTTCTTCTTTGGCTCTCTTTCTATGGAATGTCAAGGGTAATATTTAGATCAAATTCCATTGTGATGAAAACATATTTAAAAATAAAACACTGGGTTGAGCCATTTGATAAATGGATATTCTCACTACAAGAAATGCAAACCATTGTGCATGTACGTTATTTGGGGATTTTTATCAATTTGCTGAAAATAGGCCAACTTATAAACTAAGGCAGACACAAAGACATCTCTTTAATTAAAATGGATGGGCCTGAATCAGGCGTCTTTGGTCAGAAACAGCTCTCCCGAAGGCATGATTTGTTAATAATTTCTCTGCAGCCACATTTAGCAGATAGCAATATATATGGAAAAGCTCCGCATCCTGACCACGTCGGAGCAACCATGTGTCCAGTGGGGGAAGAAAAGCAATAACTCCCAGAAGTGACATTCCAAAGCTCGAGTATCTTCGAGAATTCAATTAAAAGCCCTTGCCCGCAGGTGGATTTCATCCGAGCCCTTCCTTCTGGACCCTGGCTCTTCCATGAGCCCGGGAGACAACCAGCCACCTATCGGGTGCTTTTTCTAGGTGTGTTGTGAGACAATGGGCTAATGAGTAGCAGGCTCAGCCAGTGCCAGAGCTCTGTCACACAACCTGGCATCTGGGAGTCTGGTGTTTTTACTCAAAGCAGCTGTGTAAGTTTGGAAAGACATTCCAGTTTGAAGATCCATTAACCCCTGTTAAGGGCTACATTTTAGTACGAACATTTTTTAAGGAATAAATAAGTGTTGAATCCTATTGAACCAGAGCCCAGATTGTGCTAAAAAAAGAATTATTATAAATAACCTTCAAGGTCTCAGAGATTCATGTGCTTTGAAGCTGACATTTTGAGAAGTGTTGGCAGTCATCTTGATAAAGTAGTTGGATGTTTTGTTTGGGTTTAATGCTTTTCTCTATCTTGTGAAATGCTTGGAGAAAACATTTAAATAATTCCCTTCATGTAGTAGGTGCCTGATAGTAACAGGAGTGAATGAATAGTTAGTTGGTAGTTTCTGTGAACTATGACGCTAAAACTGTGTCCATTCATTCCTTCAGTAAGTACATGGGTAAGAAAACACATATTGCAATAAAATGATATTAAAATAAAACATCAGAATATGAAGTTTCCATTTTTTAGCATACCCACCAGCTTGGTCTACACACTGCTGAATAGGTATTTCCATCTCTCTCACCTTTTCTCCAAGGAGCGCCTGTAGCTTAACTGCTACCCAGGAGAAAGACGAGGCTTTCTATTCGCATAAAGAGTTACAGTCTTGGAAACCCACAGGGCAGTTCTGCCCTGTCTTACAAGGTCACTCTGCATAAGAATGGCAGGGAGTTTATGTTTTTGTGTTTTGGTAACACTTCTCCCAAAGAGTAGCAGGTTCTTTGACTGAAGTTGTGACAAAGGCGGTTTGGGCAGCTTCTGGGGACTCGAACAGTGTTCCTTTACAATGTTCTTTGAGTTGGGGGGACACAAAGGCATCTGGAGAAGCTGTAGATGCTGCAAGATTTTCCAATAACATTCCTGAAGGACACTCCCTGCTCCCCTTGAATGAACAGGTGCACTCGTGGTGCAACTTTCTTGGTTTTGTTTTTTTTTTCTCAACAAAGAAGTTTTCCATTTTCTTAAAACTTCTTCCTAAGTAGCCCCTTTGACCACCCTATGTCCTTTGAGAAAATTTGTCACGGTTACCTCTTGGTAATCACCCTAATCTTTGGAGCTAGCCTCTCTGCCTTTAATTAGCCCAGCAAAGCCCCTCAGAAGCTCCTGTTTTAATCAGACCCCACCTTTTTCCCAGAGACATCCTAATGAGACTAAGACAAATGTGTTACACAGAGTAAGCTTGTCTTCATATTTATCACAGAGATAAACACATTTTGTTTGCAGTGTGCCCATGTTTTTAAGGACTGGAACTCTAGTAGGACTATTGTGAAACCTTACCCTCGTATGCTTGTACCAGTCGTCAGGCACGTGTTAGGCACTGCAGCCTGAGGAGTAGGAAACAAAAAGTGTTCTGGCCGTCACGCTGCTGCAAAGAGCCCCTTCTTTACTAGTGATAATTTAAATGGAAAAACGGAAAATTCGTTTCTTTCTGCCTACGCTCTCAATTGCCTGGGACTGCTGCGTTTTCTTTCTCCCTGGAACCGTCTGGCAGTTTCTTAGCATAGTGTGAGTGAGTTGTGCATGGTCTTTAGCTCCTCTCACCTTCCTACCTGCCCCAATCATTCCTGAGTTCCTCAGATACATGACCACGGAGATTTAACAGTTGCCTCATTCTTTTCATAGACATATTATAATCTCCACACACTGGCATGCACTCAAAACTGCCTGATCGTTATAAATAGTTCTAATTAGGTTAACACGTTGCATCATCATTGGAGCAAGAACGGGGGGCAGCTGTGATCAATTCTTTGCCATGTTCATTGAAGATCAACAGTGTACAGAGAACATACATTAGATAGTTCATGATTGGGTTTTGGAAGAGCTGAGAATCTACAGGAGATAGGGGAACACTCCAGGAAATAGTAGTAACAGAAGGCACAAGAGAAAGTAGCATTAATAGAGTTCAAGAAGCAATGTTTTCTGTGGAGCCAGAATCGTGACAGAGGCTGTCCGTCCGATGAGCAGGAACGTCCGTCTGGGGGGAACTGGAAATATGAGAGCGTGCAGTTACCACTGGAAGCACCACTCGAATCAGAGAGGAATTGCCCTGAACTCTCCTTTGACCCTAGGTCCACATCAGGAAGGGAGCCGGAGGACGTTGCACATGAGCGCTGAACGACTGGGCCTGTGCGCTGTATAAAAGCTGCAGCCTCATGCTGGAGCCCTAAATCCATCTGTAGCTGTCATGTCAGGTTAGACTCCATTTTCAGGTAGTTCAAGTTCTTCCTCAATGCGTACCAGCCTTTAACTAAAGGAGCATGGGATAATCTTGCAGCTAAAGGGATATTTTACTTTCTGTTCATGCCCAGATGTGGAGTGTACCCTTCAAGAGGGTCTTGACACACACAACCCTTATCAGAAATTTCCTACACAATAGATTTGAGGGACATGTGTGCCCAAGGGCTGTCTTAATAGCTTGTGTCCTGGGGAACATCTTTCGTGACATCCTGTCATCAGTGAATGACTACTTCCAAAGTCCATAAAAAGCACCCACTTTGCGATCTTGTGTTGTAATCAATCTCCGCAATCTACATGCATTCTAGAAACCAAGCTTTGGTAAAGGACCACTTTGGGATGTACTGCCTCTCACTTTCTAATTATGCTTGACTCAACCAAATATTATGAACTAAAGTTCCAGATTTAACACTATAAACATGTGTTTGTAACTTTGCTGCCTTCGACTACTTAGTTTCATTTCTTTTTTCCATGAAGCTCTCTGGTTCAGATTGCATCGTCTTAAGAAGTCTCTTTTACTTTAAAAAGAGTATGAACTTTTTTCATTCAAAGGGGTTGGCAGGAGTCAGCTACTTCAGCTACAGAAGAAAGCAGAGGGAGGAGTGGTGAATGTTCCTGGTCATATAAGCCCTTTGGACATAGGCTCCTTGGGACTCGGAAGAGCTCCCCGCTAAATCATAAAATGCAGGGCTCTTTATTTCCATGCCCCTCCCTCTTCTTTTCCAAGGCTTGATACCATTTGGTTTGCACTCTCCTTTGCATATGCTCTTGTCTTTGATGGCTTTGCTAGAACCATGCAGCCGTATCTGTTTATCTTTGGACAGATGTCACCCTTAGAATTTCCTTTCTTATTCCCCTGACAAACTCAATCTGAAAGCACTTGGGAATGTAATTTGTGGAAACATGTAAGTAGCTATGCGTAGTAATCAACCTCTAAGGTGGCCCTTGTGATCATTAATTTTATGTACCAAATTGGCTAGGTTATGGTACCCAATTGTTTAGATAGACATTAGTCTGGTTACTATCTTGATGCAGTTACATGTGATGAAACCATTGGGCTTCGGTTGCGCAGATTACTTTTCATAGTATAATTTAGCTCAATGTGATGCAATGCAGTCACCTACCACAATGAACTCTAATGTAACGTGCTTAATCACACAGTTGGAGCCATGCCAGTGTAGGGTGGATGCTAAATCTAATCACCTCTGAGTTGTAAAATAACAAGAATAGACAGAGAAAGATAGACTAAATGTGAGCCTCATCTATAAGCAAAATAAACCCAGGACTCTCTTCAGCCACCAGAATTAGGGGAGAAGCTCAGAGAAAGATGCACACCAATCCCCTGGTTTGGACTTTGAGCCTCTAGGACAGTGAGAAAATGGGTTGGTTTTCAGAAACATTCTCTTGTGACATTTCTGTCACAATAGCACCGAGTAACTAGGACAGCTTTGAATGCTTCTCACGTCCTGGTAGTCACACTGTGGTGTGGTGTGGTGTTATTGTTAGGTGCTGTCAGTCACGGCACCGCGCTCCTGTGTAGCACCTTCCAGTTTGAATGAGAGCTGGCTATAGAGGTAATAGCACGTCACTTCCAAACCTAGATCGTAAATGGTAATTACATGATAAACTTCATCACTACCTCATGGATTATTTGTGCTTGGGATTTTGGTTCTCATATTGTGAGGACACTCAAGGAATGTTGTCTGATGACTTAGGTACCACTCCCATGATACTTCTTTGATGACTTAGTTACTACGCACATGATACTCCTTTGTCTGATGACTTAGGTACCACTCCCATGATGCTTCTTTGTCTGATGACTTAGGTACTACTCACATGATACTCCTTTGATGACTTAGTTACTACGCACATGATACTCCTTTGTCTGATGACTTAGGTACCACTCCCATGATGCTTCTTTGTCTGATGACTTAGGTACTACTCACATGATACTCCTTTGATGACTTAGTTACTACGCACATGATACTCCTTTGTCTGATGACTTAGGTACCACTCACATGATGCTTCTTTGTCTGATGACTGAGTTACTGCTCACATGACACTTCTGTAAAGGAGAATTCATAAAATTGATGTCTTACTAATATTAATATGCCCCTGTCACAACACTTAGAAGTTGCATGATGCAACAAATTATCTTGTTTGATTTTTATAGCAAACTGAGGAGGTCAGCAAAGCCGTAATTTTTAATCACTATTATCTTTGTCTTATAGTTAAGGAAACTGCTGCTCACAGTTTAGACAACTTGAGGTTTCCTCCGCTGGTTAACAGCTGATGCAGGATCCAAACTCGCGTCTTCCCATCCAATTCTCTCCATTGTGTGTTTTGGGGAATTTTCTACATCACTGCTAGGCAAAGCTAACTGCTTGAGTGAGGGACTTTCTGTCGATCCTGCAGACTTCGAGTGAGTACAGCTAATGGATTCATCACAATAAGCAGTCGTGTAGCTGACTTGTGGTAGACGTGAGCTCCAGCTGTTACTAACAAAACTCTGTATACAACTGGTCTTGTTCATTTCCCTGTCTACTAACATTTTCCAGACCCCAAATCTAGTCATCTTGAAAATCTAGTTGCAGCTTTTTCCTTCCAAGGATTTGGTCAAGATTATAGACACATGTGCTTGGAATGTCCAGACTCTGTGTGTTGCAATGTGTTTCTTATTTGTGATTTCACTGAAGACTTCTAATATCTAGAACAGGCCCACAGACTCCAAGACACTTAACACTAAGGCCTGTTTGATAATAAAGACATTTTTTTTCTTTTTGACAGGCCAAAATGAGGTACACACTAAGATTTTTTTTCAGGCTATTCATTTAGTTTATAAAAGTAAAGTTTGCAATCCTGCAATACATTAATATGTCTTCTGTCATTTTAACAATAACTTACAGATTTATTCTGAGTTGGGCACTTTGGGCCCAGTTCCCCAAGAGCAGTGAAGTCCAGAGTAAATCATAAACTTGTATTTGACTGCCTTTTCTCTTCATGCCTTGAATTCTTTTTAAGAATTAGATTCAAATATTCATCAAATGTATCATCCAATGGGGAAAGTCCTCCACTGGTAGCTTGAATGAATTTCTAAGGGAGAGGCTTGTTTCCACTCCTTTATTTGGGCGAGACATTCTCATCTCTTTGTCTAGGACAGTAGTTAAACGCTCACCTTGCATATAGAATTACCTATAGATACTTATAAGCTTTAACCAATGTCCTACATTCCACACCAGACTAACTTAAATCAGAATCACAATAATGACGCTCGTGTGTTGATACGTTTATCCAGCTCTAGTGTTAATTCCATCTAAGCCAGAATAGAGAGCTTTGTACGCTTTGTAGATGGGTTGAAGAGGACAGAGATTTCTCAGTGTGGCTCTCTAGATGATGGTCCGCCTCTACTAGCAAAAGAGCCATCGTTGAAGATGATCCATCTTTGGTAGGTGTCCTAGTTATTTAGAGGTGCTATAACAGTCTCACAAATGGGTGTCTTTACCAAATGAAATTTATTTTCTCACAATGTAGGAGGCTAGAACCCCGAATTCAGAGCGCTAGTTCTACTCAGAGGTTTCCCCCCTGTATCAGTTCTAACGGAAGGCGCTCTAGGCTTTCTGTGGCTCCTGGGAAAGCTTCATGTAGCTTGGTATCTATCTTACCCAATCTCTTCTCTGTTCCATTATTGAATCTCTTTTATATCTCAAAAGAGATTGACTCAAAACACATCCAACACTAATCCTGAGTCCTTAACATAACAAAGTCCAAATGGGCTTATAGCCACAGGCATGTTGTCAGGTGCCACTGAATCAGTTCTGACCCATAGGACGTGCACAACAGAACAAAATACTTCCCTCTCCTGCTCCATTCTCACAATGGCTCCAATGTCTGAGCCCATTGTTGCTGCCACTGTGGGAATCTATTTCATTGAGGGCCTTCCTCCTTTGTGTTGCCCTTCCCCTTTACCAAGCATGCTTCTCAAGGGACTGGTCTCTCTTGACAACATGTCCAAAGTATGTAAGAAAACACCTTGCCAATCTTGCCTCGAAGGAGCACTCTGACCTTATCTCTTCCAAAACCAGATCTATTTGTCTCTTTAGCAGTCCATGGTATTTTCAATATTCTTCACCTGCACCACAGTTCCAATGCATCAATTCTTCTTGTGTCATCCTTATTCAATGTCCAACTTTCACATGAATTTGATGCAATTTAAAATATCATGGCTTGCGTCAGGCACACCTTCGTCTTCAATGTAACATCCATGTTTTTCAATACTCCTAAGAGGTCCTGTGCAGCAGAATTGCCTAATGCAGTTCATCCTTTCATCTCTTGACTGAACATTGATTGTGAATCCAAGCCAGACAAAAACCTTGACAGCTTCAACCTTTTCTTCGTTTATGATGCTGTTTCCTATTGGTCTAGCACTGAGGGTTTTCGTCATCTTTACATTGAGTCATAGCCCAACACAAGGCTGCAATCCTTGATCATCTTCAGTGTAAGCGCTTCAAGTCCTCTGCACTTTTGGCAAACAGGTTGTGACATCTATATGGCTCAAGTTGTTAGTATGTTTGCCTCTAATCCTGATGCTGCATCCTGCTACATATACTTCAGTTTCTCTGATTATCTGATAAGCAAACAGATTGAATCAATATGGTTAGATGATACAATCCGGGTGCAGAACTTTCCTAATTTTAAACCATGTAGTATTCCCTTCGGGTTAGGGTTAGAGTTAGCATTAGAGTTCATTCCCACATATGCCTCTTTAGGCATGTACAGGTTCCAGGTGAACACAATGAAGTGTTCTAGAATCCCCATTCTTCTCAAGATTACCCACAGTTTTTATAATCCATAGAGTCAAATGCCTTGCCATTGTCAGTAAAGCACAGTTAAACATATTTCTGATATTCTCTGCTTTCAGTCACGATCCATCTGACATCAATAATGTTTGATCAATTTATGATTGAAGTCACTAGTAGAATTCTTTCGTTTCTTCATCACTAACCTTGTCGTTGGTGTATAAATTGAATAATAGTGTTGATTGGATTTCCATGAAGGTGGATAGGTATAATCCTAATACATACAGTATTGTACTTCAAGATTTACCTTTGGACCATGAATACCATGCCATTCTTTTTTATTGTACTATTCCTGCCATAGTGAATCATATGATATTCTGATTCAAATTGGCTGTGTTAGTCCAGGTTGACTAGAGAAACAAATCCAGAGATACTCATGTGTGTAAGAGATAACTTTATATCAACAATTATACATCAGTAAAACATCCCAGCCCAGTCCAGACCAAGTCCATAAATTCAATATTAGCCCATGAATTCCTCTTCAGATTCACGCAGCACATGCAACGATGATGAATGTAGGAAGATTCGCAGGCCAGTGGGTGGAAAGTCCTGTGGATCAAATGATGCATCTCCAGAACTCTGGCTGCCATCAGCATGGCTCCATGTGGCTTGTCAACAAGAATATTAAGCAGAAAGAGAGAGAGGGAGAGAGAGAGAGAGAGAGAGAGAGAGAGGCCTGCTTCTTCTGATGGCTCAATCAAGAAAGAGAGAAGTTCCCAGAATCCTCACAAGAAGTCCATGTCCACAAGGAGAAATCAATGAGGCTGTGACCTGATTGACAGGCTAGACTTCACCCCTTCATTCTTTTATCAAGATAACATGAAATTGTGTAACTACTACATTGGCCAATATCAGTCCAATATCAATTTCAGTTCACTAATACCTAGCATATTGTGATAGGTAGGATGATTGTGCCAACCTGACCAATAAACACGTGGGGTTAATAAGGTTGAAGTATAATTGAAGGGAAAAGAGATAAATGGCTCAGTAAGTCTCACCTTTCTGTCTCTTGCTGTCTGATGATTGGACCAGTGTGTGGTTGCCTTAGCTAGTTCTCTTCCTCAACTTTTGAGCTACACTACATGTGGGACATCCATCCTGTGGACTGTGTCGCTATAGTTTGAGGTTCCTTTGAAAGCTGCTTCGCCACACTGTTGGTGTATATATCACGAGCTGGGGAGTGACGGACCCTGTCATCTGGCTGACTGTTGGTGACCTGCCCTACTGTTTGCTGCCTGTGGCCAGATTGCCTGTATTGCTCTACAGAAGACTCAGCTGTCTGCTTCCTTGACTTTCACCCAGCAGCCCTCCTGAATTGACAGACTGCCAGTGAATTAACTGTCCCATGGAAGTGAGTTGAAGTGAGCCATTTGTACTACTTTGTAGACTAATTAGCTGTTTATTTCTTATGTTGTATATATCTATATCACTACATAGTTATTTAAGCATTAGTGTCCAGGCTTTATTTCTCTAGAGAACGCTGTCTAACACAGATATTGATCTTTATGTATTCCATTTCATTTTTGACAACTTTCAATTTTCCTATATCCATACTTCTCACATCCCAGATTCTGATCATTAGCAGAATTTTGCAGCTGTTTCTTTTTATGTTGATTCATGCTCCATCAGCACATGAAGATCCTGAAGCCTCCACTCAGGTCACTATAGTTAACTCTACTCAGAAAGTCCTATTTCAAGTGCCCTCATATCTGCGGGGCCCATCTTCCAGCCCCAGCTCAGATAAAGTTCTGCTTCCATTCTTCAGGCCTTCAGTTGCTGACAAAGTTTCAAAGTGACGAATTAGGTTCTCAGAAGCTCCTTTCTCCAAAGTGGAGAATCAAGTCTTTCTTTATTGTCTGTTCTTTGTCTGGAAGCTTCGCGAAAACCTGTTCGTTTTGGGTGACCCAGAGAGCATTTCAAATACCACTGATATCGCTATCAGCATCAGGGCGATGCACAAGGCACCACAGTACAACCAACTGACAGACAAGTGGCATAGAGGTTAAGATTTACAGCACATAATCTTGGGGGATATAATTCAGTCCATAACAGAATGACTCATGATAGAGTCAGGACCTAGAAAGATACTAGAAAATTTTCATTTATTTTTCTCAATCTGACAACACATGATTTTAAATTTCTGGACACTGTACAAATTTTACTAGCTCTTTTGCCTTTAATTCCTCTACGCTTGTGGAGGTAAAGTTATTGAATAGGGTGCAGTATATCTTTTTTAACTTATAAAATTATATTTATGATACAATGCTAAAACATTTCATAGTACTTGCACAATTGTCAGAAGTAAAGAACAAAATTTATAAAGGTGGGCTTTAATATACTGAGACTGAATTTTACTCATTTATATTAGTCTTGGTTATTGTTGCTGATTGATCTCATTGCGTCAGCTCCACCCCATAGCGACCTATGCAGAACAGAATGAAACACTGCCCAGTCCTGCACCATCTTCGCAATTGTTCCTATGCTTGAGCCCATTGTTGCAGCCACCGTGACCATCCATCTCATTGAGAGCCTTCCTCTTTCGCTACCGCTCCACTTTCCAAAGCATGATGTCTTTCTCCAGGGCCCGCTCTCTCCTGACATCCAAAGTGTGTAAGACAAAGTCTCACCCTCCTTGCTTCTAAGGAGCACTCTAGCTGTACTTCTGCCAATACAGTCTCTGCGGGTCTTTCTAGATAAAATAGGTTGGATAACAATGCAGATAAACAATGGAGAGAAGGAAACACTGGGACCAATGGGAGAGGGGCAGGTGGGGCAAAGGAGGTGATGTTAATCAAACCAGGGACACAACACGAGAAGGAGTGATTCAAAACCAGTGGTGAGGAGGGGATGGGAGGCCTGGTAGGGAGTGATCAAGGGCAATGTAACCGAGAGGAATTACTGAAACCCAAATGAAGGCTGAGCATGATAGTAGAACAAGAGGAAAATAAAAGGAAATAGAAGAAAGAACTAGGAGACAAAGGGCAGTATATCTTTTTTAACAGGCTTTGGGCAATGACAATAATGGCCCTAGCCTGTTTTACTCGGAGTCATACTTTAAAGATAATTGCATTTAATGCTGCCCTGTTTTAATAATAGGCAGGAAACATTATCAATGAAGTTCATTGTTGCATTTAAATGGCTCCTATGTGCACTTTCTTGCTCTGTCCCACTTATTTAATCCTGCCAGACACTTATTTGCCCAAATACATTATTTTCTTATACAGTCTCATAAACTTTCTATCTTTTGTGAAAGACTTTAGGATTTTTCTCTGTCACATATGTCTTCAAAAGCTTCAAATACATGTCAACTCCTTTGACTTTAGGATCTGAAAGGAGTGATCTGTTTTTCATAACTCTGTATTCAATTAACTATTACAATAATCTGCTCATAATGAATGTTTGACAGGTTCATAAAATAAATATATGCAAATGTTCTCTGCCTGATTTCCCCTTATATAGGTGGGAAACTGTTCTACTTGTTGGAAAACACACATCTGATTACAGAATGGCAAGACTATGCAACAGAGTCTATTCTCCATTGTGTCTTGTGTCATTTTCTAGGATTGAAGAGTAACGAAGAGATTACCTAAATCACTGAACATTAAAATTACATAACTTTGAGATTCTAAGTAAGAAAAAAGCATACCGATGGTAACGGCATATCGTTTCCTTGGGAGTGCTATGTTTACACAGTGGGCAGGCACAGTTCACCTCTACTTATATGCCAGATACCTCGGGCTAATTTATTATCTTTTAGTGCCTGTATACATATTTTAAAATCACAAATTTAAATGATAAATGCATTTTTTGGTGTTTGGTCTATAAAAAGCAAATACTTAAAAATTATTATTTGAATTCACACAAATACACATTTTTCCATGTTCTGGAAAACCGAAATACTAATGTAGATAAAATAGTGAATTAATGTCTTATTTTTGGTTTTTCTATAGTCTATAGCATTTGAATTATTATTAGCAAATAATTATCAAATGCTTTATATGTCCACTAAAACCTTACTCTACTAGTACTCTATAAGGTAATAGAAAATTGACTTTCCATTTATATGAAAAGAGGATCAATACAGATTAAGTACAGGCTAAATTGATTAAATTGTAGGATTTGACATAGGACAAATACTAAATACTGAAAAAAAGAATACTAGATGGAGAATTGCATAATAAGATCATGGAATCCCCGGTTCAGCATATCTTGGCATTAACAACATTAGTCTATGCTTAAATTTTGCAATTCGCAGATAGCAAGAAATGAAAAACAAACGTATTGTTAAGTATTTCAATTAATGGATTTATTTTTGTGCAACACATTTAAAGAAAGCCCTTTTTAATTTTTGATTTATTCTTTAAAACCAAATAACTATATAATTCAGTTCATAACAGAGTGCCATCCTCCGGTAGTTGATGTCACATCCTTCTTCTTCACGCAGTCCAGCTTTGGAAATATACGCTCAGGGAGATGTAGTCAATTAATAGGACATTTCGACTCATAATCCATATGTGATGTATTTTAATTCTAGACTACATGCCTGTGGCTATAATCCTGTTTAAGAAGGAGTTCTCTCCTATGCTACATTAATGGATAGGATTAAGTCCTGATTTTAGTAGAAGGTGTGAACCAAGTGATACCTTTTATTTACCTGGGGATATGATCTGCTAAGAGACAAAGAACACATCTTTTTAAAGCCTTTCCTTTGTGTGTAAAAGCCATCTCAGGGAGAGAAATGCCAGAACCATTGGAAGAATATTTGGTCACTTCCTTTGAGGGGGTACAAATATGGATCTCTTCAAGTCAGTTGGCCAGGCAGCAATCTTCCAAATTTCTTTACATAGATGATTGAGTGTTTGTAGTGTTTCATTGGCTTGTGAAATATTTCAATTGTTATACTGTCAATTCCTGGAGCTTTGTTTTTGGTTAATACTTGCAATGCAGCGTGGACTTCTTCCTTCATATGCTCCCCCTTGAAATGGTTGACTGCTTATTTCTTTGGGCACAGAGACTCTATATTCTTTTCATATTTTCTTACTGCACCATTCAAATTTTGCCCATAGAATCTTTCAATATTGCAATTCCAAGCTTGAATATGTTCTTTAGTTCTTTCAGTTTAAGATACGCTGAGTGTGGTCTTCCTTTTGATTTTCTACCCTAGGTTTTTGCATGGTTCATTGTATTTTACTTTGTCTTCTCAAGGTACCCTTTGAAATTTTCTGTTTGGCACCTTTACTACCATATGGAGATTATGGAACTAAGCAATGGAACCCAACTGGGCTTCCTGGTCCATGGAAGGAGAGACCAAGAGATCATGTGGTTGAAAGGCTGAGAACTGGAGAGACTTAGCTGCTAGTTAAAAAGATGTGTTGCTGTGGACCAATGATGGTTTTCTACTGTTTGCTGTTCCTGACTTGTGGTAGCCTATTGAAACCCTATTATTGTTGGTTTTCTCTGTGAATTCCGTGTGGCTATTGCAACAAATGAATGAACCCGGCATAGATGTAGAGTGGTGTGGAAGGAAAGGTTGGTGTCAGAACGGGTTAAGAAGAATGGACCATGGAGACTGGTTTGTCTCTAGCTTTGTGGAAAAAAGGGAAGCCAGAGGAAGTGAGATATGGTCTTTGCTTCCATGCTGTTTACTTACTAGTATACAGATTGAACAAGTATATTCTCAGATAGCTAGCTTGATAGACATATAGATAAAGAATATAGACAGATTTTTTTTAGGTGCTGACAAGAGACTCTATATTCAACTAAACAAAACACTTTCCAGTCCTGTTCTACCCTCACAGTTGTTGTTCTGTTTGAGCCCATTGTTGCAGCCACTGTGTCAGTTCATCCATCTCCTGGCGTGTCTTCCTCCTTTTATGCCCTCTTCTAGCGACTCTTCCCTCCTGATAACATGTCCAAAGTAAGTGCGATGAATCTATTTTATTCAGTCTTCCTTATTCATTGTCCATCTTTCACATGCTTATGCAGTATTGGAAACACCATTGATTGGGTCAAGCACAACTTAGTCCTCAAAGTGACTTCTTTGCTCTCTACCAATATAAAGAGGTCTGTGCAGTAGAATTGACAAATACACCTCATGGATTGATTTCTTGACTGCTCTTTCCGTGAGCATTGATTGACAATCCAAGTAAAATTAAATCATTGATAACCTCAATCTTTTCTCTGTTTATCTTTATAATACCTTTTGTTTATACTATTGATGCAGTTTTCATCCCCTCACAGAAGGGTCACAAGGAAGGGCTGAGCCAGCCAGGGTTCAGTATAGCACCGACGAAACATACAACATTCCTCTAGTTCTTTAATGCTCCCCCTCCCACCACCACCATTATCTTGACCCCAATTCTATCTTTCAAATCCTGGCTAGACTAGAGCATATACACTGGTACAGATAAGAGCTCTTGACACACAGAATCCAGGACAGATAAACCCTCAGGAACAATAATGGGAGTAGTGATACCATGAAGATAGGGGGAAGGTGGGGGGAGAAAGGGGGAACCAATCACAATGATGGATGTATACCACCCCCACCTCCAGTGGAACTAACAACAGAAAAGTGGGTGAAGGGAGACAGTGGTCAGTATAAGATATGAAAATAATAATTTATAAGTTATCAAGGGTTCATTAGAGAGGGAAGGAGGGAAGAAGTTGAAAGGAGGGAAAAAATGAGGAGCTGATATCAAGGGCTCAAGTAGAAAGAAAATGTTTTGAAAATGATGATGGCAATAGATGTACAAATGTGCTTGACACAATGGATGTATGGATTGTTATAAGAGCTGTAAGAGCCCCCAATAAAATTATATCTATATATCTATATCTATATACCAAGTTGTAAGTATTTGGTTTTCTGAAGACTGCTGCAGTTTTAATTTTCATCAGCAAATGCTTCAACTCCTCCCCGCTTTCAGTGAACAAGGTTGTGGCACTGGCATATTAAAGGTGCTTAATGAGTATTCCTCAAATACAGATGTCACATTCTTCTTCATATAGTCCAGCTTTTGAATTATTTGCTCAGTATACACTCTGAATAAGAATGGTGAAAGTACTATATATACTCAAGTATAAGCTGGCTCAAATATCAGCCATGGCACCTAATTTTAGTATAAGAACTGCATTAAAAATGGTGCCTGCTCAAGTAATCCCTCAACACAAGAACACTTTGTTCTAACAATTCAGCAATCTGAGATGCTCACTTTCCTGGCACGATCACTGAAGACAAGGGGTGCACAAGCAAATGTGGCAAAGAAAGCTGATGGTGCCCAGGTACCAAAAGATATAGCATCTGAAGTCTTAAAGGCCTGAAGATAAACAAGCGGCCATCTAATTGAGAAACAACAATATGGAAGAAGCACACTAGCCTACTTTGACATGAATGCTGAAGACAAAGTGGGTGCATAAGCGAATGCTATAGAGAAAACTGATGGTGCTTGCCTGTCAAAAGATATAGAATCTGGGGTCTTATAGGCTGGAAGATAAACAAGGGGGCATCTAACTGAGAAACAACAAAGCCCACATGGAAGAAGCACACCAGTCTCTGAGATCACAAGACGTCAAAGGGATCAGGTATCAGGCATGAAAGACCAAAAAAAAAAAAAAAATCATAGCATTGTGAATGAGGGGGAGTGCAGAGTGGGGACCCAGGGCCCATCTGGGGGAAATTGGACATGCCCTTGCAGAAGGGCTGTGGGGAGGAGACGAGTCAGTCAGGGTGCAGTGTAGCAACAATGAAATACACAATTTTCCTCTAGTTCTTGAATGCTTCCTACCCCCTACTATCATAATACTAATTCTACCTTACAAATCCGGCTGGACTGGAGGATGTACACTGGTACAGATAGGAACTGAAAATACAGAGAATCCAGGACAGATGAACCCTTCAGGACCAGTGGTGAGAGTGGTGATTTTGGGAGGGTGGATGGAAGGTGAGGGAGAAAGGGTAACAGATTACAAGGTCTACATATATCTTCCTCCCTGGGGCACAGACAGCAGAGAAGTGGGGGAGTTGAGACATCGGATGGTGTAAGATATGACAAAATAATAATAATTTATAAATTATCAAGGGTTCAGGTGGGAGGGAGGAACAGGGAGGGAGGGGAAAATATGAGGAGCTCATATCAAGGGCTCAAGTAGAAAGCAGGTGTTTTGAGAATGATGATGGCAACATATGTACAAATGTGCTTTACACAATTGATGTATGTATGGATTGTGATGAGTTGTATGAGCCCCTAATAAAATGATTTTTTAATGTGTTGAAAAACAGCTTATGCACAAGTATATATGGTCTACAGCCCTTTGTTTTTTATATATATTTATTAAAATATCATTTTATTGGGAGTTTTTATAGCTCTTTTTTCCTCTTACAGCTCTTATAACAATCCATACATCAATTGTATGAAGCATATTTGTAAATATGTTGCCATCATTATTTTCTAAACATTTTCTTTTTTTTTCTAAACATTTTCTTTCTTTAAAAAATCATTTTACTGGGGGCTTGTACAACTTATCACAACCCATACACACATCCATTGTGTCATGCACATTTGTACATTTGTTGCTATCATCATTCTCACATCCTGGCCCACCTCACCTTGAGAACAATATCCCTGCTCAGAGCAGCCAATGTACAGGGAGGACCATAGGGCGGATGCGCCTAAGAGACCTAACATCCCTCACTGACCCACTGCCCTACAGAGGTCAACACTGGAGACACAGTGTGGAAATTGTGCCCGATCTGACCCCACCACACCAAGGCAAAGCACTAAGGGCGTGCAACAAAACAGCAAAGGGAGTATAGCAAGAAAGTCCCCATGGAATACCAAAAGTAGATTTGGGGGCCAGGGAAGGGAACCCCATCAGACTTGACTGGAAAATATTCCCAAAAGTCAACAAATAGACCTTGAACTATTTATAGGCTTTTGGGTGTTTTGTTGTTGTTGTTTTCTTTTGCTCTGTTATTTTTGTGCATATAATTATCTCTGCAGGTCTCTCTAGATAAGATAAGCGGAATAAACAATCTGGAGAAGAAAACAACTGGACCAATGGGGGGGTGCATTAGAGAGGGGGAGGCAAAGGAAAGGAAGTGGGTGTTATAACCCTTTCTTGATTTTAAATTAGTTTTCCCTTGTTCTATTCCTTGTACTGCCTCTTGATCCATGTATGAGTTCTACATGAGCATATTGAAAGGTCTTGGGATTCCGTTCTTATGATCCACACAGGTGAATGCCTTTGCATAGACAATAAAACACAAGCAAGCCTCTTTCTGATATTCTCTATGTTCAGCCAAGCTCCATTTGATGTCAGCAATATTCCTGGTTTCATGTCTTTTTTGAATCCAGCTTGAATTTATGATAGCTCTCTCTTTATGTACTGCTACAGCTGTTTGTAAATGATCTTCACTAGAGTTTTGCATGCATGTGAAATTAATGATATTGCTTTGTAATGTCTACATTATTCTGTTGGGTTACCTTTTTTTTTAGAATGGGCATAAATGTGGATCTCTTCTTGCTGATTGATTAGGTTGCTGTCTTCAAAATTTCTTGGTATAGATTAGTGAATGCTTCCAGTGCTACATCAAATTGCTGAAACATTACCATTGGTATCTCATCAATTCCTGGAAACATTTTTCAATGATGCCTTCAGTATAGCTCAGAGTTCTTTCTTTCATAGTATTGGTTCTTGATCATATGTTACCTCTTGAATATTTTGTTTGTTGTTGACCATTTCTTTTTGGTGCCATGACTTTATATCCCTTTCTTCTTTTATGCTTCCTGCATAATTTACTATTTTGCTCATAAAATTCTTCAATATTCCAACTTAACTCTTGAATTTTTCTTCATTTCCTTCTGTTTATGATATACTGAGCATTCTATTCTTTTGTGTTTTTTTTAATTCCAGGTTTTTACACTTTTAGATTACTTTACCTTGTCTTACTGAGCTGCCTTTTGGAAATTTCCATTCAGCTCTATTTCATCACTTCCTCCAGTAGCTTTAACTACTCTGCCTTCAAGAGCAAGTTTCAGAGTTTTTCCCGATATCCACTTTGGTCTTTTCTTTCTGTCTTGTTTGCTTACTAGTTTATTTTTGTATAATAACCTTTGGCTTCCTTCATCTATTTGTCAGCCTGGAGGTCCTAGTCCTGGTCTGGGTAACCCCACCAGGCAAAGAACCATAGCTAGCTGAGCTGCTGGCCAAGGGCAAAGATAATACAGAATGGGTAGTAGAAGGTAGAAGTAGTTCTACCTATGTTACAACCATGTGATCAATTGAAGAAGTGAGGATTTTAGGTATTTCTTCTTTATTGGTACTTACTGAATATCTTTCCTTTTTTCATGTGCAATGTACCAAATACAATTAGATTCAGTGTGTTTTCATTTATATGTATGATAGATGTATGATGTTAGGTGTGAGTGTGATTTTATTAATGTGTGGAAAACATATATGGCTAAAGAATTGTGTACAGGTGCCAAGTTGGCAAGGGGTGGACTGTGATAGTTAGGTTTATTGTGCTAACCTGGCCAATAGGAACATATGGGATTAATCTGATCACAGTTTTATTGGAGGGCAAAAAAATAAATGAACAAGCAAGGCCTGCCCACCCCCCTTCTTGCTCTCTGGTGATCAGAGTGTGCTTGAGTGTCTGTGCTTCTGCTGTTGCTATTTTTTTGCCTCAACCTGTGAGCTACACTACCTCTGGGCCAGGCCAATCCCTAGATCCTGTCTCTAGAGCTAGAGGCTCCTTCGAGACCTGCTTCACCATGCTGCTGGTGCGTATATCACTTGAGCTTGAGGCTGGTGGATCCTGTCACCTTGGATTACTTGTGTTTGCTATCCCATCCAGTCCTGCTTCACTAAACTCCTGAGCTACTGACTGTTGGTGAACCACCCTGCTACTTGCTTCCTGTGGACAGATTTGGCTTGCCTCGCCCCCAGGGAGGACTCTGCTGTCTCCTTCCTTGACCTTGAACCTGGCAGCCCCTGTGAGTTGAAGGACTTTCAGTATATTAACTGTTCCACAGAAGTGAGTTGAACTGAACCCTTTGTACTGTTGTGTGGACTAATTAGCTGTTACATTCCTTCTCACTGTGTAACCCTATCCTCTTATATGTATATAAAACCATAAGTGTCCTGGTTTCATTTTTCTAGAGAAGTGATTCTCAACCTTCTTAATGCTGCACGCCTTTAATATAATTCCTCATGTGTGGTGAACCCCAGCCATAAAATTATTTTCATTGCTACTTCATACCTGTAATTTTGCTACTGTTATTAATTAGGCTACCCCTGTGAAAGGGTCATTCTACCCCCAAAGGGGTCACAACCCACAGGTTGAGAACTGCTGCTCTAGAGCACCAAGCCTACACATGTATGATGTTCTTTATGTCATCTCACAACTCAAATCTCTTCTTGAGATAGTCTCTAAATTCAGGTGGGATATACTCAAGGATGTATTTTGGCTCTTGTGGATGTGTCTTAATGTTCTTCAACTTTGACCATGATCTTATATATGAGCAATTGATGGTCTGTTCCACAGTTGGCCCATGGTCTTGGTTTGACTGAAGAGATCAAGCTACATATATATATTTTACCAACACAGGTCTTTCTGAGTGTGGTTGAGAAACAAAAACAGGGACTGGATGGAAATGAAAGGTGTGATTTTTACTTTTGTTGATCAAGCACGGAATAAACAGGCACTAAAACTGCAAAGATAAGTTTCTAACAAAAGAGGGATTTGCCATTTGATACATGTACACCAGATGGTAGATTGAGGTGATTATGAACATGTAACAGATTTCTTGGGAAAAAGTAGTCATGAATATACATTAGGGAAGAGTTATAATTCTTGACAGGAAATGGATTATTAGACTTCTAATTTTCAACTCTTGTCCAAGTTAATCTGGTGATATCTTTCCATTGACTCATAGTTCTCTGACTTGAGTACTTTCATTCCTGTGACACTTGAAAGTTGTAACTGTTCTTTCCGTGTCTGTTTGGTGGGCCAGATCTCGCCTTAACTGACACTCACTGGAAACTTTCCCAGGATGAAGGTGGATAAAAGAGAAATGCTATAATGAAGGAATATATAATTTACTACGGGTAATATATGACATACATGTGTGATATGTGAGTGTATTAGATATCTTAAACTCAAAAGCAAACTCACTGTTACCAAGTTGATTCTGATTCATAGTAACTTTATAGTACAGGGTAGATTTGCTTCTGGGGGTTTCGGAGAATGTAAGTCTTCATGGTAGTAGAAAGCCTCATCTTGCTCTGACAGAGTGGCTGTAGTCTTGAACTCCTGACTTTGTCGTTAGCAGTTCATTGTATAGCCACTATACCACCAGAGCTCCTTATATATGAAATGCATATATACACACACACATATATACACACATACATATATATATACACATACATATATACACACACATACATATATATACACATTACAATCCTAAGGATGATTCCTTGTGCAAGCTATGGCATTTACATCATTACACAGGGCTAACAAGGTTGAGTTTCTTCTGACTCACAGCAACAATAAAACAGAGTAGAACTATTCCACAGGGTTTCTGAGACTGTAATTCTTGAATAACTGATAGCCTCATCTTTTCTTATGGAATAGATGGTGGATTTGCGCAGCTGGTCTTACAGTTAACTAACTCACTGACATCAACTCAATGACGAGTCATGGCAAGCAAGTAGGAGAGAGTAGAACTGGCCCCCCCAACCCCCCTTTGTTTTTGTAGACTTTAGATCTTTAAAGGAGCAGATACCTTCTGTTTTTTTCTCGTTCTACAGTTCGTGGGTTTGAACTACTCAGCTGTGGTTAAAAGCCCATGAATCAGTTGCTATTGGGTTCATTCTGGATTATAATGACCTCGTGTATGTTAGAGTAAAACTGTGATATATAGGATGATCAAAGATTTGGTTTTCAGAAGTAGATTCAGGCTCTTCATCTGAATAGTGTATTGTGGACACCAACCTACAAGCTTTTGGTTAGTAGCCTCGCGTGTTGATGTGGTACAACCTGTACTGTCACTAGCTTTACTGAATTGACTATTAACATTTCATTGCAATTATCATATTCCCTAAGAGCTCTTGTGCTGAGGATTGTGGATTTCAAAGGCTAAAAGAAAGAGGCACGACTTTTGAACAATGACTGGTTTTACAAAGTTTATAAAATAATCAAAGGTAATCTGCCTTCATTAAGATTTCAGCCTAAGAAAATTTATCAGGCCACAATTTTCTATCATATAGGGTTTCTATGAGTTAAAATCAACTCAATTGCACATAACCACAATAGCATTCCCCACACAGTATGAAAAGATTTTATTTATTAAAAGAAATTATTGAGCACCTATTGTACCGTAGTTCATCTAGATGAATAGACAATGTACAAATATATTAGTTATAAATGAGGTAATTTCACATGGTGGTAGGAATTATTAAGAAAATAAAACAATGAAGTGGTGAGTGTGGGGAATGTTGTTTTAGATAAGCTCAGTTAGAGTGTGCTCTTTAAGAAAGAGAGATTTGTGAAGAAAAAAGAATATTGAGAAGGGGGTGGCCACACCAAACTATAAAAGGCACAAGATTAAAAGCCAGCAGAGAGCTGTTTCAGTCTTTCAAAAATTGTTGCTTATGATGTCTGCCTGAATTCCCTTTTTTAAAAAATAGAAATGACTACATCAGGCAGTACCTCCCCTAAGAACAGTGGTGATATGTATTTTAATTGGTCACTTTAGTTTTCATATTCTTTTTATTTCAGCAGACAATTTGCAACTGGGTCGAGCAAAATATGTCAAGCGTAGTATATAGATGAAGGAACTCTTCTGATTTGTCATTCAAGTCACTCAAGGTCCAAATCACAATACTATTTCTCAGTAAAATAATGAAACCACCTCACTGTTCTTATTAAGAGCTAATTCAAGACTTAGTCTATCTTATAATTGCCCATGTCAAGAAAATTTGGCTGCCACCTATCTGCATTCATATTTTTTCATGAATGCCATGCCAATTCCCCACCCTCAAGCAACATGACTGTGACAGTCATGGATGGAAGACCAAATCCTCAACAATTGCCAATAGATCCTTTGTGAAGCTATTCAAAATTTTCTTTGAAGTGATCTCTTTCTAACATTAAACCTGAAGACCAAAACTCATTCACACGAATAAGGAACTAATTTGGTTTTGGTTAAAAAATGAAATGAAAATGTATTTCAAAAAGCTAAAGTTTAAATTAGAAGTGGGGTATGCAAATATTAACTAAAATCTGACTTCTGAAAGATTAGACAACCCACCATAGCAGGAAATGTGTAAGCAACAAAAACTAACACCAAAAGTTTTAACACAAGTTCTGTTATTATCCCACTATTGTTTGTCCTTCTTAGGTGATAGTATTATGAATGAAGATATGTTTGTTCTTATATCATAGACATATTCTACTCATATGCCAGTACTGGCAATCTCATTTTGAAAGGTGGAAGCTTTGGAAACCCTGTCTGCATTCTGCTCTGACATACATGGACACATGGAGTTGCCGTGAGTCGGAATCAACTTGACAGATGTTACCAACAACAGGTGTGATGCGGCACATCAATACTGAAAGGTAATCTGGTTTTTAGAATAGGGGAGAACTCACATTTGTTCTTGCTTTAGGTGCCGTCGAGTCAGTTCCGACTCATAGCGACTCTACCTACAACAGCTGTCCTTATGTTTATCCCACCAACGCAGCCCCTGCGTCAACCCATTCTGTTGAAGGTCTTCCTCTTCCTCACTGCCCTGCTGCATTATCAAGCTTGGTGTCCGTCTCCAGGGAGTGATTTTTCCTGACAGAATGCCCAAAGCGCATGAGACAAAGTCTCACCAAACTTGCCTCTTACAAGCACTCTCACCATTCTTCCAGGACAGATTTTTCTGGGGCCATCATTGCATTTTCAATATTCTTCACCAGCACATTACTCAACTGCACGATTCTTCTTGGATCTCCCTTACTCAGTGTCCCACTTTCATGTGCTTACAAGGCAATTGCAAACACGATGCCTTGGGTCAGGCAAGCCTTGCTCTTCAAAGTCGCGTCCTTACTTCTCCACACCTTAGAAAGTTCTTGTGAAGTAGATCTCCTCAGGGCAATGCAGCCTTCGGTTCTTGACTGGGTTTGAGTAACTGGCCTTTTGTTTAGCAGTTGAACTCGTTAAACACTGTACCTTCAGAGCTCCTTACAGGCCAGACAAGGATCTTTAATTTATGTAATTAAGAACATTACTTATATGAAAAGTATCCTAAAATGCTTATAAGCATCCAATCTTCTTTAGTTCATAGATAAAAGGCTTCCTTTATAATATTTTAAAATTTTTGTTTGCATTTGAATGTCTTTAACAACAAACAAAAATAAGCACTAGTTCCCATATGCCATCATTCTGAATCTCACCAATGTGCAAATGGAAAAAGCCATCAGTATTCATAGTGACCATGCTTCCAGACCAAGTTCAATACAAATGTAAGAGTGACAGATATTGACGTTTTGAGGACATTACAGTAATTTGAAAGGTGAACGTGTCTGACAATTGAGCCAGTCTATATATCAGTCTCCAGACACTAATTTTTTGAGGATTGATGTGTAGACAAACACCTATATTTTAACTTTTAGGGCTTTGATCTGTATGTTCAACTTTTTAGTCCGTTAGTTCATAGTTAATATATTTTCATAAATTCATAATTTTTTACTGCTCTGACTCTCTGATTTTCATTCCTAGCTTCTTCACCTGATGAATCCTCTTCATTCACTAAGTCCCAAATGAATTATTAATCATTCCTGTATGATAAAATTAACTTCCGTCTATTGAGTAGTTACTAAGTTCCAAGCTTTGAGTTAAATACTTTCCAAGCATTGACTCGCTTAATATTTACATTAAACTTGTGATGTTTTCCAGGTAAGACAATCCAGGAAAGGGGTGAAAACCAAACCCCTATGACTTGCTTCTGTTCTGATGATTCTGTTATAAGTTCTGAAGTAAGTAGAATACCTAATTTTTTCCTTGAACGTTTTTTACCTTTTATTATTGATAACCTTAAAAATTCAATTGTTGTTTTGGCCGTGGCCATGAGAATAACAACAATGACAAATTACTCACTGCAACATTTGTATGTCACAAACTCAAACTCATTTTCATCGAGCCAGAATAGAACTTTCCCCTTTCTGATTTAAAGGCTTTAAATCTTTATGGGAATAGATAGCCTTCTCTTTCTCTGGTAAATAGTACATTTTACAAAAATATGTGGGAAAAAAACCAGGTGTTTGTAAATGCAATTTGACATGATTCAAATATGTCCTAAGCCAGGGACTACTTACCCTCTCAAACCACCCAGGGTCAACAGCCATTTTATTTTTTTATTTCAAAACTGTCACCTACACAAACTTTTCTAAAATAAAATAAAAACTAGAACACTTAAATGAAAACAAAGAACTATAAGACTACAAACTACAATTTATTATTCATTTCAATAAACATAAAATCACTCTTTTTCATCTCTCCAAAAGTTCCTAATTGCATATTCTACTTTTTTTGGTACTTTCTTCACCCTGGCTGCTAACTAACCTTTCTTGTCCCAGCTCTGCTCCCAGGACCTTCTCGTGGCTAGCATTGTTTCAGCAAGCATGCAGCCAGCCAAGATTCTTCCACACTAAGGTTTCGTTCTTCACTCTTAAGCAAAAAGATTTCATTCCACTCTTCAGTAATCTGAACTAAGCTGCCAACAGGCCCCCAAGAGAAATGTTTTCTCAGACAACAATTTCACACTCCAACTTGCCTCATTTCCTGTTCCTAGCCTAACCTTTTCCTGGATGACTATGAGTGGGAACATTAATTCCCTACTAAGGAAACCCCACCCACAGGGTGGTGTCCTCAAAGATTAATGGGCAGCACGATATTTTGGTGTAGCCAGGTTATTTAATTTTAGATAACACCACAAATGAGGCCTCAGGTTCCTTTCAGAGTGTTCTCCAGAGTGAGGTTGAATCCCACTGAGTTTCCAGGTCTTAGCTTCTGATTTTCTGTAAACAGTTGCCTGCAGAACACCCACAACACAGAGGGAGCAGTAAATCTATAGCATTGGGCAGTTAAAAGTGAACATTTCGCTCAGAAACAACCAAGTCCTCTGAGGCCAGGCTCTGCTAAAAGATACCCAGTTTACATTTCCACACAGAATGATTGACTTCTTAGACCTCAAACATGTGCCTTCACGTAATGTCTCTGTCTTTCTTCAGAATAACGTGTGTGTGTGTGTGTGTGTGTGAGAGAGAGAGAGAGATATATCTAGTTTCATATTTTCATCCCTAAAGGGCCTATTATTTTGAGTTTGTGTGCTGTACCCCAAACTTAAATGAGGAGTAGTCTACCCCAAAGATAAGTACAGCGATCTAAAATTTAGAAAACAAAAACATAAAGCAACTATTACTGATTTTTGTTCCACTTGTCTCCACTCAGGACGATCAGGAGAGACCAGTCCTTGGAAAAGGACATCATGCTTGGCATACAGTACAGGAAGAAAGACACTGAAGGAGATGGACTGACACAATGGGCCCAACAATGACACTTTGTGAAGATGACACAGGTCCAGGCTGTGTTTTGTTCTGTACATAGAGTTGCAGGGAGTTGCAGCTGTTGATGGTACCTAGCAAAAATTCTACTAAATGTTTTTAAATATCGTAGTCTTGAAAGAAAAAAATCATAGTCATATTTCAATGACTTATAATTTGGGATTTAAGAAATAGTCCATTTATTTCAAAGTGTAATAATTTGCTATAACATTGCTTGCCTTAAGTAACCCAAACCTAAAACGACATTTGGAATATTTGTCTGATACACATGCGACTGAATATTTTCAATGGAAAGGTATAAAGTAGAAGAAACAACATCTGAACATCAATTGCTCATATGTAAGCTCAGGTTGAAGCTGAACTAAATTAAAACAAGTCCATGAAAGCCAAATACAGCTTTTATTAAAAAATTATTTTATTGGGGGCTTACTCTTATCACCATCCATCCATCCATCCATCCATCCATCCATCCATCCATCCATTGTGTTAAGCACTTTTGTACATTTGTTTCCCTCATTATTCTCAATACATTTGCTTCCTACTTGAGCCCTTGGTATCAGCTCCTCATTTTTCCCCTCCCTCCCCGCTCCCCCCTCCACCATGAACCTTTCATAATTTATGAGTTTATAATTTATTATTATTTTATCATATCTTACACCATCCGATGTCTCCCTTCACCCACTTCTCCACTGCCCATCCCCCAGGGAAGAGGTTATATGTAGATCCTTGTAACCTGTTCCCCCTTTCTCCCTCATCTACCCTCCCAGTATCACCACTTTCGCCACTGGTTGTGAGGGGTTCATCTGTCCTGGATTCCCTGTGTTTCTAGTTCCTGTCTGTACCAGTGTACATCTTCCGGTACAACTAGATTTGTAAGGTAGAGTTGGCATCATGATACTGGGGGTGGGGTGGGGGAGGAAGCATTCAAGAACTAGAGGAAAATTGTGTGTTTCACCATTGCTCTATTGCACCCTGACTGGCTCGTCTTGGCACCGCGGCCCTTCTGCAAGGGGATGTCCAATTTCCCACAGATGGGCCCTGGGTTCCCCACTCTGCATGCCCCCTCATTAACAATGCTATGATTTTAGTTATTTTGGGGGGTCTTTGATGCCTGATCCCTAATCCATTCGATACCTTGTGATCTCACAGACTGGTGCACTTCTTCCATGTGGGCTTTGTTGTTTCTCAGTTAGATGGCCCCTTATTTATCCTCCAGCCTATAGGACCCCAGTTTCTATACCTTTTGATAGCCAGGCACCATCAGTTTTCTTCTCCACATTTGCTTATGTACCTTCCTTGTCTTCAGTGATCATGCCAGGGTAGGCTGGTGTGCTTCTTCCATGTGGGCTTTGTTGCTTCTAAGCTAGATTACCACTTTTTTATCTTCAAGCCTTTAAGACCCTAGACACTATATCTTTTGATAGCTGGGCACCATCAGCTTTCTTCACCACATTTACTTATGCACCTGCTTTGTCCTCAGTGATCGAATCAGGACTGGCTGGTGTGCTTCTTCCTTGTGGGCTTTGCTTTTTCTAAGTTAGATGGTCACTTGTTTATCTTCCAGCCTATAGGACCCCAGATTTTATATCTTTGGACAAAATACGGCTTTAAGTACATCCCCCCTGAATTTTAAAACCTCTCAAAAGCAGATTTGATACATTGAACAGGAATGACCTAAGACATGATAATAACATTATACATGAAGGAAAATAAGGGTCATTACAAATACAAGAAACAATTTTTTAAAATGGATATCAGAAGAGACTCTGAAACTTGCTTTTGAACATAGATTATTGTATTAGTCTGGGTACTTTAGAGAAACAAATCCACAGAAACTCATGTTTGAGAGTTTTAGATAAAGGTTACGTGCACATCAAAAAAACATCCCAACCCAGTGCTGCCCAAACCCACAAGTCCAACATTAACCCATATGTCTAACACCAATCCAAAAGTCCTCCTCCATCTCACAAAACACACACTATGATGCCAACTGCAGGAGGAAAGCCAAATCAGTGGATGTGTAAGCATCTCAGTGCTGACAGGGGTCTCCACATGGCTGCTCCAGCAACCAGGGCTGCACCGGGATAGGTCCATGTGGCTTCTCCTCAGGGATGTCTTGCAGGAAGTGAACCCTGCCAGCTGAAGCAGGGAACTGGCTAAGGCAGCTACACCCTGGTCCGACCATCAGAAAGCAAGAAACCCAAGAACTCAAAAAGCGAGGCTTACCGAGCCATTTATCCCTCCGCCTTTCAATTAACCCCACATGTGTTTATTGGCCAGGTTGGCACAATAAACTAACTACCTCAAATATCTAAAGCAACTGAAAGAAATAATGAAATAAAAGAGCTGAATAAAAAATTTCCAAGGGAAGCTCTGGAAGACAAAGTGAAGTATTATAGCAAAATGTATGAAGATTTGGAGTTAAGAAGCCAAAAACCAAGAACACATTCAGCATATCTCAAGCTGGAAGAACTGAAGAACAGCATCAAGCCTCCAGTTTCAACGTTGAAGGATTCTCTAGGCAAAATAATGAATGACACAGGATGCATCAAAAGATGATGGCCTGAACTCCCATCTGACCCAGCAATACCATTTCTGGGCATCTACCCCAAAGAAGTAAGAGATCACGAACAAACAGTTTCTCCCCCATGTTCTTCGCAGCACAGTCACAATGGCAAGAAGCTGGAAACAGCCTAAATTCCCATCCATAGACAAGTGGCTATATAGGCACATTGGAATACTACCCATCCTTTAAAAGACAGTGCTGAAACCTTGAAACACCTCAATTCGTGGAGGGATCTGGAAGGCATTATTCCGAGTGAAGTTGGTCAAACACAAAAGGACAAACACTCTATGAGTCCACAGCGCTAGGACAAAGTAGCGGAAGGAGCACACGCTGAAGCTTGCCGGCCATCCAGCCTTCGGGACGGGCACCGGAGAGCTGGGGAGAGCCAGACCAGTGCCAACGAACCACACATCCTCTGCACCAGCGAAAGGGCACCTCACGACAGCTGGGATCAAATGGTCGCAGGAGAGGGGGCACTGCTCTGCTGAATGGCAGCCACGTGGATCTGGTGTGAGGTCCCCTGGAGAAGGAGGTGGCCCTTTGAGAGGGATGAGGCTTCCTGGTGCTCCACTAGAGTTTAACTTCTGAGCACCCAGTTTGCAGAGGGCTAGGAGTGACAGCGATGGTCACAGATCCATGCGGAGTCTCCACATGGAGCAAGCCTCTACTGAATTCCTTCTGATCATTGACTAGGATGTGATTACTCTTGCCCTCAGCCAGGATGCATTGGAAAGTGGATTATCTCCACCCAGTTTACCAGTCTAGGGAGGAGTAGGTTCCCCTGTGGGCTCAACTGGGTGTTGGTCCTTGATGGAGATCTCTGTACTGGGTGTCAGACTCTGGGTGGAATAGCAATTAGTTCTGTCTTTCCCTAACTGCCTTCATCAGAAGGCCCTGGACCAAGCTTTCTAATCTAATTACATGTCCCAGTCATGGTTCCATTCCACTTCTATAGTCTAACATACAACTGTGATGTATCAATCTACTGCCAACCATGACTTTGGGACCGTTTCCTTTATGTTCCATGACTAATTCAAATAGCCGCCTCACTGTACATCTTTAGACACCATGAGGACCTGGTATTAATGGTCTCTCTCATCCGGATGATGTGTCCGTGTCTTGTCTTCATCGGGATTAAAACTTAAAGATGTCTTCCTTAAATTATGTTAGAGATTTAGGGTCCTTTAGCCTGTAGAGCAGCGCTCACCTGTTGGAAGCCTGTGACATGCGGGCACGAGTCACTGTGCAGCTCCTGTCTGCGCACACAACATCCCTTTCTGTTTCTCTTCCACACAGTGTCCACTTTATTTCAATTAGCTAATAAACTATGGTAAGAAGGAAGTCAGACAGCTGCAGTTTCCCTCTCGGATGGTTTAGATAGCACCCTTGACTCCCTTCGCCTTGTGTTCTTTCAGAATAAAGCTTCTCCCAACCACAGTCTGATCGGTTTTGCTGCTGTCTGACAAAAGCAACAGCATTCTGGTCCAGGCTGGATGAATTTCTCATTTGGGGGCTAGTACGTGCTGTACAGATAGTGTTTCTGTTTCTTTGTTAATTAGGGATGTAGTTATTTGTTTGTTTATTGTTTTATGGAAGGTTGCAGTCTATGAGCCCAAATTCCATTTTGGATTTTGTCCTAAGTACAGATTCCATTTGTGTTATTTCTTTTTAAAAAAAAACATTTTATTAGGGACTCACACAACTCTTATCACAATCCATACATACATCAATTGTATAAAGCATATCTGTACATGCTTTGCTCTAATCATTTTCAAAGCATTTGCTCTCCACTTAAGCCCTTTGCATCAAGTCCTCCTCCCCCCACCCTCACCGCTCCCCCCTCCCTCATGAGCCCTTGGTAATTTATAAATTATTATTTTGTCACATCTTTCCCTATTCTGCATCTCCCTTCACCCCCTTTTCTGTTGTCCTTCCCCCAGGGAGGAGGGTCACATGTAGATCCTTGTAATCGGTTCCCTCTCTCCAACCCACTCACACCCTACCCTCCCAGTATCACCACTCACAGCCCCTGTCCTGAAGGTATCATCTGCCCTGGATTCCCTGTACCTCCAGCTCCCATCTGCACCAGTGTACAACCTCTGCTCTATCCAGACTTGCAAGGTAGAATTCGGATCATGGTAGGGGGGATTGCGGGGAGGAAGCATTTAGGAACTGGAGGAAAGCTGTATTCTTCATCAGTGCCACATCGCACCCTGACTGACTCATCTCCTCCTCTAGACCCCTCTGTGAGGGGATCTCCAGTGGCCGACAAATGGGCTTTGGGTCTCCACTCTGCACTTCCCCCTTCATTCACTATGGTAAGATTTTTTTTTTGATGATGCCTTATACCTGATCCCTTCGACACCTCGTGATCGCACAGGCTGGTTTGCTTCTTCTATGTGGGCTTTGTTGCTTCTGACCTAGATGGCCACTTGTTTACCTTCAAGCCTGTATTATTTCTTATGAATGTAGTAGAGCTTAAATTCTGAGCACTGTTTGTGTAAGTCAATATGTATTCACCCTCGCCCTCCCACAGAGTGCATTAGAACACGTATTGCTACCGTGTTCTTGATGGAAATTGAGGTGGTACAGTCACATGGTCAGGAGTCATATCCTGATTGCTTTGGGTGAAGAGGCCCTGAACCAATATTGCAAGTTGGTCCCATTCCAGCTTTTGCAATTCTACCCGAATGCATTGCCCGCCCCTGTCATATTTTAGGCACCACTTCTCTGTAAATCCATGGACACCCTTATGGCTTCTTGCTTGCAGCCTCCCTCCTCAGCCAGAGGAATTGTCTTTGTTATCATCTGATCTGTGTTCACTTAAGACTTAACCAATATGTCTCCAGAAATTATACTTGGATTTGGGGTCTCTTTTATCCCCTTCAGCATCATTGACCAACAATTTGGCAATCTTATTCCCAGGTAGAGTGTGTTTGAGAGTAGATTACAATCCCCAGGGCAAACCTGGGAGGGAAAACTTCATCCTGAAGCTCGGATGGAGGAACAGCGAACCCGCCATACGTTAACTAAAAGTGGGACCCTGATGCCTGACTCAGGCCAGCTGGTTATGAGTCTTGCCCTAGCCACCGCATAGCAGGGAGTCGAAGCATCAGGACCAATCTTGTCAACTTTTAAAACTTGCAATTATGTACAAATTCCTATCATGGTCTCTCCCCTACCCCCCTCCCCCCCCACACACACATCTCTGTAGTCTTACATGAGATAGTGATGGATTCATCTGCCACCAATCATGACCTGGGGTGATTTTCTTTACCCACTAATCAGATACAAGGAACGCCATGGCTGTAAATCAGTGGACTCCACTTTGGCTGGATACTCTGTGTACAGGCTGATGGTTTTCCCTCATGGTGATTGTCATGTCACTCTCCTATTTAAGGCTTAATCACGGGGTCTCAGGAGAATATAGAATTACATTGGGGATGTTTTTTTCCCCCGGAACAATTCTTTATCATCTCAATTCACTCAGCTTTTTTCTCCATTTCTAAGTTGCATAATTAAAGAAAACATGGATTATAATTACACATTTATTATAAAATTAATATGCAATGTTAATTTTAATTATATCAATTATAAAATTAATATACAATCTAAATCCACACTGTTGAGTCAATTGTGACTGAAAGCAACCCTCCAGGGCTGAGTGAACTTCTCAGTAGGGTTTCCAGGCCTGTGCATCTTTCCAGGCGCTCACACCCATGTCTTTCTCCCACGGGGTGGCTGGGGGTTCAGTCTGCTGCTGGCCTTTTGGTTATCAGCCCAGCTCTCAACCACTGTGTCACCAGGAATACGAAAACCAGCAGAACTAACATTTATTTTATGTTCACTAGGGGCCAGGCTGTGTCACCGAAAGCCATAGTCATTTTTTCTTATTCAGATCATTTTATTGGGGGTTCTTACAACTCTTGTTACAATCCATACATCAATAGTCTCAGACATATTAGTACATATATTTGTCATCGTTCTTTTCTAGACAATTACTTTCTTTTGAGCCCTTGGAATCAGCTCCTTATTCCCCTCCCCTCCCCCTTCTCCATGGCCCTTTGATAGAGTATAGATTGTTATTATTTTCAAATCTCACACTGACCACTGTCTCCCTTCCCCTCTGGTTTCTGCTGTTCTTCCCCCTGGGTGGAGGTGTGTGGCTATGTGGCATTCACTGCACTCTCTAACCCCTTCGTCCCCACCTTTCCTCCCCTTCCCCCTTCCCCTTTTGGTATCTCTATTCCCATTCCTGTTCCTGGGTTCCATTATAGCCACTTTTAAGGCTCAACACAGCAATGGGATTGGCACTGGGGTGAAACCAGACATTTGTTAGTTCACAGGGGTAACTGAGAGTCAAGCTGTGGTTTGATTAGTATAGGAGAGAATCTAAACTGAAAATTGTTCAAGATGTATCAGAATCGAACCCATGTGATATCATTTTTACATAAAGATAATTCCATTTTTTTAGCTTTTCTTATAATATGCATGAGGTGAAGACCCTGGACACTCACCCAATCTCTCTCTCTCTCTCTCTCTCTCTCTCTCTCTCTCTCTCTCTCTCTCTCTCTCTCTCTCTCTCTTATGGATACACACACAGCAGGACCGCACTTTTAAGCATCTTGGTTGCGCGGTGTGTCTGAGCAACTGAGTGTTCATCCTTGGGAAGGGGTATGGGTGTTGTAACCTACTGTCCGTTCCCAGAAAGAAAGCAACCCAGACCGCCAACACGTTCAAAAGAAAACATTTGATTACCTCCTCTTGACAGGAGACTGAGCAGTGGCCTGTCTTATTTTCCCCAGGTTTTTATACTTTTGCACTGTGCAGGCGTGCAAGCAAGCAGAGTATAGGATAGTGCGGTGAGCCATTCTTAGCTGAACAATCACTGCTCTTAGTTGTACAATAATCGCTCCAGTTGTTCTTCCAAGCCTTTTGAACATACATTTCCTTCGGTCCACTCCGCTGCACTTGTCAGCACAGCCTGCCTCCCTAATGTCAGCTAGTTCATTTATAGTTCATGATGGCTTCTGTCAGCTCAAAATGGCTGCACTCTTGTCAAGGCTGTTTGGAGCTACTACATGGGCACCTCAAAGACCTTGTCTATATTCCTCTCCCATGTGCTGCTACAATCTTCCTTTGGCTGGATGCAGATAATGACAAGGCCTAGTGGGAAGGGATCAGGAATGGCAGAGCCTACAGGAAAGTCATCCCTGGATATTTGAGCAACTTCCCTGGACACTCACTAGCATGAAGTTTTGAATTCTCTTTATTACCATGGTCTACCCTTTCCTAACAGACATTAGAGATTTATTTGATCTTACATAAATAAATGTGTGCTGTATGCAGTTTTTGTTCTGTCAACAGCAATAAATAAATTAAGTGAATATAAGAAAGAATGAGGAAGTAACCAAATGACATAAGAGTTTTCTGGCTAACTGATTTAAAGCAGGTATGTTTCACAAGCAGGAATAAAACACTAACTGACTTCTCTATAATTCAGCCAGCTAGGCTTTTAGAAAATTCTTCTGCACTGAAAAAAAAATTAAATAAGTGATTTTTCTCCTTGTCTTTAAGAGCCAGGCTTCCACTTCATAAGCGTCAGTTCTTACTCTTAAAACATGTGCTCTGGGAGAAAGCTCAGCTATAGAATAATTTCTTCCTCAATAGCAATAGTACTATTTGCTCCCATTTCACATAAACAAAAAACTATGCTGATTTTTTTATTGCTGCTGTAAAAAAATTATCACCAACTTAATGGCTTTAAAACAACACATTTATTGTTTTGCCAATCTGAAAGTTAGAAGTCTCACACAGCCTGCTATGGGATAATCTCAAAGGGCTGCTCCCAGAAGCCACCTTTTAACTAAATAGCATGTTAGCTCAAAAATGACAGAATGCCATTCTTGAGTGCCGCGCTCTTTTGAAAAATTATCTACTGGGCCACAGTTAGTCCGAAGCAAAGATGAGAAAGTTGATGGTCAGTGAAGTTAAATAGACAATGGAAAAAATGAGGCTGGAAAAAGTGAATCTATTGACATCTTGTGAAGAAGCGAATCAATGTCAGTGTTAAGCCAGTTTGATTAGAGAAACAAATCCAGAGACACTCATCTATATGTATTATACCATATGTATTATATCAAGAAGCTTTACACATCAGGAATACATCCCAGCCAGTCCAGCTCAAGGGCATAAGTCCAGTTCTAGTCCATAAGTCCCTCTTCAGACTCACATAGGCACAAGTGTTGCTGCAGTGTGTAGGAAGCCCACAGGTCAGTGGGTTACAAAGTCTTGTGCATGCAATCGTGGTGGACACATCTCCAGGGGTTCTGCTGCTCTCAGGGTCAGGCAGCAAGAGTGTGAAGGCTTTGGTGAGGGTAGGAGGAGAGGTTTCTAGGCCTCTCCTAATGAGAAGGCCCCAACTCAAGGAGGTACCATCTGGCTGTGACTTGATTGACAGGCTAGACTCCAGCCCAACACGTTTATAAATCTTCACATTGACATGAAATTATGTAACTAGCACAATATCTCTACACAGTGTATGCAGAAATTTTTCAATGACAGCCTATTGTGCTACATAGGCCGAGCCCAGTCGCACTGAGTTGAGTGGATTGCAGTGCACAGAGAGCCTCTGGACAGAGGGGAGTAACCACACGGGTTCCAAAGCCCTGACATCCTTACAGAAGCAATCTTTCTTCACTGAAGCTGCTGACGTTTCAATGAGCATACGGGCATACAGCCATTGAGCCCTGGGCTCCTCTGCTGTGGATGCCTTCATCAGAATACTGTCAAAGATTAACAAATTCCAAAAAGGATGGCTTTGGCAGGACTGAATTATTTTCTAGGGGCCTGAGGGAAAAAGCTGTTTCTTTACCTTTTTAAATCTCTAAAGTCCACTCAACATTTGTTGACTTTTGGCTCTTTCTTCATTCAACAGGGGGCAGGGGGCAGGGCCTAAACAACCTTTTCTTCTATCTGTTTTTCTCTGTTATCTTGATCTTGCTTATTATATTCTGTAATGCCCTTGGAGAGCTCAGAACCACTCATTTGTTAATTTAATCATTCATCGTTTATTTAGAACCCATTATTGTACCATGTTAATGAGAAAAACAGACAAGTTCCTTGACCTTGTAGAACTTGCAGCCAAATTAAGATGTAGAGAGAGTCAATTCTAAATTACATAAATATAAAAGCACAAACCATCTTACCTGTTAGAAAAGAAAAGTAGATGGAATAATAGTATGGCAAGAGAGTTGGAATAATTGATTGTGAGTTTATTATTAAGTCATTTGTGAGCTGAGATTTAAAGGGAAAGAAGAGCAATTCATAGTACGAGTAATAATGATAGATACTTTGGAGTGGTTGTAAAAAAGTTTTAAGTAAAGCACAAAATGTACACAAGTTTTGAATAGGCATTAAGAATAATCGTTTTCAGAAAATCTGTGTCCAGTGAAGGTAGGTTGCAGAGAGCAAAATGAATCGTATCGGACAATATTGGGGATGAGCCAGAGACCCAATTAGTCAAAGCTTGGCACTTGCGATCAAGGTCTCGGTCACATGGTAAGAGCTATTGCAGGCCGAGGAATGGTTTTAGTAGATGAGTGGTGACACACCAGCCCTGCTGCTGAAGTCATTTGTAGAAATGCAGACAGATATGAAGTTAGTGCTTGGGAACCTTTCTCAAATCACTCGATGATCGTAGCTGTAGGGGTGACAACAGAGTGGAGTTAAAGAAAAGGGAGCCGTTTCAAGAGATGTTTAAAAGGTAAAATAGTGGAATGTGAGGCTAAAGGACAAGGAACGAGTCCCAGGTCTCCAGCTTCTGGAGTTAGATGATGCCTTTGATGGGACAAAGACAATAGAAGGAAGTTTAAGCTTAGAGGGAAGAGCAGCGTGCTTATTTTAGGATGGGGTGTTTTGATTTTTTGACAAGACACTTAAGTGGTTTAATCTCATAGGCATATACACCGTGCTTCAGATCCTCACAAGTGAGATCCAAGTTGGAGAAATCCGGGGTCATTAGAGAACAGATGGCTGCTGACTGATATCCTGAATAGTGGGGGTCAGTGAATAGAAGGAGAAAGAGGTGTGGAGTAGGCAGACATGGACATTGTGATTAATCCAGGGTGTATAAAGTGGCATATGCCATGTCCCTCAAGAAAATTTATCCAAGTTATAAGGACTGGATTCTCTCTCATTCCTTTGTCTAAATCATAGCCATACTACATTTTGCTACAAATAAATATACTATTTCCTATTTATTTCTCTTTTGTCCCCCTTCTCTATGTTGAAAGAAAATAAATACAGGTCTTTCTAAATAAGATAGGCTGGATGAACAATCTGGAGGAGAAAACAACAGGACTGCCAGTTCTGGGGGGATATAGGAGTAGGGAGGTGGGGGGAAAGGTAGTGGTGTTAACAAACCCAAAGACAAGGGAACAAAAAGTGATCCAAGTCAGTGAGAAGGGTGTGGGAGGCCTAGTAGGGCATGATCAAGGGTAATGTAACCAAGAGGAATTGCTGAAAACCAGGTGGGGACTGAGAATGATAGTGGGACAGGAGGAAAGTCAAAGGAAATAGAAGAAAGAGCTGGGAGGCAAAGGGCATTTATAGAGGTCTAGATAAAGGCATTATATATGCAAATATATTTATATATGAGGACGGTGAAATAGATATATGTGCATTTATTTATAGGTTTAGTATTAAGGCAGCAGAAGGATATTGGGCCACATAGAAGAAGCACACCAGCCTGTGCAATCATGAGGTGTTGAAGGGATCAGTAATCAGGCATCATCAGAACAAAAAATCTTATCATAGTGAATGAGTGGGGGAGAGGAGTGGAGACCCAAACCTATTTGTAGGCCACTGGACATACCCTTACAGCAACATCTCAGGGAGGAGACGAGCCAGTCAGGGTGTGATGTAGCAACAATGAAAAATACAACTTTCCTCTAGTTCCTAAATGCTTCCTACTGCCCCCCACCCCCGCCATCATGATCCCAATTCTACCTTGGAAGTCTGCCTGGACCAGAGAATGTACACTGGTATAGTTAGGAACTGGAAACACAGGGAATCCAGGGCAGATGATCCTTTCAGGACCAGTGGTGTGAGTGGCGATACTGGGAGGATAGAGGGAGGGTGGGTTGGAAAGAGGGAACTGATTACAAGGATCTGCACGTGACCCTCCTCCCTGGGAGATGGACAGCAGAAAAGTGGGTGAAGGGAGACATCAGACAGGACAATATATGACAAAATAATAATTTAGGGTCATGATAATTGGGAGGGGAGGAAGTGTTCAAGAACTAGAGGAAGGTTTTGAGTTTTATTGTTGCTACACTGAACCCTGAGTGACTCATCTCCTCCCCACTACCCCTCTGCAAGGGATATCCAGCTGTCTACAGATGGGCATTGGGTCCCCATGTCGCACTCGCCCTCATTCACAGTGATGTGATTCCCCGCCCCCCCCCCGCCTTTGTTGTTTGAGACCTGGTCTCCTCTGCCCTTCACGATCACCCATGTTGGTGTGCCGCTTCTGTGTGGGTTTTGTTGCTTCTTGACTACATGGCCGCTTGTTTGCTTTCAAGCCTTTAAGTCCCCAGATGCTATATCTCTCAATAGCCAGGCACCATCATGACCCCAATTCTACCTTGCGGACCTGGTTAGACCAGAGGATATACAGTGGTACAGTAGGGATCTGGAAACACAGGGAATCTAGGACGGATGAACCCCTCAGGACCAGCGATGGGAGTGGCGACACTGATAGGGTAAGGGGTATAGAAAGAGCGAACTGATCTTGGGGATCTATGTGTAACCTCCTCTCTGGGAGATGGGCAATGGGAAGGTGGGTGAAGGGAGACGCCAGGCAGTGTAAGATAAGATAAAATAATTATTTATGAACTATTAAGGGTGTAGGGGGAAGAGAGGAGCGGGGAGGGAGGGGAAAAAAAAAAGAAACCGAGCTGATTCCAGGAACCCAAGTAGAAGGCGAATTTTGCGAATGACGAGGGCAATGAATGTATAAGGGTGCTTTGCTCAATTGATGTATGTATGGATTGTGATAAGAGTTGTATGAGCCCCAATAAAAAGATTTATTAATAAAAAAAATAAAATAATAATTTATAATTTATCAAGGGTTCATGAGGGAGCAGGGAGTGGGGAGGGAGGGGATATAATGAGGAGCTGATGCCAGGGGCTTAGGTGGAGAGTAGATGTTTTGAGAATGATGAGGGCAATGAATGTACATATGTGCTTTACACAATTGATGTATGTATGGATTTATTGTGATGGGAGTTGTATAAGCCCCTAATAAAACTATTTTTTTAAAAAGAAGATAAATTAAAAATCCTTAAACTTTTATTTTTGCTTAATCTAAAAAAAGGGTTCCTATTTTCAAGTAGTGAATCATTATAAACTCAAAAATACTGCCACCCACCAAGTTGATGCCTCTTCATAGCGACCTTGCGGAACTGCCCCTGTGGGCTCTCAGTGCCGTCACTCTGGACAGGATTAGAAAGTCTCAGCTTTCTCCCACCGAACAGCTGATGTATTCCAATTGCTGACCTGACAGTTAGCAGGCCAGGAGTTATTATAGAAATCCACATTTGTATGGTATAGTTTTTGAAATGGAGTTTGTCTTGTCGTCGTTTTAACATTTGAGACCTCATGAATCCTTTCAGTTTCTGATGAAACAACAAGAACTTTGTCTTAGAATAAAGTCTATATGCCCACATGAAAAATTTAACACAGCATTGCAAGGCTCGGAACTCCCTGAGCCTGGAGATCGAATCTTCATCCCTGCGCGCATGGAACGTACCAAGAGAGTGTTGCTGTTTTCATTGACATTCTAGTCAGAGCATAGACTGCTTTGATTTTGTTTACAGGAGATGTTTTTGTTATTTTTCTTAACATTTTATTGGGGGCTCATACAACTCTTATCACAATCCATACATACATCAATTGTGTAAAGCACATCTGTACATTCTTTGCCCTCATCAATTTTAAAGCATTTGCTCTCCACATAAGCCCTTTGTATCAGGTCCCCCTTTTTCCCCCTCCCTCCCCGCCCCCCCTTCCCTCATGAGCCCTTGGTAATTTATAAATTATTATTTTGTCATACCTTGCCCTTCCGATGTCTCCCTTCACTCACTTTTCTGTTGTCTGTCCCCCAGGGAGGAGGTCACATGTAGCTCCTTATAATCGGTTCCCTCTTTCCAACCCACTCTCCCTCTACCCTCCCAGTATCGCCCCTCACACCCCTGATCCTGAAGGTATCATCCGCCCTGGATTCCCTGTGCCTCCAGCTCCAGTCTGCACCAGTGTACGTCCTCTGCTCTATCCAGACTTGCAAGGTAGAATTCGGATCATGATAGTTGGTGGGGAGGAAGCATTTAGGAACTGGAGGAAAGCTGTGTTCTTCATCGGTACTCCATCACACCCTGACTGACATCTCCTCCTCTAGACCCCTCTGCAAAGGGCTCTCCAGTGGCCGACAAATAGGCTTTGGGTCTCCACTCTGCACTTTGCCCCTTCATTCACTAGGGTAAGATTTTTTTTTCTGATGATGCCTGATACCTGATCCCTTCGACACCTTGTGATCGCACAGGCTGGTGTGCTTCTTCCATGTGGGCTTTGTTGCTTCTGAACTAGATGGCCACTTGCTTACAGTACAGGAGATGTTTTTGAGAGGCTTGGATTCCTGACTTCTACGCGTGTTTTGTTTCAGGATCAGTGATTTTAATGATTATATATTGGCGATACTTTTCATGACATCGAGCCTCTACACAGATGGCCGACTGGAAGATCAAAGGAGTTTCGTAGGAGCAGAAAAGGAAACCTCGGTTTTGTAGGAACGGTCATTAGAGAGTCACTTTCAACCTGATAAATGTTCCCTTTGGCAACAAAATTATTTTTTCCTTGTGCATAAACATATTTATTTGATTTTTCCTTATTCTTTCCCCTGGAGAAGTGTACTGATATTGAGCTGCATACAAAGTATGAAAAATCTTTTCTAGACCTTTATCTAAAACATAAGATTGTAAACATGGTAATGTAAGACATGCAAAATTCATGTCTCTTGCTTTTCCACTAATTTTTAATAGCCACAATTCTTCTGTATGACAGTCGCTTATTGCCAAGACGCTGGTTTTATTGAGGGTTTTAGTTTTGTGCTTCCCATTTTATAGCAATCTGTTGAATGTATAGAATATGTTAGCTTTTTAGCAGAAACATGGCGGAAGATGTACAAGATCCTTGACGATCTGCTTGTAGTCTGATTTGCTTTATTCAAGGTCAGTCCCTTGGTTGTTCTGGTTACTGGTCTTAAGTCCCTGAGTAAGAGAGAATTCTATCACCATGACCTATGCTTGGCTCATAGCAAGCCCTCTTTACGTAATTGCTGTCATTAAATAAGCCGTGTGACTTAGTGACTTAGAAACCTCACTCAGAATCTCATAACAGCAGCTCGACTCTCCAAATGTAAAGGGTGGCTCTCTGAGAAACTTCAGGTTGGTGGAGTCTGGTGCGCTTTGTAAACATGACTTAGAGAGATAGCTGTGAGTTTGAAATGGTAATACTTTCAAAGGGAAAGCTGTGTAAACAGGCGGGGAACGTTAGCACTAGGTCGACATGCAGACAGTTGATGTTAGCAATGGCGATAAGGCTCCCTGGATGAAAGCGAAGCACAGTGGGCGCAATGTGGTGCTCTTGGTCACATTCCAAGGATGTGCCAAGATGTAAACTTGCCACCTCAATATGATACCACCAAAGAAAGGAATATTTAGAAGATTGTTTAATCTGCCCACATTTTCACTTTTCCTGAAATATGCCTTTTTTGGGGGTCAGTTAAGAAGAACATGAACCCAAGTTTAGATTTTAAAAAGACTTTTGACTTGCTATCCAGACAATTGAAGTGTTAACTCTAATGCCCATGGTAAAACTCAGGAGCGTTTTCCTGTGTGGTTAGTTCTGAGAGGCTTTAGGGAGGTGGTTGTCAAGAATGTGAAGATCGGAGAGAGCTGTGAGGCAGACACACAGACGATCCAATGCAGGGTGCATATGTAATCCTCATTATCTAATTATCTAAGTGCCAGTTTGACACCTATGTTAGAGATGAGAACACTGAAGCTTAGCGCAAAAAATAACTCATCTGGCCACCACATTGAGTGGTAGAGTACAGGTTATAACCCAGGCAGTCTGACCCCAGCACCCATCCTGAAACAAAGAGCAAGATGTCTGGCTTCATGTGGTTTGTGATGCATGCCCTGCTTAGCATGGGAGAGATGCCCAAGCAAGCTTTTCCTGGAGTTACATGTCCCAGAACACATTCCGTTCATTTATTATTTATTTGAGGATTAAAAAAAATGAGGGTTTCTTCTCCTTTAAAGACGTTCAGCCTCAGAAATCCAAAGGCACAGTCCCACTCTGTTCCAGGAGGTCCCTTTGAATAAAAACAGACTCAATAGCAGTGGGAAATATTTTTTAAGTCCTGCTGTAAAATCATAGAAACCTTTACTAAACAAACTATAACTGTGAAGCTGTTACATCTTAGTATACCCTCCATTGAGGTCTCTTCACTTCCGAAGGCAGTGTTTCCATCTCTAACCCTTCCATGAAGAATCCTGCACTCTTTGATTTATACCACATCAAATGGCAATGTTGGCTTCCTGGTAGGCCTTTTTTTAAATGTTCTTTGAGTCCGAGGAACAAAAAGGAAATTTGAAGGAGCAAGATCAGGGCCATAGGTGGCTGAGGGCAAGTTTACCCACCACATCCTTGTGTGACTGCCCTTGCTACCCTAGAACAATAGGCCTGGAAGTATAGTCCTCATAGAAAACATTTCTTCAGTGCCAATATCCTGAGCTTTACCTCACTAATGCAGTTTTCAATTTTGTTAAAATTTCTTCCTAATAAACCCCTGTATTTGTCCTATGTCCTTTAAGAAACTCTATCAAGATTTCCCCATAAAAACTCCCCCAGAGAGGGAGGGGAAAAAAAAAGAGTACCTGATGCAAAGGGCTTAAGTGGAGAGCAAATGCTTTGAGAATGATGAGGACAGTGAATGTACAGATGTGCTTTATACAATTGGTGTTTGTATGGATTGTGATAAGAGTTGTATGCGCCCCTAATAAAACATTTTAAAAAACAACAACAAAAAGGGGGACTTGATCACAATGATTGACAAATGACACACACACCCCTTCCAAGGGGACATACAACAGAAAGGTGAGTGAAGGGGGACAGCAGATGGTGTAAGCTATGAAGACAATAATAATTTTTTTTAATTTCTTTTTTTTTATTATTAAAAAACATTTTATTAGGGGCTCATATAACTCTTATCACAATCCATACATATACATACATCAATTGTATAAAACACATCTGTACATTCTTTGCCCTAATCATTTTCTTTTTCTTTTTTTGTTTTTTAATCTTTTTTTTTTAATTTTAACAATTTATTAGGGGCTCATACAATTCTTATCACAGTTCATACATATACATACATCAATTGTATAAAGCACATCCATACATTCCCTGCCCCAATCATTCTCAAAGCATTTGCTCTCCACTTAAGCCCCTTGCATCAGGTCCTCTTTTTTTTTCCCCTCCCTCCCCTTTCCCCCCTCCCTCATGTGCCCTTGGTAATTTATACCTCGTTATTTTGTCATATCTTGCCCTATCCGGAGTCTCCCTTCCCCCCTTCTCTGCTGTCCCTCTCCCAGGGAAGAGGTCACATGTGGATCCTTGTAGTCAGTTCCCCCCTTCCAACCCACTCACCCTCCACTCTCCCAGCATCGCCCCTCACACCCTTGGTCCTGAAGGTATCATCCACCCTGGATTCCCTGTACCTCCAGCCCTCATATGTACCAGTGTACAGCCTCTGCCCTATCCAGTCCTGCAAGGTAGAATTTGGATCATGGTAGTTGGGGGGAGGAAGCATCCAGGATCTGGGGGAAAGCTGTGTTCTTCATCGGTACTACCTCGCACCCTAATTAACCCATCTCCTCTCCTAAACCCCTCTATGAGGCGATCTCCATTGGCTGACACTTGGGCCTTGGGTCTCCACTCTGCACTTCCCCCTTCATTTAATATGGTATATATATATACATATACATATACACATATATATACACACACTTATATCGTTTTTTTTTTGCTTGATGCCTTATACCTGGTCCCTTGGCACCTCGTGATCGCACTGGCTGGTGTGCTTCTTCCATGTGGGCTTTTTTGCTTCTGAGCTAGATGGCCGCTTGTTCGCCTTTAAGACCCCAGACACTATCTCTTTTGATAGCCGGGCACCATCAGCTTTCTTCACCACATTTGCTTATGCACCCATTTGTGAAGACAATAATAATTTATAACCTATCAAGGGTTCAAGAGAGAGGGAGGAGCGGGGAGGGAGGGGGATAAAAGAGGAGCTGATACCAAGGGCTCAAGTACAAAGAAAATATTTGGAAAATGATGATGACAACATGTACAGTGTGTGCTTGATACAATTGATGTGTGGATTGCTTTAAGAGCTTAAGAGCCCCCAATAAAGTGATGTATAAAAAAATAAATTAAATCCTCCCAGATCAGCCTCTATAACCTTAGATTGACCTTTATGTGTTGAATTTAACTGGCCAAGCATTATCCCCTTGGCATTGATTGGATCTTTTTAAAGTTACCAACAAAGGTAAAAGAAACATTACTTCTAAGAACTTGTCGGTGTCCTGTCTATGGACATGTTTAAATATATTTTATTTGAAGTAGACACATGCATTTTATGAACTGAAACCCTAGTAGTAATATTTTTAGATTTATACTTCTTATTGTCAAATATTTATTCAATACTGATTGTTAATCCACCTAGTATTTACAGAGCAAAATTGGGTAAGGTATTGGTATATAAAATAGTCAGTCAAAAAACTAATTAAAATGGCACTGTGATAAATGCTGCATTTTCTCTTTCTTCTGTGAACCAGTATCCCCTGTGCTACTGTGCATGGGGTGAAGTGAACCTCGACCAAACCATGGGACTCTGAGAATGCGGGTGAGAGTAAATGTTGTCCAAGCCAGGGAAGCCAACCAAGGGTTCTGTAAGGAAGTGATGTGTGAGCCAAGCTTGGAAAATTGGGTAGCCGCTAAGTCCGTAAAGGAGAAATAAGTACAAAAGTGTGTTCGACCTTTGTACCAAGATGCGGCAGAAGGGCAGCTGTGGCAGTGGGCAAAATGAAAGAATGAAAAGCAGGCGGTTGAAGGCACAGAACAAGAGAGCTTGGGCAAGGAGATGTAGCTGGAGACCATGCACTACCTCAAAGGACATGAAAGAGCTTTCTATGTGTTTGTCCTAAGAGTAGTGAAATCTGTTGGTGAGAGCAGAGGGGTAGTACTAAGTGTTTTAAATAAACCAGGATGGTTATACTATATTGGTGTGTGTGTGTGTGTGTGTGTAATCTCACTATGTCTATATTAGACTATCTGGGGCAATGAGAAAATGGAGGTCACTCCGGGTGTTGTAGCTGTCCAGATAAGAGAAAAGGGTAACTTGGTTTTGTTGATGATTAACGATTCCAGGGGCGATGCTGGTGAGCTGCCTTAGACTCTAGAATCCACTCAGAGAGAGAGAGTTGGTCATGGGGTGATCACAGGAGAGAGCATTGCCGAGAAGGGCTCCAGAGAGTTGAGTGTGCAGCCACCTGAACATGGGATTCCCTACTGAGACAGAGAACACCCGGGAGTCAGTTCTCAGGGGAAAGGTCATGAGTTGGTTTCAGGGACATCATCGTCTTAAGATGTGTTGGAGATATCCAGGAGGCAGTTAGATGTGTGAGTTGGAACTGGGAGAAGCATGTGGGGCGGGGAGCGCTGTGAGTGGTCTGGGTTTGGGTGAGCTAGCCTGGTCAAAGGGTACAGTGAGAAGCAGAGAGCCAGGAGGAAAGCTGGGGTGCATTTAATATTTGCCATCAACATCCTTCCCCTGGTTTCTGCCACCAGTTACCCTAGCAGGATGGGTTGAGCTGACCACTGAGAGAAAGCACACAGATTTGGGGGCGGGTGGGGCGTGAGGGGGGAATGAACTCAAAAATTGTTTGGAATAATGACTTAGATCCTCATGAATAGTTGTGCACAGGAAGAAAATATGCAAATCATGCCAATGAGACAGTTAGAGTGTGCATTTTAAATGAACACATTTGGATTTTCCTGCTTCCTCACTTTGGTGCATTTCTTCAGTCTCTCAGCACAGGACGGAGTGTCAGGGCCCGTGTGGCCTCAGACAACTGTGTGCAGCTGTCTCTCACGCCGGCACACCACTTGCAGTCCTCTCTCGTTCGTTTTGCTTGATTTCCAGTCAGTTCCCATGCACAGGGATCCTTTAGGGAAAAGTAGAACCAGTTCCTAGAGTTTCCAAGACTGGAATCTTTATGGAAGCAGATGGTCACATCTATTTCCCATGAAGTGACTGGGACTCGAACCAGCAACCTTTTGGTTAGCAACTGAAGACTTTAACAACTATGGCACCAGGGCTTTTTAAAACTGAACCTTGCATTCTGGGTCTTTAATTCCCTCTAAGAAGCAGGAAAGATTTTGAAGACTCCAGAACTTGAGAAGGATGGAAGTGATTACGAAAAAAGGCATTATGAGAAGTTCTGAGCAGTCACCGTTTTGAGTTTACTTATTGCCTGGTAGTATTTAACATTTATGATTGACTTATTTCATTCAGCAAAATGTCTTCCAGGTTCATTCATGTGATGAAGTGTTTTTACAAAGTGATGACTGTACTTTAATGTTGCATATATTTCTTTATGTGTATATTATAATAAAATTTGTTTATTCATTCATCTATTGATGAGCATTTAGGCTGTTTCCACCTTTTTGCTACTGTGAGTAATGCTGCAATGGACATGGATGTGTATATATTTATGGCACTATTATTATAAAATAAGTCTAAGAAACCACCCTAAAAGATACATTCTTTGATGGTTACTAGGGATAGAAATGGAAGGGACGATAAATTACTAACTAGAGGGTCAGCACAAATGAATGTTGGTGAAGAGGAAGGCAATGTACAATAAGAGAAAGGTCAGCAATCAATGAGGGAGGTCGGAGGAGAAGAGTACATGTACTAATGGCAACAGAGGAAGTATTTTATTTGCATGATTCTGCAGTGATGATGATGCATGAGTGGATTAATGGCTCGACACACAGGCTGGATGCTAAATATTATTATTGGAGCAGATTTAATTTTCTGGATTACCTGATCAAGAATATGTGTTTCCAATAGTCGTAGGCGACCCCTGTGAAAGGGTCATTCAACTCACAATGGGGTTGTGGCCCACAGGTTGAGAACCGCTGGTGTAGCTAAAGCTTGAGGCTCATTCAAAACCTGCTCCCCACCCCCACCCCACCCCCAGTGGATTTTGCAATGTGCATTGCTTGAGTTCAAGATTGCCCTGGACCTGCTTTGTTAAGATCTGGTGCTACTGACTGTTGCTGACACACCCTGCCATCTGCTGCCTGTGGGCAGACCCTGCCTGTCTTGCCTGAGGGAAGATTCTGCTGTCTGCTTCCTTCCACGGTCCACAAGAGTTGAAGGATTTCCAGTATAATAACTGTTACATGAAAGTGAGTTGAACTGAGCCCTCTGTAAAGCTGGGTGGACAAATTAGCGGTTACAGTCCTTCCCACTGTATAGACCTATCCTCATATATATTCATAAGTTCCCTGGTTTGTTTCTTTAGAGAACCTTGCCTAACATACCACCCCCCAAACAAAAACACCTACACAAGACTTCAAACACTTTCCCTACAGCAAAGATGAGATAGTGGGGTAGTGGGGCAGAGTGAGGATGGTATCGGGTGGGGCGGAGCTAGATGACTGGAAATGCAGTAACCAGAATGGAAGTAATGAGCCTAGTGACACATTGTGAAACCTGTAAAACATATCATTGAAAAACATGAACAGAGGTTATCGAATGAGAATCTATCATGCTGTCTGAACTTTTATCAAAAGCTTTTACCATTATATAAAAAGCAATGAAACAGAACACCAGAAATGGATAATTGTTTCGAATTAAGGATTAAATTGAAAATATCAACTACATATGGGTTTGTAGAAAACCAGAAATGTTGTGTTGCATGGCTTTCCCCAAATCTGGCGGTCAGGACTTAATTTTCTATGTTTCTAGATGTTCTTTTTGAGTGAAAACTAGTTCTTAATTAACAGTGATTAATGTTTTAACCTAGACGTATAATGGGCATAGCTATTGTGTTCCGGCTCATACTTCTGTAATCAAAGATATCCGTTTAAAAAGGTTCTTCTTTAATTTTGGTCTTTAGTAAATGGCTTTGTTTCCCCACTCCATCATTATTTTCACGTTTAACACATTTTGCTTTTCAGACCTTTTGTTTTGCTGTCATGTAATCAAATTATGTCTTACAAATAAAAAGTATAAATAGAAGCAAATTTAGAGGAGTTACTTAACCTCTCTGTACTGCAATTTTCTCATCTCTCAACAGGGACCATAATACATACAGAACAGGGAAAACAAGTTTCGCCCTCTCCTAACATTTATACCTCAAAATAGAAACTCCTGCCTCTTTCAAATATCGGAATGAAGCTGTCTGCCCTCTTTGCCGCCTTTCTCGTGGACTTGTCGCTATGAGAGGAAAAGCAATTTTAGGAATTGTTGAAATAGAGTGTGACACTCATTACTCCATTTTTTGTTCATTGGGCAGAGGCTGTGTTAAAGCTTAGTGGACACCTAAGGCCTTTCTCTCCTGTTTCTAGCTACCATAACGAACAGATCCCTCATGTCTATCACAGGAACAACGCTGGCTCAGTGTTCACAGTTTTATCTTCCATGTGAACTCCTGGATCCAATTCCTAGCAAATGCACCTCTGTGTAGTCACCACCTGTCTGTCCGTAGGATCTTATATGTTGCTCTGACACCACCCAATTCCAGCAGAGTTTTCAGACTAAGGTTGACGAGGAACAAACGTTCCGTGATCCACTTCTGAAAACGAACACCCAACCCTACATATAGTCATCTCAGTCTGACTTATCAAGCAACTGGCACAGGACCAGGTAAAGTTTTGCCCCGTTTTGTCGGAGGTCACGATGAGTAGGAGGGCAACGTGAGAACAGCGAACCATAACAATGTGTGCTATGGATCGATTGCAGTTACCTGTTTCTGTCTCTCATGTGTTAGTCTAAGAGCTCCTGGTCGGTGGGCACATGTCCTCCCAATGGGGATCCCAGGCTGAGGATACTTCCATCTTGGGGTTCTGCTATCCTAAGATGGTCACTCACATTCCCTTGGAAGAAAGGAATGGTAGCATGAGGGGGCCACACTTTTGTTTAAGAGCCATGGTTCAGAATGGCACAAGGCGAGAGGAAATTCCAACTCTATAATACATCTCCCATTCAATCTCACCCGTTGGCTTCCTATTTGACCAAGTGCGTTGTTAAAAGCTCGACTAAAACTGTGTCTCCCAAGGCAAAATTGCAAGATGAGTAACGATAGTTACCTCATTGGTACTATGTCTTACTCAACTTCACAGCTCCCAGCATCTTGTACACATAACGTACTCAATGAAACGCCAACGTATTTTGTTTTGGGACAATTCTTAAACTACAATAAACTGGCCCACATACTTCAACCAAATTTGTCTAACAGAACTAAATGGATCCAACTTTCCAGTATCATTTTATAACGACAGTCGCCACACCATTCTGAAGCTGCTGCTTATTCACTCAGAGTGATCATTGTTTACTAATCCAAACTACGAGATACAGATTCACTTTGATTTCCCTGAAAACAGCAAGACACACTCATTCTCCATCTGTTTCTGGATGATAACATACAAAATGTAACAAGCGTCCTCCTTGAGAGCTTCTCTTATGTGCATCTGGTGGTGGGAAAAAAAGGAATGTATTGTCCTCTGGTTTATGATTCATTTTAGGAACAAAAAAATAGGAAATCTGTGGGAATAAATAAGTATAAACTGTAGCATATTTCTCTTTACTGTTGGTATTCATCACTTTCTAATAAAGTTAACAATTTAACATATGCCTTTAAGTAGGATTTTACCATCGATGCCAAGTTTTCTGTTTTTGTTTTTAATCGATGTCCAAATTGGTACTTTATCTTACACTTCCCCGGGTAGAAATAACTGTAAGGAAAGGTGCAATAATTTAGTCCCGCAAACACTGACTACACACCCTACACATGCCAGCACTATTTTGAGAATTTGTCTTTAACCTAAAACACATGTTCAATCTCTTATATCTCAAGAGATTAGCTCAAAATATAAACCAATTCTATTGATTGTGCCCTGTCTCATTAACATAACTGTCTCTAATCATGCCTAATTAATATCATAAAGGTTAGCATTCATAACACATAGGACAATTACCTTCAAACACAAAATGGAGGATGATTCAATAGTACTGAGAATCATGGCCTACCCAACTTGACACATGATTTAGGAGGAAACAATTTCATCCATAACACCATGTTAACAAAAAATGGTCAATGTATGGTTCTTTTTTTTCCAATGTATGTTTCTTGTAGTAATACATTTTAACAGTGATATTGACATATAATTCACATATATACAGTTCAATATCTAAGTAAATTAAAGAGAATTTTGCATTCATTACCAAAATAAATTTTAGAACATTTTCTTCATTCTTGTATCTATTATTAGCTTCCCACTTCCTCTCAACCTATTTACCCTGTCATAACCCTACAAAACTATTAATCTAGTTGTTATCTCTATAGATTTACTATATTGACCTATAAATCATTCCAGGAAAAACAAACAAAAGAAAGTACAACAGAATAAAACACAGAAGTACCTCAATCCAAAAGAGAGCAGATTGTAATTAAAAAGAAAAACAACAAAAACAAAAATAAGAAAAACAACTAGAACAAGTGGAAAATGGGTTAAAAGGGAAAACAGAGGCTAAGATGCTAAGTTTCACCTTCACGACATCTGCAGTAATCCCCTTTCTGATGTCCTCTGCCTGAGGCCACGCCTGCTCATGTCCTTGGTCAATGGATTGAGGAATCCAGTGGAGACTGTGTCCGTTCTGGGGCTCTGCACAGGGATTTTGGGCTTTCACTGTCGTCCACAGCCTTCTGTAAACCAGCTGCTCAGAATTTAAGCTTTCACACCATCTCTCCCTCTGAACTTGGGTTTTATTGTTAATAATTATTTGATCATTTTAGTGTTTAGTGCGCTTCTTCTGTGTGGGCCGAATGAGTTGCTAAGATGGCTACTTATTTTAAGACAAGCCTTTAAAGCCCCAGATGTTATTTTTTCTGATAGCTTGGCCCAGAACCCAATTTACAAAGCAATCTGTCTTTAGTATAGTCACCGTCCAAGAGAAGTCTATCTGCCTATTTTAATTGGAATGACTAAAAAAAAGGCTGATATCTGAAAATAAGTAAAGCCATGTGGTTGTTTTGCAAATTAATATGCAAGCGTTGGTAGGGTAAGGGATAAAAATAAGCAGAGTTGACAACACTACCAAATAATGTGATTTCATTGTTTGTTTGTTTATTTATTTATTTGGAGGCATTAAGCATTTAATTGCTAACGCCTACTTTTGTAATGCAAAGGCAAGATACTTTGCTCTCTGGATGGAAGTTTCTCACAAATAAGATGCAACAGCTGCTTTAAACCAGACACCAGCGCAGTCATTCCTGACAGGAAGTGCCTTAGGATAGTGAATGTAATTGAAACGGCAGCATTTAGGTAAGCAGCTACCACTGACCAACTTGGAACGTGGCCAGATAATCGCTGCTTATATTTCTTTTTTCAGGAAAGGCCGTTGATTGTCTCTACATCTCCAGAGAGGTCCTCTGTCTGCGCTCATGATTTGCCACGATGGGGTATTATTTCAAAACTGCTCGGCATGGCATAGGATGCCATCTCCTTAAATGTATGCTTCCGATATATTTTCTTAATCTACAAAAAAATGATGTGTACAGACAACCCAGGGAAAGATAATAACGGGCCAGATCGATCAGTTTTCGGATAGTGAACGCTTAGTGAAACACAGTTTTTATATTGCAGATGGAAAATTTTAAACAGATTATTTGAAAATTGAGTCACTTACAATCCCACTCAAGGGACCGGCATTTACAGTTCAGGTGCTGCGCAAAACACCGGCGGAGCACGAAAGGAATGACGCTGTCTTCAACGTTTTTCATCTCCAGGGAAACGTTACAGAATCGACGGCATCGATGGATACTGAGCCAGCAGATGACAAGAGGACTTGCTCCACTCTCTGGAAAATATGATGATAAGAAACAGATTTCAAAAGAGGAAAGAAAGAAACAGATTTCAGCTGTTCCTTGAGTTTTCCTTTTCCTGGACAACAGTGCTGCCAAGAAATACAGATCCACAGATGATGACACACACGCATCCTCCTCCACCTGCCCCGCATCCTGCCCATCACAGCGCTTCCTTCACGGAGCTCGAGGCCTGCCACGCAGAGAGATCATCCTTCTACCTCCGATATTGCATTCTGTGAGCGTCCAGCCAACCAAAGGAACGGTTCTTTAGAAAGCTATTCAAAATACCTGCTGGCTTCCATAATCAGACTCATATAAACACAATTGAATCGCTCTTTCAAACAAAGCCCAGCCATCAACAATAGCACAGAGACAGCGAAAATAAACAAAGCTGAACGAAATTAGGGGCAAAGTTCTGCCATCCTACTTTAAATACACATTATTTTTCACCTCATGTGACATAGTTATCAGACAAAAGTTAGCCCAATTCCTAACATTTGGGAAGCCGAGTGCAGCAGTGTAGTTTAGAGGCCTCATTTCCTATATTTGTAAAACAACAACGCAGCTCCTTCTGCTACGGCAAATGTGCTTTCATAAAAACACAGCCAGAGACATGTATAAATTTGGCAGAAATGTTGCAAAAGACCAAAGTAGAAAGTATTTAATTGCTATTATTTATGTTGAGTTTTAAGTTGATGGGCTAGTGATGGCTTGATACATTGGAAAATAAACAGCCATAACACAGAAGCTGATAGATAGCTTATGTGAATTTCTTCTCTTACATTCATTTAGGGAAATTCATAATTTGCATAACTGAAGTCAATATTTTTACAAGTTTCTATTTTAATGAGAGAAATTATCTACAGAACTAAATGTGATTGTCCTGAAAGTGATAAATTGAAGTGTATTTTAATAAAAATATAAATCTTTGCAACGATATAGAAACTTAAGTTATTTTGCTTTCAAATCAAATTACGTTTCTAAAATTATTTAAAATTATGTAGAAAATGAAGAGTAAAATAAAATTTATAATAAAAATATCAATACATTAGTTCAAAATTACTTAAATTATCTTTTATATAAGATTACAAAATTAAAACAATGCACAAATCAAGCATTCAAGGATCATACATTTTATTGCTGTATCTATACATACAAGTTTTAGATTAGTGGATTCCTTAATCTTTACAATGTTATACAACTGTGCCGCGCAAAAATTGAAACTGCCATCTAAAGAACGAGTATCCCGAAAGCAAGACATGGTAGAACTTAACTGAAACAATATAGTTGCAAATGGTGAAAATGCAGGCACTGGGGCAGAAGAGAACTAACACAGTTGTTGGGGAGCTTGATGAAGAGGCTCTCCTGCAGGCCAACATAAAGGGTCCAAGAATGTACAATGAACTTGAGCTTTATTCCAGCAGGTATGGCAATCCAAGGAGATTCAATCTGTGGGTGGGCACACACCAAGGCAGTCCATAAACATCAGGCCATAGCAAAAGTTAAAGATGGGCGGAATTGTGGTCCCACGTGATATACAGCAGAACCTCCCGGAGTAGTGAAATGATCCCGATCCCGGTGACAGAGTTAAGCCTCCATAGGCACACCAGTCAAAACCAGGCAGTTGGTCAAGGTTGTAGTCAACTGGACTAGGGTGCAGGGAAAATCTTCATATCCAGATGCGTTTTGAAAGGATGATAAAAAAAAAAACTAGAGCAGTTGTCTGGATGTGCATAGATTCAGGCAACACAACATGGATAAGGAGGAAGTGGTGGGGCTGGAACAGTAAGCGGGTGGACCCAGGGCCACTTGCTGATGGCACAGGTGGGCTTTCTGCTGTGGTGAAGATAGTGTCTGGGTTGGGTTGAGGGTAAGTCAATAGGAAAAGAGCATTCGTGATTGTATCTGAGTGGAGCTCAGGAGGACACGGCATAGACAGTGTTTAAACAGTGCTCTGGAGTGACATTTATTCTTAGAGTGTGTGTATATAAGAGTGGCGGGGAAATAAATTACTGTGATTTTAACCATAGGTCCAATTTATTGGTGAGGTTTAATTTAACTTGTCCTAGAATGACGTTCTGTTCTGCTATTTACTGGTAATCTTTGCATAAAATATTAAGCAAGTTTTTATTAATTGATATCAGGTGGAGTGTATTAAAATAAAATTTTGGAAAATCTTTGCTATACATTCTAAGACATTTGAAATTACTATTCTCTCTTAGTCAGTTTAGGGCCCAGTGACTCTGCCATTGCTTTAATGAGGATGATTTCATGACCTTGCTGGAAGGTGGCATTGTGTACAATATCCGATATTAAGTATGAAAACATGAGACTGAGGAGCAGTGGTGGTATAGTGGGCGGCTTACTGAGCAGCTGCACATCACAAGGTCAGAGTTCAAACCCAGAAGTCACTTTGCAGAAAAAAGACGAGGCTATCTATTCCTGGAAAGATTTAAAATCTCAGAAACCCAAAGGGCCGTCCAACACTGTCCTATAGCGTTGCCAGGAGTTTGGAATCAACTCGATGGAGTTTGTTTTGGATTTTTTACATGAGACGGAATCTATAGGTGCTACAAATGGTCAAGTACTTGGCTATTAACCAAAAGGTTGATTATCGGAATCAATCCAGAAGCACCTTGGAAGAAAAGTCAGGTGATCTGCTCCCAAAGATCACATTGAACCGAAAGTCCTGTGGAATGAAGTTCTGCTCTGAAGCACACGGGGTCTCCATGACTTCAAATCAGTTTGTCCGCAACTGGAAGGAAGAGATGCAGCCTTCTCCTCTGTCTGTGAAAAGCTAGAGCTGAAATGCTCATTTCTGAACACTAGATTTTAAGATAAAGAGATAGATATTTTTCAGGTCTAGAAAAAATAATTGCAGATTAATTTTACATACTAAAAGAGGATTTGCAGGGCTGTCAGTCAATAATACTAAAATTAAATGTCATTTTGAAGAAATAAGTTACCGTAATATAATTTGGGTCCAGGAAACTCACAGGCCTAGTGAAGTTCATTTAAAAGAAATTGATTTGGACTTTTAAATGTCCATGTTGACAGCTTTTCCTGCATGTCTCTGAGATGCAGTACAGCCCAGTAACCACGTAGCCACTTTACCAGCTGGACCCCAAATTTATAGCAATCGGTTTGGTTTTAAGGAGCTGAGGAGCCAGGGGCTCTCGTGTAAGTAAAGTTCACAGTTCATATCAGCTGGTAGGGCTTTCTATGTGTCAGAATTACAGAGCCCTGGTGACATAATGCGTTATGTTTTGGGTTGCTCACACAAAGTCAGCAGTTTGATACCACCAGTCACTCCTCAAGAGGAAGTTGAGGCTTTCTGTCCGCACAGGCTCGGAAACGCAAAGGCGGGCAGTTCTGCTCTGTCCCATCAGAATGGAGACAGGTGTGAGTTTGAAGACCAGTCAGAATTGATTTGATGGCAGTGGGTGGTAAGACAGCAGTTAAAAGGACTCAGCTGCTAAGCAAAACAAAAAAATGTCCTGTGGTTTGAACTCACCAGCTGCTCTGACGGAAGAAAAAGCATATCTCTTTCCATAAAGATTTATATCCTTGGATACCATGTGGTAGTTGTACTCTGTCCTACAGAATCGCTGAGTGAGAATCAAGTCCCAGACAGCAGGACTTTCTGATGGTTAGCTACTTAGATTTGTGGGCACTGCACTTTAATAAGTGGTAGTCAATGAGTCATAGGAAGTAGAATTCATTTTTAGAAAACTATTTTCCTAAAAAGATTCTATTTAAAACATTATTTTTAGATCTATCTAATCATCTGAATTATGAAATCATCTCAAGAAAAGGACTGGTAGAACATTTATCTGACTGCTGTTCAGGCCAAGTCCTTGCTTTTAAACTATAGTGTTGCCTTCGGGTCCGCTCAAGCTGGTTCTGACTCAGCCGCCCTCTGTGCAACAGAATGAACACGGCCCCATCCTGGGTTGTCCCGATGATTGTTGCTATGTCTGAGCAGTCACTGAGTCAATCCATGTCATTCAGAGTCTTTCTCTTTTTTTTGCTGACCCTCAATTTTAGCAAGCAAGACCCTTCTTTACGGACTAGTTGCTCTTGAAAACACGTCCAAAGTACACGAGGCCAAGTCTTGCCACTCTCACTTTTAGTAAAGCTTCTGAGTGCACTGCATTCAAGACAAATTTGTTCATTCTTCTATCAGTGCATGGTATTTTCAAAATTCATTGCCAATACCATAGTTCCAAGATTGTGCTATGTTCCTATGCAGACGAGGGGTACCAACAGAAGCAGAGTTGCGCCGGGCAGAGCAGACCTTTAGTAGTACGCATTTTTCCCACTAGGCGACCATCGAGCAACTCCTTCTGAGTTAGTGCACCAGTGGCATCACCTGGGAATGTTCTCTCCAGTCAAAACACAGTTTTTTTCACACCTTGTTCTTTGTGATGGCTGATTTAAGAGAACAGTGCATGTCTGTGACGTTTTGTTTCTTGTTCGGAAAAATGCCATGGAAACTGTTGTAATGTTGGATACAGCCTACAAGGACAGAGCTATGGGAAAAACTCAAGTATAGTAGTGTTTTTCTCATTTCATAAAAGGTGAAATGTCAATTGATGACAAACCTTGTTCGGGACATCAATCAACTTCCCAAACAGATGAAAATGTCTACTGTTACTGCATTTGGAGTTCGTTCCACCAGGTCTGACTGTTAATCAAGCTTTCTATTTAGAGGTTCTGAAAAGATTGCATAACAGTGTGCCACAAAAAAGGCCTGATTTGTGGCGGACAGGGGACTGGTTTGTCACTATGCCAATGCACCTGTTCATGTAGCCATCTCAGTGTGCCAGCTTGAGGTGAAAAACAGCATGCCTCTTCTGCCCCATGAAACTTACTCACCTGACCTTACTCCATGCAACTTGTTTTCGCATCCACAAGTGCAGAGTAACATGAAAGGGCAGCTGTTTGACGACTGAGAGGAGGTGAAGGAAAAACAAGTGAGGTGCTTTCAGGCTTCCAAACAGATGAGTTTGAGAAATGTTTCCAAGAATGGAATCTCAGATTTGACAAACATACCAAGTGTAATGGAGAGCACTTTGAAGGTGATAAGATTGTTTTGTAAAAAGACATAAATACATAGCTTTGAAAAAAATTCATTTTGGAGGGGTACGCCCTCATATTAGGTAACTGAGAACACCATGTCTTGGGTTAAGTACACATCAGTTGTCAGTAATATCTTTGTTTTTTAACACTTAGCAAAGCATCTTTTGTAGCAGATTTACCCAATTTAATACAATGTATGATTTTTGGATTACTGCTTCCTTCAATGTTGACTGTGCATGATATATACTTTGAAAAGTTCATGGAAAAATTTTGTTAGCTTTCACCCCATTTTTGAAGCCCTATCTATTTATCTATTGATCATCGTTTTTCACCTATCTAAGGAGCTTCAAATATTCATGGAACATGGAAATAAAACGTAATTTTCCCATGAGCTTTTAGAAGCGCCTGCATATGTCACGCATAATCAACACCAAAGGAAGCAAGAAGGCTACCCTGTTGGCAACGGTTATACACTGGGCTGCTGGCCACAAGGTCAGCAGTTTAAACCCACCAGCTGCTCCTTGCTACAAAGTTGGACCAAAAGGTCCTTGGTGCAGTGTTCTTGGCCTTTTTCTTGTTAAGGAAGTTTTACATTTTCTTAACTTCTTCATATACATTCCCAGGATCATCCTAATTCCCTTAGAACACCTGACCATATTCCCTCTTTGGAATCCCAGGAAATCGTCAGTATAGGCTTTTGAACTGAATTCTCTGCCTTCAGTTGAACTGGTCCCTTGGATCTTCCTAGAAGCAACTGTTGGGATTGGACTTGGCTCTCTGGATGGTCTTGTTAAATCCAAGGCTCAAGAACCTGAGGCTGGATCCTCTAAAGCCAAGCTTCTTAAGCTATAGCTTTCAACCTTATGGGGGTCAAGGAATTGAATGTGGGGGTCATACAAAATTTGACCTCAGTAAAAGGTTTCCGAACATGCAACAACCAAAAAAGGAATTTAAAATCAAATGCATAATAAATCTGAGATTCTTTTGGCAGTACTTGCCCGTGTTACAAATTTGTTGAGAGCAAAGGGGTTGCAAGTGGAAAAAATTTAAGGAACCCTGCTCTAGAGCGGCAAAACAAAGCCACTGTGTATGCATGCAAAGAGAGAAGTTTATATCAAGAAAAATGACCCACGCCATTGTGGAAGTGCTTAAGTCCCAGTTAGCTCAAATCCATGCATAAAACGTGAAAGCGAGAGGCTTTTCCCAACTTGAATGACTGCTAAGGCCCAAGAGGAGGCGGGAGTGGGAAGCAGGAAGGAGACCATGGCTGGGGGTGCAGAGGCGATTGGCAGATCAGCGGTGATAGCAGGTCAGTGATAGCTCCCAGGACCAGCAGGCCATCTATGGCAGGCCATTTGTTCAATTGCAATCAATCTGTGGCAGATGCCACAGATGCAGGATCCACCATCAAGCAGGCACAGAGCATTTTTTTTTGCAGTGTCACTTTCTGGATGTCAAATAGGCCACAGTCCTGAGGAGACATCATCAGGCTGTGACCTCAGGGAGAAGTTGCACTGCACCCATAACTTCTTATAGGTGTAGCCATGTTGACCCCAAGCCTAGTGATTACATCCATTTATGCTTCATTCCATAAAATTGTCTTCATTCATTGTTGGAATAAATCCATGCATGTATGAACTGGAACCCTGCGAATATATATATATATATATTACAAATATCTGTAGTTTTATTTATTTAATTTTTATTGGTTAGATTTTTTAAAAACATTTTATTAGGGGCTCATACAACTCTTATCACAATCCATACATATACATACATCAATTGTATAAAGTACATCTGTACATTCTTTGCCCTAATCATTTTCTTTTCTTTTTTTATATTTTATTAGGTGTTCATACAACTCTTATCACAATCCACACATATACATACATCAATTGTATAAAGCACTTCCGTACATTCTTTGCCCTAATCACTCTCAAAGCATTTGCTCTCCACTTAAGCCCTCCGCATCAGGTCCTCTTTTTTTACCCCTCCCTCCCCGTTCCCCCATCCCTCATGAGCTCTTAATAATTCAAAGATTGTTATTTTGTCATATCTTGCCCTATCCGGAGTCTCCCTTCCCCACCCCTTCTCTGCTGTCCCTCTCCCAGGGAAGAGGTCACATGTGGATCCTTGTAATCAGTTCCCCCTTTCCAACCCACTCGCCCTCCACTCTCCCAGCCTCGCCCCTCACACCCCTGGTCCTGAAGGTATCCTCCACCCTGGGTTCCCTGTGCCTCCAGCTCCCATATGCACCAGTGTACAACCTCTACCCTACCCAGTCCTCCAAGGTAGAATTCGGATCATGGTAGTTGGGGGGAGGAAGCATCCAGGATGTGGGGGAAAGCTGTGTTCTTCATCGGTACTACCTCGCACCCTGACTGACCCGTCTCCTCTCCTAAACCCCTCCATGAGGGAATCTCCAGTGGTCGATATTTGGGCCTCAGGTCTCCACTCTGCACTTCCCCCTTCATTCACTATGGTATATATATATGGTATATATATGGTATATATATGGTATATATATATATGGTATATATATATATATATGGTATATATGGTATATGTGGTATATATATATATATGGTATAATTATATATATATAATTATATATAATTGGTATAATTATATATATGGTATAATTATATATATATAATATATATATATATTCCTTTTTTTTTTTGCACAACAGAATGACATACTGTGCCGTCCTGTGCCGTCCTAGTCGTTGTTCTTCACTTCATCAGTTCTACTCCGAGGGTAGGACAGTCTACAAACTCACTGACAAGTGATATGCTCATATAGATATATTCTTTTTTCTCACACTCACACACACGCTCTCCCACCTCCGGAGAGGGTTTCCATTTCAGAGTGTAATATTACCTGGTTCTCATGACCAGATGTAAGAAACCAGGCAGAAGTGCAGACCATGGAGGACTTCCATGGGATTTTGTCACATTTCATTTCAGATCTGAGGAAGGATAGTGTGGAAAAACATCTAAACGTAATCAAGTAATCTCCTTGTAGCTAGGCATTCTCTCTCCTGAAGGAAACGGTACTGAGGATGTGGCCCTTTGAGGGGGAGTGTGCGCAGCAAGAAGAGTTGAGGAGTGGATAGCCGAAGCGTACACTGTGGCAGTCAAACAGCAGATTTTCAAATGTCAGTTTCATGACTTAGAAGCCTTAAGACTACAGACTGTTTACAAACCCCCCATCAGCCTCCCTTTCCTCACACACAACACTGTAACAATACCTCTCTTTCAGAGTTGTTGTTCGGATGAAATGAAATAATGCATTTAAGGTGCTCAGTAAAATGACTAATATTTCAAGCCTGTTCAAGAGGGTGGAGCTAACCCTTCACACACTTGGCTGGTACCCAAGAGATTGGATGATTGAGCCCACCCAGTTACGAGCCTGGGGGAAAACCAAAGAAACAGACCTGAAAATTTACCTCAAATGATTCAGCTATTGAAAGCCCTGTGGATCATGGCTAAGTCTCATATAGACTCAAGCACAGTAGGTTAGTTATTATCCATACAAACGGGATAGCAGGTTAGAGCTAGTGGCTCAGGACTAAAAATTTGACCAGTAGTAGAATATTAGCCATTGATTTTATTTCCAGGCTCTTGACAGGCATCTGGTTGAGGGGGAGGGGGCAGGCAGGGGTGGGAGAAGTTGGCCAGGAGGGCCTGACAGCTTTAGGTGTACTGCCCAATACAGTAGCCATGGCCACATGTGTCCATTTAAATGTAAATGAAATTAAAATTGTTACTCATTTGCACTGGCCACGTTTCAAGTGCTCAGCGCCACATGTGGCTAATGGCTCGGGCTCGGACAGCACCGGTAGGAAACCACGGTGGCAGAGCATTCGATGAGACAGTGTTGGCTTAGGGTACTTCCGGAGCTCAACCTCAGGGCAGCGTCTATTAACCACTAGTTTACTTAACGAACGGCCACAGAAAAGCTCATCTTCCCCTTGACGTTATGATTTATCTTTATTTTTTGGAAACTGAGGCTTATCAAAACTCAAAGTTTCATCATGTTCCCAGAGATTCTGTGCAAACTTTCCAGGTGGATAGAACATTTTTGATCGCTGTTTATGTGACTGCATTCAGAGATTCTGTGAAGGAAGGAGGTTGTCCTTGCTTTTTTTTGATGGAGTTTCTGAATTCTATCATTAGCCTCAGCATCTCTGCAATTATACATATCTGGCTATTAACGTGTTATTTCTATCCTCCTCCTCTTCCCCACCCCCCAACACCCACAGCCTCTGAATTAGGAGCTGAGGAGACTGTGAAATTCTTAAAGTGATCATTATTTTGGTGGCAGCTGGTTCCTAACAGTGCTGGTTTTGTGACCGAGGTGACAGAAACGGTTCCTGGGACTGCGTTGTCCTAATTATATTCTGAATGGATCACAAGTCTGAGGATAAATCGAAGTTACACATCATGGTGTCTGCAGGGCAGCGCTTTATGGTATGCTGGGAAACATCTAAATGTAACATGTGTAGGCCTTGCATTTACTGTCATTAGTTAACTTGCTGCCCGCGTGCCTCTTTCAGCTCCCTGACCCACATTTCATCCACGCTCGGCTGTTTTTCTCCTGCAGGGTTATTTCCTGAGTAAAGCCCAGAACTTATGAGTCTCCCAGCAGAGAGCTCTGTTCTGACCTCCCTAAAAAGGCAGTTTCACCTGCTGGGCTAGTGTTTTTCGGCTTCCTAGTCAATCTGTTAAGATTTTACTATGCGATTCTTGGATACCTTTTCATAAAACATATGGGCGATTGTAATTGCTTTTGGCTCGCTACACTTTTGGACTTGAGAGAGGCAGGAAGAGGTGCAAATCTTCTGTCCATAAATAACAAAATCTGTGGGCATTAAAAAAAAAGCATTCTGTGCAACTAGAGAGTTTATGTGCCACATTTCACCCCTGGCAGCCCTTTCCCAATGACTTGTTCAAAGAGAAGTTATATTAGGACAAATAGAAATGACAACCAAGGCCAGATGTGGGCTTTTGGTTGATATTTATGCAACACCCAAAGGGAAGATGGCATTGCGCAATAAACTAAACATGTCCTAGGCAAATAAGGAAAGCTTTACCCCGAGGAGCTGGCACTGCAAAGGTATAACTTATACAACAAAGGGCTGGAAATGCGGAACAAATGCAGGGTGGGTTGGGGCAACTATAAAAGGGAATTCATTGAGGAAGTGGTAAGGTAGCAGATGTGCAGAACCTACTTTGGGAAAATCAGGGCTTAGCACTTTTGGGGCCAGGTTGGTGTCTAAAGTAGAAAACACATGCCAATGAGCCTAATTTCCCTCATCTGTGGAAAGCAATAGTAGCTTTAAATAGAATATACATTTTCAGAATGGAGGCAGCAATCTTGTGTTGGAGAAGTACACTTTAAAACTAGAGAGCAACGTCCTCAGTCTTTCAACCATCTCCTAAGGTAGTGATGATATCTCTCATTCCATTCCCCCAAAGTTGTTCACGGTGGCAAGAAAATGCAGACATTGACTGCTTCTCAGCCCTTGGAGAGCAGTTGGAAAGAGAGCCGGGCTTAATGTACTAGAAGGATATTGAGACTCATGTTAAATTATAATAGGAAAATTTGCTAAAAGCCACTGGATTTCTGAAACACAGCTGAATTTTCAGTCTTCCATTCATTAAGGCGAGATGGGCCATTTTATCTCCCAGTCTCTTAGTTTCACAATTATGAGGAATTTGGAGCTGGAGAAAGGAAAGGAGGAGTGCAGGGATATGTAAAATGATTGAAGGCTGGGCCACAGCCACAGTTCTAGCAAATGCCTAAAAGCCCCCAGCACGTGGATTCCCCACCTCTCCAATACCTTCCTGCTTTGGAGTCCCCTTAATTATTGAAGAGGATTGTCCAAGTGTGACTTCCATCCCAGGTTTTCCTGCAGCTTGTGCATTCTTCAGAACACTACCCCATTTCCTCCCCCTCGCCATTGCAACTTCATATATATATATAAATCATTTTATTGGGGGCTGTTACAACAACCCATACATCAGTTCTATCAACCACATTTATACATATGTTGCCATCATCATTTTCGAGACATTTTCTTTCTAATTGAGCCCTTGGTATCAGCTCCTCCCCCTGTCCTGTGGCTAATCCTTCACTGACTTTAACCTGCAGGACACATGAGGTTACTGTGCTCCCTTGCCATGAACATTTGTGCATTTTTTTAGTTTTATGAGTTTTCCTCAATCTGTTGAGAGTTCTTCATTTATTAATCAAGTCAATTTCTTCTTTCTCTTTTATAGGTCCACGTATTGCTGCAGCATGATTGCGCAACGCGAACTGGGGGATTGGGGCAAAGAAGAACTCAGGGCCACAGTAAGAATGAATTATTTCCTGTGCATCAGGAAGTTGCTGGAATAAAAGTAAGGAGGCTGGTGGATTAATCATGCGGGGATGAGGGTTGCTTGGGCTAGGGATGTAACAGTGTGGGTGTGAGAGTTGGGATATGTTTTGGGTGCAAACATCTGTGTTGTGCTTGACAGCTAAAAGGAAGTTAGGAGCCTCATTGTAATAATAACACTTCCATGACACTGCCCACAATCCTTGCAGGGCTTTACAGCGGCCAACAGGTTTAATCCTCACAAAGGACCCATGAGACACGCACTGTTAGTATCACTCTTTTTAAGATGAGAGCACGGAGGAGGCTAGAAGGTAACTGAAGGGCCAAAGATCATCCTGATAATAAGCATCGGAGTAGGCCCTCCAGCCAGGTATCTGATTCTAGAGCATGTGCTTTCAGCTTTCAAACAGCATCGGCCTCCCTGTATGAGGATCCAGCTTCAACACATAAAGGCTGCGGAGGGACACAGACAATAGATGACTTTGATGGGGCAAATGACACGGTATTTAAAACTTTTCAACAATGGGCAAAGAATAAGGAGGTGGGAGAGGTGAAATACCATTCCCTTCATTGAAGGTATGGTTTCCTTGCACTTGGGTTCGCGTATACTTCTCTGAGGGCAGAAAAAAGGTGGCTCAGTGGATGGCGGAATCGCGATAATCAATATTCATCACCTCCTCCTTGTCTATATGTGAGCTTCTTTGTGAAATCAGGTACAGATGTAACCTTGTTTTGCAGGCGCCAAACCACAGCATTTACTGTTCAGGCCCCTGCCAGACATCCTGGGGTTCTAACTTCTTGCCGCAGCCCTGACAGGTAGGTAGGTGCGGGTTGGGGGCAGCCCTAGACGCGGGGCGGGAGTCGCCTGCACTGCACGGCGCTCGTCATACAGCAGGGTGCGCTGCAGGAGTGCTCTTCGGGTCCTGGGAGTCGCTGGGCCGCCGGAGAAGGGCCGAGCCGGGAGGAGGAGTGGCAGGCCGGCAGCCCGCGGTCCTCAGCTCCCCAGCTTCAGTACCCCGCGCTCGTTCGGCGGGGGCCAGTCTCCGACACCGTATTTCACCGTGTTGGACGTCTTCCATCGCATCCTGCATCCGGGCGGAAAGGAAAGCACCGCAGCGGTTCGCTGTGTGCAGTCCTAGGTTAAAGGATAGTGTTGCACTGGTTTGCACTCGAGGCGCCTGTCTTTCTGGGCCCTGAGCGACTATCGCCCCAGAGACCTCTGCCAGGCTGCAGACAGCGGGTCTCTTTCTCTTCGGGTTCGCACCCTTTCTTCTGAACCTTTCCCCCTTTCAGGAACGTCTCCTGAAGTCTCGGGACGACACTGGGTTCAGCGGTGCCTCAAGCGGGCACCTCTGGGTGCCTCATGTCCGCTCTGGCACCGCGTGCCCACGTGAGAGGCTGCAAGCGTGGCGCTGACGAACCAGGTCTGCAGCACCCGCCGAACCTGCTCTTGATCTCCCGGGCTTCAGAAGCCTTGCCCGCTGACCACACCGCCTCCTGGCACACCCAGGCACCGGCCGCCTTCGGGCTGGCCCTGGGCGGCGGTGCCAGTGGCCGCTGGCGTGGCCACGTCCTCCTCGGCCTCGTTTCTCCTCGAGTCCGCCCTCTAAGGGCGCCCTCCGGCCACCTCTTTGTGCTGTTTCCGAAAGCAGTCGCTCTGGGGTCCCCCAGGGCTTTCCGGAGTGAAATCGAAGGTGAAAGCTATTAGAGGACAGAGGGGGCGGGGGGAGTATTCGCCACTGCCCCGCCCCCTCGGGGTGGGCGGGCGGGTAGGAGGAGCTACGAGCCCGGGGCCGCCTGGGAGGAGCCAGAAAGGGGCCGGGCTAGCCCACGTTGGTGGGTCGGCCACGCAGGCGCGCGGGGAACGCCGAGAGCCCCACGCGGGAGCTTCGGGAGTCTCTGGGCAGCGCTCCTCACTTCACTGGAAAAGGGCTGGGGCCACGACGGAGCTAATAAAGAGTGAATGAGCTGCAGCCCCCCGTGGCAGCTGGAGTCCGCCCGAGCGGCCCGGGAGCCCCGCGCTGGGGAGGCGGCGAGGGGAGGGGGCTCGCCCCGTCCCGCCCACCCTCCGCTCTTTCTCCAGCTGGTCCCAGAGCCCGGCTCGGTCCGGCCCCTCTGCCTCCACCCCACACTCGGCCACCTCCTCCTTGTCCCATTCTTCACCTAGGCGACCCGAAGTGCCATGGGTTAGGGTGGGGACCGCGAGCGGTGCCAAGGAGCAGCCCTGCACATCCGCCTGGGGAGCGCGAAGCCCGCACGCCGCTGGCGGGCGCCGGGCATGGGGAGCGCGGCGTGAGCCTTCACCCGAGGAGGACGGAGGAGCGAGGCTCGCAGGAGGAGGAGAAGGAGGAGGAGGAGGAAAGGAGCGGTGGATCGGAAGGACCCGAGGGAGGAAGGGAGGGCGAGCACGGAGGGTGGGGAAGCGAGGGAAAAGTGAAGCTGGGAGGAGAAGCCGGCGGAAGGTGGGGATTGATGCTTCTGTGTTTTGTTGCCGCTGCTGCCCTCGCGCTGGGAGCCGAGCCGGAGGGAAGGCGGTGGAGCGATGATTGCAGAGTTGGTGAGCAGCGCTCTGGGGCTCGCCTTGTATCTCAACACCCTGAGTGCGGATTTCTGCTACGATGACAGGTAAGGCGGGGTGAGCGCAAGGGGCAGTGGGCTCCACAGGGGCTCCGAAGCCTCCTGCATTCAGATTCCAAGTGCATTGTGGAGGCGTTGGCCCAGGACCTTGAAGGTGTAGTGGGTGCCCGGACGTGAACACCTAGAAGCACCCGCCGGGACCGGAGAGAGCGCGCTGCGCGGGGAGCGGGGGTTCTGCGTTCCTAGTTTGCAGCAGGTTCCCCCCTTTGCTTCTCGGCCGTTGGCAGACGCTTAAGTTGCCTAACGGAAATCCCAGCAATTTGGGAAACTGTTTAATGAACGTATTTTTAAAAAGAAAGGAAAAAAAAGTCCTAGGTGTTCTTTGGTGCAACAAAAACCCATTAAGCGATTCTACGTCTGGGCTGAGAGGAAGCCGCTGCCCGCCCCCTAATAGATCTTCCTGTACCATTTCCCTTTATTGATGGGACACTATTTCCCGAGGTTAAAACGTATGCTTGGCAGCTGCCAGCATAGTGGCAGTAGGAATCGTACGTTGATTCAACTTTCCTGTTCGGGGTGTGAAGTACTTTACTTTGTGCCAAGCTAATGATGGTCTCCCGCTCCTCACCCCTGCTCCCCCATATCGACAGATCCGGTAGCACTTTGTGAAGTCTCAGTTTTCACTTCTATTTGGGAGGTTTACAGGAGACATTAGTGATTCTTTTGTGCTAATTAGGGAAGAGGATGCCCCTAGAGACTGAAGTTGTCTTTTGCTTGTGGGTTAGTTTGGGTGGCTAATGAGTTCTGAACTGTGTTGTCTAAGAAACGGCATCGATTTCTGGAAAATGTCACAGTTGTGCTGGTGCCGCTACCTGTTTTTTAAACGTTGTTAGTGTTTAGAAACTGGTGAAAAGCTCCAATAGCCATTACGGAAAATTCCAATTTGTGCCTTTTCCGGTGACTTAATTTGATTACAATTAAAACAGATGCATAATTAAAATATATTAGGGAGAACAGCATGCCTGGCTAAACTTATTAACTGTCCTGGGGTGTTTCATGCTCCATTGAAATTAAACCATCCAAAAAAGTGTGCACAGATTTACTCTGACAGCTTTTCAGCAGCCTCTCTGGGCTATGGAAAGTGAATGGATCCCTAGGGTCAGGGCAAGGCAGCCAGTGAGCTTAAGCTGAGTGCTTGATAGTGAGTGGGGTGAAGGCAGGTTCCTCTCCTGGTGGTAACCAGCCATAGTCTGAATTCTCTGGTGTCCCCACTCTCTGACTAAAAGCATGCTTTAAAGCAGCAAATCTTGGTTCTTACCCATTTGTCTCTAAAGAAGACCCCCCCCACCCCATAATAGGCGCAGGAACATTCAGCAACACCTCCTTAATGCCTTTTGTGTAGTGTTTAGCAGTGACTAGTTGATAGGAAGCTGCTGTCTGCCCAGGACTTTTGAAGTCAGGATACTGCATGCCTTGCGCATTGGTGGTTGTGGCAGACAGAACAAGGTGAGCTGCTGTTCTTTGCTCCAGTTTGGCAGGACGGTGCACCTGCTGCTTCTAGAGTGTTGGCTGTACAAGCCCTTGCATCCAAAGATGGGTGACTTTTTACTAGTCCAAGTATAGGGATGACTCTTGACCATGATGGTCTCTGTTGTGGACAGTTTGAATCACAAGTATTTAAACCAAGAATGGAGAGGGTTTTTTTTTGTTTTGTTTTTTTTAAGTAACACACTATTACTCTTGTAGCACACTGATTAATCAAGAATTCTGCTGTATGGTATTTGTATTTTCTGTCTAGTCCTTAAAAGAGTGCTAGTCAGAAGAAACTATTCTTTAAAGATTTCGACTAAAGCAGTACTAACTTTGCACATACTTTGTTCTTTAGGTCAAATGCTTCTTTAATCATCAGACAGAAGTGCTAGGTAATTGTAACTGTTGGAGATTGGTGTGAGTGTGATGATAAATCAGTTGTGCTTTACCGGTTGATAGTTGTTATAAATCCTTCATGTGTCATTGATTGAACGAGGTATTAATTTTCATGGCTTCTCATTAGCTACATACATGGGTTTAGAGTAATCGTCCACCTATATATTTTAATTGATAGTATTCTCCATGTAGTATAAAGAATTTCTATACTGATATATTGAGAGCCTCTAAGTACAAATTACAGTGCTGCAATTTGAAAAGTGTACTTTTGATGTCTCAGTAGAAGCGCATGTGCCATTCTAGCCTCTTAAGGGCATGAAACTTTAAAAGTATCAAACTTGGTTTTTCTGTAGCCTAGCTATTGGGAAATACATATTAATAGGGGCACTGAACCCACTTGGAATATGCAAAGCATATTAAAGTGATGTGTCAAAATGCACCATCAACTGTAGCTTTTCAAATATACTTTACTGTAACTCATCGGGGTCTGGAGAGGGGAGGGAGCTGAGGAGTCAAGAAGAAACTGCAGGATGACAATAATGTGTTTATTTCCACTATTCCATAAAATCACATCTAAAATGTCCCTTAAATGACATCTGTGGGCCTTTTGTGAAATACAGTTCCATAAGGGAGGCTGTGTTGGAATGAAGAAGTAGCAGGCAAGAAGGGAGATGGCTTTTCATGGCTGACTAGCTTAAATGAATCAAGACTTTGTGTTTTAGCCTAAAGAATCTGGCATTTACTTTAGGAAGGCTTTATGTTGCTGAAACTTAAATATTATTGCTGCGGTACTTCCCAAGTTATCATTTCTTTTAAATATAGTGATCGCGTTTACTTTATAAACTGTACATACAATTACTTTCAGTGTTTCATGTAGCTTGACTGAGATTAAGTGGTAACCTAAAACTTTCTTGTAGCAGAATCAATTTCCATATAGTAAACTTCAATATTTTGCAAGTGTTTCTGTGCTACGGTGAAGCATTGCCTATAATATGATGAAACTAGCTGCAAAAGTGTAGGATTCACAATATCTGATGAAGAAACAGATTTGGTTTCTGCTTCATCTTCACCCCCTTTGCCTACAATCCAGTAATGACTGCAGAATCTTAGGTTTGGGCTTAGAAAAAATTGGGAATGATAAATATGCCATCTTCGCCAAATTTTAAGTTATGTTGTATGTGACTCAGTGAAAGACCCTCTCTAATTTTCTGGAGAGATGTGGGAAAGAAAGCTTTAGATCAGTGGAAAAAAAAGCTTACTGACCTTAAATTCCCTGTTCTCTTCACATATTTTGTCGAGAATGGCATTGCATCATTTCCCCTGTTTTCCTTCCCCCTTAAAAATACCATTATAAGTCTCCCATGGAGATAAAAGTAAGAGTGGAGTCGGTTTATTTCAAAGCATCAAAGATAAACCATGACTGTTCTTTTGAAGTTTGATTTCATTTTGCCCATATAATCTAATTGTTGGCATGACATGTAAGCAAGTAAATAAGGAATAACAGCTTCTATATATTTCAGCTTTCACATTTTAGTAAAATAACACATTAGTCAAACAGAAAGGCAATTTGACGTTGTGGAAGTAGGAAGTTCGATTTTGACTTCTTTGAAGACTTTTCACTCTGTTGACCGATGGGAAGCCTATAGGTCCCTTAGTTGTCCCATTTGCAATAATTGTATAAAACTCGGATAAATGAAGTAGAATAGTGTACTTTTGGATTTAAATCACCCCAAACTCTTAGTAAAACTTAGGAACAAACTGAACTTAATTTTACATTTGAGAGTAAATGTAAATTGATTTTTATAGAAATATTAATAAGGGTTTTCTTTCCTTCCTGATGATCGGCATTTAAAGTGAAGGAATGGAGGAATTAAAACATTATAATGAGTTAGAAACATTTTAAGATTTCTTTAAACAGATACTGAACTATTTCTTCCGCATTGCTGCTTCCTGTTATTATGCTTACAGGGTTTAGATTCCAATATGATATGAATCTCTTAAGAAATGATCCATCCACTCAGCTTGCCTTAGCGTAGGTATCTTAATTGCTGTTCTCTTTCACCTCTGTGGGTCCTAAGATTGATTGCAGTGACTACACAGAACTCACAGACAAAAATTATGATTAAAGGGTTGATTAAAGACATTAACAAGTTCTAATGCCAATGAAAAAATATTCAGGGTAGAGTTGTTTAACAGGACATCTTAGAGAGTTCTTTCAGCTCTGCTAATGATTACCGAAAGGGGCGTACTACTCCACGTTAAACTTCCACCAGATGGCATTCAGCTCAGGCTCTGTGGGTTAGTAAGTTTAGCACCTTGAATTATGATAAGTGTCCAGAGGCACCTCGCTCCTGTAAGCCCCAGCCTCAAGACACCCAGCTTCACTTCCATGAGTCAACAAGTCGAGCGTTCCCAGTTTTGTCAGTCACCCCACTCCACAAGCCAGCCTCTTACACAAAAGCTCTGTGCTTTACTTGCTCCCTGGTTTGGGAAGCCCACCACGCTGTTCCGTGCTCTAGCGCCTGCTTCTGCAGTCGCTCCTCTGATGCGAATTGTCTTCTGTATCCAGGAGGTTCTCTGTGCAGGGATCTCAGGGCTAGAGGACGTGCTCCACTCTTAGCTCTGGCTGGTAATGGGATCCCTCCTCCTATTTCTCAAGGGCTCATTTTATACACAGAAAGACAGCATTCCAGGGACACCTGCTCACCGTTACTCACTGGTGAATCCTGTCAGTATCTTCCCCCATCGTCTTAGCAGACCTGTGAGGGGGAAGGTGATTTGGTGGGAGCTAGAAACCTTGGTTGGAAGAGCGGCATTCAATAATCCACCACCCTGCAGAGTTCTCTCTAACTTGCTTTCGGACCAATCGGGGATTATTATCTTAAAATTCCAGTGTGTTCAGCCACTGAAAGCATGCATGGTATTTAGTGACAGCCTATTGAGCAATTGTTATTGTACATTTAAAATTCGGGAGAGAGATGCTTTGTATCACAAATTGTAGCATTTGTCCATTATTGGAAGAAGCCAGTGTTCACAGGAGTGTTACTTAACTTTTTAAATTTCCTTCTCAGTGGAAAACTGCAGCGGGAGATAATTTACAGCTCATGAAGTACTTTCCGTGGTATTTTCTTCTGTCTGTTAGAAAAAACCCTTTTTGCTGGTTTGAACAAGTGTATTCCTTCACAGTGAATTAGAAGGAAGACATGAGCGTCTTTTTGTTACTGCCATTGGTTCTGTCACGTGAGGGTTTTCGCAAGTGACCCAAATGCAGGCACCTAGTGGACATGGACAAATACCATCGAGAAAGTTGCCTGCCATCTGTCTCTTGCTTGCCTTTTGCATATATGAATACACCCACACAGCGAGGTCTGGGGAGGCCGGACCTCCATAGCACTGCCTTGTGTGGCGGGTCTCATAAGCTCTCTGTCTGCGGCAAGGTACAATCGCATCGCTCTTCTCTCACTCTGTACTGGAGGGAAATAGATGGTTTTCCTTATCTGAGAAGTTTCTGCCGTGCATGATGTCCCAAATTCACAGGTTTTACTCTCTCCACACACACACAGCCACGTGCGCACAAAGAGTGTCTTTGTGACACACTGGCTAAGTTCTCAGCTGCTACCCAAAAGGTGACTAAACTGATCCAGCTGCTTCATAGAACAGAACGCTTAGTGATTGTTGTCAGATCAAAGCTGAAAACCTTTTGAAAACCTAGTGGGACTGTTCTACTTTATCATATTGAATAGCTCTTTATTGAAAACATGCACACACACACACACACACACACACGACCCTGCCCTTATTCTCAGGGGATATGTTCCAAGATGCCCAGTGGATACCTGAAATAGTGGATAGTACCCAACTCTCTCTCTATTGTTGGGTCCAGTACATAAATACTTATACAGTTTAATTTATAAATTAGGTACACTAGAAGAGTATCATCAATAACTAGCAAGTATGCATCTATAGAGTGGATATACTAGAGAAAGGGATGGTCCACATCCTGTCAAGCATGGAGTTATTGTTGTTACTTAGCTTGCAGTTGATTCCCACTCATGGGGACTCTGTACCACAGATTGAAGCCCTGCCCAGTCCTGCGTCAGCCTCAACAACTGTTCTGTGTGAGCCCATTGTGGGCGCCAGTGTGTCAGTCTATCTTGTCAAGGCGCTGTCACGTATGTGTGTGTACATGCACATACAGATGAACCCATAGATGTCCAGTGATTCACACTCGTAGCAATCTGATAAAGCAGAGTGGAACCAACGCATAGGGTTTTCAAGCCTGTAAATCTCTGCAGAAGTAGTAGACCGCCACACCTTTCCTCCATGGAATGGGTTCATGTTTTCAAACCGAAATCTTGCCAGCAGTGCCTTATCACTGCCCCACAGGGATTTCATACACAGCGAAAGAGAGAGAGAAACACGTAACCACATCCCGAGGAATGAACAGATCTGTCTGGCAAGACATGCTGCCAAGCTGCATCTCCTACACTTTGGGCATGCTTTTAGGAAGGATCAGTCCCTAGAGAAGGGCATCATGCTTGGTGAATTAGACAGTCAGCAATCCGAGGAAGACCTTTCGTGAGTTAGATTGGCACAGAGGCTACAACATGGACCCAGGCATAGCAGTGGTTCCGAGGATGGAGCAGGACCAGGGAGCGCTGGCTTTTGTTACCTAGGGAATTGCTATGAGTTGGAACCCACTTGATGGCACCTACCAGCAACATAGCACCCATGTATTTGATTATTAATTTATGTTGGTGATTCTATGGGCATCTGTCACCTGCACTCAGTTTTTTCAGCTCTCATGCCCCCTATCGTTCCACAGAGTCCCCTGAAAATAGGTGCCTTTTAGATTCCAGTGAGTTAGGAGCAGTCTCTGCCTAATCTCTTTGCTGCTGCTCAGCACAGTAAAATCACCTGTTTTAAATGTCCCTGATGGTTCAGCCATTCATCATAGTTTAAAATGGCTTTTTCTCTAAAACCAGGTGCCTTTAGAATGTTAGAAAAAGCCAAAATTTACTTTTAGGGTGAGCTTACAAGGAAAAATGTGGCTGACACACCTGCTTTCTTATTGTTATTGTAGTTACCCAAAGTGCTTTTAACAGGGTAACATTGGTCCTTGAATGTGTTTGATAGCCATGCATCGTGTGGGCTCTGTGGCCTGCAGTGGTCTCATAGGTGAGACAAGTGTGGCAGCCTTGATGGCAATTTGGGCGGACTTTTGAGTGTGCACACTTCTATGAATGGCTACCATCATTTGGGATCCCCTTTGGAAAAAGTAGTGGGGCACAGCATTAGGAATTACATACTTTCTATTTTTCACAGTGTGAAAAAGGCACCATATTTCGAATAATTGCAGGTGTAATTATACACAATGATGGATGGTTCCTTTGATTTTTTTTATATATGTCTTTGAGGAATAAACTGCTAAATTCAGCAGTGGCGTAATTATGAATATTTCTAGATATGCGTTTCATATATATATATATATATATATATATATATTGTACATAGTACATATATAGCAGATGCTCACCCTTGTGAATAGGCGTCCAATCTAGTACTCTGTGTTCCTACGTATACTTTTAACAGGTACTGTAACGTTTTTGAATCTTGATGATAGACTTATAGAAGCAAATTGATAGTTTGCTCTTTGACAAGTTGAATTTCTCTTAAATTTACTTCTTTGGTAACTTGTAAGGTGCCCCTGTGGCATAGTGGGTTACCTGCAAGGTCTATCGTTCAAAACCACCAGATAATCTGGGGAGAAAGTTGAGGCTTCTATTTATGTAAAGACTTACAGTCTAAGAACTCCTTCCCCCCCCCCCCCTCAGGAGTAGCTCTGGTCTGTACTATTGGGTCCCTGTGAATCGTAATCAATGCGATGGCAATGAGTTTGCTTTGCCATTTGGTTTGGTAACACTTGTCTCTATCCATATGTATTTTGATACTTTCTTATATTTAAATTGTTTATTTGGACTGTGTTACCTTCTTCTCCAGGACATCCATACCTGGGATATAAGGTGGCATAGACTGGCCTTATTCTTGGTCTAGTGCCCACTGGCTCTTGATTCACACCTGTGAAAACTCTGAAACACTTTACCGAAGACCTCCTGAGATCGGGCCAGGTGTGTCCTTGGAGGTCTGCATCAGTGAAAAGCTTTGCCTCAACGGACCACAGGGATGCTCATCTTGCCTTTAGAGACGGTCGGCTGTGTTTTCCAGGCGATGAAGTTCAACAGCACAGCACTATCGTGGTTCTCTTCTCTAGTCGTTTAGCTGTCCTTTCGCATCTGTCTCTGGTACTCTGGGATTATGGAAGGAAGTGGCGTAATGTTCCTTTTGGTTTTTCATAAAGTTTTTGCGTTTACTTGTTGTGTTTATCACTGTGACTTTTTTTCTTTACAGGTGAATGGGAAAGTGTTTCTACAGAGAAACCTTACTGAAGAGAATTCTGTGGAAGGAGGGAACCCTAAAATGACTTACTTTAAGGGTTTTACTTTAAAACTTCCTGTTATGTTCTCGAAGTGATTTATTCTCTTTAGAGATTTTTCTCCCCTCTAGTTTACTTTCAGAACTAGAAATCAAATTTGTTATAGGCGAGCTGGAGAGAGGTGTTTTGGTTTCCTCATGTATAACAAATGACTATGGAATAGGGGTAAGAGTGGACAATTCTGACTTTCGCATCCCATTTTACTGTGTATTCAGGTCTTTGGAGGTTCCTTATACACATCTCACATTGCTTGGGGCCACTGCTACTGTATCTTTTTTCGAAGTGCCTTCGTGTTTGGCAAGAGGAGATGCTATTTGCTTAGGATAACTTGATACAGTCTGGAGTTGCTTGACTTCTCTGCCGTGGCATTCTGTGATATGAGAGTGAGGCAGGGGCCCCCGTGTAGTTAGACTCAAGGAGACTGACTGCCTCCGTTTTGTAATTTGTCCCATGGAAAGGCAGCAGTGTGCTAAGTGTTGTGGACAGGTAAAGTGCTCTCTGTCTCAATGCTGTCAGAGCCCCGAGTCCTTGATGATTATCCCATTTCTTCATTTCTGTGGGACTTATTACAATAATGTTTGTATATGCCTCAGGAGCATCAAGGTAAGGCAAAACCAAAAACAAACCGCCAGTTCAGTATGGATTTAATAATCATGGTATGTTTTACTTTAAAATAATGTGTAGAAACATTCTTGCAGAGGTAAAAGGAGTTTATTGAGATTTGCAGGTTGGAAAATTTCATGAGCTTTGATAATAAACATGCGTTTTCTTTTTCCTAATAGTGATCCCAGGGATTATTGATTTCTTTAGAAGTAGAAGTTTTTTACGTTCTTTACTGAGAAACTCTCCCTTGGCATCACATAGGAATATTGTAACTTCAGAGAATGTCTTCTTTGTTGTAGAGTGGCCACTGGGGCTCTTGGCATTTTGAGCACTGTTCAATGGTGGGGCTGAAGTAGCTCAGGCAGCTATGTTTCCACACTGGTTCAAGATCCATGGGGAAGAATGGCAATCCATATAACCCTGCTGCATGCTTGGCATTCTTTGGATATTAACGTAGAATACATTCCCGATTTGGCTTCCGACTGAATAAGAATGTTTTGTTTTGGACTTTTTTTTTTAAGATGAATGAAGCAAGTCACATCTTCACAGCTTTGCCAAGTGACATTTTGTGTGTCAATTATGAATAAGTCTATAAAGAGGCAGAAAGGATGTGAATCATAACCCTATGTTCGCTCTCTTGTTTTTCCCAATGGAATCTGGGAGTCAGGTTATATTGAGTATGCTGATGGTTAGGATTAAAAAAAAAAGAATATTAGTACTGCGATTGTAAGAAAATCCAAGGTTGTATAATGAGGCTTTCAGAGAGGCATATAAAGTGAAAACACTTTGGGGAAAGTAAGCAACTTATTTATTTGTGTTAATTTTCAACTTGTTTCACGATGAATGCCTGCCTGCCTTTCCTGCTTTCTCCTCTGTGTAGTATCTTTGGGATTAAAAATGAGTCCATAGCTAAACTGTTTTGTAACAGACTTCTCCCGAATGGAATGAATCTGACTGGCTGTGAGTGCGTGCCGAAGTGATATTCCGGGAAATTGTATCCTCTGCAGGGTGTCGCTTAGGTGGTGGCTGTGGAGATTACATCCACAGACCTGTCTACCGTTCTCATTTTGGGAGCACATTTGTCATCATTTGGGAGCGTCTGGGGGTAGCCATGATGAGCAGTGCTGGCTCATCTGGGACGCTCCTCATTGTTGTGCAGATGGCCTTTTGACTACTTCTGCTTTCCTGTGGTCAAGCTTTCATATGTATTAGGAATGCTGAGCCTGCTACTGGGATCTGGTAAGATGTCTTACAGTTGAACATGTGGGTATGGAGAGTTTGTCAAGTGTTTTTCTGTTAGCACAGGGTGCTCCCCTCCTCCAACAATTAACTGCAGACTGCTTTCCCAAAGCAATAGAAAAGAACTCACTTTGACAAAGCAAGCTTCTACTGGCAAATTTTCCAACTACAAATTTGCAGAAGAAAAGTTCTCAGATGATGAAGAAGTTTAATCAGGCAAAGAGACATTTTTTATTTGCAGAAATAGATGGAAGCAATTATTTATAGCTTATGTGAAAAATGGGTATATTTGAATTCATTTGGTAAGCTTCCTTTAAAATGAGAGAGTTCTTTTTCTTACGTTAATGAAAGAATAAAATTAGTACTGAATTTATGTCACTGAATTTATGTGAAAGAAAGAAGAGTTACAGTTTTAACTACTCTTACTGAGACATGCATGCACTAAATTCACCACCACCACCCCAAACAAGGATTTGAGATTTGAATAAAAAATTATGACATTAATGTTTAGCTCACTATAAACAACTCTAATTTACCATGAATATCTAAGCTACTTAATAGACACCATGAAATGATCTTTGTGGACTTCTTTTCTTCCATCTCTGTATTGTGTGTGCATGTCTGTGTTCCTTAGAAAGCAGTATTTTCACTTGTGATGGTATGGAGCAGAAAATGAAATTTCATTGTGTTTTTAAACCACATACATCTCATCCATACAAATGTAAACGATTCTATGAGAGAATTGTCACTGGCTATTTCTGAATGCACACTGGTAGGATGGTGCAGCTGCCTGTGGCAGGCAAAGGGCTTTAGACAGTTGACTCTTTATCTATTTAAAGGCAGCTTTTCTCATGGAGCCTGATGGACCTCCTTGCCTTACCTTAAGGAGACATTTGAGTTGACTCTCTTGCTGTATCACTGATCATCTGCTCTAGGTATGTGTCTCTAGACCCATGCTTCCCAAATTTCAGTCAACAAGTGAATCATCCATCCTTGTTACAGTGTGCATGCACCGTCTCAGTTTGCCTGGGGATGGCCCTGCTTTTCTTCACTTCTAGCATATTTCCATGTGTGATGGTTAAGTTTATGTGGGCAGGCTGGGGTGCTCTATTGCTTAGTCAAATAACCAGTCTTAATGTTGCCAGCATAGTATTTATAACCAGTTGACTTTAAGTTAAACAGGTTACTTCCCATCATATGGGTGGGCTTCATTCTAACAGTTGAAGGCTGAGCTTCGTTCAATCAGTTGAGCCATAGGGGAGGTTTCCTGGAAGAAAAAGGATTCTGCCTCAAGAGTTTCCAACCTGCTCCACAGATTTTGGCCTTGCCAGCAGCCCCACGATCACATTCGTGAATTCCTTCAAATAGGTCTTTTGCGATCTATGTCTATCGATTTCTCTCACTTACTGTTTTTTGGGGAGCTCCAACTGATACCCTGGATGGAGGCGGCTTTGCTGGCCCACGGCGCTGAGCAATCAGACTGTGCATGAAGTAAATGCATCACAGATATGCTCAGTGTGGATTACAGATCGGAAAGGTTGGATGAGTTCCAGGATTAAAACAACAGCAAAACCCCTTGAAAGGATACAGTCTGTGTTTTAATTAATCGATGCTTTTCTTTTCTTGTCTACTCGGTAATAACTTCTTTAAAATGACCTTATGGATTTGAGGTTGAGTTGAGACTTTAAAAACATAGAGAACTTGTTGTAATCCTAGGAGATGATCTCTATTGAATTGTCGGTCACCATCATTTTATCACAGTATCATCATTGTTGTAGCATTACTGTGAAAGAGGTAGGAGACAGATTTTACGAATAGATAAACTTGACTAGGAAAATCCTAATGCCTAAACCAAGCCTCTGGAGGCAGTGTTTTTATTGGCTTGTGTTTCTGTGTGAACAATACATGATAAAGGAATCTGGCTTGCATATGAAAACTCTGTAGACTTTGGGCCGGCAGTAAAATATAGGTATTTAGGAAGCTGAAAGTGGGAAATAAGGATTTATTAATGATATTTACACAAAAGGTAATGCTAAATAGTGTAAGGGTGTCTACATAGGATTTAGAAATGTTGAGGCTTATACGATCATTTAACTTGGTACCCTGAAACTTCAGTCTTTGGACAACTTGATTAAAGCCCTGTACAAAGGGCTTCAAAGCCGTGGACAGATCCCATTGTAAATTCTGTTTTTCCTCTAACCTTTGAAACTCCTTTGTATATGGGACTTTAACAGAATTGTCCAGAGACTAAAATTTATATTTTCCAGGTTAAAAAGATCATATATATGACGTTTTACATTCTTAAGAGATTTTTTTTCAGTAGCCCTATTAAAATAACATATGCTTATTCCTTTTATAAGAAAAAAACCCAAATCAACTGTTAGTATAATGAAGTTGAGGCAGTATAGTAAATTAGCAGTGGCCCAAGAGAAACAACTAGCATTCTAGTCTTGGAATTACCACTTTCTTAGTTACGTACTTTGGACTACTTCACTTTGTACAACTCAGTCATTTTATTGGTCAGGACATAACGAGGAATATAGCTATGTGCTGCTTAGTGTCCATGATTGGTTCTGTGGACTGGTACATTGTGTGGTTTGGACTTGGTGTAAAGACCATATTATATACAAACAGCTCCCTAATTACGAATGAATTCTGTTTTGAAATCTGTCTTTAAATCAAATTTGCACATAACTCAGAACAGTAATGTGCTATTTGTATGTAATTTAAGTTTGTCAGATGTTTGTCTTAGTATATAGTGTACCTTTCTGTGCATCAAAAATATTAAAGAAACCCTTCCAGATACACTGAAATGTCTTTATCATCATCATCATCTTCATGTTTTTAAAGTGCATGGGGAAGTAGCACCTGCCCGTTACTATGCGCCATTTGTGTGCCTCAAATATTTATTATAATTGACTTTACAGGAATTGGGACCATGGATGTATATTTAGTTGGCTGTAACCCCAAGTGGATGTGATGTGGCACAAAACGGTGATTATAATAGCATCAAACTACAGCATGAGTGAGCAGCAAGTGAAGTAATGGGCATTGTCTGTGCATTTTAGAAAACATGAACACTGCATGGCTATATGTTAAATATAAAGATTGACGGACCAGAAGGCTGAGTGACGCAGCATCACTGTATCTTTAGCTCTTCATTCTTTTCTTCCTCAACAGAGTTGCTCTACCTTCCGGCTGTTTCTCTCTCTTCTGCTTGGAGGAAGACTGCTTCCGTTCCCACCTGCTGTGCCTCTGGCCCTGGCTCTGCCTCTAACCTGCCACTCTTGTGATCCGCAGCCGCTTGGTCTCAACACATGAGCAGTTCTCCTCACCTCGCTTTCTTTTCTTGTGCTTTTTTCTACATTTCTTCTTCTCTGTGCACTAAGGCTGCTTTTGAATAGACATTGTGGCCAATCCAAGCACGCCTTTCCTTCTGCAGGGTAAAAGGACCAATTACAGTGCATTGAGTGTGAATAATCTTTGGTACTTTGGTTCTGCTTGGCAGGGCATTTTGTGACAGTACTCATGGGCTCCCTCTTCAGTGCCAAAGCCTTTTTCTCTTTGGATTGTGTTCAGATTCAGAGTTGTGTGGTAGTCTGATTTGTTAATCAGTCATTTGCTTAGCATGTGTTCTGGATGGAACTGTATAATACCTAAATCTGGTGATGAATTTTTCAGTAAATAGCTAGAGAAGATATTTTTTCCTATACTTCTTCAAGCAGTAGGTGGTGAAGATCAAAGCATATCTGACACACAGTTCTGTTTTTCAGAATCTTATCTCTTTCCTGATTAAATCAGATATATCACCTAACAGTTTTCTACGGATTCCCTATAAAAAGAGAAAAAGTGTTGGCTTAGAATACTAACATTTCTTGTTTTTGTTAATTATTACTATCTTTTGCTGGTGTGCCTTCCACAAGGAGAAAAGCGTTTCCCATAGCACAGTTAAGCTAAATATGTTTCCAGATGGGAGCAGGGCCCTCGGTGGCCTTCTTCTCTTCAGTCAGGGTGGCTCTAAGGATTGCGGGGGGTAGCTCCCCGCTTAAAACAGGCCTCAAATTGATGCCTCAGAAATACACTGGAAATTGGTCATTTGGGGGCAATTAATGATTTTGAGGAAAACATTGGCCATATTGCCCCCCGTGGAATGGCAGAGGAGGCATGGTAACCTAAACGGTATCAAGCAGAGATGTTTTCCTTTACCACAGTCATCAGTGCATGTCTTCGGCATGCGTTACCTGATTCTGACTTGGAATGTTTATTCTGTTCCTACTGATAGCTAACTTCTAACAGTACCAGGCAAGCTCCTGCAAAGAACACTTTTGGTTCTTGTGGGATAGCAGCCTCCTATTCTCCACGTCTGTTCCTTGAAACAATTTTAGAATATTCAGGTGAAAATTCACTCAGTATTTTAGTATACTGACTATTAATTGTTTTTATTTATTAAAGAAAAAAACCACGATTTTTTATAAGTTACCTCAACCCTCTGGAATTAATTTAAATTTATAAAACAACAAATGTTAAGCACATTTCAACAGATGAATTTCAGTTCTCCATCAACTTATAATTGGGATGGATAAGGGGATGTGGGCTGTCCATGCTGAGGGAGAGGCAGTTAGAGCAAACCTATAAATGAACTTTGGTGGAATTGAGGGAAGATAGCTTGAAGAGGCATTTACCTTTGCTCAGTTTTTATGAGGCTGTGCTTTCCAATAATGATATGGATGGAGGAGGACTGGTTCGCGGGAAGTTTTGAATGAGCTTTTCTTTCTTGGAGTGGTAAGCGGGCATGAGTCACAGTTTCAGAAACCCTTAGAGGCAGTTCTGCCCTGTGTGTGGGTCTTTGTGAGCTAGAATCAAATCAGTAATATTGAATTTTTTGTCATTTTTTTTGCAATGCAGAGTGTAGTTTGGGTTGATATTTTTGTGAATGAGACCAGAGCAGAAACTGATTATCAGCTTCTTTATGTGAAATTTAGACATAAACGAAAATGATACGTTAGAAATTCATCTGTGTTTGTGGCTATTTGATATTTTTCATTCTTGGTAGATTTTTGTTGTGTGGTTCTTGATGAATTTCCAGAGCTCTGGTGATACTGTCAGGTAAGTGTTGACCTATTAACTGTTCAAACCCACTGCCCCTGCCCAGACTTTGTCTACTCCAGTACAGTCCTACTGTCTCAAAACCCCTATATAATTAAAGTCACTGTGGTGGCAGTGGAATTGGGTGAGGTCACAGATAGTAAGGTTATTTCCTTTTTATTTTTAAAGCTTTCCTTATAATAAAAACCCATTTACTCATAATAAAAACCCATGCTTGTCCTTGGGATGTGAATTCTGATCATTAACTCTGTGAGCTTCAGTTTTGGCCATTTGAAAATCCGAAAGGGTTAGCAAATTTAATGTTCAGCTAAACGCATCTCACCACTATTGAGTTGCTTCTGACTCCTAGCGAGTCTCTAGCACAGAGCAGGCCCCTGCGCCCTAGGTTTCTGAGGTGGTCAGTGGTGATGGGAGCGGAGAGCCAAGCGGAACTGGCCTTAGTCAGTAGCCGAGGGCTGACCCACTGTGCCTACTGGACACCTTTAAACTATTTATTCAGCCTCGAATCTTCTAGACTCACCATAGGTCATAGCTGATACTTAAATACTATAATTATCTTTAACATTAAGCATACTTTTCTGTTTCTTTTTGTGTCTTCATTGTTTAAGGAAAAAATCACTGAAAATAAAGTTCAAAGATTTTCTATAAATCATAACATTGAAAAGAATGTTATTTATTGTAAACTGCTTATCCGAACCTACATAAAACCTTACCCATAAACCAGAACTGGCCTGAATATTTGTTTTTTAGGCATCGTTGAAAGTCTTTATGAAAATAGGGGAAATGCTTTGCATGCAGCTTACCTACTGCATTAGAAGAAAATCTTCTTTGTATGTCTGCAAGCTGTTTGTGCGTTCTGAAAGAGTTTACCAGAATAGACTGAAATTGGTAGAAATAGGTCCAAGTAACATTGCAGCTGTAGTTTTATTGAAAACTTGAACAACATTCTCTCTCAAGTTCTTGAGTAAATGAAAACTAACGAGTGCTTTCTTTTGTAAAATATTATTAGTTTTGTTTCACTTAAAGGCAATTATTTGAATAGTAAAGATTTTTTTCCCCTAAGAACTACATCATTTGCTGTTAATTTACCCATATTCTTTCCAAATGAATTTCTATTCTGTAAAAACACTGGCATTAGAAAAGGAGGAGGCTAATGGAAATTAAGACAGCAACTAAGATGATTAGGGACTAATTGTCCTTATCTATACATCAATCAAAAGATTTAACAACATTTACTAATTGCATTGTAGATTAATTTGTGGTGCACCTATCCAGAGGCCAGAAAATAGCTGTTGTAAATAAGAAGTAATGGAGAAAGAAGGATATGCTTTTCATTTTAAGTAGTCTGCGTTCCGCAAATTATAGTGTACAATATAATTATATTCAAATTTTGGAGAAAGATTTGACATTGGTTTATTTTTAATTCAAGAAATCATCTCAAGTAGGCTTTGGTCTTTGAGTGCCAAGTGGTAAATCATTCTTAGTCAGAGATAGGCTATCTTCTGAGAGGACATCAGTTTGTGATACTCTCAGCTCATGTCATCCCTGTTTTCCTTTAACAAGTATCTGTACGTGCCTTGCTGTGTCACTCACAGCGTTAGCTCATAGGGGAACCGGTCCTGAAGACCATGCAGCCTGTAACCTGAAGCAGTGTGGAGGCAATCAAATCAACAGACTGTTCCTCTAAAATTCTCATGCTTTTGAGTCTGCGTCCATAAGCGGGGCACTTGACCCCGACTGGAGGGCAGGTTGCAAGAGGCTTTTATCAGAAGCTGGTGCCTGAAGTAACTCCCGAAGATAAGAGGAATGTTTGGAAAAAATGTGCAGGCAGAGAAACGAGTTGGAGTCTTGGTGATCAGGGAGCAGAGCATTTCTTTACATACCGGGAGGAGGAGATTTTTGGCGGAGGGAAGAGAGAGGAACTGGTAAGGTAGGCAGGCAGCTGCTAGGCCATCACTTACAGACCTAGCATTTCAGGTAAGGTTTCAGGATGTGAGATCAAATCCGAAGCAGGCAGAGTAGGAAGCTATGCTGCGATTTAATGGAAGGTTGAGTCTACTGGAAAGTTCATACTCCCAGGTGATAAAGGACTTGCAATAGGTGGTAAGAGAAGTGAGAAGGAGCTTTGGGTTGATAAGAGAAGGAAGGACAAGGTACAGTTGACCTTACCTGGAGCCTGGGGGAATGTGTAGGATCACAGGGTGGGAGTGGGGAGAGGAGTTAAGAATTATGCTCAAATTTCTGACTCGGCAAGTGGGTGGAAAGGGAAATACACAGCTTATCTTCCCCACTCAGTAATAGGAAGGCGAAACTCAAAACAACTCTGCTCATGAAATACCGAAGGTATGGGTTGTTTTGGAGTTCGGCTCTGTTTTACTAATTTAAGCTCTTGATGAAACTTTGTCACTGAGCCTTTAACTTAGGGAGCAGATTCTGTATCTTGACAGTGAGCCTTGGTCGAAATTGACATAGGCCTAGTTAAGTGAAGGCCGAGTTTCGCTAGTTGACCTACAAGAGCTTTGGCAATGCCGTGGGATCTGCGTTTCCGTCTTCATCCTTCGGTCTGGCCATCAGGTTCTTGTGGGCACTGGCAGTCCTCTCTGTAGCTCCGTGGCCAGACCAGCAAGTGTTGTAACCGGAGCTCTCAAGCAATGTCTTCGTGGTGCGGGTTCTTGATTGTACCGACTTTGGTCTCAAGCTAATCCAGTGCAACAAAGTCAAGGGCCAGGGGGATGACGGGGACATTTTGGCCAGTACCTGCACGTATGGCATGAAGCGAGGGGAGAGCTAGACCCGCTTGTTTTTGTCGCACCATGTAGGACATGGAAAGCCGTAGGTGTCCTTGAAGCCTATGAAATCCAGGGTTCTTTTTTTCATTGCCCTGGGCAGTTTGAATAGCACTCCTCCTTGGTGCTCAGTCACAAATGCAATCTCAGAAGGCATGGAGCCTTGCTCAGGGGGCAGCCAGCTGAAGTGGTCACTCCTAGGAAGTAGTGTTTATATATATATATATGTATATATATGTATGTATATATATATACACACACACACATAAATTATTTATACGCACAGGTTATCTGTTAATGTAGGGTTATCATCCAAATCAGGAGCTGCTATTATGGCCTGGGGGACAGATCTGCCCTGTAGCACCTTTTCCAAGGACATCTACATCCGTTCATTTATGGATTTGTCTATGGCTGTGTTTTCTTGACAGTGATACAGTTGAGGGCACTCCAGTGAGCATGATGCCTCGATTTACCTTGTATTCACATAAATGTAGGCTATTGCTCATGTACTGCTTGGCAATGTAGACAATTAGCACCAAGCGGTGAGGATGATCCAGAACTCCCGTCTCTGGAACTGGCATGGGTGTAGTTCAATGAGGCCCTGGATTCTGTCCGTCGTGACGAGCAGAGGTTTTCCTGCAGTTGTAAGTCTCTATGTGCCATGTGGCCCTGGCAGTCAAGCTTGGCCTTGCAGGAAGCGCCTGCTGCTTTGGCTCAGAGGGGCAGCCTCCAGGATGCTTGTGTTGCTGTTTGTTAACTTGCATCCCCATTCTGCCCCAGCGGCAAGCCTGTGTTCCCAAGCAGTTGTTTCCCAGCTGTCCCCTGCTTTGTTACATTGTTTCAGGCTGTGCTTCAATGTGCCCTCCAAGTGTTTTGCTTGACCTCCCCATGGGTATCTGCCTTACTTTAGCTCAGCAATAAGCAGCTGTTTGATATTCTTCCCATGTCCATTTCCTCCTGTGGTCTGCCCTCTGGTCCTGATTTTCTGATTGAGGTTTTGACACCTACAAAGTGACTCTGCGTCACTGCTTAGTCCTTGACAGCCTGCCTTGAGGTGGGTATTTTTTTTGGGGGGGGGGTTGGTCTTGGGCTACCCAGGAGGCATCCTTGATAAAATGTGTTTAATGTACTGTGGGTTTTTTCTTACTTTTATTGGCAAAGGAAAGGGACCGTATGTTTTTGCTTTGAATTGAATCAAGAATACCCCACACTCTTGGAAAGCCCCCATTTGTCAAAGGCTTGCAGTGTGGAGATGGTAATCCTAAGGTGGAAAAATTGGTGTCTGGACAAGGATTTCCTAATGGTGGAATTAGATCCATCTTTATACTTTTAAGCAACGCTGTTAACTTCTGCAGTTGAAAATGCAAGCTTTGTAAAACGGTATCACCTGGCTTTAAAAATGCGTAGCCCAGAGGTTGGTATGTAGATTTGAAATAATACAGAGATTAATTCTTATTAAGAGAATGCTGCCTTTGGTATTATTTTCTAAAATGAATTTGGAAAATTAACTATTAGTCTGCATATGACATGATATTATAATGCCAGAGAAATAAATGGAATACATTTTGATGAAGAGCTAGCTATTCTATTTTAAAATAAAGCAAACAACCACAACAAAACTTTTATTTTTTAAAATATTAAGAGCCTATTGAAATAAAAATATTTTAATCCAGGTTGTCGACAATTTTAATAAAAGCATACATTTAAATCAAGAGGTTTTGACCTGGAGCTAGTGAAATCAGTTAAAACACACACACACTCACACACACACACACACACACACACACACCATCACCACCACCACCACCAACAGCAACAACAAAACAAAAAAAAGACCCAAAACAAAATGTAAGCTAAAGGAGACATAGTAAATCTAGCCTATATTATGATACTTGTTTAAGGAGTTTCATAATTGTCTGAGTTTGGAGAGAGTTCAATCCTCATGTTAAATTTTAGGAGTAGATTTGTAATATACAAACATTTAATACATTTATGTCCAATTCTCTGGTTTCCATAAGCCAACGAAGAAACAATCAATTCACAAATCACACAGAGGCAGTAGCCTGTTGGCGGCAGTTCTGGGGATGCTGTAATTGTCCAGTGGTTTGCTTTTTCTCTTCCCAGTGCATGAGTGGTGAATTGCTGATGTTGCTGAGAGCCAAAGAAACGGGGACGTGTGAACGTGTCCAGGCGACACTTACATTATGTAAGGCTTGGAGGGATTTTGATATCAGTGAAATACTTCATGGGAGTAATAGGAAAATGTGTACTGTTGAAATTGTATCCATAAAATCAGCGTTTATGTTGACATTTCCCTCCCAACTCTCATTTCAGGCTTAAAGGTTTTGCTTGGTGCTACGCAATCATTTGAGACGTAGTTTCCTTGTGGTGGGGATCCACGTCTGAATGCAGACAACATGGCTTCGGCTGTAATCACAGTGACTATTTTGAGCTGTCCTCAAGGAAAATGTGGTTTCCGATATGGAGGCTCCATTTCTTGCTATAAAGGTTCCAGCCATGTTAACACCCCTAATTTAGTCGTTCCTGTTCAGACCTGGCTGGCTTGATTGCCCCTTTGCTTAGTCGTGGGGGATCGCCCAGTGTAACATGGGCCTGGGGGTGCGACCGTGAGAGTGAGGGTAGTGCTTTCCCCTCTCGGCCCGCCGTTCCTCTGTCTCAACAGTTTCCATCTCACCTATTGTGTCCACCAGTCAAGAGCTGAGAGGATTATGATAATTATGAACATTAGAAATGAACAGTGAATTCTTAGCAATCTTTAAAGGTGGTGTGTTTTCATTCCCCAGGGGGAAAAAGGAAATCAAATGTTTCTTGTGAACTGAAGAGAACCCATGTGTGGTGCATTGCTAATTTTTGGGTGTCCTTGGGTTTATTTGAAAATCTCTCACTTTCTGGTAGTATTGCAGTGGGCAAGTCAGTGACTTGTCCAAACCTGGGTTTAGTGCTCATCTTTGAAGAAGACAGTAACTCCTGAGCTCATAGGGTTGTTCTCAGTAGGTAAGCTTCATAGACTTTAATCTGTCAGATACTGCTTTTGGTGATGGAATATCATACATACAAGGATGTAGCCCCCCTAAGACCTCCGGAATTCATTTTTAAAAGCTATATATTTATGTATTGTTCACAAAACAACCTAATCACCATCAGAGCGTTCTCCATTGCATTGAATATATTAGCCAAATCTTTGATTTCATTCTCGGAAACATTTGGCTGACAGCACCTCCCTCATTTTTTGCTTCACTGTTCTATATCCCCCAGTCCCTGTCCTTTCATGTCCCTCTGCTTTTGTAGAACCAAAAAAAGTTGCTTAGAGCAAGGTCTGGTGAGTAAGGTGTGTGGGGCAAGACAGGCATGCTAGTTTTTTGTTTTTGCCCAAAACTGGCACACTGAGATGGCTGTGTGAGCAGGTGCATTGCCACGGTGGCAAAACCAGTCCCCTGTCTGCCACAAATCAGGCCTTTTTTGTCACACACTGTTATGCAATCTTTTCAGAATCTCTAAATAAAAAGTTTGATTAACCGTCTGACCTCGTAGAATAAGCTCCAAATGAACTATCCAAAAACCAAATGAGCAGCACCTTGATCTTTGATTTCACTTGATGAGCTTTTTTTTTGGGAGAGGTGACAGTGCTGTCTGCCACTGGTTTGATTGCTGTTTTCTTTGGACTTGAAAGAATAGCATGTCACCAGCAGTGACTGTGGGGAAAAGTCAGGGTCACTTTGGAGCCGTTTTTTCAAATCACGGCATGTTTCCAGGCGATGTTCTTTCTCCTGGTCATCAGAACCCAAGGTACAAGTTTCTCAGCAACCCTTCTCATTCCTAAATCTGAACTGAGCTCCTGAGATACCTTAGATAACTTTCTCATCTACTTCCGTAGTCCATCGTAGGTTTTTGAGCCACCCAAGTACACAGATTTTTTTCGACATTTTTCTCATTTCAGGAAGTTGCTTCCAGAAGGAGGTTTGTTATCGTCAGCAATTCACCTTTTTAGACATGAGAAAAACACTTGAGTTTTTCCCCATAGCGCTGTCCTTGTAAGCTGTGTTCAACATCACAACATTTTCTGTGGCATTTTTCATGAGTAGGAAACAAAATATCACAGCGGCATGCTGCTCTCTTAAATTGGCAATCCCTAAAAAACGAGGTTTGAGCCAAATTGCTTTTACGAAAAGATTCGCTATGACCAGAGAGAACCTTCCCAGACATTGCCACTGGTGCACTACCTCAGAGTGAGTTGCTTGATGCTCGCCTAGTCAGAAAAATTCATACTATGAAAGTTCCACCCAGCAGAGCTTTTTTTCTGTTTTGTGGGAATGTGTACACCTCTCATATGTCTCTGGTCTTCAGGATCCCAGCAACCTGCTGGACAGACATTATGTATTTATGTTTTCTATAGGAGTCAACATATCGCTGAGGTGTAAAACAAGCCTTGCATTATCCCCAAAGTAGGGCTGATGGATCCTGGGGTGATCACAAAGCATCCTGGGTAAATATCAGGTTGTTTTGTAGCATACATGTTACAACTGTGACTTCAGAGTGTGCTATGTGTCTGGAGCTCGGGAAATGGGGGGAGACAGGAAAGCTGCCAAAATGAGTAAAGGGTAAACTTGTTGGTGCATCATTGAATGAAAACGGGAGGAGGTCATGAGACTGGATTTGGTGGCTTTCTTAGATGGCCTCCGTCATCGTCATGACATTTGTAGGACGGTCCTCCTAAAACGGAAATAAGGCCCCGAGAGGTCCTGGCGTTCATCCTACCTGGGATGGTCTTGGCCCCTGAGTTTCTTCAAGAAGAAGGAGCCTCTGATTTTGAGGGTTTTACGTACAGTTGCACTTCACTGATAGCAATAAAACTCTATTAGAGAATGAATTATAAAACACTAAGGATATACTGCGGGTATCATGGAAAATTCTATAAATATATTCAGGAAGGAGGTAAATCAATGTATCTTTTAAAGCAAGTAATAATTTATGTAGAAATTATCATACCATATTCTTACATATTTTATTTCAATTAATCCTCTCAACTAAATGATGTAGTTATTATGATTCATCTTCTATTCAAGAGGCCATAGGACCTGTGAGATGATATGACTTTCCTGAGGCCTTTGGACCATGAAGCAATCATATTGGATACCACATGTCTTATTTCTGGAGTTCAGACTCTTGACCCCATCTCCAGGCAGTGGGATAAACTATTGTTCATCATCTGATTTTCCCCACTAAGCATCCCCGAGCAGTGCATTTCTCGATGCAAACAGGGATATTCTCCTAACTTCTTGTTGCAGCATATCCAAAAATAAGGCACAAACGGGTAGGTGCTGAGCTACCTACTAACGGTTAGTGGGTGGAATCCATCCGCAGGGGCCATAGAAGGAAGATGTTCTTAATCGTGACAACCTTTGGAAACGTTACGTGCACAGTTCTTTCAGATAAACTTGGGGTCAGCATGAGTTGAAATTGTTTTTCTCTTGTTTATACCAAGGAGTATCTGAGTGTAAATTTTGGTTTTAAAGCAGCTTTTTTGGATGCGTCTTAGACCCCTTTCAGAGTCCGGTAAACTCCAAAAACTTATTTTCAGGGAAAGGTCTTAAGTGCATATTGAACGATATGTATCATATCTGAAGCCATAAAATCCTGTTTAGTAATTTATATTTGTCTTCATTAACCCATCTAATAACAAAATTAAGTGCCAGATTTATAATTGGTGTGTTAGGTGCCATTGAGACAGTTCTGATTCATAGCCTTTCTAAATCTAGGAAGTTTGGCTGGCTCCGTCCTTAGAAGCTGGAGAAGGACCTGAGAAGCTCTTAATCACAATCAGCTCTTGACTCCTAAGACAATCTCAAAGCTTCCCATGATCCAATGCATGGTCACAAATGCTAATGCAATGTTGGAATTCTATCTATTGACTTTGGGCAGCGGTGATAAACTTGGAGCTTCTAGCACTAGGAAATGCACTGTTGAAAACACATTTGGGCAAAGAAACCATTTGAAAGTCAGACTTGGGTTGGATGGAGGTAGATCTATTTAGAGGGGTCTATGGAAAAAATGTTAGAAACTACTGATTTGAGTAGTGTCTAATGTATATCTTTTAGTTCTGATTCTTTTACTGAACTGTTCTTCATGTTGTGGTTGGGAGGTGCTGTCCTTCAGTTCTGAGTCACAGCGACCCTGTGTCCCACAGAACAAACACTTCCTGCTCTTCGCCCTCCTCCAGCTTGTCATTCTGATTTTATGATTACAGCCACTGGGTGGATCATCGGGTTGAAAGTCTCTTCATTTTACCCACTGTCTCCTGTACCACGCTTTGTATCTTTGATACTTACAACATATTGAAAACGGCTTAAGTTTTCCATGGATTCTGATGAAAGGAAAGGAAAAAATGAAAACAGATGGAAAACCGGAGAAGTAACTGTTGGTTGATTGACAGTAAATGTGGAAACTGCTTTAGAAAGGAAATGAAATGTTGTCTCCAGCAGATGGAAGTGCATGGATTTTTTTCTCCACTTCAGAGTTAGCATCACTTTGCCTGGTAGTGTTTGAATATCAGAAGAATAGAAAGAGAAGCTGTATGGCTATCATCACATCATCTTTAAAAGGAAGAGATCGGGTTATTGTTGAAGGAGCTTGTCTCCCTGGAGCGTCCCCTCAGGAAAGTGGGTGTTTCCTTTCAGCTCCCAGTTGCTGCTTTCCCCCATTATTGCCTTTTGTTTTCAGGAATGCATCTCTCTTTCCCTTCTGCCCTCCTGACTTTTCCTGTCCTGTTCCCAAATCTTCTCTCCTCCCCCTTTGCCTTTCTTGTTGCCTCCCTGCCCCTTACTTACCTGTCACTTACCTGTCCCTCTGCTTACCTGTCCCTTGAATGTAAATGCTGAACTGTACCTGTGAGTAATGAAAAGTTACTTCATCGAGTTGATGCCGACGCTGGTTTATGTACATCATTTCACTTAACTCCGAATGACGGACATGCCAAACCATTATTGTTGAGCTGAATGTGACTCATTTTGACCCTATAAAGGAGAGTAGAAGGCCCCCTTAGGGTTGTCAAAGCTGTAATCGCTACAGAAATAGATCGCCACGTCTTTGCCTGTGGAGTCTGGTCGGTTTGAATGGAGGAGGAGCCTCTAAATCACATTACAGGTCCACGGAAACCGATAACCAAAATAATATTCGGCAAATATATGGAAAGGCAAGTGAGTGCCAGTCTTGGAGGTAGCAAGAATTGAGTGTAGCTGTGAGTTGAATATCTTGCTTGAGGCCCTCAGACGGCTCACATGGAAATGGAAGAATTACTGGTGTGATCAGCATTCTGGCCTAAGAGAAAAGCCAGAGAGAGGCAGAAGAAACCAGGATATCACAAAATGTTGGGTGACAGCTGATGAGCTGCTATACAGAAAGTTATGAAGAGTGTTTGAACGTAGGTGAAATTGAAGGGGGTGGGGGGGCTTCCAACAAACCCAGGGACAAGGGAATAACAGGTAATCTAAAATCAACGGCAAGGAGGATATAGGATGCCTGGTAGGGCTGATCAAAAGCAATGTAGCCAAGAGGAATTACCGAAACCCGAATGAAGCCCAAATATGACAGTGGGACAAGAGGAAAGTAAAAAGAAATAGAGGAAAGAACTAGGAGGCAAAGGACATTTATAGAGGTCTAAATAGAGGTATGCAATTATGTAAATATATATGGAAATCGATCTATGTACATATATGTATGAAGTATTAAGGCAGCAGATAGACATCCTCAATGCAAGAACACTTTTTTTCTAATAACCCGGCATTCTGTGATGTTCACCTTCTCTGACATGATCAATACGATGTCATGATCAATATGATGTCATGATCAATATGGGTTACGTAAGAAAAGTGGTGAAGAAAGCTGGTGGTACCTGGCTATCTGGAGTCTTAAAGGCTTGAATATAAACAAGTGGCCATCTAACTGAGAAGCAACAAAATCCACATGGAAAAAGCACACCAGCCTGTGTGATCATGAGTTGTCGATGGGATCAGGTATCAGGCATCAAAGACCCAAAACAAGAAATCATATCAATGTGAATGAGGGGGACTGTGGAGTGGAGATCCAAAACCCATCTGTAGACAATTGAACATCTCACAGAAGGGTCAAAGGAAGAGACGAGTCAGTCAGGGTGCAGTATAGCACCAACAAAACATACAACTTTCCTCTAGTTCTTGAATGCTTCCTACCCCCACCCCACCCCCAGTATCATGACCCCAATTCTAGCTTACAAATCTGGCTAGATCTGAGCATGTATACTGATACAGATAATAGCTGGCAAGAGAGGGAATCCAGAACAGATAAGCCTCTCAGGACCAATAATGATAGTAGAGATACCAGGATAGTAAGGGGAAGGTGGGGAGAGAAAGGGGAAACTTATTACAGTGATCTACATATCACCCCCTCCCAGGGGGACAGACAGCAGAAAAGTGGGTGAAGGGAGAGAGTGGTTGGTGTAAGACATGAGAAAAATAATTTATAAATTATCAAGGATTCATGAGGGAGAGAGGAGGGGTGGGAAATGAGCTGATAATAAGGGCGCAAGTAGAAAGAATATTTTGAAAATAATCGCAACATGTACACATGTAATTGACACAATGGATGCATGTATAGACTGTGATAAGAGCTGTAAGAACCTCAACAAAATGATTTAAAACAATAAAAAAAATATGGAGCATGGGACAAAAGTTAAGGCCAGAGTTATCTCTGGGGTGGAAGAAGAGGTACTTATTTGGGGGTCATGGGTCTGGCTTCTAGGGAGCTGGTGAAGTTTTATGTCTTGATCTGAGTGGTGTATACACAGATTATTTTGACTGCTCCATTGATACTGTATATTTATGTTTTGTGCATCTTTCCTTATGTGGTTACTCGACATTGAAATATTATGTAAGATAAAAGGAAGAAGAAAAAAGGAGAGAGTAGTTGAAATAAGAATTTTAAGACAATCCTGTGACCAAAATAGGTAGGACAGATTAGAGGAAGTCTCAGTTGGATGTGTGGGGCACAGATAAGAAACTTTTGTACTAATCAAGGGGCAGAGATCATTGTGATCTGTAACGATGAGTGTGGGAATTAAGGTGAGGCAAATCCAAGTTGGGCTTGAATGGGGAGGTTGACTCTATAATACTTGGCAATTCAGTGTGAGGATGGTTAAGAAGAAATCTAGGAATTTTTGAGAGTTTCTGATTAATATCTGGATGATTGGAGTATTCCCTGTGTGAAGGAACAGAGGAACAAGACAGTTTTGAGATTAAAATATGTAAATTTCACTTTGGGGTACTCTAACCCGGGACCTCGACAGTAAGCTGTTTGCGAAGGAGCATCCAGCTGGGATGCAGTGGAGTTCTGAATCTATTTTTCCCATAAGAAATAAGTGAAAACGGATTAATCCAGTCTTGACCACCAAGTTTTTACCCTAAACTTGCCTTCTTAAACAAAAGATTACATAGAAATTTTGAAGTAAAGAAGCTCAGAGTTAAATAAGAAGCACAACATTAAAAAAGTGTTTAACAACTAGAGTGTGGCCCAGACCTTGAGAGTGATGTGAATCTGGATCTGTGGACAGGATGTGGAGCGGAGGGATGACAAGAGTCATTGTGTGGAAGGGGACTCCCCTTCCATAAAGTCAACTGGTAGCTGTTTATCAGGAGATCACCCCCACCCCCACCTATTGGCCTTTTTTGGCTTTCTCTTTCCAAAAAAAAATCTGTCTAATGTGGTCTGCTGTTGTTGTTTCCTTAACTGTTTTCTAAAAGGGTTTACTAAATTATCAACAACAATATCGATGACACAGTTAATCAGTTCCTTATGATAATTCTGTTCAAAAAAATCTTCGGACCCATGTTTTTTAACTAAAAACAGTACAAAAAGCCAGAAGAACTAAGAAAATTTTAGCAAAACGTTCGGAACACAGCTGCAAAAGTTTTAAACAATGTGCACTAACAACACCAACTAACGCCCAGTGACCAAAACAGGAACTGCTTTTGTTTACAAAAATCACGTGTGTCAGGTTGGATTCCGATTCCGATGTTTTGTTTGAGCTCCTATGCAAAATTTTCGCATTATTTCACGTTCAAATCGGATTATTTATGTCGAGTACTGATGTGGTCAAGTACTAGGGTTCTCCTGTATTTGGAACCCGTTCTTTATTGTTAATTATTGGGCACTTGATACTTGGTAAACTTTATTCTAAGTCCGCCACATCTGAGTGCCCATTTACTCCTTCCGTGAATCCTAGCAAAGTTGGTGACTCTCTCACTGTTGCACCTTTAGTACGTGGTAAAATGCTGTGTGATTCCAGAAAGGCCCAGAAAAAGTAAAGCTATAGAAAATAGATCAATGGCTGCCTGGGGACTGGAATGGAGATAAGTGTGAATGAACATGAGGGATCTTATCAGGGTGATGAGAATATTCTACAACTGAAGTATTGTAATGGTTGCTCTACTTGGTAAATTTCCTGAAACAATTGAAGTGTTACCTTGTGAGTCACAATCAATTAATATGGTCTTTCCAACCATAATCCCTGATGTGATGATACCTCTAGATTCCATATGCCTGTGGCTCTCGTCCCATTTTGGAGGGCATTGTCTGCTAATGAAGAGGAATAGGATGAGGTTCAGATATGGCCTTAGGTGTTGTGTCAGGATGGCTCTATGTGAAATAGCGAATCACCGGTCTTGCACCCTCCTCACAATTGTCCTTGTGCTCGAGTGCAGCTCCTGGGTCAGTCCATCTTAGGGACCTTCCTCTTTTTACTGCCCTCGCTTCTACCCAGCTGGATGTCCTCCTCCAGGGACTGGTCTCTTCTGACAACATGTCCAAAAGAGGTGAGATAAAGTCTCACTTTAATTGTCCAAGCACTATTCTGGGTGTCATTTTTCCAAAACAGATTTGTTTGCTCGTTGGGTAGTGCATGATATTTTCAACAGTCTGCAGAACCATCTTCCTTGGACTTCCTTATTCGGCGTCCAACTTTCCCATGCGTATGAGGTGACGGACAAGACCGATACTTAGTCCTCCAAGTAGCACCCTGGCTTTTCAATACGCTAAAGAGGGCGTGTGCAGCACATTCATGGAACACCACTCATCTGTTAGCTCTTGACTGCGGCTTCCATGAATATTGATTATGCGTCCAAGCAAGATGGAATCCTTGACAACTTCCATCTTTTCTTTGTTGATCATGATGTTACCTGTTGGTCCAGTTGTTCAGATTTGGGTTTCCATTGGTTTAAACTTCAGACTGAAGGCTGCAATCCTGATCTTCATCAACAAGTGCCTCGAGTCCTCCTCACTTTCAGCAAGTGAGGTTGTCCTATCTGCACATCGCAGGTTGTTAATAAGCCCTCCTCTAATTCGGATGTTACAGTCTTCATATAATTCTGCTTCTCTGATGATTTGCTCCGCAAAGAGATTGATAAATACGGTGAAAGGATACGATCCGGATTCACCCCTTTGCTGATTTTAAACTATACAGTACTATCTTGTTCTGTTTACGAACTGCCTCCTGATCCATGAACATGTATGTTCTGAGTGAACACAACGAGGTCTTCTGGAATCCCCATTCTTCTCAAGATTAATCATAGATTATCATGATCTTTGGCTTAATCCATAAAATCCAAGTTAACGTCTTTCGGGTATTCTGTGCTTTCAGCCAAGATCCTTAAGTTGTGAGTTGAGCAACACTCTGTTTAGTGGTTATTTTTTTTACTGTTATTTGCAGTGAATGATGCGCTTCAGCTGAGTGGCCTGGGGAAAAGCCTGGCTGATTAAGACTCAGTAGGGGGCCAGGGCTAACTAAAAACAGCCTACCGGAGGAGGATCCGGGCCACATGCACATACATAAGACAGCATTCAACGCTGATAAACAGATGATTATACTTGGATATCATTTAGAAGTTGACGGATTAAAGGCTAATTTGATTGCACTATTGATACTTGCACCAAATGAGCTTTCCCTGCAGAGTTGTGGTAAGAGGTCTGGGAAGATGGTAATAGGAATCACGTAAGAGTGATGCTTGTGAACAGGATTCCCTGCAAGGCCATCCTGCTGTGCATAAAGCCAGCCCTCCGAGCAGGGGGGTGAGTTCATTGTCCGCAAGAGGCGGGAGTGGACCCTGTCCCCTGGATCCAGCATCTGGCTTACCTCTGCCTGACCTCTCAATTTTGGACCGAATTGCACCCACCGTCATGTGAGACATGTCTTCAAGCTTCCTGAGTTTCTGTGGGACTTTGTGGTGATTTGCAGAACCCAGAAACTAAAAGGAATATGCTCGGGGTTGAGGGAGGGTGGGCGGAAATGAGCTGAGCCCTGGAAGAGTTGGACTATGGAAGCATCCTCAGTCCCCAGCTCCTTGGGACTAGTCTAGTATCCCCCCATCTAAAAGAGATCATTGCCAGATCTTGAGTATGCCTTCATAAAGGGTGTTTGTTTGTTTGCTTTTAAGGTGGTTAGAGTTGGAATCATAAGTATTTTTGTACTTGCTTCACTGTGCTGTCATAGAAAAATACTGTCTAATGTAACAAGGGGCATCAGACTGTTTTCCAACAGAGATGGTGTACTGAAGCTTGTTTCTAGACTTTAAAAAGAGATGTTTTGGTTTTGTTTTGGCCAGTCTTTCAGTCGGTGTTTGATTCCTCTCTACCCAGCTTTCCGGCTGCCTCTGTTAACTTGTTTTTGAGTTTCTTTGATATGACACTGCTGCTTCCTTCACCCCCTCCTTTCTGTGCCCTTCATGGTTAGGAATTGGGTTGAGAGAGTGGCAATTAGAAAGAGGTGGAAAGCGAGAGAGACTGAGAATATAATTAGATACTGGACTCCGTGAGGTGTTAAGGATTTCTACAGAGGTCTGAGAGAGGGCAGCTACTGGAACGCCTCGCTCATGGAATCTCTTGGTCTGTTTCCTTGTTCCCAGGGCTTCACCTTATCTAGGCTGCATCCTTATTAAGGGAGTTCACGTTTCACTCTGGCCAACGTAAAGGATTCCATACGTTATAGCTACGGATACCCACAGAGGAGGAAAGGTATCCATACCCTCTCCTCACTTATTATGTTCCTAAGAGCAGGTTGTTAAATATCTCTAGACTCCAGGTAACAATATCAACAAAAACAAATATTCCCTTATCACCATTTACTTGGTTATTTTTATTATTTCAATTATGTAAAATTGGATAGATGAGGGATAATTGTTGTGTGAGATAATAGTGTGAGTGTGTGTGTGGTTGCTGTACATGCCTTGCAAAAGTTGATAACTAAATTTTTTCTCTTTCAAAAAAAAAATCCTGTCAAACCTGTAAGTATAGTCTCATCCTTTTTTCCAATATCTACGTAGTTTTTATGCCTGAACCTTCTTGTACATTATTGGCTTTTCAGGATTGTATATGTATATGTAATAGTGTTTCTCTTACCATTAAATCATGACCTCCTCTTAGTCTCTTCCTTTGTCTTTTTTTCCTGTTGATCTCCCTTTTTATATATCGCCTTCTCCTCCACTCAAGTTAATGTATTTACCCTCTAATTAGTGAATGCATCAGGGAGTTTTCGATTAAAGAACTCTGGTAAATCGTTCAGCAAAATGGCAACTTGGTATATTAAATTAAATATTGTGTTTTAAGGAACAGGTTTTTGTTTCCCAAACTCTATTCTTATTTATGGCATTAGAGAACTTGGTGGTAGGATTCCATTAAATTAATGTGCTATTGTCAGTGTTCGTGGAGGCGTAGAAAGCGTTAGGGTTGCTTGGTACCTTTGGGTGCCTTGGGATATTCCTTCCATTCTGTGAATGCCAATTCGCTATGTCATGTGTCTGGATTTGTCAACAAACCTAAGAATGTGTGCATAGCAGTTTCATGTATGTCATCATTTATTGTATAAAAATTAAAGATGATGGACAAAACCAAGACTAAAAGATACTGAAATGCCTATAAGCATTTTGGGTTTTTATTTGGCATCTTACAAGCAGTATCCTTGTTGGGATGTGTTGAGAACAAGGCTCTGCAGAGCGCAGGAAATGTATACATACCCACTTCTCATTTATTGACATGATTATTTTCCTAAGAACAGTGGAAATTGGGTATTAGATGGGAATTGAGGATGACCACATCACATCACAAAATGGAGGATGACGACGGCATTACGTAGTTATCATACCCCTGTAAATCATGGCCCCTGAGCGGAAACATGATCTTACCCATTACGGTTGTTGTTACTTTCACCTAGGCTTTGAAGCTTGTCACTGCCAAGAGGGTATCATGTGCAAAATAACTTGTTCGCTATTGTCATAAAGGAGAAAGGCTGAGTAGCAGGATAATTGACACGTGCCAAGCAGCTGCATAGAGGAGGTAGCGGTTCTCTGGTCTTCAGAACAGAAAGAAAGGCTTTGGTATTTAGAGCATCCCAAATCTAAGGGTGCAAGATGGCAGAGTGACTTAGACTGCAGGGGTATTTGTGCCACTGAGGAGCGTGTCGCCTCGGCCCTGTGTACTTGAAGGTGAGGTCTTCAAAGCAGTTCCGTGATAAAATTGGGAGCCCACTCTCAAGACCAATTTATCTGCTGAAATTTCCCCATAAAAATAACAGCTCTCTGCTGGGAAAAAAAATCAGATAAATGTACTATTTTTTGTATTACGTGCTTTACAAGGCTTATGTTAGACATCTGAATTGACCAAAGAAAAATGAACTCTTTTGAAAAATTAGCAACAATTGGAGAATGCCAAGGCGTCTCCAAGGTTCCCTATTAACTGCGAGTGTCCATTCAAAGGGCATTCATTCAGTGACGTGTTTACCTGGACCATGTGTCAGGTGTTTTGCTAGGTTCAAAGCTGTAAATTGACTCCCAGTCCTTTGTCTAGAATTGTGCTGAAAGAAAACAAAATTGAAATAAAAACCGCATATGTTGGAAGAAAAACTTAAAAATTATGAACAATTTTGCCCCATCCTACTTCTAGCCTTTTTAGTTTAGAAAATTAAAAAGGTTCGGGCGAAAGCAGGCTTATCTTCCGCTGTGGAAACAATGGCCTGGAGCGAGCGGCTGTTCTCTTGTTAGCCCTTGGATGGATGAGGCACCTGAGCTCAGAAGTAGACGGCATCTCCAAGGGCACAAAACTGGTGACGGTTACGTTTCAAACTTTACGTAACTCAATGGGAAAAACAACAAAAACATTCTACTCTCTCATGTTGTGTTGTGAAAGTTACAAAACTAAACAAGACATGAGAAACCTTAATGTTTCTTAAATGTGGAAGTGCTTTTCAATCTCTGAAACCCGAATTATACCAGTCTGTCTTGAATTGGGCTGATAACCACCCAGTCGGCAGTTCTAAAGCACCAGCCCCTCCTCAGGGAGGGGGAACCCCCCCAAAGTGAGAGAACTTTTTACTCCTGTGATCAGCTACAGTCTTGGAAACCCACAGGAGTAGGGGAGCAGTGAGTTGGAATCAACTCGATAGGCATGCTTTTTTTTTTTTTTTAATCTTCACAGTAACCTTGCAAATCTATGCAGGTGTTTTAATGACCGGCTCTCAGAAAGAGATGGTACCATGGCCGAGAGTACAATTCACTTGTGCTATCAATTTAATAAGTGGCAGCATCCAAATTAGAGCCCTGTCACCTAGTGCTTGGTGCTACAGCGTCTAGAATACCATGAAGATCAGGCGAGCAGTTCAAATAGCACAAATTCAGAACATGTGTAGCTGTGAACCCTTTGACTCTGGACTGGCAGTCAGCATGGGTCTAAGCGGATTTCACGGACACCAAGAACAATGAGACTGAATATGGGACGAACTCTAAAACAGTGCTGTTGAGTCTTTTAAGGATGGTAAAAGATCATCAACACCAGATTTATTGAAGAATGTTGGAGATCTACCTCATTCTCTGTTTTTGATAGTTTTTATCTTTGAGACATTTACCCTGTCATAAGACCCTGGAATTCTATTCTACATAGTTGGAGAAAGTTTTGGGCACAACTATTGTCCATATTAAATCCGCAGAACAAGGATTTAGACATGCTAATACCACATTCATGCTACTTTGAATTTGGGGGAGTTAAGTCCTGTTGATTACAAATAGAAATAAGTATTTTTCTGTTCTATCACATATATATTCAGAATGCCAAGGGCTAGCTTAATACATTTCTATAACCCTTTTATGATTATAGTTTTTAAATTTTTAATCATTTTATTGGGGGCTCGTACAATTCTTATCACAATCCATACATACATCCATTGTGTCAAGAACATATGTACATTTGTTGCCATCATCATTCTGAAAATATTTGCCTTCTACTTGAGCCCTTAATATCTGCTGCTCATTTTCCCCCTTATGATTATATTTTAAATGAGCTTCAATCATAAAACACAGTAATGAGACAAAATAGCAAATACTGAAAATGATTTAAACATTCCCTTTAAAATTTTTTTTTTAAATCTTGACTCTCAACAAAGATTTATTGAAAGAACGAGTGGAAATGCCATGCAAGAGAGACTATCCAACAGCTCGGGGACCTTCTCCCCCCCCCCCCCCCACGCCCCTTTTTGTACACCTGAATTTCTTTCTCTTACAGACGTTTTCTGTGGGGTTGTGCTTCTCCAGCAGAGTGCTTCCTTACCTCTTGCTCATGCTGCCTGCTGTCTGTGGGGAAAAGATGCCGCTGGCATCAGGTCATGTTGAGTGTCTGTTTGGGTTACATTGGTTTTATAGCAGTGTTATGAAAGGAAAGTTACTGTGTCGATTACCTAGTGTGGCTGTAACACATACCACAAACGGATCGCTGTAACAAACACATTCTCTCACAGCTTAAGAGGCTTCAGTCTGAATTCAGGGCTCCAGTTTGAGGGTAAGTTTTCTTTTCTCTCTTGGTCACAGTTTAGGAAGAAGTTCCCTGATTCCTTTCTACATCTGTGGGCCGCGTGTTCTTTGGAGATTGCTGTGTCTTGGCATCAGTTTTCCCTGGGTCTAGGAGATTCTCAGCATAGGTACACTGGGTCCACGTTCATACTCTGCTCCTGCCCTTTGTTGATGAAAGCATGTTCAACACTTCCTCTGCTGGCTTCTCTCTGTTTTCAGACAAGAGGTGGTGCAGGCCATACCGCAGAACTTCCTTTACATTAGATCCAGTCTGTGACCCGAGTATAAGGGTGCTGACTCCCTCTCGAGCCTCCTAAGAACTGATTGGGTGCTCGCATTTAATTACATCTGGGGGGTGATTATATTACTGCCCGACTCTCAGATCCTAACTGTCAAACCACTGAGAATCATTTCTCAGGCAAGTTGATATATTTTTTGCTGGGATTACATTTAATCGGTGGCATGAGTATGCAAGATTACTACTTTCTCTTAGCCTTGTTCACTTGGAGGATTTGAGATGAGGAGTATAAACTTCCGGGCAAATAGGACAGGTTATCCAAGCAGTGGTTTTATTGATATATGTGTGTGTGTGTGTGTGTGTGTGTGTGTATAGCTCCACATTTCTCTCCTTCAATATTTATGAGTATAGTGATTTATTGAACCCATCTCTAAAATTGTATGCTTCCTGGTCTACTTGGCTTATTTTTATATAACCAATATTTAGATATAATGTACATTCCATGTAATTCCCTAATTTTTACTGTGTAACTCAGTGTTTTTAGTATATTGTGTTCATTAGTACAATTAATTTTAAATCATTTGGATCACTATGAAAAACGATCTTGTATGCTCTTGAGTTTTTCGATGAATAGTACACTGGATTTTAAAAAGGCAAAAGAAATACCTGATGTCCTTTAGCGGTCCCCGTTTGACCTCCACCATTACCTTTATGAACCTGTGCATCACAAGTTTATTTTCTTTTAGATGATCTGTTCCAGACATTTCATATGAATTGAATGAAAAATGTGACCTTTTGCGATTTTTTTTCCCACATAGTATAATGGTATCTCACTTATTCCGCCTACTAGTATGTATCAGCACTTCATTCTTCTTCAGGACCAAACCGTGTTCTGCTGTCTAGATAAAACAGGAGCCCTGGTGATGTAGTGGGCACGCCGTGGGGCTGTACGCCACACACCCGGCAGTTTGAAGCAACTGCAGCTGAGGGAGAGCGAACGCCAGCGAGCGGGCTTTCTACTCCTACAAATGGTTACAGTCTCAGAAGCCCACAGGGGGATCCCTATGAGCATCACTGACCTGATGGCAGTGAGTTTGGAGTTTGCTTTGGATGTAAACTATCATGCACTGTTGACAGTCAGTTGAGCTGTTTCCACTCTGAGGTCTTGTGACCAGTGCTCTCTGAACCCTTGTGTACAGTGTTTGTGTGCATACTTGTTTTCAATTCTTGGAGCTTTACCTGGGGTAGACTTTCTTGGTTACATGTTAATTCTCTGTGTATGTCGCTGTAGACTCTCAGACCATTTTCTATGATGACTACATCATTTTAGATTCCTACCAGTAGTGTTATGTGGGTTGTATAATTAGTCCACATCTTCACCAATACTTGTTATTGTGAGACTTTCTGTAGGCATTCTAAATCGGTGTGAAATGGTATCCCATGGTGGCTTTGATTTGCCTTTCCTCGATGATTAATTAGCTCAAGTGTCTTTTCATTTGTTGTCTAATCTTTTCATTGTGACTCTTGAATAAAGCAAAAGGTCTGATTTCCATGCTTTTTTTCTTGTCTAACTCTCACAGTAAATACACACACACGCATACGTACATACGTGGGCCTAGAAAACCCAACACAAGATGAACTAGCGAATGTGCCTCACCTCTGCTGGGCTTTCACTGTAGTCAGGCGAGGAAAGGAATGGGAGACGAGCGCTGATTGCTCTTCAGGAAAGGGGTTACCAATGTAAGCGGTTCTAATACTCACTTCAATTAGATTACACTTCATGAGGTTTTCTAAGTGGAGTTAATTTAAAAGGACACACAAGTCATTGGGTTTAATATGTGCACCTTCCAGTAAAATAGCTATAATCTTTTCTCCCTCCTTCAGCTTGTGGTAAATAAAGTTTACTCTTTAGAAGATTATTTCACTTCCGTGTTCCTTATGTTCTGTGTGGAAGGCAGCTGCTAGGTGGGTTTATGATTGCATTCTGCCTGGTTAAAGAAGAAATGCTTATCCATTATTCATCATATAGATCAGAAGACAATCGGATAAAGATGCAGATAAAGTAACCCCCCCCCCAATTTACGTTTACACTTGCAATAATTTCAGTTGTGTGTATGTATTTTCCTTTGAGTTAACTTTTATTTAAATACTCTGAATATTAGGATAAAAAGTAAAAAATAAGGCTTGTTCTATAGTTCTGGAAAGTGACCGTCTACATTGTGCAGTGAAGCATCATCTGACAAAGTTCTATTGCATCAAGCAGTTAACTATGAGAGAATTTCCAAAGTTAGTTGAATAAGAGGAAAACTGGCTCCTTGGGAAAAAAAAGTGTCAACTTAACTTTGGTGAGAGAAGACAAAAATAGGAATTAGAAATTGTAATCTATTTATGGAGACGTCAGTGCCTCGGCTGATTAAAACTCCATTGCTGTCAAGTCCAGTCAGACTGCTCGGCTCCCTAGAGCACAGAATGGAACTGCGCTCTGAGGTTGCCACGACTCTCGGTGTGCACAGAAGCAGCTGGATTCAAACCACCCACTTTTAGGTGAACAGTTGAATGTTTAACCACAGATGCTACCAGGGTTTTGCTTTGATTACATTTCTGAATTTTCCTATTGTTGTGTGACCACTATGTGGGATGTGGTGCTTCTTCAGTGTGCTTTCCCACCCACTCTCCTGTCTGCCATCGCGTGAAGCTCTGCCTTGTAAAGAGGGCAAGCATCATCATCATCATCATCGCTTCAGAATGAAGACATTGACGTTTTGCGAAGGCACCGACCGTTCCAATCTGTCCTCTTGTTACTGATAGAGCCGGAGTTAGAATCTGGGTCTCCTGACATCATCCACTTTTTCTCACATAGCCTGTGTCTGTTTCTCTTTTGCTGTGTATTGCTTCTGGAAGAACTCTTAAGGTTTGGTTTTTTATTTTTTCTTTGCGGATTTTACGAGTTATTCACCAGCTCTCCCACTCCTGCCATTATAAAGACTCTCCTAATGAATTATGCACCAGCATTTGACTTTAAAAAGAAAATCAAAGGACTTGGATTTAAGTAGTATTCTCACATGGAAACATGCTATTTCTTACATGCTTTTCTTTTCTCCTAAAATTGTTTGTGAGAGGACGATTTCAATACTAATGTGGAACCTCAAATAATGCTGCCACCTGAAGGCTGTGTGATTTCCTAAGCTGTGGAATAGAGGCAGTTTGAAAGAAAAATTAGCTTCAGTGGCATTAAGAAAATTTTAGTTCTTTTTGCCTGGTTTTATTGGATGTCAATAAAATCCATCTTAAGAAACAAAGTGAATTGCAGCCCACAGACCTCACTTCCTGCCTTATGTTAGAGCCATTTGAATTTTACATGCTTCATCTAATTCATCTATAAGGCCATGAGGATTTTCTAAAAAGTATTTTCTTTTTTTAGTACTTAGTATTGAATTTAGCACATAGTAGGTACTTGTATCAATCCTTAAAATCTGCCATAATAAAGATCTACAAACTCAGTGACTTTTTGTAAAATCACAAATTTATTGTCTCGTCTTTCTGGAGGCCAGGAGTCTGGACTCAAGCTGTTGACCTTTGCCGTGGACTCCTGCCGAGGTTTCGGAGACAGAGTTGGCGACTGACTCCCAGCCTCCCTTGGTGCCCCCAACGCATGTTAGCCTCTTCCCCTTTCAATCCTGCCCCATGTTTCTTCTCTTTTAGCAGGATGCCCTCATGTTGGATGAGAACCTCATGTTTAACTGATAAGGTTCTTAAACACCCTAGTTCCAAAAAGGTCATATTTACAGATACCAAGCATTAAAAGTTACAGATCATTGGGGGTTGGGGCACAGTTTTCTAGCACTGCGCTCTCTCGTGCGCTCTCTCTCTATACATACGTATACATATACATACATATAAAATATATACATGCTGTATGAATGAATTAGGTCGAACATGAAGAATAATCGCAGACCCAGAATTTAAAAAATACTTTAAATATGGTAATTATTAAACCTCAGGGTCTTATAATTTGACATAGGAGGAGGTTTGGCGCTGAGAATAAACGAGCAATTTTAACTACTTAAAACCAGAGATTCTACTTCTGCAAGAAAAAAAACTGAGGGATGAATGGTAGTTTCCATTTGTTTCAATTTAAGAACTCCCACTGAAGCCTGCTGGACCCTATTAGCTGCAGTTGTGGAAGGCTTTGTGAGGCTGGGATCTAATACGACCTTTTTTGCGTGACCAAATAAAATCACAGGCTAGACTACCTTGTAAAACCCCCTGGGACTTCTCACCTACGACGGTGATGCGATGAGCAGAGTACTGGCCTCCTCGCTACAGAGCCAGTGAGTTCCAGCCCCCTTTGTCCTTTCATGCTGTGTGACCCTGGTGGCGCTTATTTGAGGACTCGATTTTCTCATCAGTAAAATGGGGGATACAGAGAACTGACAGGTCTCCTATGAGAATTTTGCGACGATGACCGTAAGGTGTCCTTGGAGAAAATCTTGTCCACTTTCCTTCTGACATACTCAAGTTTCAGCACAGGGCATTGAGGCCGGGTACTGAACTGGCTACTTAGAAACAATAATTGATTGGTTTGAGAATCTTCTATGTGAGTGACCTTGTGAATATCAAGAGTATCTTCAGATGCACCTAAGTGTCTAAACTCTTAGGAGGGCTTAGTCATCTGTTTTTTCTCCCACGTATTTCCCCTTCTAGTTGATAGTGTGTTTCTGCCGAGTATTAGGGCCCCCGAGATTGTCCTCAATTTTGTCATTGTTGATTTCTCTAGTTCTAGGTTTTACATTTAGTTCTTTACTTGCTCTTCAGCCCATTTTTGCATGTGGAATGTGTTAGGGGTCCTGCTTCATTCCTCTGTAACTGGATATCCAGTTTGCCAGCGCCCTTGGTTGAAGAGACCATCGCCGATGTGGGTCAGCCTTTCCAAGTCACTGTTGCAGGTGGCTGCCTTTACTTCTGGCTCCACAGTTCTGGTCTGTTCAAGGTAATGGTGATTTCATTTGTTTGTAAAAATACACGTATGGCTCTGGAATCATTTTTCAGTTGTTGCGAGGGACAGGATTGACTCTTCTATCGCAAATGCTTGCTGACTTCTGGGCTGGAGGTATCGATACACAGGGTTATTTGGCTTAAGTGAGAAACAGTAGAGAGAAATGGGGTGGAGGAACGATGGGAATGGAAACAGGGAGACGGGGAAACTCTGTATGTTTTTGAATGTACACCTCTGTACAGCATCACCTGATCCACAATAAAAGCCTTTTTAAAATCTACATTACTGAGTAAGGAGAGCTGGACTATTTAGTCAGTCTCTTAGGTGTCAGTCTGCAATATGAAGAATGTAACAATTATGCTACTTGGTATATTTGAAGAAATTAACTTGCTGGATTAAAATTGAAAAGAGATGTATTCCATCATACATCTTTTATAAATAGACTGATAAGGACTCGCCAAGAACACACAGCCATTATTGAAATGACTCTGAGGTCTTATTTTTCTAGCAAGGAGCACTATCAATTTTTTCTATTCTGGGAAAAATGTTGAGTGACTCCCTGACCCCCGATAATATGTTGTTTCTACAATAAACGTCCTTCTGCTCTGGGTTTGAGAGGATGATACCTGTAAAGTGTAGAGCATCAGGAAGCCAGGGGACTTGAAGGTAATTGCAAGCTGATCACCCCGTCCTCTTGAGAGCTCTTACTATTAATTATCCCGGGTTTCAGAGTGCTCCTTCTAGCAGTAGGAGAGCAGGAAGGGGAATTATAAACTAGACTTAGAATAAGGAGCCATTCCTTTTTTAAACAGTTTTCGTAAAATGTCTTTTTTTTGGTTTTTTTGCCATCACCAAAGACTATTCTTGGAAGGTGTCCAGATGTAGAAAGTGGGAATCGGGGAATTTTTTTCAGATCATATTTAATCAAAGTTAGGTTTTCTTTTTACCAGTCAGCATTCTAGACTTTACATTTTCTGTCAGCTTCTCATGAGCTGGAGGATATTCATTAGGCGTGAATTTATTTGTACCGAATATTATTCTTGAACAAGTTGTTTTAGAAAATGGAAATGAGTGTTTATGGAGTATATATTTTAGGGATGAGTCGTTCACTGGATTTTTATTTCTCTCACTGCTTTGATTCCATGTCAAGAAAAAAAATGGTTTTGGATCTGTTTGCTATTGGCTGGAAGTGGTTCCATTTGTTGATAATGTGCACAGATGAGGCTAAAGCACAGGGGAACCACCGATGACGGCACAGTGTGCATGAAGGATTCCAGGTGATGATAATGAGAAGCCAGTGACACTTAAGGCTCTTTTTCCCTAGCCCCGAAAAATGAGTTTTTCATATGTGCCAGGTATTAGCCTAGGTACATTACCCTATATATGCTGCCCTGACCCCCACCCCCCAATTTCCTAGTAACCCTGGCAAGAAAGTCCAATCGTTATCTCTACTTTACAGAAACTGACTCTTCCAGGTGTTAGGTAATTTGCTTGAGGTCATATAGGTGAAAAGTGACAAAGCCCAGGATTTGAACCTGGGTTACATGCTCTTAACTAACTAATACACGATACTACCTTTCTGTTCCTTTCATTGCTGGGAATCCCCCCTTTCTTTCCTGAGCTGAGGAGCCCTGGTGATGTAGTGGATACAGGTTGAGCTGCTGCCTATTAGGTGAGCAGTTTGAATCCATCAGCCACTCCGCCTGAGAAGGACAAAGCTTTCGACTCCCATAAAGAGTGACAGTTTCAGAAATTCAGAGGGGCAGTGGTACCCTGTCTTGTAGAGTCACTATGAGTTGGCATCAACTGAATGGCAGTGAGTTTGGTATATGGGTTACTGAGCTGCAGTTGAGTGAACTGTTTAGAAAGAAAAACAAGGCATTTTATTTGTTCCTCTTAATTCTATTATTTTTCATTAAGTTTCTTTAAATAATAAATAAAATCCAAATTCATAACATTTCCTTTGTTCTTTACCCCATTATAATGTGTGCTAGAAGAAAATAGGGAAAAAATGATAAAAACTGTAATTCTGCCACCGCAATGAGATAATCAATTTTTAGGTTATTCTTTTTCTGCAATCTCTTTCCATGTACAAATTAGTTATTTATTTAAGACAATTTGTGTTCAGTTTGCTAGAATTCAGATTTCAGTTTGATTCTCCCTTGTTAGTTTGACTGACTCTTCCAGAGTTGTCCTTGCTGGGAAGCCTCAGCTCATTATTAAGACTGGGAAATTCACAGCTAAATTTTTTTCTGGTTTCTTTTAAACTGTAACCTTCACCTAGAAACCTGGGGTGTTGGGGAGTAATTACTCTATAAACACGAGCCCCTTTTGAATACACACCCCCTGCAGGATATTTCTAGGAAGGCAAAGAACAGGAGATGGCAGACTAGTAGAGGTCCTGCCCCTCCCCTTGCATCGCCATTTGGCGTGGCCCTGTAGTCAGGCTACAGTGGAACGAAAGATGTAGTCCTAATATATTTGTGTCCTAAGAGTCTGGCACACAGTAGGCACTTTTGCCACTCAGTAGTTATGCAGCCATACATCAGTGTCCCTCTAGGCTAAATTTTTACCCGTAAAATAAGCTGATAATAGTACCATATTATACTGCTAGGGTGAGGTAAAACATGACAAAATATGAAATCGTTCTCAATATGTAGGAATCCCTCAAATAACTTTTTTATTGGTTATAGTTTAAATTTTTCCCCAATTTAATTTTCGCAGTATCCATTGATTTCCTTCTCTGAAAGTAGATACATGCATTCCTTCTTGTTTTTGGAGCACACCCACTCCTCACACGTGTCATGGTTGGGACCAGTGCATTTTTGGAGTACACTCACTCCTTACGTATGTCATAGTTGGGACCAGGGGCCAGGCTGTGATACTAAAATTGACTAAAATTGATACTAACATAGAGGATGATCCCATCAGATCACAAAATGGAAGATGCCTAGATTATTACATAACTGCCTGATTGCTTCCTTTACATCACTGCAAAGCCACTGAGAATCATGGCCCAGCCAAATTGATTCCCTCCCCCCAACCATTTTATGAGGACCTAACTAGACAGCATACCACTCCGTAATGTCAATCATATTAATCCATGTTTTACAATTGCTACCAAAATCAGTTTCAAAGAATTTTCTTGGTTCTTGAGCACCTTGATATGAGCTCCCCCTTATACTCCAACCTCTGGGCCCCCCCTACTCCCCCAAACCCCGCCCAGGAACCGTTATTCTAGTTATTCTTGATGTTGTTTATAGATTCACCTACCCTGGGTTTTATATATTGAAAAACATAGATAAGCACATAAAAAAGGCAAATAAGCTACCAACAATGACAAAATACATCAGACGTATGTATGGATTGTGGTAACGTTTTAAAAAGGGAAAAAATACATCAGCGATAAACACCAATATGAAAACATCAACAACAAAATACCACAACACATAAAATCTTAAAAACCAGATCAAACCCAAAGTGTATACGAAGGGAGATCAAGTGACAAGGTTTGGTTTGTCGTTTTAGTCCATAGTCATCCCTCAGATTGTCTCTGTCCGATAACCAGGCTATGACCATCTTTTCATTAGCCGGAAATCACCAGAGGCTCTCTGTGTTAATTATGGCAGAGAGTCTTATTGATCATCTCCCTGGAGCATAAGGACTATGTGTTTATAGTATAATTGATTAGCTTATGGTACTACATCTAACCCTATGGAGTGAAGGAGATTGAATAAGCATTGGCTAACTCTGTTTTATAATATGTGTACAGAATAAATCCTTACATGCCACATCATCTTAACAGTTACAGCCAGTATTACTCTTGCTTCCCAGCTTAGTGCATCTTATTGTCTGTCAGAGGTACCCACTGTTAATATGCTAAATATTTGGATAGATTTTTTTTACTGTTGTCATGAATGTGAAATATTGGACAACAAACTATTTGCTATGTGAGTAGTAAGTGTAACCAAAGTCCATTGTTGTGAGTTTAATTCAACCAACAGGCAGAGCAGAACTGCCCCACATGGTTTCCAAGATTGTAAATCTTTATGGAAGCAGGTTGCCACATATTCCCTCCGGGTGCTGCTGGCACGTTTGAACCTCTGAACTTCTGGACAGCAGCTCAGCACTCAACTATTGCACCATGAACAAAATCGTTGTTACAAAATTTTGGAGAGTGAATACTATTTGTTCTTGACCCCCATAATGGGTTTTGATTATGTTTCTTCTTTCATCGTTAATTCCTGGTTTGATGTGTATGATTTGTGTTTTTAAAAGAAGATCTCTGTCAATTTCAGTCTTCTTGAAGAATAATATACTCCCTTTTCGCCATGATCACACGCCATCAGTTAATCCGTTCAGTTTATTTTGAAGACATTGCTGGAGCCCTTCATCTCCCCTTAGTTTCCGGGGGGACCTTCTGTGCAGGACGCTCGTGACGAGCTTCAAATTGCCTTCTCTAGTTTCTTGCGTCCCATTCCTTATTGGCTACCTCCATGCCCTCCTCTACCTTGGTTTGTCTTGTGTGTGTGAAGAATATCCTATGGTAGTTTCCTGAAGGCGAAAGTGCTTGGTGGTACTCTTGGTGATATGTTTTTTTTCCTAAAGAACATGAGCCTCCTAAAATGTTTGTTTTCTCCTTTAGCTTCTAAAATCTTTTGCTTTAGGCACTAAATGCTAGTATTTACTGGTAAGCTTCCTCTAAGATCATCCACAGTGATCGCTACCTCTGGCTTCTGGTTTTCCTGTCCATATGCAGCCCCCGCCCTTGGACAGTGGAATGAATAGGGAGTTACACATGGGGCTGCTAACCACAAGGTCAGTAGTTTGAATCCTCCTCAGCAGCCACCCCTGGGGAGAAAGATGAGATTTTCTGCTCCTATGAAGACTTACAGTCTCAGACACACGAAGAAAGCAGTTCTACCCTATCCTATAGGGTAGGTCTCCATAGGAATTGTCAAAGCCAAACCAAACCAAACCACAAAGTTGCTCCCCTCAAGTTGGTAGCTAATAGATTGCAGCAAAAGCAATAGGAGAAAGCTTTTCTGATACTAGGTTGGGAAGACCCTGTGCTTTCTTTCTGTGCACCCTCGCTTGATGCCTTGCTGCCTTGTTCTGCTGAAACTAGCTTGACCACCGAACAGCAAGGCATGTAGCTGTGTCTCTGGCTAGACGCCCATGTGAAGGAGTGGAAACTTCAGTTATGCATCTTGCATAAGGAATTGAGTCCTACTAACCAGAATCTGAGTGATCTTGCACGAGGCTTCAACCCAGCCGAATGCTTGATTATAGTGTGTGTCTGAGAGGGGGCTCATCGCTATTGTTTTTTACTGTGAGATTAGTCGGCATATGTATAAGAGCTGGTAGACACTGATGGAAAATCAGCAAATGCTGGTGTGCCAATACCTTTGTCTGAGATTGTTAATTGTTGTTTTTGGTAGAGGAATTGCTCAGTCCTTGTGAAGAAGCAGGAAGTGAAGGTCCCATGATGAGATATGTACAATGCAGTATGGTTGTTTTATCCCTACGCTCCTATACGTGATGTTCCTGAGGGAATCCCACAGACTGTCAGTTCTGTCTCCTTTTGGGATATGGGATAACATTGGCTATGCCAGGGAAGGGGATAGAAACAAACTGGAACCAGTTGCTCTTTAGAGTCTCATGCCCATCTCCCTTAGTTTTAATTGAAGGCACTCTTGCCTTTCTTTCTTGAGCCTTTTTTGAATTTTGCCATCAGAATCTATAACGAAGTATAGTTGCCAGGGTAGTGGATGATTTAAGTTGGATATTGTAGCCAAAGTCTTTAATTCCCACCAAACAATCTTTTACTTACATGGGTCTGGTAGGAAGCTGGGGGCAGATACTGATTGGATTCACCTGTGAGTAATTGTGAACAGGAGTCTCTGGAATTGCCATTCTGTGTATAAAATGCACCCTCTGAGAAGCAAGAGGGGATTTCTTTATCAGCAAGAGCCAGGAGTAGAGCATGTCCTTTGGACCCAAGACATTCACACAGTGACCCTCTTGGATCCAGAAGGCAGCTGTAACATTAGAGGAGCGGCAGAGCCAGGAGCAAGAGCATGGGACAGAGTGGTGGCCTTCCCAAGCCACAGGCTAGTTAAGTTGAATGCTTTCGTGCTGGAGGCTGGCTTGTGGAATACCTAGGCTAGCTGGCCCACAGAAGTGTTACTGAGTGCCATCCAACTGAGGTTTTCTGGAGTTGGTGCCTCTGGGCAATTAATTCAGGGAGCTGGGCTTGCAGACCAGGGTGGAACTTGAGCTGAATCCCTTTGGGTTGAGGCTTATCATGCAATGATATGTCCCTTTGGGTATTTATTAGTAGACCTTAAAGAACTTTGTAACATGTGCTGATAAATATATCCTGAGCATTTCTCATTGGCATTACAACCTGTTAATTGCCTTAATAAACCCTTTCATCTTGAATTCTGTCTGTGCAGCCTATGTAATGGATATTGTAGCCTAGATCTAGAGAATGCTTTGTAAAACAGCACGGTTATTACCACTCCTCCATCTGCTTTACCTTTCCAGAAATTTTGGGGCAGCTTGTCGGTTGCTGTCCGCTCTGCCTTCATGATTTTATATTTTTTAATTCCTGACATTTTAATGGGGTTTCAAGAAGGAGAGAGAGGCTATATTTGTGTGTTCCACCTGCCTTGTTGTTAATTAAAACAAAATAAAGTAGAGGCGTATGCACTGCCCACAACTCTCTATCCACGTTGGACATTGACTTTAGTGAAGGCTGATTTTTGAGTACCTCAGGGTAATTGAGCCTTCTGCTTAATCCATGTCCATATTAGCAAGTCCTGCTTTTAGCACTTTGTCTTGTATGATGATGTGCCACACACACACACTTACACACACACACATGTCTATATTTGTGATAGGACTTGTTTAAGATATGCGGGGTTTAAGTAGTGGATTTCAGAATCGGGGACAGTGGAATGGGAAAGCAGGCTTGATGGAGCCATTGCGAAGAGAAGCCTGTGGCCATGCATCAGTATGCTTTACATTATTGTAGGCACAAGCTCTTACAGACTCCTAATTGGCACACTTGAAAAGCTCGCTCTGCCAGACGCTGTGGGGTAACATTTTTGAGGGATGTAAAATGAAGAATTGATGACTATCGATACCTTTTTTGCTTTCCTCAGTCTGCTAGTTCTGATTAATGTGTTTGCACATGGAAAATATTGCATTCAGAGTAGCTAGCAGCTATTTTGAGTAGCTTGTGGAGATGCAGACATCTTCAATAAGGTATTTATTTTGAGTGCATCTGTAGCTACGTAATGTGCACATGTGTTTGTAATTACAGTTGGTAGATTCAGAATCAAGTGCCAGATTTATCGTTGTTTATATATTCAACAAATATATAAAAAAATCTTTTTCAGTATTGGCTGCTACCTTCACAAATGTGCATTGTCTCAGAGTGTGCAAAGCACACCACTTGCTAGCTCTCACCACCTGCCTTTGCTGCATAATGTGTAGCACAAAAGACTGTGTTGGGCAACCTAACAGGCTTATCACTGAATTGAGCAAATGTTACTTTGGAGGCTGCCACCGTGGGCTCCAGAGTGTCTGGCCGTGTGGTGGTAAGACTTGGCATGTATGAATTCAGGGTTTTCTCTCGTCTTTTAGAGAAAGAAAATTATACGTTAGTGAATACAGTAATATTTTCAGTAAGTAGAAATAACATGCTGTCAGGACATAATTTATGAGAAGTATTTAGTAGGCCATATACAAATTTTAAAGCAGTAGGAATTTTTTGGCATAGCTGTTTGCTCCGACCAGAACTGTAGCCATCCGAAGACTGCATCAACTACTTGATTTGTATATTAATTTGTTATTGATTTATTCAGAGTGTTCAGCACTTATTGTAAATAATAGGTTTCATTGGGGGCATGACAGGAAATAGCAAATGTGGCATTTCACAAAAGCGGTGTCTGGGAAACACAGTGCAGTTATGTGTGTGTCCTTCAAGTAGACCGCTGTGTAGAAGCCGGTAAACCAAGTGTTTAGCTGACAAGGTCCAGTGTTACAAGAATAACTTGTGTAATGAGTGACCAAATGGCTCTGGCTTCAGCTCTTGGGACCTGCTACTGTATGCAAAACGAATACAGAGACATTTCTGGATTACTAGCACGTTTCTCTCAGTTGTAAAGTCGAGAGCCTTTTTCTTATTTCTTCCTGTTTACTGCCTCTTCCTGTTCCTGTTTTTATTTCCTCGTCAACCAGAAGAGAGGCTGACTTAGAAATGCTTTTAGGATGGGAAGGGGAGGGGTAAATATTTTAGCCAACAATGTTTGGAGACTAAGAATTGTTAAATGTTTTCCTGGTGTTAACTTTCAGGATAAGTTATTTGTGTATTAAAAAAGAAATCACCCACCTTTGTTGTTCAGAACCATTGAGTTGAGTTGGTGCCGACACATAGAACCATGTGTACCGTGGAACGAAACCCTGCCCAGTCCTGCGCCATCCTCACCGTGGCCCCTATGTTTGAGCCTGTTGATGCAGTCAGTGTGTCTGTCCATCTTGCTGGGGGCATTCCTTATTTTTGCTGGTCTTCCACCTCCTGTCTTTACCAACTTCCTTTACTGACTGCAGGAGAAAGACAAGGTTTTACACTCCTGTAAAGAGTTAGCCCCGGAAACCCAGAGGGGCAGTTCTACCTGGTACTGTAGCCTTGCTATGAGTCAGAATCCACTTAATGGCAGTGAGTTTAGTTTGGGTTTTACCAACTCACTGCCTTTGGCAATAGCCAGTTCAGTGATTCTGATTTGTGCAGTCCTGTTTCAGCTACTGCTTTGTGAAGAACAAGGCATGTTAACTGGGGCCATTATCCTGGATGTCTCATAGTTACAACTGATGGAAACACTGACCGATCCTGTGACACCCTAACAATTGTGGTGTTTGAACTCAGAGTTCCAATCCATCTCCATGAGGAGGTTGCTTTTTGTGTGTGAACCAACCCTCTACTATTCCAAGCATGATGTCCTAGGCCAGGGCCTGGGCTCTCCTGGTAACACATCCAGAGAACGCGAGACAAATGGTCACCCTCCTGACTCGAAGAGAGCATTTTGACAATACTTCCTCCAAGATGGATTTGCTTGTTCTTCTGCAGTCCGTGGTACTTTGAATGTTCTTCATCTGCTTGGCTGCACAGCAAGGCATTGTCTCTGCCTGTTCGTACTCGTCATCTCTGAGGTGCTTAGTGAAAACCAGCTTGATGCCTGTGCACAGACGGATGGAGACCAACTTCAGCTTTTAGCTGTGTCCCTGAAACTCCCCAAACTAAGTAATTTTAGGGTTCTGTTCTGAAATATTCTGGCCTGTGCACAGACCACCGTTAACTAGACTGTAGAACAAAATACAGCACAGATTCCTGTTGGAAGCCCTTCAACTAAGGCTAATTGACCCCAACGCACCTCCTTGTAAGGGAGGTCTAGAGCACGGAGACCAACTCTAGTGTCCTGGTGCCATGCTAGCACGAAGGCTGCCTGGTGGCACAGTGGTTAAGTGCCCTGTTCATGAGTGAAAGGACAGTGGCTTGAACCTCCCAGCCATTCTGTGGAAGAAAAGATCTATCTGTCTGTTCTGTAAAGATTACAGAAAATTACAACCTTGAAAGCCCTGTCCTATTAACTGGAATCGATGGACTGGCGCACAAGCGCACTCATTGGCTATCTTTCTATAGTTGAAGCCATTGTGAGTGCTGACTAATATGCTCAAAAGCCTGAACATGAGGGATGATTTTTTTTAACTTATTCTAGGGAGCTTGTCTCTTTACTTATTCTCTTCAAAGTTTGTTCTGCTTGTGAAGTATTTTTTTGATTATACACATACAAATGGTGAAGAAAGCAAGTTGAATAACAGGGAGAAGCAATGAAAAAGCCAGATGACTATTGGAAGAGATGATATCTCTTAACCTGCAGTTCTGAGTGTTGGGAGTCTGCGTCGACTTGGCTCTGTTTCCAGCTCAGGGCTTCACTCTGCTGACATCAGGGAGTTGACCAGGCACATATTTGGGGGCCCTTGGAAAAATCTGTTTCTAAACTTGGCATGTTTTGTCTTTGAGGTTCCCATTTACTCGCTGGCTGTCAGCTGGCTGTTTCCAGAGGTCACTCATGTTCCTTCTCAATGTGACCTCTTACTCCTTCAAAGCCAGTAAGTCAAAGGGACACGTCAAGCCCTTCTTGTGCTTCAGAATTCTCTAGCATCCTCTCTGATGCCAGCTGGGGAAATAAAAACCCAAGAACTCACATTGTGGTTCTGTGCTGTTGAGTTGATCTTCACTGATAGTGGCCTCACGTGACAGAATAGAGTTTTCTAGCTATAATCTTTCCATAATATCATCAGATCTTTCTCTTATGCTGATTGCTTCCATTCAGTTCTAAATCAGAGTGATCTTCTGTACAGCAGTAGGCGATGCTGCCTGGTACTGTCTGAGCCCATAGTTGGAGCCACCGTGTCAGCCCATCTTGTCTAGATCTTCCCTTTTTTGGCTGCCCCTCTACCAAGCATGATGTCCCTTTCCGGGGAACAGTCTCTCCTGATAACATGCCCAGAGTTGGTGAGAAGAAGTCTGGCAATCCTGGCTTCTCAGGAGTATTTGAGCTGTGCTATTTCAAAGACAGATTTGTTTATTCTCTTGGCACTCCATGGTACTTTCAATATTTTTCTCCAGCATCATAGTGCACATGCTTGGATTCTCCGTAGTCATCCTCATTCAGTGTTCAACTTTCACGAGCGTATGATGCAAGGAGGAACACCATGGCTTGAGGCAGGCGCACCTTAGTTCTCCAAGTAACACCTTTGCTTTTCAACACTTGAAAGAGGCCTTGCGCAGCAGATTTGCCCAATGAAATGCATCTTTTGATCTCTTGACTGCTGCTTCCATGAGTATTGATTGTGAATCCAAGCAAGCTGAAATCCTTTACAACTTCAGTCTTTTCTCCATTTATCATGATTTTTTGTATTGGTCCAGTTGTAAGGATCTTGATTTTCTTTACATTGAGTTGTAATCCAACTGAAGGCTGCAGTCCTTGGACTTCATCAGCTAGTTCTTCAATTCTTCCTCACTTTCAGCAAGCAAGGTGGTATCATCTACATATTTCGGGTTGTTAATAAGCCTTCCTCCAATCCGGACTCCCTGTGTTCTTCTTCATATATGCCAACTTGTCTGATTACTTGCTCAGCATATAGGTTGGATAAATATGGTGAGAGGATACAACTCTGATATACACCTCTCCTGATTTTAAACCCTGCGGTATTCCTCTGTTCTGTTTGAACAGTTGCCTCTTGATCCATGTACATGTTCCTCATGGGCACAGTTCAGTGTTTGGGGTTTAGATTAGACCCACTCATAAAATTAGCTTTGGCCTTATCCCCGGGGTAATACCATGGCTTGAGGTTGATCAGGGGCATCATAAAATCCCGTCTCCCCAGTTACCTTGCGGGTAGTGGTGCTTCAGGGGCAGAATCTTTGCTTTTCCTTCAGGACTCCTGGGTTCCATTTCTGGCTAGCTACCACCTGCCTCTCTGCCTGTGATTCCTTGCTTGCTGCCGTGATGGGTGAACATTTACGTTGTAGCTTTCAGCCTTAGACTACGAAAAGGTCTGGAAATGGACTCCTGAAAGCCATGGGTCCCAATGGTCTGATTTGCTGTTTGTTATAGGGGCTGGGGGTGGGGGTGGGCTGGCTTCGCTGTATGCACGGGACAGTCAGCAAAGCAGAAGACCAGCACCAAGATACCACTAGAGAGGTTTACAAGGAACTTCCTGGTGGAGATGCCCCTGAGCTGGAGTGTAAACTTTTCAAGGGGCCAAAGAACTTTAGGAACGAGATACATCATATTAATGTACTATAATTACACACATTAATTCAAATAACCCCAACATAATAAGTATCAACATTTAAGTGAACACATGCTCACTGACGGTGGAGGGCTAATCCAGATTGGAGTCTGTTTTTTGCTTTAAAAACCTGTCTTAAAAAAAAATTGTTACTCAGTTTAGCATGGAGTTTTGGGCATTCGTTTTAATTTAAGGAAGATTGTATGACTGTTGACGTCGGTTTTCCGGTTTACTTTCCTTCCCTTAGCTTCTGTCTTAGTCACTTGGGCTGTACCATTTATTGTTCCATTTACGGGCCTTAGAAAATGAATGCTATAGAAATTTCAGTCAAAGTTAAATTTCACTTGGGATATTATTTTGACTCTATTTAAGCTAAAATGCTCATCTACGTAAATATATAGATACATATATATATATATATACTTTTGAAATTGCCAATAATTGCCAAGGTGATCGACTATTTTTAAAAAAGGATAAATTCTATGTTTTACATACAGAATTCCTTTCCCTGTGGAGTTGCTTTGAGGGGTTTTCAGTCGCCAGACAGCCCTGTGAGAGTGTCCTAAAATAATAAAGAGTCTGTGAATTTTCACCCTAAGAGGGTTCATTGTCTCTCCTGAGCTTCTGGCTCCTGGCTAATCTTCATATGGGTTTTCTACTTTCTCTGTCTCTGCTCTTTTTCAGTTAATGTTTAATCTCTTTTATATCCAGCAAGAGATTGAGTTAAGCCCACCCTGCAATAGCACTCTTTTACTGTGTTTCATTAGCATAACACAGATACCCATCCCCCAAATGGGATTATAATAAAGCACATATTTGTGGGGAACACAATTTAATCCACAATAAGGTAATTGAAGCATATCAGGATGGTGTTTTCATTTTAAAGTTTTCCATGGTGGGTGTTTAAAAATTTATTTTAATTTTTTTTAAGTTTTCCCTTTTACCACAGCCGTCAGAAAGAGCTAAATTCTCCATGGTCTGGGCATTATTCCCATGGTGTCTATTTAGTTCCATTATTGCCATGTTATTGGTAACATTTTAACATTTCTGAGAAGTACAGACCAAAATTGCCACTTGCTATTTTGAGTTTATTTTAGGCAATAGACTTTACCTAAGACTTGATAGTTGGAAAATTTAAATATAGAAGACGCTGTTAAATAGTCCCAGTTGAAGTAAAGTTTGTCCCTTTAATAAATTCACCAGTTAGAGAGTTTGGAGGGATTGGAGGGAATGTGACAGGTTCTTGTTTTCAAAGCTTACAGAAAATTAAGTACCCCATTTTTACATACAATACAGTCATGTACCACTTGATGTTCACAGTCTGTTGTGTGAAATAATGCCGATGGGATTTGCATGCTGTGCGAATACCATATTATCCAGAGGCAGTCCCAGGTTTAAGAACGAGTCATGATCTCAAATCTGTATGCAAATCCCAACAGCTAGTAATAGTTTGTATTTAACTTCAGCTAGTCAGCTGTACATAGTACAGAGTGTACCTTTCTATGGATACAAAACATAAAAGAAACACGTGAACATATACTTAAATACCTTTAACATAATAATACAGTAATGACAATGTTTTGATGTGGATTTGAAAGTAACACCTGTTTTATATTCTGAACTTTTTACACAATGCACTTTGAATTTCTAATGTACTAGGATACATGATGATGTTGTTGTTAGGTGACACGGAGTCCTTTCTGATTCTGTAGCTCCTAGGTACAACAAAAGGAAATACTGCAACTTCTAAACCATCCTTGAAATTGTGAGGTTTGAGCCACTGTTCCAGCCACCATGTCAATCCATCTCCTAAGTCTTCCCTTTTTGGCTCATCTTCCACTTCATGGAGCAGGAACTCCTTCTACAGGGACTGATCTCCCCTTGTCCAAAATACGAGAGATGAAGTCTTGCTATTCTCACTGCTCAGGAGCATTCTGGGTGTACTCTTTCTAAAACACGTTTGTTTGTTCTTCTGGCATCCACGGTATATTCAATATTTTGAAATATGTAGAACATATTTAAATAATATGAAACATATAAGCCATTAACTCTCCATTGGAATTTATGCCTGTTAGAGTCTTCCGGGGCAGGTAATATCTCTTGATGTGAGAGGATGTTGCTTTAATTATAAATTGTTATTAATAGCTAATGCATTAAGTGAGTATAATACTATGAATGCTTCTGAATTAAATTTAGTATGGTAATAATTATGGTATTACTTAATCTCCATACTTTTGGGAAACATTTTATGTTGATATAATTATCAATTACATTGATAAAATTAAATCTCAGTAAATATAACAGAATTTAATGAATAGATTTCTTCTTACATCAGTCTCAGTTGAAAAGCCCCATATGTGTTTATTGTATCAGGTCTGAAATGAAACTATTAAGTGAATAATACTTGTAATTAAAATTGTAATGTGCCTTTCTGTTTAGAAATGAATTTGAACTTAAATTCAAGGAGTCTCTATGGTCATAGATGTGCTGTTTACGCATCTAAAGCAGATACTCTGCGGGAAAAGTTTTAAAAATAGCCACATTATTAATACATTTATTTACTCTGGCAAGCAGCTTTGATGACCTCGGGACAGGAATAGGAAGTAGATGCCATTCTAAGCAACATACGACGCTGGCAGTTTGCTTTTGTTTATCTGAAGATTGTAGATAGTTCAGGAAATAGAAATGGATAAATAGTCACAAGTAAAAGATTAAAACAACACAAAGTCTCTAGGGATTTACTTGTTTGTAAAGAAATTCAAAATTGACTTGGGTTTGTGAAGCTGACATGTACTGGTACTGAGCCCCTGATACCTCTGAGGCATTTTTAATGCACCGGTTCAAAGGAGAATGTGGTGCCAAACAAGCAGTGCCCAAAGGGAGACAGCTCCCTGGTGGTATTCTTCGAAGGATCACATTCAAAGGAAAGCATTTTGGGGCTATGTGGAATAATAAATACATGTTGGGAGAAGAGTAGAAAGTGTACTGGTGCAGAAAGCAACCTTTCAGTTCTCTCAAATCTTCTAAATAGTAATTTGCTAGGAGACATTAAGGTTCTGCGGAATTTTTATTTTTGCCTCTTAGAAATTTTAAATAGTTCTGAGTTAAACAAAATAGGGTAAGGCATTTGATCCAGGATAAGTAGGTAGTTTTCCCCCCTTCCGCCTCCCCTTTAATCATTTGCAAGCTTGAAGAGGATAAATGGCAGAAATTACAGCTTTCTCTCAAATTGGCGTGTGAGGGGACAAGCTTATATTATTTTTGGTAAACAAATGAAAATGCCTTCATTATTCAAAGAAGTTCATCTTCACCTCCTGTATCTCTCATCTCTGGGCACTTCATGGGGCAGGGGTTGTCCAGGACCCAGAGCATGGGCTGCTACTTTTATCCTATGGTTTTAACTGTTTTATTAGACTTCTCTTTTTAACCTTTCAAACCAGTTTGCTTAGGATTCTTCTAGTAATTTTAATTAGAAGAAAAAAGATCTGTATGTTAGTCTGGGTAGACCAGGGAAACAATCATAAACACACATATGTGTATAATAAAGAGCCATTGAATATTGAGAAAATATCCCAGCCAAATCCAGATCACATCTCTAAGTCCCATATTAGCCCAGATGTCTGACATCAATCTATAAATTTCTCTTCATACTCACACAGCACCAGCAATGACGCTGAATACAGGAGGATCACAGACCAGTGGGTGGAGAGTCTTGTGGATCCAGTGACAGAAGAGGCATCTCAGTGCTGCCAGGGCTCTAGCTTGGCTCCATGTGTCTTCTCAGCTGGGATGTCTCCCAGGAGTGAGCCTGTATCCCGCATCCAGGGAGCTATTTATCTCCGTATTGCCTTCAGCTGAGGTCATCAAGCTGTGACCTGACTGACAGGCTAAACTCCACCCTTCACTCTGAAGTCTCAGATTGACAACAGATTACATAACTACCACAATCTTGCCTAACAAATTTAGTGATCATTTACTGACAGAGAAATTGTCGTTCCAAGTGAACACATACAAGCTTGTTTGGCAGTTACTTGTTTTGCTTCTTTAAGAGGCACAGGCGAAGTGTTGGCACTTGTGTTCTCGTCAGTTTTATGCCGTGTTCAAGGTTTTCTTGCTACGGGATGCATTTAGAAGTAGGGAACATTTTCCTCTGAGTCATTTGGAATACCTTGTGTATCGGCCAATAGGAAAACAGAGTTGAAAATATTCTCATTTATGGAATGAAAATGCCAAGTCATGTGCCATTAAATAAGGTTTTTGTGGCAAACCAGAACCTGCTATTGTTGCCACCTGTTTTAATATCAATGATGGCTATTTTTATCTGTGATAAAAAAAATTAGTGAAATGATAGTAATTCATACCTTTCATGAATAAAACAGTGATCCACCAAATGTGTCAGTGATGATGAGTATCTCAGTGTCTGGTCCCTTGCACTGCGCTGGATATGCATCCTTGCAATGCATAGAAGAGCTAAATTTCCCAGTTCCCCTGGGTGCCTTAAATGTGGTCCTATGGTGTCATTCTCCGTGGGATGCTGGGGTGGGATGAGGGGAGATCACTGCCATCAAGTCAATACTGACTCATAGCGACCCTCTCTGGGTTTCCAAGACGGTAACTATTTGCCGAGTAGAAAGCCCTGCCTTGCTCCCTCAGAGCTACTGGTGGTTTCCACCCATGTGGATTACAGCCCAATACATAACCACTACATCCGGGCTCCTCAGCCTCCATTTACTTTTATGCCATCTGCTGGCTTGGAATGTGGCTGGTGTGATGGCTGGACGATGAGGGACTAATTAGCAGGTAGTAGGAGTTGAACAGAGCAGAGAAACTAGGTAGAAGGATTCCATTATCTCGAAGTAGACATTATTATCCAGAAGTCTGTGATGAAGAAATGGACATTGATTTTGTTTTAAGACACTATAGTTTTGGGATTCCTATCTATTTTTGCTAAATTTAATCCCAATGAAGAGATAAACCCTGACATTGATGATTAGGGGCACAGGAAGGCTAAATGGATTGAACAGTGGATGAAAAGACTGTCTTGTAGGAATAGCTGAGGTGTGATGAAGGTGGAAGTGTAGGGTACCTACCTTTATGTGAGGAAGGGATCCTAGGAACCCCGGAGGAATAGATCAGGAAAACTTACCATGAAGGTACAAAGTTATACAATGAGTACTAGACATAGAGTTTACAAAACTTGCATTCGATAACCAGTATTACCATTTCTTATTCAGTGTGCCTCCTCTGTTTTTCAACTATGAAAGTGTCATTGATTGTAACTAAGATGAAATGAGATCATGTGTGTTCAATCACTTTGTAAGCCACTTCTACTTCTTGAGTAATCAACACATTGAACTTGGGGAAGATGAAATCACATTGCAAATTTACATTGTGCCCTTTAAAGATGTATTCAGAAGGGTAAGTTCATCTTCTGCTGTTATAGGAAATTCTTGCAGCTCCTGTGATTTTTCTGATAATAGTTTTACAATTCCTTTAAATTGCAAGTACATTTTCAATTTAGGGAATCATTCTTGACTTCTGGTGGATCTTGCTTTAAGAGATAATTTGCATTGTGGAAGGGATTGAGTGGCATGGTAGGCCTTTATTCATTGAAGAGCTATTATTGAGCACCTTCTATACAGTAGGCATAGCTGTTGGGGAGTACTGCAGATAACAAACCCGAGAAAGTCCTTTATCTTAGAACAGAACATATGAGTACTATCTAGTGGTTGCTTTTTTCTTCTTGAAATGTTTCCTTTCATATACTCGCAGCTATTATAGACCCTTGTGAGATGCAAGAACAGTGCAAGCGATCCCTGGGAAAGTGATTATGTTGTGGCATGACTCTACGCCGGCTTTTACATACTCAGGACCTAGCAGATCATTCAGAGCTGACTCTTTCGTTAGTGCTCTGTGCCTGGATTCGTGAGAGCCTTCGTTGCTGGGACCCTCCGACTGCATGCCCCCCCCCCCCCGCCCGCTCCCACGCCAGCAGCTAATACCTTTCCCTGAGCCCTTGGGTTTTGGGGGGAGTTTTTCATGCAGTTTCTTGATGTGATCCTTGAGGCAGCTTTCAAGGCAAATGAGGCAGGACTCTGTTTTCCTCAGAGGCACGATCCGGTAAGCTTTGGACTGCTAACCCCAAAGTCAGTGTTTCAAACTCAGTAGCCGCTCCTTCAGAAACAGGCAAGCTACCTGCTTGATAAAGATGGACAACACTGGGAGCCCTGTAGAGGGTTACTATGAGTTGGCATTGCCTCGATGCCAGTGGACGTTGTTTGCCTTGGCTGTTACCCCGAACTTCTGTGTCAGATCGCCTCGGGTGAAACCCTTCGGCGACGCTTGCTTTGAAGTGTACGTTTCAGTCCACATCGCCTTGTGTGTTTAATACTTACTGTGCAAGACCTCAGACAAACTTCTCCTTTTAATATCTAGTTACATGTGTTTTTCAAGTTTAGAACTTATTCATTTCGATTCTCCCTCAGGGGCTTTCTCTCGGGGTAGTATTCCTGTTATTTAAAAAGGTTAATGCTGGCTATCTTAGTCTCAGCTCCAACGTGCAAAGAAAGTGGGAATGTTAAAATCACCTTCGTTAACTGAACTGACCTTGCTCAACATCTAGCGCGTATGGAAGGGAACTAACCACTACCGAGCCAAATCGAGAAAGAAACTCTATTATTTAAATCTCTTTAGATAAAATCCAGAGGTCCTCACTTTTGCCCTCTCACCTTCTCTTCACCATGATACCAAGTTGTTTGGTTTTGGGAGTTTGGGTAAAGGGGAGAGAGGGGCCCTTAGTTGTTGAGTCCTTGGGGCTCCCCCCACCCCCTTTTTGTGTGTGTCTTTTTCCCATGTGATCAGAATGAATGCTTGGTAAGATTCAAGTAGTTCTTTCTGTTGCAAGCACCTAGAAAAGTCCCTCTACTTGGCCCCTAGGATTCTTCTTCTATGCCACATGCATGTTTATTATCTGTATTTCCCCTCAAACCAAACCCAGATTTGCTGCCATTGAGTAAGTTGACCCTACGGGACAGAGTACATCTCATGCTACCCTATAGGACAGAGTACATATATCTCGTGTTACCCTATAGGACAGAGTACACATATCTCGTGTTACCCTATAGGACAGAGTACGTGTATCTCGTGTTACCCTATAGGACAGAGTACACATATCTCGTGTTACCCTATAGGACAAAGTACAGCTTCCCCTGTGGGTTTCCAAGGCTGTAAGATTTTGTTTGTTTGTTTGTTTGGGTTATAATTCCATTGTAGTTCCATGATTGGTCCTGCTATGCAGTATTCTATTGCCCCATAGACCACTTCACTTATAGATTCTGCAATTAGTGGGCATTGGCTTTTGACCAGCCCGGGTTATTGTAAATAGCACCGCTTTCAGCATTCCATGTGCAGGTATCTTGGTGAACAGATCATGACATTTTGTATGTAGGAGTGAAACCGTAGGACTTGTAGATGTTTACTGTAGTAGATACTGCCTAACAGTTTGGCTTAAGTGATTTTAATAGCAAAACTGCAATGGTGACAACAGCCAAAAAAAGAATGTAAACTCTCGTTTTAAGGATTTTCTTTTTTTGGTTGTTGCCACTACAGTTTTTAGGTTCCCCAGTAGTGGCAAGTGTGAGTGAGGGGTGTTTTCACAGTTCAGTAGTTCATTCATATCAAGCAGAATTGACAGTCATCACTGCAATCAGTTTTGGAATATTTTCTTCTTTCTTGTGTTTAGACCATTAGCTTTCCATTCCCTCCAGCCCGGCCTCCCCTCCTGTACCCGAGGAAACCATTAATCTAGTTACTGGGCGACTGTAACTTGTTCTGTGCTGCCGCCGAGGCAATCCCGTCCCGCAGTACAACAGAGTGAAACACCGCCCAGTCTCGTGCCCTTGTTTTGTGGAGTCCGTTGTTGCAGCCACTGTGGCAATCCATAGTGTTAAGAGCCTTCCTCTTTTTCACTCACCCTCCACTTTACCAAGCATGATGTCCTTTTCCAGGGACTGGTCTCTCCTGTTAACATGTCCAAAGTACACCAAGTCGCACCATCCTTGCTGCTAATGAGAGCTCTGACTATAGTCCTTCCAAGACCGATTTTGGTAGTTCAGTATTCTATGCCAGCACCATAATTCAAAAGTATTGATTCCTCTTCAGTCATCTTTATCCAGTGTCCTCCTTTGACATGCATAAGAGGCAACTGAAAATGCCATGGCTTGGTTCAGGCGCTCGTTAGTCCTCAAAGTAACATCCTTGCTTTCCAATACTCTAAACAGGTCATGTGCAGCAAGCAGATTACCAGATGCAGTGGGCCCTTGGATCTCTCTTGACTGCTGCTTCCATGAGCATTGCTTGTGGATTCAAGAAAGCCGAAATCCTTGACAACCTCAGCCTTTTCTGTGTTTATCATGGGGTTGCATTGCCTAGTGGTCCGGTGGCAAGTATTTTGGGTTTCTGTACATCGAGTTGCAATCCACACTTGAAGGCTTCAATCCTTGATCTTCTTTGGAGACCAACCCACAAAGCAAAGGAAACTCACAGTCCTTGAGTCTTTTCCAGTGTAAGTGTGTATGTCTTCATAGGGGTAGATGGCCTCAAGTTTCCTCATGAGGTGGGTTTGAACTGCTGAGCTTATAGCTAGCAGCTCAACGCTTAGCCCACAGTGCCATCGTGGCTCCTTCCAGGCAAATACAAATTATGGGTCTCCTAGGGAGACCACAGTCAAGGAATAAAGCCTACTCTAGTGTTTTACCAAACACTTCCTGTAAGCTATATTTTCTTTTTCCTGACATTATTTACCCTCATGGCTAAGCCTAAAGAGCAAATGGACTAACACAGTACCCAAGCACCATCTTGTTTCCCCTCCACTGCAGTAGTTGCTAGTGTTGTCCCCCCCAGCCCCCGCCCCCGAATATTGGGTAGTACAGTCAGCCCTGTGATGCTCTCACTAAGGGCTGCTCTCTCCACCCCTTTGTCTAGGAGGAGTCTATCAGCAGAGTCTTGCTTCATCAGACTCAGCCTTCTTAGTCCTCCAGGAGTTGCCAGTGTTGTCATAACAAAATACTACAAACTGTGTGTCCTACTGAAGAAAAGTTTATTGTCTCCATTAGTTTGGAGACTGGAACCCAGATCAGAGCGTCTCCCATAGCTACCTTCGGATTCTCTGTGAGGGAATCTCTTACCTGTACAAGTATCAAGCATTCCTCGGCTTGCGGCTTGAGCATCACATGACATCCTTCTTCTGTCCCCTGGTCTCTTTTATGAGGAAACCAGTCTTCTACGACTAGGATATACTCCATTTCAATCATATTAATCTAACTGATGAAGTCTTCAAAGAATCTATTTCCAAACAAGTATCTTCACAATGCAGGGGATTCAGCACTTAAACCTATCTCCTTGGGGGACGCAGTTCAATCCATGGCCGCCATCAGTCTTAGCATATTTCTTTTGAATCCTCATTTTCGCCTGTGTTTGCCATACCCCTAAGGGTCATGCTCACATCTGGGTAGAAAGAGATCAACAGGAGGCACAAGATGGGCAGGGGCACACCCGAAGGTTTTTATTTAAAAAAAAAAAATAGGGACAGGATTAACTTCCAGGAAAGCTCTCTCGCTGGCAGTCTCTTATTTCCTTGCCCTGAATAGCGTCATATGAAAACCCCAGTGAAGGGGAAGGTGACTTGGGAGCAGGGATAGTAGATGACGGCTCGTGTCCATGCCGAAGAGAATTTCACACAAATATTAAACAGTAGTTAAATAGCTACTTTCCCATCAGTGGCCCAAGTCTGACAAAGCTCTCTATTCTCTATCTTCTAGAAACATCTTTTTTTTTTGCCTAATGAAACTACTAATTTAAGTTACTGAAGGGAGTGTACTTTTTTTCCCCCAGGAAAGTCAGATGCTTATTGGTTTTTCTTTTGTTGTCAAAAAACTCCATATGAAAGATATTGCCATCTCAGGTTTAGATTGAAGAACTACTCATAATATAAATCCTTGTTTTATTGCTAGCAGGAAATTAAAAGGAAAAAAAAGGCACTGGTTAGCGTCTTGAATGCGACAACATGGATTTATTTCCCTTCTGTTCCAGTGTGTGCCCTGTAATTTTTTTCATTCCTCAAGCAGAGCTCAGGAAACCCCAAATTAAAGCAGTTCATGCGGTGCGGCACACGATGATTAAATCTTATCTGGCTGTTCCGGGGATGGACAGATAACAGTTGTTGCAGAAAACCTTTTGTAGCCTCTGAAAAGACACTTGTCACAAAGAATGCTGTACCTCTCCTGTGTTGCAAGCTAAAGTTAATTTAGATCAGCTGAGGCCCTTTGCAGGTAGCGATCCCTTAATAGTGTTGGGAATGTGTTGACTGAACAGAAGTAGCGTGCTCTAAGTGAAGTTTCATTATCCATGGGCGCCGGTTGTAAATACCACTGTGCTGTGATGTATGTTTAGCTAATTTCGTGTCCTTTTGAAGCTGCTGTTCAGTAGCGTGAAATGCTTATTACTAGTAAACAGTGTACATTAGCACACGAGAGCCCAGAGAAAACACCACTTACCCTTTGGTAATGGGCAAATAGAGAACAGTGGAAGATGGGAATTAATTATCTTTATGCAGATGTCACATCATCCTGTAAGAGAGCAGGGTTGTTTATGCTTGGGGGGGGGGGGTGGGAAACCGCTTTGTTTTTATGAAGATCCAGAGCAGGCAAATGGCTGTGAAAGAATAAATGATTTGAATTGCTGTTAATTCAGTGGCAGAGCTTTTGAAATATGGTGCATATTTTTAGCCTTTTTAAAAGCATTGAAATTTCAGGACATCTGTATAGCCCTTCAGCTTTCTCAATTAGGGGCTGTGACAGAATATTTGTGTCTTTGTCCTGTTCTTTACACAGGCAGTCTGTTGGCTTGTCGGCACTATTTCAGATGGTGATCCTGAATTGTAACACCTACTGGCCCCGGCTGGACAGACCATTGTGTGCCTGTCTGGCAGTACTAGTGGGAACATTATAGAACACATTTCAGAATTCATCAATGGAAGCCTTTCTTTGTATTAGAAATTTCTTTTATTGATAAAAGGGCATTTATACCTATTAGGAAAAGATATACGAGGCATTAGAGTTTTGAGAATAAACGGGAACTCTGCATATTTTTCAGATTATTTTTCTTCGTTTGCTCACTTATTTCACTTTAAAAACATCACATCTAGTATTTTTGTGGTGAAACAGCTGTCAATATCTCACTTATCTGTCTAATTCATGGGTGGAGAACCATTTTTTTTTGGTCAACGCCCTTGGCTATTTATAACATCATTCTCGGCATACACTGGTCAAACATTTAATGAACTCAGTCCTAATGTGTCGGTTGAAGTGTCTTCTCTTAGGTAAGGTGGGTGATGTTACCTAGTAATGATTTCACACACCTTATATGGCCTGCAGAAGCCTTGGTTGCTTAGTGGTTAGCATTCACTTGGGACATCCAAGATAATGCCGTTCGAAACCAGCAGCCGCACAGCAGGAGAAAGATGGGCCTTTCTACTCTTGTAAAGAGTCAGTCTCAGAAACCCACAGAGGCACGATTATCCTGCCCTTACAGGGCTGCTGTGAGTCAGCATCAACTGGATGGCAGGGAGTCTGGTGGTTTGTTGGCGGCCTGCAGGAGGAGCCCTGGTGGCAGAGCCCTGGCGGCAGAGCCCTGGCGGCAGAGCACTGGTACCTGGCAAGGCCCGCAGTTTGGAAGGACTAGTCTGGCTGTCCTAGTGAGAACACGCATGGGATACAGCTGCTCCCCGGGAGGAAAGTGGGCTTTCTACTCCGGTAACGAGTTACAGCCTTGGAAACTCACAGGGAAGTTCTGCCCCATCCTGTAGTATCGTTATGTGTTCGCATTGACTGGAAGGCAGTATGTTTGGAGTTTTACACAGTCAGCTGACCCAACACATTCACCCCTGCTCTACTGAAGCATAAGCACTAAGGTAAGTGAAGAATTTCATTTCTGTTGTCCAGGAAGTGCCAAGAATAATGAATAATTATTTGCAGTGTGCTTGTGTATCTGTATATGTATGTATATTTATATATGTCTCCTAGGTGGCATTTGTGTGCTCATCTCCTAGGGATACAAACACGACTATGGCTCTCAATATGGCACATAAGGCACATGCACACGTGTGTATATGTGTATGTACATATATAATATTATAGAGAGAATTCTAAAAATGATGCCCTTAGATTTCTGCCTCTTGGTTATTCATGTGAAGGAATTTTGCTGATGGAATTAAAATTCCTTCAGGGTATGGAATCCGTTCAAGGTTCAAATGCTTAATGCACTGAGCTACTTGAAAACTTGGTTTTGGGAGGGTTAACCCAGACATGACTTGGAAGAAAAGTCTGGCAATTCCCCCACCCCACAAAATCAGCCATCAAAAACTCTGTGAAGCACAGCACAGTTCTGTGGGGATGCCATGGGTTCGAATTGACTGGTTGACAACTGGTTAAGGTGCACAGATTATTCATATGAATCTAAACTAAACCTATAAGCCCATTAAAAACAGAGAGATTTTTGGAGATGACAGACGAGACAGGCAAAGAGATTTAAAGTACGCTCACACCTTGCCAATGTTTGCTTGAAGATGGAGAGGGCACCCAAAAAAGGAATTTGGCCAGGCTTAGAAAAGCTTCTAGCTGACAGCCAGCAAGGCAGTGAGGACTCAGTCTTCCAGCAGCAAGAAAACAGAATTAGGAACCTTAATGAATGTGGAAGTGGATCTACCCCCACCCCACCCCCCCCCAGTAGCCACCAACTAAGAGCCTAGGATGGCCTAGTTGACTTTATGAGATCTCAGCAGAGAACCTACCTGAATTATGTTGGGTTTCTATCCTCCAGAACTTTTGGCTAATAGGGTATATGCCTTTGAAGTTTCTGTTCAAGGGGGTTTCAAATAGTTGGTAGAACAATTCTTTTATCTTTTAATTTAATTTTTCCATGAAATTTTGGAAGCCACCTTGTATGTGCGCCTCCCATTCAAGATTCAGTGTGGTTTGCATTGTTTTCTCTGTGTGGTGCATAATGGATTCTGGCCTTGAATTGTAACCAAATGGAAAGATGACGAAACACTGCAGGATCTCTGTCATGATGTCAAATGTAAGGCACTTTTAGGATGGCATTCCTAGAGTTTAACTGCAGGTGTTAAGGAATGAAACAAATGTGTTGGTACTTGCTGCGATTGGTTTGTTAACCAATATAAAAACATTAAGTGTTCCCAAAATGTTCCCCAAAACATTGTTGTTCCCTTCCTGGACCCCTGGTGTAGTGGTTACATGTTGGGCTGTTAGCCACATGGTCAGCATTTCGAAACCACCATCCACTCCACAGTTGGTGGATGAGACTTTCTTTTCTGTAAAGAGTTGGGCCTTGGAAACCCACAGGGGCAATTTGATCCTGAACTACCGGGTTAGTCTGCATCAAAACCAAAGTGATGGCATTTAAGAAAAAAATGTTTCTCTTAAAGGTGATCCACTACTGAGGTCTAGTGGTAACACAATTATATTTGGACTGTCAGGGAAGTTTCTTTTGTACAAAACAAACAAACCAAATTCAAAACCAAATTTACACTAAAACCACCCTCAGACTGCACATTTGGTACTTTTTATGGACTGTCCTCAGTGGTAGCATTTCTTTGCATCTTCGAGGGTGCATTTACAATTCATTCCCAATAGCTTTTGGACAGTTCTAAAATGACGTGTGGATCCCTGGTGGTACTGGCAGGTAAGACCTGACAGGACTGCTAACTGCAAGGCCTAGGTGCTCTATGCTCAGCAGCCACTTTGCAAGAGAAAGAGGAAGCTGTCAGCTCATGAAGATTCAGTAGGGTCACTATGTAGTACAATGGTCTCAGTGATAGAGTTTTTTTTTGGTTGGAGTATTTGTGGTGTGGTGATAGTGGATACAATGTGTAAGATTTTGTGAAAACATTCTTAGTAAAAATCAGTCCGAGTCATATGACAAAAAAATACTGCTTTCAAGTATTAAAAGAAATATTCCTCTTTCCTGAATTAATTGTGACTGATCATCATATTTTAAAAGTTTAGAAGTTGTAAAAAGGTGGCGGGATGGAGTAAGTAAACAGAACATAGACTTGGGGAGGAATCGAATCCTGACCTGACCACTGTCTAGCTGTGTGATTGAGGGGTCACGCTTTAACTTCTTTACACCTTTCGAGCTTGTCAGGAGGAGATTAACATGAGCTTTCTGCCTGACACATGGCAGTTGTTAGCTAAATGAAAATGCAACAACGAAACAGTGACCGAAGTGACGCCAGGTGTGTCGTCTCTTCTCGTACACGTAAACCTAGTATGTAAGCTGTGCTGCCACACAGGTGTTGAAAAGCGCAGCTGTTGGCTTTGCGCAGCCGCGAGTCCATTTGGCCTGGCAGCACCCCGTGCAGGGTTTTGGGTGTTGTTCATCTTTACTGGCGCCTGCCTTTCTCCCACAGCGCGCTGTGGGTTTGAACCGTCCCCTTCAGTGGAAGAGACAGGCTGCTGTTCTGTTTGCCTTGGCCTGCCTGCTTGAGTGCTCTGAGTGGAGTCTAGAAATTTGGGCTCAGCCCTGCCTTTCCTGCGCGTTGCTGCTTGGTGCGCAGCCTCACTGCTGGCTGCAGCCCAGGAGGCGTCCTTTCGCTGCTGCCGGTCGGCTCCACGTCTCGCTCTGGAAGCCTCACCTGCTCCGAGGCTCCTTGGAGCAGATTTGGGCAGTACTTCCGGAAGGAGATTAAGACTGAGCTGACAGATGGAAAACTCTTTATTTTAGAGGGATTTTTAGGGTACGAAAAGGTATGATAGCAAATTGTGCAGGAGCCAGTCCCATTGACTTATTGATGGTACTTCAACACTTGTAGTGAATTTTTCTTTTATCTTTAATGATAATTAGTTCAGTGTGCTATAAAATGCCTCAAGGTTTTATACTCTTGAATGATAAAAGTCTGAACGTTGACAACGTTTTAAAAGAAAGCGTTCTCAGTAGTTTCTATGATCTTGACCACACCACATGGGCATCCGTCGGGAACCAGCACGCACGGCGGAGCGGAGGTCTCCCGCCTGCCCCTGAGAGACGAGCCGCAGCCCGGTGCTTGTGTCCATGGAGCCCGTTCCAGCTCAGGGGGGGTCCATAGGGTTCCAAGCTGTTCCCCTTCGGAAACATCTTGGCAAAGCGTGTCTTCCAGTGGCATCAAGCTGCAGACCTTTAAGTAGTGATTGAGCACTGAAGCCCTGGCACCGTCCAGAGACACGACGAGACCGTCCCAAGACAGAAAGGAAAGAAGTGTTTGGCATTCTTGGCTCTATTCTCCCCACTCTCCATCCCCACTAAAGAGCGATTAAAGCAGAAAAATTGTTGTGGTAATTATTATACAGTCGTAGCTGATATGGATAGTTTTGTTTTTGTAACCCCAGGTTAACTGCTTTGCCTGAATTAGCTCATTGAATTTCCAAAACAACCCTGTGAGATGGTAATAGCTATTTGCAGTCCTGTGAGCTAATAACAGTTATCCATTCAGTGACGTTACAGCTTCATCGGTCTCACCTATTGAGGGATCCTCCTTTCCGTTAATCTGGTAAGTACTTGTTATGTGTCCTTCGCTTGCTCTTCACTCCGAGTTATTCACCAGACTCTGGGCTCCATAAGTGACGAGCAGAGACCTTGATTTGGTTCCTGGTTCGTTGTTCTTTTAAACCCTAGCACACTACGAGGCTCGGGCACACGGGTGATGCTTTGGAAATCGTTATTAAGGGGATGAACCCCCATTTTGTTGGATATGAGGAAGCTGTTGAAAAAGAATTAAATAAGCTACAAAGGTCAAGTCATTTGAAGGTGCATTTTTCACCCAGGCAAGCGTGTGCACAGCCTCCAATCTTTACCTATGTGCTGAGAGGCATTTGTTGTTGTTGTTGACAGACTTCTGGAATGATATGCCCTGAAAAATAATGATGTACAAACTTAGGCTTCTAAACGGAAAAACATAGAGATATTTTTGACAACTCGGCGTTTGAGTCTTGTAAATCCTTGCTTCCCGGGAAAGCTGCGGGTTCTGAGGTGAAAGAAGCCCTCGTGGTGGAGTGCAGTGGGCTGTGCTTTGTGCTGCTAACTGCAAGGCAACCGTTCAACGCCACAAGCCAGTCTTGGGAGAAAGATGAGATTTCCTGCTCCATAAAGATTTGTAGCCCTAGAAACCAAGACGGGCAGTTCTAGCCTATCCTGTATGTGTTTTTTGTTTTTGGTGAATGAGCTTTATTGGTCTCATAAGCCAAGACAGACAGAGAAAGAGAGCGAGACAGTATGTGTGTAACATAAAACTAAGCTCGCCGCTACAGAACCGATGCGGACTCCTAGGGGTCTCCTGTGCACTACGGGAGTGGCAGTGTTAGGTTTCGGGAGAGGGTTCTACCTCGGTTCTTTGCTTTGCAAGATGAAAGAATTCACGCTGAAGCCCGTTTTGTAATCCAAGTGCGTTTTTATGAAGAACAGGACAAGTTTCGGTTTTTTCCATTTCAAAAGGGGTTAACAACTGGGCACAAACAACCATGTGGAAGAGAGCACCCATGGGTGGGGGTGGGGGTGGGGCTGGGGGATCCCAGGAGGCCAGAAACTGGGATTTCTCCCAAGTTGTCTCTCCCCAGTAGATGCCACACCTAAAAGGCTGCTTGCTACACTTGGTAAATGACTGTGCCCTTGGAGGTCAACGAAAACAGGTCAGAGGTTATTCTCCCTGGGGGTTGTCAACCATCTAGAGCAATCAGACTGTATAGTCTGTCCCACCCTAAGTAGGGCCCACTCATTTTCTGATAAGGATAATAGATTGTTTCCCTGAAGGAGAGCCCAGGGAGGTCAAGTCCACTCAAGGGTGACCAAGATCAGGCTGCCATATTGAGTCTGGGGTCCGCCCTTCTTGTCACATGTATGCCTCTAGTCCCTCCCCTTCCTATTACGTGCATACCCCTAGCTCATCCCCTTCCTGTCACGCTAATTCCTGTTGTATAGCCCCTTCCTGTGACATGTGTGGTTACCTGTAACCACGCTCCTTACATATATATGGGCCTTGGCTTCAGCCTACACTGTGCGTGGACCTGGCTGGTGAGATCATGGCTGTTCAGGAAGTGTGCATGCTACCACGACATGTGTCTGACTTCTTCATTTTACTCCCTCTCCCATCTCTCTTATTCTCTATGACTTCACTTTAATCTTTATAAAGACTTTATATAGCTTATCTGTACAGTTGTGCTTACTGGACCCGAGATAGTGTGAGGGACTGATTCCCCCCACAAGAAGCGTAAGAACTCTTAAGAGCATGTGTGCCCACAGGCTGTGAGCCTTAAGGAGGCCCAGAGCAGGTGCATGTGCACCTGCACAGGTGGGGGAGAACCTCCCCTTCCATCTGCTTCTGAACCAGGAGCAGAGTAAGAGAGAGTCCCAGAGTGTGCTCCCTGCCTTTATTGTAACCCACCCCTGGGCTGGGGGAAAGCATAGTTGAAGGTATTGGTTGACCCCACTGACTGGGTTAAGCCCGCCTGGGTGATGTCATGAGCCTGGGCCTAGTTTGGATCTCCCAGGTGTGTCTCCCACCCAGCTCGGGGGCTTGAGTAGGAGCATGCTTAGTTTGGGGTCTTCATAGTTGTCCGATGTTTGCCTGATTTCTTTCCAACCTCTTCTCTGGGGGCCTTTTCAGGCATGGGAGGGACAACAAGCCCCCTGTTCGTAAATGTAGCTACCTAACAAAACTGTTTATTAGAGTAGAACGTCCCATGTTCTTCTTGCAGAATGGCTGCCAGTGTGACCTGCTGTCTTTGTGGATCACAGCTGCAGGTGTAACCACTGTACATACCTCCAGGGCTCCTCCACGTGGACATATTTAGCCTTATAATGTTTTTTTCAGTACAAGGGTCATTAAGGTAGATACAGACCCATGGCTGCTTCTGGAGGTGGCTCATCTTTGTCTCCATCACCCTGGCTTTCCTACCCGAGGAACTGCATCCTTCTAAGTTAGCTTTAGGACTTTTATTTATTTTTTAAATACAAGGAGAGAATGTTTGGTGTAAAACATAAAAACTGATCATGTGTAAACGTTTGAATGTCTCCCCACTTGTGGTTCCTACTAGGTGGAGGGCTGAAGTGTCAGCATAAACATCATTTTGTTGTAACAAGGGTTTATCACCATATGGCCAAGTCGTTGTGATTGATTGATTTTTTTCTTGTTGGCCAGCATTTGTCGGGGGGTGGGGGGGGGTGGGGTGGGGGGTGGGTGTTTGGAGGCATCATTTTAACAGGGAAAAACTGATTAGCAAAGTGGTTCTTGTTTGCCAAATTGAGAAACCATTAAAACTAATTTCCTTCAGAGACAGAATGTCTCTGAATTTTACACCCAAATTCTAAAACTTTCTTCACTCTGGTGAGATAGCCCTTGACTTAATTAATTAATTAATATGTAAAGCTCTTTAAAATGTTCAAAGATACATTTCTGTAATACATTTCTACTTTTTTATACAAAAGTTAATTGATTTCTAATGTTAACCTATGTTTTATCCTGATAAAAGTGATTGGCCCTTATTAGGAAAAATTAGGTAAAAATTAATTGTGATATATTAATTAGAAAAGCTTGAGGAAGCTAATTCTGACATTAGGTCAATTCTGGAGGGATTCTTAGTAGGTCATATTTTGCCAAGCATTGGTACATTTAGCAATTCTACACTTATCACTCATGAAGGGTCCAATAGAGATGTCACCAGAACTGAGGGACTGAAATTTATGGGTGTCCACCTGCTTGTTTGGGAGATACCCAGAAGGAATGACATCTGGCAACTTTTCTGCTATTCGGGGTATTGTTAATCAAAGATAAATTGAGAGATCAAGGAATTAAGACATTCCTTAGAGATTAGTAACCAAGAATAATTGCGGTGTTTTAATATGAGTGTCTCCCTCCATAGTGCCTTCTAGAAACAAATATTCAGAGGTAATAATTTTTCTCAGCAGTAGTCTAATTCATGGCGTTAGGACAGCTGTTACATATACATATATGTGTATGAACTGAACTCACTGCCGCTGAGTCAATGCTGACTGACAGTGACCCCTTAGGGGTTACTCAAACGGCAACTGTTTATGGGAGTAGAAAGTCAGCTCTTTTTCCCCAGGAGCTGCTTGGTGGTTTTTGAACTGCTGACCATGCACATTGTAGCCCAAGGCATAACCACTATACCGCCAGGGCATATGCGGGTGTGTATGCACTCGCGTGCACGCGCACACGTAAAGTCGGTGACCTTTTTAGGGCTTAGAAACTTTGTACTAGAAATAAGTAGCCTTTAGTTAAAATAATAAACATACTCTGCTAAATTATATAAAGACTAAAAGGTTGTAAATGAATCCTTTGAGTTGTACTAGAGATACTTTTTTAAACAGACAAACAAACAAACAAGCTGTGCTAGCCCATGCTATGGTGTATAATTTTGGAATGTGAATAAGCTCTTCTTAATTTACGTACCCTGAGAATTAGGATTTCTTATATTTGATTTCTCCCCGTGAATGGGGCTGTGTGAGGCTGGGCTCTGTGAGCTGGGCCCAGAAAGCCTCTGGGAGAAAGGTGGCCTGCAAGGCGTAATGATTGTCAGACAACGCTGTCTGTGAGCAGTGTTCACAAATCAAAGCGTCTTTGAAATAGAGATTACAATCAAAGTTTATCTGTATACCATTGTCTTTGGAGGGCCTGGCAACATTCCAATTTGCAGTTATTTTGAGGGGGCGGGGAAAGTCAATCTTGTAGGCAAATGTAATTGAAGTTTTGATTACTGGGAACCTTGTTAGAAATGGAGGGGCTGGACAGGTGGTTGAGCTGCTGGTTTGTTTGATGCTGGAGGATGGGGGCTGCATCTCCCATGGTCCTACATCACTGTCACCTCAGACCGGAGAACTCAGAATTGCCTTCTCATTTTGATAGTGCGTGGTTTCTTTCTTCAGGTATGGAGCAGCAGCTTACTGTGATGGATAGCTGTTGTTTGTCCTTCTGTAGCGTTGCTACTTTGTGTAGACTGTGGAATTTCCATTAAGGAACCTCTCTCCCTGTTATCTAGGGCTGATCCCACCCCTCCTTTTGCCATAATGCAGTGGGGATCCATACTTAGCCCATAGTTATTGATAGTAAAATAACTAATTGATGGTACAGTACCCAGAACAGGTCAACTGAGTGAGATTCTATTCCTGGAATTTCTGTTGGAATTGTTGGAAAAGGAAGCTTTGACCTATTTCCTTGGGAGTGTTTTGATGGGAGTGTTAATCAAAGGTAAGTTTAATTGCTCCGGTCCCTGGAGAAAGACCTCATGCTTGGTAAAGTAGGCTGGCTGTGAAAAAGGCCAACAGTCAACAAGATGGATTGACACAGTGGCTGGCTGCATCGAAGCCTTCAAACAAAAGAGCAATTGTGAGGATGGACAGGACCGTGCAGTGCTTCATTCTGTTGCCCATAGAGTTGCTATGAGTCAGAAGCGACACCACAGCCCGAAACAGCAGCACCACCCCCCCACCCCGAGTACCCACCACCACAACAAACACACTTTGTTGCTCCTATTGTTGCTCAGACAAAGACATAATTTAGAGCCGGAGATTCAGCATACTGTGACTGTGTCATAGTGTGAATGTATGTGCAATGATCCGGTGAATTCTTCTTGTGGATGCGGATAAATTAGCTTGAGGTAGGGTTTTTAACCTTTATAATGGATATGGACCTGGTTGACACACTCGTCTTGGTCTAATGGGCTCCACCATCAGTCCCAGCCCTTGTTTTGTGTATAACATTGATTAATTGTTTTAGTCGGGTATTTAATTTTTCGTACAAAATAAAATAACATTTCCCTTTCAGTGCCTCTCTGCCTCTCTCATTTAGAGTGATTTAAAAATGTCCTTCGGAGAATCTGCATGAGGATTGTGAAGTATGTAAGACACTTTGATGGGCAGGGAGGACCTTGATTAGCAGAATAGCAGGGCTGTTATCTGTGTGAAATTGCTGAGGGAGAAAACATGCATTTTATTGACAAAAGAAGAGGTTGGGTGCATTTGAGAGCAATCACCTTGCCAATAAAGCTGCCTGTGAAGATCGCACCTTACTGATGCAGCCTTGCTGCTCTGGCAGGCATTGCTGCTTCCAGATTTGGTCGCAGCATGGGACAAGGGGATCTACAGACCTCCTTCCTGCCTTTGAATAATTAGCCTCAGCACAGTATCCTGAACAGTGATCAGATGTAAACAAAGCCAGCAGATCACGAATTTGGAGATACTTGGCTCTTGGAAATTACTTGGCAGTCATCATTGCCTCAGTTGTGTGCAGAAGCACGTGTGGGTTTCGATGGCATTTTGCTGTGTCCCAGCAGCTTTTAGTTTGGGGAAGGGACCCCCGGAGTGGAAGTTGTGGCCCTACTTGTATACACAGATGGGCAGCTATCAGTCCAAGCCCCACACCGCTTTAGTAGGATGCACCCCAGTGGCTGTCACTGAGCACTTTGCTCTTTTGCTTATCTGTGCAGAAAATTAGAATCAGTGCATGAGTGGTAATAATAAAAATACTGCTGTATCAAAAGTATATTTGAAGCACTTGTGGGTTTTTTGTTTTTGTTTTTAAACAAAGGTCTGTCTTGAGATTAATAAGGAAACATAAGAAGAGCCTGTTTTCACCTTTCACTTGGCTGATAATGTGTGGCTGGCCTTAACCTTATTTAACAAAAATGTAGATATGTTTCTCTAAAGTCAAAGGTAAATCGGTTCTATTTGGAACGTATTTACAGAGCTTGCATGCCGTTTGATTAGGAAGCACGTTGGGAGATTTTTCCTGTTACCTCTGGATGGCCCCAGGTCAATTCTGACCTATCCCAGTCTCAGGATGGAATAGGCCTGCCCCACAGGGTTTCTGAGACACCAACATCTACATTTTTCCTCCACAGCAATGGTGGGAGCTTACCTACTCCATCACCAGGCTTCTTCTACTTAGTGAACTTTCCTTTAGCATTTGTGGTACATTGGGTTCTAAGCCAAAAGAAATACTACTTCATTTGTGTAACCTCTTTCTCTTACAATGTGCTCATTTATAAAAATTCTTTAAGATATTAGCATTGCTTAAATTCATTTTAGAGTTTACAAAGAGTACTCCAGATAAATTGCCTTGTTTATCTTCTTAACAACATAGAGGGGTCAGTCAGTAAGTAGCCTGGTAATATCTCTGTTGGCTCCTTGAAGAGCACTTTGAGACCCTGTATATGTTACAAAGCATGAATAATGCCATGGAACTAGCAATTTTAATAGGCCACGTGTCTAGGTACTTATTACAACACTTTTTGGAGTTAAGAGTTTGCTCTTGAAAACAAGAATTTAATGATTTGTGAAATTTTCTCATACTCAAGCTGGCCTGTCTACGTCACACTACCATATACCCCGACTCTACCTTTTGGGACCATCTGTCCAATAGTCTTCTGTAGCCATCTCAAACCACCGTCAACTACAATACAAATGCCCAGTCAAATTGCCGATCTGGAATTCATGCAGTCAGTAGAAACAACCCAGTCAGGATTAAAATGAACAACCACACCTACAGAAAAATAGGCCTAGCAGTTTTGGATCTGGCCAGTATCACGGTGGATAATGTAAAAATGTTTGAAATATCAAAGTGGGGAAATATGACCCTCAAGGGAAAAAAACTTGACTAGATTGGCAAAAATAGTGGCTTTGAAGATTACACTTAAAAGTGAATAAAGACATTCTGTGGTGTTATTTTAACGTAGAGGGCAGCAGCGAAAAAGGAATGTCCTCAGCAAGATGGATTGACAAAGGGGCTGCCCCCGTGGGCTCAGGCATAGGAACAATTGCGAGGCAGGTGAGGACTGGGCAAAGATTTGTTTTGTTGCGTGTAGGGTGGCCGTGGGTTGGAACCTGCCTGATGGCAAAGGGCAGAAATAACACCCCCCCCAATATGTCCACAAATATAGAGGGGTATGCAGGGTGCCACGTATGAATACTTCATAGAAACAAGCTTTAGGGACACGAGTCATTGTGCCTTTGGGGCTCAGGACAATATTCTCAAGGGACACCCAGGTCAGTTGGCACCATGGACTACACAGTAACAATGTTCTGTAACCTGTCCGGGTCCTAGAAAGAGAGGAGCAACCACCTAAGATGAAACTATTGGTTTCTCTCCATCCAGAGGGAAAACAAAAAATAGTGGTGAGAATTGAAAAACACATGGAAATAATTAGTTGCATGGATTAGAGGACCATGCAAACACCAGTCGCTGATGTACCTGGAGAACTGGATGATACCCAGCTACTGCTGCCAGTTACTCTAAGAGGATTCACATTAGCAGGGCCGTGGAGCGAGAAATGTGATAGAAAAATGTGGAAGAGAACTGAAAATCCTAAGAGACCAGGTTTACTGTTCAGATTGGGATGGAAGCACCCCTCACATATCACTGTGAGGGACACTGAAGGGAAAAGGGAAGGTGATAGGATTGGATGCTGACTCAGGTGCTTGACATCATCTGGATGTATTTGTTAGCATCAACGTTCTCATTGGTAAAACAGGTGAGAAAACAGGAGTCTTAGGTGGCTGTATGCCAATTAAGTGAAAAAGAATATGGGAAAATTCTCTACAGTTACAAAATTATGTGCAAGGTAAGTTGCTTATTGTTATTGTTGCCCTCACTATTGTTTTAAGAACCATTTTTCAGTAAAAAAATTCTGGTCATATTTTGAAGATGTAGGTCAAAATGGAAGCTGCATCCATGCCCTGTGTGATTATTGAAATTGCCTTTTGTAAAGAATGCCAGACTTACGACTTGCATGTGTTTTGTTACATAAAGTGCATAAGAAACAGTTCTGAAAAATGTAAGGCAACATTTTTCCTATTCAATCACTTGTCTAGTAAAATTATTTTAGAAGAGAGATAACATTTTAATTGCACAGGCTGAAAACTTCCATATGGAAAAATTCCCAAGAATAATACAAAGGCACTCTTATGTGAAGAGGATACACTGTAAATCATCCCGTGTCGTCATTTAAGAGCCAGGCAGTATGATTGATATGAGGAGCTTCAAAAACTTTGTGGAGAAGGCTTATCTTTTAATTCCATTTTTCATACACTTTTTGAAATCCCCTTTGTATAAACATTGAATTCTAGATCGTGCCTGCTGGAAAAATTCTGCATCTGATCAAAAGATAAACTTTGATAATTTGAAATGTTAAAATTTGGCTTGACCATTACTTTGTGAAAAGCTGGCAATGTCAAACGTGAAATACGTGATTGACAGGTTTTCCAAGGCCACAGTAGCAAACCCCAGCCATGCCCTCTTACAACCGACAGCCTGAAGGCTGGTTTGCAAACTGCAGATATATTGCCGATATCTACCCATATCCACGCGTTGCTGCTGGGCTGGGTGAAAGCCTCTGGCTTGGAAGCCCTGCAGTGTGATGTGCATGATATGGACTGTGAGAATGCTGTCATCTTGGAGATCCCTTTAAGCTAAATACAAGCACGATGATTTCAACAGACACTGGGTTACTGCGACAGCCGGCTCTTTACTGACGTATGTCTGAAATCATTATTCTCTGAACTGGGATGACACTGGATTATCTACTGGGTTCTTAATGCCTCTTTTCCCTTCTCCCCATTTAAAGTTCTTCTGTATCAAGTCATACGAGTTATAACTTCAGTCCAAAATTGCCTCTCAGGGTTAGAAAAACTCACCAAGTCCGTTTGGGAAGTTAACTTACTTTGTATGACCGCAACACAGGGCCTACATTCCAAATTTTTATTTTCAAATGTGTAGTGAGCACTCTGGGGATGTTCTCCTACACTGACTCTCTCAACAGACATCGCTGCTCAGGCGTCTCCCTGTCGAGGTATCTGACAGTTATTTGGCCATGTTTTCCCAGTAGATTTAATACGGAAAGCCAGAAGAGTGATCGCATATTCTGATTTCCAACTAATGATACTCTTGTAGCTTTAGGAGACGATTAAGCACCTACTTACACTGTGCTTGACCCAGTCTTGGCTTGCCTTGCCCCCAGGGTTTTGGGGGCGCTGCATTGACGAGCTGGTAGCTGGAAGGTAGAATGGGCCCCGAGACAGAAACGTTCTGGTTTGAGCAAGCAGTGCAAAGAGCAGTAAGGAGCCTGGGGTTTTGCCCTCAACAGATGAGTTCGGTTGTTAGTTTCAGCTTAGTAGCAGTTTGATCGTAAGTCCATTAACTATTCTGAGTCTCCGTTTTCCACCTCTGAGACAGTAAAGCGTCCTTTTCATTGTACTAAATGTTAAAGGACATGCTGGCGTCAAAGGCCTCTCATAGTTGGCCTGGCGTTCCATGATGTTCACTAATGGCACACATGATGCTGCCACTGAATTGACTTCAACTCCACGTGACCCTGCGCATGTCAGAAGAGAACTGTGTTGTATTTAGTGTTTCAATGACTTGAGTTTCCAGGGTGGATCATCAGACTTTCTGTTGAGGCTGGTCGGCAGCGTAAACTGCAGTGTAGCGTGAGCTGGGATAACCGGGGTGTTGTAGGAATGAAAAGCTGCTCAGACTCACACCGCAATCTAAGTATGGCCACCCCGTTCTTTGAGATTCAACTGATTAGCTTCACTTCTCGTCCCCCATACAGCTGTATTATTCCCTGTGACCGCACTAATCAAGGGATGCTCCTAGACTCTACTGACCCTATATTTCTCTGTATACTGAATTCTTTTGTCTGCTATACATTGTATCACCTGCTGTGGTGGGCCCTTTCCATTCATAGGACCTTATTTGACTGAAATCATTTCTTCATTTCCCAGTTATCAGTTACTACTGCTCAGGAAAAGATTTATTGTTGCTGCTGTTCATTTCTTTTCAACTCAGGTGCCAGTTTTCTGCTACCTTGCTGTACATCCCCCTCCTATTTAGTTCATTCGTTTCCATCCCCTCAAATCCATCCCCAGTTCTAGTGCAGAGCTGTTTGGTAAGTGTTTTGTCTTAGGTCAGCCTGGGCTCCACCACTTACTTACTTTATACCAAACTTGCCGCCAGATTCTGTTTTCCCTGAAAGGAGTACGGAACCTCCTACGTCCTCTTCCTGTGACTCAAGACGCCCTTTTGATCAGATTTGAGAGCTTAGATATACAGGATGAAGAAACAAAACAGAATTTCTAGACCGGGGAACAAGGAAGACAGATATTTCCTCTAATACATATTTAATTGGTGAAATAAATAGTGGGTGAAGAAATGGACATGATGATACAAAACCAAAGCAAAACCCTTGTTGTCCAATCAGTACTGAACATGGTGGTCGCGATGGACCACAACCGTATAGGGGCAGGTAGGTAAGTATACAGTAATCAGAACTCTGACATATTTGATCTTTTCCTATGGTAAAGTCAGAATAACTTTAAGTCCTAATCTAAAACATCCAACTGTGGAAGGGCAGAATGTCACAAAAAAAATCACTGCCAATTATGGTCCCTCTGAGGAGAAGGAAATGATGAAGCACAGGAACTAAGTCAAAACAATGTAGCCAGTGATCAGTCACTGGGTAGATGCTTGTCAGCCCTCCCTTCTTGGGGGAGAATCATCAAAGGGGGAGGCACTGAGTCTACAACACTGTCATCTTTCTGTGGGTTATCAAGCTGATGAACAGGCAGCGGGGGAAACACAGTAACTTTAGTTCATTGGGATTCTCCCAGCAAAGGCTGAGGGCGTCAAAGATAAGAGTACACGTTTATTAGGTTATTGCAGAAAGCCTGCGGTGCAAAGGGGAGGAGGGAGAGGGTCAGGTCAGTTAAAACCTGAAGCTTTCCCTCATCTCTGAAGTGTTGGAAGCCAAGGCTGAAGCATTTTCACAATCACATTGAAAGACAACGTGCATAAAAACTACCAAGCTTTTATGAGTCAAGCAGCAAGCCTTTTAACTCTAAAGCTATGGAGTCTTCTAGGCCAGCTGCAGCAGGGTCAGGAGGTGAAGCTCTTTTCTGTTTGCTAGAAGCGCTAATATGTGATCTCAGTAGATTTCCTCCCAGACAAGTCTGACATTGAGATTCAAAACAGTGTTGAGACTGACTGTGGTTTGAGCCCCTTGGAAAGTTTTTCAACTGCAAACCTTGCTCAACAATCCATCTTGGTCTTTGAGCAGTTTTTATAAACACATTCATTCTTCCTTTTGTGGGGGTCAGTGTAAAAGTATTGTTATTACGGTTCTGGTTTGTACATCATGCACAGAAAATACGTTTAAGCATGGCTCTGTGATCAATGCGTGGCCATAGACAAATTTTCTCAGTAGGACACTTGACTTAGTCTTATCAGGGTACTTTCCAAAAAAAAAATGGGCCCAACCAAAAGAATAGCTTCCAAGGGGATCTTTTGGCCAATTTAATTCAAAGCAGACATTGGTCCAAAAGGTTGTGATGACTTGAGGGTTTGCAGAAGAAGAATCTTGATAGATTTTCTATAAGGACATAGACTGAACAAGATCGTGTATTATGAGGATGTTTGAAAAAAAAAGAAAAGAAAATTGCGTTGGTAAGGATAAGCTCAGGAAAGCTGTGCTGACGAATCTTCTGTCGTGATAACGTAATTGTTCTTTCATTGAAGGTAGCAAAGCCTGGACCTTTCCTGACAGATCTTACAGCCCTACTCTTGCCCCCTCAGCTTTTCAATGTTCCCCCAACTCAAAGAACATTCTAAAAGAAAACAAGTTGAGTTCTTTGAGGGTGCCACAACGTCGTTTTGATGTGATATAAACTGAAAAATACACAATTCTTTCAGGAAGGGTTTATAGAGGTGGAAACACTATTTTGAAAAGTGCATAGACCTAGGTAGAGGTTATTTGAGAGGCAGCAGCCTTACAACTTGATATTTGTGCTTAATCAAGTTTTCTATGATTTTATGGCAATACTTGTTTTAAAAATCCTTTTACTATGGACTCGTATAGCTCTTATCACAATCCATCCATCCATCCATTGTGTCGAGCACATTTATACATTTGTTGGCATCATCATTCTCAAAATATTTTCTTTCTACTTGAGCCCTTGGTATCAGCTCCTCATTTTCCCTCTTCTCTCCTTCATGAACCTTGATAACTTATAAATTATTATTACTTTTTTTCATGTCTTACACTGACCGATCTCTCCCTTTACCCACTTTTCTGTTGTCAGGCCCCCTGGGAAGGAGTTATATGTAGATCATTGTGATTGGTTTGTCTTTTCTCTCCCCACCTTCCCCTTAACTCTCTTGGTATTGTTACTCTCATTATTGGTCCTAAGGGGCTTATCTGGATTCCCTGTGTTTCCAGCTCTTATCTGTACCAGGTACATGCTGTGGTCTAGCCGGATTTGTAAGGTAGAATTGAGATCATGATCGTGGGGGTAGGGGTGGGGAGAGGAGGAAGCATTAAAGAACTAGAGGAAGTTGTGTGCTTCATTGGTGCTACACTGCACCCTGACTGGCTTGTTCTCTTCCTTGTGACCCTTCTGTAAGGGATGTCCAACTGTCTACAGATGGGCTTTGTGTCTCCATTCCACACTTAACTTCATTCACATTGTTATGATTTTTTGTTCTGGGTCTTTGATGCCTGGTACCAGATCCCATCCACACCTAATGATCACACAGGCTGGTGTGCTTCTTTTGAGTGGACTTTGTTGCTTCTCAGCTAGATGGCCGCTTGTTTATCTTCAAGCCTTTATGACCCAGATATACAGCAATACTTTTCACTTGGTTAATTTTTCTTGTTTTGGCAAAGACTTCTTGGGTAGGACCCAAGAGACCCACTGCCATCCTGTCCGTCTGAGTCACAGGTACCCTGTAGGAGAGAGTAGGACCACCCTTTTGGTTTCTGAGACTTCATCGTGCCATGAGCACACCAGTGTCATCGTTTTCCTGCAGAAATACTCATGGGTTCGAACTGCCAACCTTTGGTTAGCTGCCGAATGTGGTCACCTATTAGGTCTGCAGAGCTTCTTAACAAGAGACTAGGGATGAGGACATGTGAGGATTGTGTCCAAAGGTGCTGCTTCTTAGGAAGTCCATAACCAATGCGACGCCACTCAAGAAACAACCACCCCAGAAAGCCAAACCCACTGCTGGTGAGTCTGTTCTGATCCATGGTAGAGGGCGAATATGTGTGCTTTAGCATGACGTCTGTGGAGTTTCTGTTCCGTTTTTCTAGTTACCTCTATGATGCTGTCATAGAGTGATACAAAATTATGCAAACATTTTTTCCTGTAAGTAGGTGTATACAGCATCTAAGCACAAAGCCAACATCAAACTAAAAATGAGTTAATTTTGACTCATAGTGACCCCCTGTGGGCTTCTGAGACTTTTACTGTTGAGGGGAGCAGCCCAGTGAGTAGCAACTGTCCCACCAGGGCTCATGTAAGTACAGTGTAATATGTTAGCATAGAATGTGTAGCATATTCTTGCACATAGTTTGTTTCATACCTGTATGCGTGAGTGATGGTCGCCTATGGTTTTCTTTCTTTGGGTCATATTTGTTAGAATTACGCTAGCATAAATGGATTACATGTGAAACAGCATATGTAGCAAAATGTTTTCTAAAAGAGAACTATGCTGGCATTATACATGATTTGGGAAGCTTTTGTGTTCTTTGAAGTGGCAGGGATATCTATCCTTTGCGTTTGCTTGAATACATCTATGTAATCATTGGTTAGTTCTCTTTAGAATTTTTTAACAGCTTTATATTTCATTTGTGGCTATTGAGATGTTTAGTTTTTTTTTTTTCTTGTTCTTTATTTTTGCCCCTCTTGGATTTTTTTTTTGGGGTGGATGAGTCATCAGTGTCTTTGAATTTCCAATATGTTATGGTAAAGTATGTATACTTTTGACAATTTCAAAATTCATTGTGCTCTTGTTTTGTTAGTGAATTCTCTTTCTTGGTTTTATTAAATAGACTTGTGCTTGGTATAAAATGTTTTCTCAAAGCCTTGTCTTTGGACCACAGATACAAAACTACTATGCAGTTGGTTCAGGGGTTAAAATACTGCATAACCCCTTGCAGCTGTGTGAATATATTTTAAATAATTCCACTAACTAATGTCTAACTGCACTGAATTTTGTGAATTGCTGATTGAGAAGGATATCATCCCCCTTTTTCATTAACTTTTAAATCACAACATATGAGTTTTAAAAAAATCATTGAGGTGTAATTAACATAATCTTGGTGACTTGTTGGACTGGTGGTTGTAATGTGATCTGCATCGTTGGCAGTTCAAAACCACCAGTCGTTCTTTGGGAGAAAGATGGGGCTTTTTACTCCGGTAAACAGTTATAGTCTCAGAACCCACAGCAGGATCACTATGAGTTGGCATCCACTCAATGGCAGTGAGTTTGTTTTCCTGAGTAACATCTAACATACAATTCCGTAGTTCAATCATACCAAGAAGGGTTGGGCAATCGTTACCAGCGTCTACTTTGGAAACTTGTTTTTCCTTCTTATACTCATTGATGTTGACTCCCTACTTCACCCTGCCCTCCTCTTCTGTGTCCCTAGGCAATCAGTTAAGCCACTCTCTCCACAGTTCCACCCATTCCAGTTTACTTACAGAGAAATAGAGAACAATGTTGTTGCTGCTAAGTCTAGCTGGTTCTGACCAATAGCAACCCCTATGCATAATGGCAGGAAACACCTTCTAGCCCTATGTCATTCTCACAATTGTTCCTGTGCTTGAGCCTCTGGTGGCCACTTTGTCAGTCCATCTCATTGAGGGCCTTCCTCTTTCCCCTGCCCCTTCTACTTTACTACGCATAATGTCTTTCTCTAGGGACTGGTCTCATCTGACAAAATGTCAAAAATATGGAGTTGTAATCCCTACCGAAGCCTGGAATCCTTGGTTTTCATCAGCAAGTCTACACTTTCAGCAAGTAAAGTTATGTTGTCTCCATTCCACAGGCTGTTAACAAACCTTCCTCCACTTGGGATATCACTTTCTTCTCCATTCAACTGCAAAAGACAAAGGTTCAGAACAATGACCATGTAAAACAGGAGAAGATCTCCATCTAATAGAAAGCAGAGAATACTGAAAATTTAGAATAAATTCACATTGGATCCAGAGGAAGATTACAAAACCCGCTTGACATGAGGGCTGCCCATGTGCCTGTTGTGTGGTTAGTAGCCATGTCCTCAAGTCTGTCCTAACTCAGAGAGGCCATATGTGTAAGAGAAGGAAACACCACCTGACCCTGCACCGCGCTCACTATTGTTCTTATGTGTGAGCTCATTGTTGCAGCCACTGCGTCAGTCCGTCTTGGGGAAGGCCTTCCTCTTCTTGGCTGGCAATCTAATTTACCAAGTTTGTTTTCTTTCTCCAGGGACTGTTCTCTCCTGACAACATGTCCGCAGTCCCTGAGGCAAAGTCTCCCCATCCTTGCCTCTAAGGAGCATTCTGGCTGTACTTCTTCCAAGACAGATTTGTCTGTTCTTTTGGCACTCCACGGTGCTTTCAATGTTCTTCACAACATCTGCTTTTCGTTTATTCACAGTTTCACCATATTTTGTCTGCCACAAATCAACTTCTGGCTTTAGTTCTATATCAGTTAGCTTTTTTCGAGTTTCTTAATTGAGTGCTTATTTCACTTTTAAAATTTATTTTCTTTGGAAATGAAAGCATTTTCTGCTATAAATTTGCTTTTCATTAGTTCTTTGGTACTATACATTGGTGTTCATGTTACCATTCATTTCTCATTTTCTACTGTTAACTTCTTTTAATTAATGGAATACATTTTAATTTTAATATTTTGTTTATACATTTTAAATGGACAAATTTTAATTTGTGCTAAAAAGACTATTTTTTTTAATGTGCTGAAATGTTGTTTTCTGTACTAATGCAGTTATAAGTACTCTGTAACAACTACCTTTTAGAATGTAGAATTTAATAAATATTCATTAAAACAACCTCATGAAGTGTAACATTCATATATACAGTATATTTATTTGCCTGCTTGAATGTCAAAAGATGTGAAATCTGTTAATATTTTCAACCTTGTTATACTTCACACATATATGAGGTATTTTAAGTCTTCATTATTTTATGTATATTAAAACTCTCTCATTATCAGATCTTTAATTTATTATTTAGGGATGTAATGTCTCCTTCACAGGTTTCTGTAATTTCATAATATCATTGACATATTGTCACAGTCTTGAAGAAAGTAATATTTAGTAACATAAATTGTGTACATCTCTTGCTCATTTTCTCTCTCAACTAGTTTATCTTTTTAAATTTTAAACATGATCTTTATGTATAGGAATGTAAGTAATTTACATATAATGCCTTGATTGAGAGAGCCTTATTTTCATCTGAATTTTGATTTTTTCCCCAAAGAAAGGTATCTAATTTTAGTTTTAGTGAGTCTCCCCTATAGTTCTAAAGAACTTGAATATGTTTACCTATCCATTACTTTATGTATATAATAATGTATACATAGATCCTTTACAAAACTGAAAATGCTCAGTTGTATATCACAAGTAATGTGCTATTTTACACTTACTTTTTAATGTTTTCATATATGATGATTCATTAGAAATTAAGTACACGCATGCGTCCTCTTTTGTGACCGCATTTTAAAGAGCTGTTTATTTTTTCCGTCTTTAAAATGGCATTGAAGCATGTGAATGCTGCCTTTCAGTACAAATATGGAAGGCTTCTGCATAACTGTCATTGCCTTCTGTTTTCAATCATGGATGAGCAACTTGGGTGGGTATATTATTCTTAAGTCACAATATTGTATTCTTGACTTTTGGGAATGCATGAGGCATGCATAATTTTTCTCTTTCATTTGTAGTTTTTATTTTTCTATCTTGATTCTTAATTTTCACAAATTACAAGTGAATTATGACATCACTTGACTTTGGTCAATTTTCCTTAGTTCTACCTAGTATTGAAAATTGCCATGCCCTGAGTCCATTCATTCTGTCGGCTGTACCATTGACCTATTAGCATTTCTTCACCACAAATATTTGATGCTTTCGTCCTTTATATTTGTCCAGTCTTCTAAGGTTGGTTTCTGTTATTTCCATTTTAAATCTAGCCTTTCTTCCTCCTTTATTTTATTATTTGTGCTTTATTTTTTCATTTGCAGGAGTTTTGCTTTCTACTGATTGATATTCTCTCTTTTTATCTAGATGTAAGATTGTCTATTGAGTTTTCAATTTGGGTCAGTTTTTCCCTGGAGGACTTTTCGCGGTGCACTGGTTTAAGTGGTCGGCTGCTAGCTGAAAGGTGGGGAGTTTGAGCCTTCAGTGCTTCCGCAGATCAGGCCGTCTGCTGCCCTCGGGAGGTCGGGAACAATACGTGAACGTTGATGTTAACTGACTTGACGGCACGCAACCACAACAAAGTATTAAAAAAAGGTCCCAGCTCCTGTTCTCTGTCTGTTCCTCTCTCAGCACTTCCTTCCCTGCTTCTTTATGAAATCTTATACTATCTTGGTATAGCTCTCGTTTCATAGACCAGGCCTTCTTTATCATGAGAGGATGAGGGCAATTTTAAGAATTTGTTTCCTGAAGTAGTTCTCTTTCAAAGATGTGGTTTTTTATATTTTTTTATGTTATAAAATAACTTCCCCCTGTTCATTAATTTTTCGTAAATGAAGACATCACTTTAGTCTTCTCTCAGAGTCTGTGCCGCATGAAGCACTAGTTGATAAAAATTGGTACCATGGGTCGGAGGTTCTTGACAGAGGTGATAAAGAATATGGGGCTATGAAAAACTCAACGAAAGGAGCTTTGTGTTTTTACTTTGACCTCTGTGGCAAGGATGTGCTATCACTGGTCCTAACCTTCTTTCTGCCATGTCAGTGTCTTATAAAACACTGATTTTCTGCCTAGTATGAACAGAGACTATGTGAATGTTGGGCCTTCCAGCACAGCTGCTGTGAGTTATGCTGAGTACTGTGTGTCCCATCTCCCATGGCCACACTTCCTGCTTTCAACACTGCAAATTCATATGCATTAGTGGGATTCTGCCAAATATCCTTTATTTACCTTCTACAATACTGGGTACTGGAGCTTGTTTTTTTGGATCCTAAATGTCTTCTTGTGTTCCTTTTACAAAATATTCAAGAGAAAGTCCTCAAAGTTTCTGGCATGTTGGTTGAATCCTTTTTGAATATATAGCTTTTCTGTATTTATATTTTATAGATGGATTTGTGAAAGCTATCATTTTTTCACATCGACGATGTGGCATAGGAACTCTGGTGACAGCAATGGTCAAGTGACCAGCTGCTAATAAAGAGATTGGCGGTTGGAAACTATCAGCAGCCCTGGGGGAGAAAGGATCTCTCGCTCAAACTGTCAGATCACCACCAGCTCACAGTGACCCTGGACAGTGTTTCCGAGGCTCTGCAAATCTTCATGGGAGCAGATGGCCTTAACATTTTACCACAGTGAACTGGTGGATTTGAACCATAAAACCTTTGATTAGCAGTTCAGCATTGACTTGGCAGCCCTACCGGGGCACCTTTGGAAATGTAGGGCTTTTTTTTCTGCTTTTAGGTTCTCTATGATTTGGAGTCCACAATTCATCTGTCCTTTGTCATGCTGTGTTGTTGTTAGGTGCCATTAATTCTGTTCCAACTCATAGCGACCCTATGCACAACACAAGGAAACGCTACCCAGTCCTGGACCATCATCCGCATAACTGCTACATTTACGCTCATTGTTGAAGCCACTATGTCAGTCCATCTCACCCAGGATCCTCCTCTTTTTTGCCACACTTGCCTCTAAGGAGCATTCTAGCTGTACTTCTCCCAACGTAGAGCAGTTTGTCTTTTTTATAGCAGTCCCTGGTATGTTAAATATTCTTCTCCAGCACTACAATGGAAAGACATCCATTTTTCTCGGGTCTTCCTTATTCAGTGTCCAACTTTCACATGCATATGAGGTGATTGGAAATACCAAAGACTTGGGTCTGGCACACCTTAATTCTCAAAGTAGCATTTTTGGATTTCAACACTTCAAAAGAGGTCTTACACAACAGATTAAATTCAGTGCAGTGCATCATTTGATTTCTTTCCTCCCGCTTCCATGAAGATTGAAAGTGGATCCAAGCAAGATGAATTCTCTGACAGCTTCAATCTTTTCTTCTTTGGTCCAGTTGGGAGGATTTTGGTTTTCTTGACAATGAGTTGTGATCCCTACTGAAGGCTGACACTCTTTATCTTCTTCTACAAGTGCTTCAATCCTCTTCACGTTCAATTAGCAAGGTAGTGTCATATGCATCTCACAGATTCGTGTATTCTTCTTCATATAATTCAACTTCTCTGATGATTTTCTCAGCATGCAGATTCAATAAACATGTTGAGAGGATACAACCCGAATGCATCTTTCCATATTTTAAAACATATGGAATTCTCTTATTCTGTTTGCATAATTGCCTCTTCATCCATGTAGCGGTTCCACATAAGCACAATGGAATGTTCTGGATTTCCTATTCTTCTCAAGGCTATCCATAGTTTGTTATGATCCGCCCGGTTGAATGCCTGTACGTAGACAAAGAAACACAAGTGAGTGTTCTTCTGGCGTTGTCTTTTAGCTAAGGTTCATCTTATGTCAGCAGAAGTATCCCATAGTTTGCATCCTCTTCTGAATCCAACCTGAACCTCTGGCATCTCCCTGTTAATGTACTGCTACAAACTTTGTTGGATGATCTTCAATAAAATTTTACTTGTAAGTCATATTAATGGTATTTTGGATAATTTGATCATTCTGTTGGGTATTCATTCTTGGAATAGGTCCAAATATGGATCTTTCCCAGACCATTGCCTAAGCAGCTGTCTTCTAAATTTCCTGGCATGAATGATTGTGTCCTTTAAGTGCTTCTTCGACTTGTTCAAAATTTCGGTTGATATTTTATCAATTCTTGGAGCCTGTTTTTGGACGATGCTTTCAGTGCAACTTGAAATTCTTCCTTCAATACCATTTGCTCTGGTTCATGTATTGTCTCTTGAAATGTAGAGTGTTAACTAGTTCTTTTTGGTACAGAGAGTATGTGTTTTTTGCAACATCTTCTGATGCTTCCTACATTATTAAGTATTTTGCCCATACAAGCTTCCAGTCTTGAAACTGGAGGTGTGATTTTTTTGTCTTGAGTTCTTTCGTTGAAGATATGCCGAGCATTTTATCCCTTTTGGTTTTCCAACTGCAGGTCTTGGCAAATTTCATTATAAAATTTTACTTTGTATTCTTGATGTGCCCTTTGAAATTTTCTGTTCAGTTCTTTTACTCCATAATTTCTTCCAGTCTTACAATGACCTTTCGCTTTCTTCATGTGTTAGACTGGGTTCTCAAGAGAAACAAAACCAGGAAGAGATTTATATTAAGAAATGACTTACACAGTTATAGGAAATTTCAGTCTGGTTCAAGGCAGGGCAGTCTGCTGGTGGTTCCTGGGATCGGCGGGTGATGCAATAGGAGATTGAAGAACCAGATCGGGTTGATAAAGCAGAAACAGCATGTAGACTTTATGGAACGATGCCATTAATTCACATACAAGTAAAAATTTCCTGAAGTCAGTTGACAAACTGTAGTCACAGTGTATCAACAGAGAACTACCAGAAACTCCATTCAGATTTAGAAGAAAATGGAGAACAAGAGATATCGTTAGAGATATCAGAGGGATCAAGGCTGAAAGAGAATTTTTGACTATGGAAAAGCATTGGACTCTATGATTTATAAATTATGACTACAATTAGGAATAATGAGAATTCTGGAAGTCTTAATTATGCTTGGGCAGAACCTGTAGAAGAGGCAGTTATTCTACCAGAACAAGGATACCACATGATTGAAAATCAAGAAAGCTGTGTGTCTGGGTTGTGATCCTTTACCATATTTATTCAATCTGTAGGCTGAGAAAACAATTGAGATGCTATACTGTGTAGATGAACATGGCATCAGGATTGGAGCCAGTATAACTTGCATGATGCAGATCACACAACCTTGCCGAAAGTGAAGAGAGCTTGTAGCAAGTTATGATGTAGATCAACGTCTACAACTTTCCACATGGATTACACTTCAGCATAACAAAAACAAAAACCCCTGCAACTCGACCAATATGCAGCATCATGATAAACAGATACTTTGCTTTACTTGGATTGGATCCAGTTAAATCCAATGCAAACAGCAGTCAGGAGGTCATAGGATGTGTTTGCATTAGGCAAATCTTAAAAATAAATCTCCATAAAAGTGGTAAAAGGTAAAGATGTCACTTAGATAATTAACGGGGCTTCTCATGTAAGCCAAAAATATTTAATTTCCTCAGGTGTGTGAAATAAACGGACAATTAATAAAGAAGGTTGAAGATAAATTGATGCCATTGGATTATGGTGTTGGGAAAGAATATCTAATATGCCAAATACTTTCAGAAGAAGAACAAAGCAACCACATCTGTGTTGGAGGGAGTCTACCCAGGCTGACTCCTCAGACTTCGTCTTGCTTCCTCTGGGCATGTTTTCTGTAGGGATCAGTCTTGGAGAAGCAGTTGTACTTGGTAGAGGGGAGACATAAAGAGCAAGACTTTTAATGAGATGGTTGACACAGTTTCTGCTATAGTGGTGCAAACATCGGGCTGGCAGTATGTTGTTCGTTTTTACGCGGGCTAGCTAGGCATTGGAACTTCTTCAATGGTATAATCATATTAGAATCAATTTGGCACAGTGTGAACCAAGTGGTAGAGGTTGGTATCCACTCATGAGCAGATTATTAATTTAATTACTAATAAAGCTGTCCTTGACAGCTGGTTCAGTTGTGACATTTGAAGTGCTAATACGTTAGGAAGACTTCCACACCCAGCGTGGGCCTTCAGAGGCCTCCAAAGCCTTTCTTGGATGGAGATTGCCTAGCAGTTGCGTGCACGAGAGGGCATGCCAAATTGTGAACTCTCTGCAAACAAGTAGGTCTCAGAGGGTGCCAAAGAGAGACTGGCCACTTGTAGCTGAGTCCGCCAGCTCACTAATGCAGCAGGTCTCACTTTCCTCTCTGGGAAACCCAGTACGAGGCTGTGCAGTGCTGCTCTGCTGGCTGTCTTTCCGATTTGCAACGTGAGGTGTAGGGCGTAAGTGGCTCTACGTAGTAAAAAGACCACCGACAGTTGGACAGTGTCCAAGTCACCATCTTATTTTTGCAAAGGAGAAGTCATGAATATAGACTAATTTTTCCCGCCCACAGGTGTGTGGTAACTACTTGTTATGTAGTTTACATCAACTAGGAATAATTACCATTTGGATATTCTTAGTGACTTTTTCTTGAAAAAAGCATATTTTATCCTCAGTGTAGAATTTCACTGCTAGAGTTTAATTTTTTGTGTGGATGTGAATCACGTTTGAATTTTAGTATATATATTATTATTTCTTTAATAAAATACATAACTACCAGTCACACTGTGACTTTTACTCGAGTTTGCCTGGGAAATAGTAAACCTTTTAGTCTCTGAAATTTAGTCCTCCATTTAATTTAATATGACTCTAGTACTTGGATAAGCAATTACATTTCTTAAACATACTGGTTTGTTGAATCGATTTGCTTTGAGTGGGATCTTGTCTATAAGAATATGTTGCTTCGTATTTTCAGGTATGTCTTACTGGATTATAGATTAGAACACTGAATTTTGATGTAGGTTAGTCCATTAGGTGTTCCCCACCGCCAGATGAGGGTTCAATATTGGTGTCTGTTTTGTCTAGTATTTAAGAACCCGGCAGAAAACCGAGCCCACGCCCATCAAGTTGGTTGTGACTTAGCAGTTGATTGTGTGTGACGTTTTTGAGACCATAAATATAGGAGCAGACAGCTTTGTCTTCCATGGAGTAGCTGGTGGTGGGCTTGAATTGCCAACCTTCTGGTGATTTTCTTACAGTTTAGGAAGTTAATAGCCCAAATTAATAAAGCATATTGGTACATATGTGGCCAACATCATTTTCTAAACATTGGCTTTCTATTTGAGCCCTTGGTATCAGCTCCTCTTTTTTCCCTCCCTTCCCCCACATTTCTGTTGTTCATCCCCCTAGTGGGGGGTAGGGGGAGGTGGGCAGGGGTGGGTTATGCATTGCTCATTTCGATGGATTTATCCTCCCTCCCCTCTTCTGCCCTCTCCCCCAATCCCTACCCTCCTGGTATTGCTACTCCCATTCCTGTTCCTGAGGTGGTTATCTGACCTGGATTCCGTGTGTTGTGAGCTCTTATCTTTACCAGTGTACTTGCTCTGGTTTAGCCAGAACTGAAAGGCAGGACTGGGGTTCTGATAGTGGAGGGGGGCGGGTGAGGAAGCCTCAAAGAACCAAAGAAGAATTGTATGTTTCCTCTGTGCTATACTGTGCCCTGGTTTGACTCATTCCTTCCGTGTGACCCTTCTGTGATGTGATGTCCTGTTGTCTACAGAAGGGTTTGGGGTCCCTGCTCCTACCTCCCTCATTCTCAATGTCTTTTTGTTTCTTTGTTTTGATTCTTATGATGCCTGTTAGCTGATCCCAGAGACACCTCACGGTTGCACATTTCTTGGTGTTGCTCTCATGGGATTTGCCTTCTTCCACGTGTGTGCATCTCTCTATCTAAACTGCTCTTTTGCATTTGGCTGAAAACTGAGCCGTTGGGGTGATTCTCTTCCAGATGTAATGGAAGTAAGGGCCATAGCCTTGGGGTCCCACGGTTCTCAGGTTGCAGAGAGAGGAGGAATGGAAAGAGTTGAAGACGACAGAGGGAAATTCTGCTACATATACACTCCTGACATTGCAGGGCGGATCGCTGAGTTTTGTACACATGCTGAATGTGCACGGGCTGTACAGTTTGGAGTATGTGGGTTTGACAGAGTATTTGTGCATCGGTATCTCTAAGACAAAACTCAAGCATCCAGTTTGATACTTTGATGTTTATATAGTTTATAATTTAAAAAATTGTATGCCGTATTTCTTTTCTAGATGGTTTAGAAAATGGAACCCAAGTGAAAATATTATAAGATACTGCTCTGCTTCTACTTTTGTCCTAGCCTTTCTTCATCTCACAGTTATTCTTGAGTTAGTTATATTGGTTGTCACAAGGCACTACCAGCTTCTGTCTTTTTGGCAGTTCTACAGTCTTACTTCCAATTAAGTACGGGCAAGAACTGGGCAGTGATTGGTTGCTATTCAACTTAAAGCTTTTTTGGTCACATTGCAGCTTGTGATAAAATATCTGTTGATTTGTGATAGATAATATTGTTAGGATTATTGGGAGTTTCCTAGGTAGTGGTTTATGTCTTAAAGTTGAAAGAAACATCTTCTAGCATATAATTTATCCAAGGAAATTGAGAAAGGTGTTTTTATTTAAGTCAGGATATTAATGCTTGAGCCTAGAAGTGTCCCCTAGAGATTTTTCATTCCTTTTATTTCCTTGTTGCACATATTATTTTATTACTATTATTATTTTACTTATTTTATGCAGTGTTCAGGGTTGAGAATTTGAGGAAAATATTTTTTTGTCAAAATGAATAATCCTACATTTATCTTTAAAATATAGGACCTTCATTGAATTAATATTTCCTAGGTAGAAAGAATAATTTTCTCACTAATAAATGAAGAGAATAATTTATTTATTCATCAGCATATAAGTTCAGTGTTCTAAAAAATTTCAATGACCAGATGCCAGAGATCATTGAAAGTAGCACAGAGTGCCATAAAAGCAAACAAACCTGTCTTGGAAGAACCATAGCCAGAATGCAGCTTAAGCTAGAAGATGGGGAAACTTTATCTCACATAATTTGGACATGTTATTATGAGAGACCAGTCATGATCAAGGAGAGAGTCGTTGAAAAAGAGGTAAACTAATAAGCTGAACTCACTGCCATCGGTTTGATTACGGCCCTTGGGATGGGGTAGAACTGCCCCTGTGAGTTTCTGAGACTAAAACTACTTCAGGAGAAGGTAGCTTCCTTGATTTTTCTCAGAGCTGGCTGGTGGTTTTGAACTGCTGATCTTGAAGATCACAGCCCCAGGCTTTACCACCACACTACCAGGACACCCTGAAAAAGAGGTAACATCGAAGGTAATTGTAAAAGAATCCTCCGAACAAAGATGGATTGGTATAGTAGCTGCAGTGATGGGCTCAAACACTGTATGACGGAGGGCCAGGCAATGCATCGAGTGTGAACTGAAGCCAACTAGACAGCATCTAATATCAATGATGGCCTCTGGTGGCACAGTGGTTTATGCACTGGTTTGCTAACCACTAAGGGATCCCTGGTGATATAGTAGTACCATGTTGGGCTGCAAGCCACATGGTTGCCAGATTGAAATCCACCAGCAGCTCTGCAGGAGACAGCCGGGGCTTTCTGCTCCTGTAGACGGTTACTCCCCACAGAGGGTCGCTATGAGTCAGCATCAGCTGGATGGCAGTGAGTTTGGTTTTGGGTTTAGCTAGCCAATATGCTGGTGACTCACACCCACTAGCTGCTCCATGGGAGAAATGCTGGTTGGTTTTGTAAAGCTTGACAATCTTGGAAGCCTGCAGGAGCCTTTCTGCAGGGTTGCTCTGAGTCACGATGTACTCAGTGGCAGTGGATTTTTTTAAACTGTTGTGTGATAACCAACACCAGTCTATCGTTTATCATACTGTGGTGGCTTGTGTGTTGCTGTGATGCTGGAAGCAATCTTGATAGTATTTCAAAAGCCTGCCATGGTAGGCAGGTTTCTGTTAAACAGCTGAATGCGAACTAGGAAGACCCGGATGTCGCCTTATGGATCACAGCAGAACTCTTCCTGGCTCACTTGTTTTGGTGATCAAGAAGAATCAATCAGTGGACGTCAAAACACCCTGTTTGGTGAAGGTAGAATGCTATTGAGGGCAAAGATAATCCTGAGTGAGAATTGTTGATGAACTTGAACATACCAGTGGTCATGAGGATGATGCAGACCTGGGTAGGATACGGGTCTGTTGTGCACGAAGTTGCCATGATGGCAGCCCTCTCTATTTATATAAATCGATAGAAGCTTATTTCCCTCTTTCATAAAAATTCACGACTCGACTCTCATCTCCTGTTTGAGATGGCTACCATTCTCCTAGATTACGCCTCCATCTCAGCAGGATAGATAGGAGGTAGTGGATGACACTTCCTTTGAGGGCATGTTCTGGGAATTGTCCGCATCACTTCTGTGTCTCATTTACTAGAATTTGAGTGAATGGTCATAGCAAGCTGTTAAAGAGGCCAAGAAATTATCTTTAGCGACATATCCTTGTCCTCAACTAAACCGGGCATATTCTCTTCCAAAGTAGTAAGGAGAAAGGTATACCAGGGAACAGGAACTTCCTTCTACAAACCAGTTACTTAGTTTCCAGTCAATTTTCAGATAAACTAAGGTTCTTGCAGTTGGTAGGATTGAAACCAAGATGTCATTAGTAATCTAGAATATATTTGTTTAAGACTTTATGTTAGACTGGGTTCTCTAGAGAAAGCAGGGCACTTATGATTACACACACACACATACACACACACACACACACACACACGTTTGTACAACGAGAAGGAATGTAACAGCTAATTAGTCCACACAGCAGTGCAGAGGGCTCAGTTCAACTCACTTTCGTGGAACAGTTAATATGCCAGAAGTCCTTCAATTCCTAAGGGCTGCCTGGTCCAAGGTCAAGGAAGGAGACACCTGAGTCTTCCCTGAGGCAAGACAAGCAGAGTCTGCCCCCAGGCAACAGACAGCAGGGTGGGTAGCGTTAGCAAAGCAGGCCTGGACCCACATGTTCCTATTGGCCTAGTTGGCACAATAAAGCTAACTATCACACATATGTATGTATATATATCTAAATTATAGATAGATAGATATATATAAATTATAGATATAATTCTTATGTATCAAATTACACTAAGAGCACAGTTAAGCAGGGAGGATGGTTTTCGTAGGTCCTGCGTGAAAGGAAGAAAGTCAGGGTGTGCGTACTCAGGAGTCCTCATTGAGTGCCTCGCAGTCACCTGCGTGAGCTGTGTAAATGAAAGTGAAGGGAGGCCATGTCGAAGAAGTACTGCACATGAGAGGCTTAGTAGGATCCATCTAGAAGTTCTACATCACTAACAATAGTGGCTAAAATTTCTCATAATCTCAAAAAGAAACATATTTTTACTGGAGAATAAAAATGTTCTGCTCGAGGCCAGAGTGTCTCTAGTTGCGATACGACTGTGATACTTAATGATTCTCATGTTTCTTCCATTTTTCAGTAGCGTTGTGGTAGAGGATGTAAATGTACCGAGTCGTAGCCAGTAGAAGAGACAAAATCAGACCATTTTCTTTTACGCTGGGTTTGGTTTTTCTTTGACACGTTGGTAATCGTTCAGTGTCTAGTCTCGAGCCGAGAGTTGGAGATGCTCATTCTATGAGAGGCTTTTGAGAGGAAGCAGACTGTACGACTACACTGGCAATAGGTTGTCTCTGCCTGTATGCATAAAACCCAGTTTCTGTTTTTACAAAGAATATACTGCATATGGAAGCATAGGGGTATCCAAGTAGATCCAATTAATTTTTTGCATTCCTAATAGTAGATGCATTATGTTTAGATCATTAACAGGCTCGTGTTAAGCACAATGGACCATGAGCCAGAAACGACCAATACCAGTTTTCCCAAGGTCGCAGGGCATGGCCAGGTGGCGTGGGACTCCAGCTCCTCCCCACAGAGGGTCACAGTAGAGCGTCCTGCTTCCATTTGGGTTGGGGGTCAGATGCACATTGTTTCTGGTCCCATATGGGGTTTAGTTAGGACAATATAACTTGCAAGCTAGGTGTGTGACATGTTGTAAACTTGAAAAAGTCTGCACCATAAGCTGCCCTGAAACTAGGAACCATCCAACCCATTTTGAATTTATGGTTCCTGTTCTGGGCCTTGCCCAAGCCTAGATGGAGATTTCACTGTGGAGGGCTGTCCAACAGGAAGTCTCTCTGTTCACGACACGCTCATTGCTTTTAGTGGAATCACGTTATAGATCGCATGATTTATTATCTAAATGAGAACACCTTTCTGAAGGAGAGGGCTCCTAATTTCTTAGGAAAATGAGTCCTTAGGGTTCTTGTGCTTAGCTGTTGGAAGTGGCTTTCAGTTGATTTCAATTCACAGCAACCCCATGCTTGACACATTTGTTTTTTTTTTAATAGAAGCAGATATCTTTTGTGATAACACTGGGTGGTTTTGAACTACCAACTTTCAGGCTAGCAGTTGAATGAAAAATGTTCATGCTACCTAGAGGCACTCTGGCTTATGATAGTCATTATGTAACCTGTTTTTGGTTTTTTTCATTGTAGTAGGTTAAAGGAACATTTTCTTGAATGCATTCGTATTAGTGGAACAAGAAACAAGACATGTTTCTGTAGTTAGTGCCTTTGAATCCGTTCTCCACTCAGTAACCCACACACACGCCCTTGTCCTACGACAGACACTTATCTTTGCGGTTCATTGAGTCCACTATTGAAGGGACGGATCTGCCTGACACCATGTTCCCTTTGGCTGCTCCACAAAGCATGGTGCCTTTCTCCAGGGGTTGATCCTTCTGAGAATGTATGCAAAGCGTCTAAGACAAAGTCATGGCATCTCACTTCTAAGGAGCATCTAGCTCTACTTCTTCCAAGACAGATTTCCCCCCACATCCTGGCATTTCATGGTATAGCCACTGTTCTTCCATACTACAATTTACATGCATCAGTTATTCTTCAGTCTTTTTTACTCGATGTCCAACTTTCAGGATACTACGGCCTGGGTCAGGTCCCTCTTGGTCCCCCAGATAACGTCTTTGTTTGTCAGGGTCAGGGCATGGATGCTCGCTTGCTCCACTGCTGCTTTCCTCGGTATTATTGTGGAGCCACGTAAAGTGGGATGATTGAGAATGTCAACGTTTTCTCTCTTTATCATGATAGGTGTTTTGTCCAGTTTTGAGAATTTTTGTATTCTTCTAGTTGAGATATGCTTCATATTGAAGCCTGTATTGGAATCCGTAAGTGCTTCAAGTCTTTTTTTTTCCCCCCAGCAAGCAAGGTGTGGCATCTCCACATTACAGGTTGTTAGTGAGTCATCCTCCAATCGTGGCATCATATTCTGCATTTAGTTCAGCTTCTCAGATTATTTGCTCAGCATACAGATTTAATAAGTATGGTAAAAGAATAAAATCTCAATGCACACGTTGATTGTATAGGTTCTATATGAGGATAATTGTGCATTCTAGATTTCTTAATGTTGTAAGTTTTTATGATCCTTAATGTCAAATACCTTTCATAGTCAGTAAAAGGTAAGTAATAAACATATTTCTGGAGTTTTCTGTTTTAAGCCAAGAGCCATCTGATGTCAGCAATGATAGATATAATTCCAAACCCTCTTCTGAATCCAGTTCAGTTTTCTGGCAGCTCCTGTGGATATCTTTCTGCAACTGATATCATTCTTGAATGATCTTCAGCAAAATTGTACTTGCATGAGACATTAATGGTGTGGTTTGATACTTTTTGTATTCATTTGGGTTGTCATCTTTGGAATGGCCCAAATTAGGGTATCTTCCAGTTGATGGGCCAGATAGTTTCTTGGCAAAGACAGTGGACTCTTTCAGTGTTTCTTAAATTTCTTGAACCATCTTGGTATTTGATAATGACTAGAATTTTGTTTTTCACTAATGCTTTCAATGCAGCTTGAACTTTTTCCTTCAGTACCGTTGATTCTTTGTCATATGCTACCTCTTAAAATGTTTGGACATCAACCAATTATTTTTCTAATTTTACATATTTATTGTGAATTGGTTGAGTGTTTACAGAGCAGTTCCCCAGCTTTCCATTCAACAATTCATACTTTGCCCCAACTCATAATGACAATCCTTTCAATGTAACAGCACTTAGCCCGCTTCTACCCTATGTTCCCTGTTTCCATCAGGCCTTCTCTATTAACCCTTCTGAATTGTGTCCTTGGGGAATCGCTGCCTTTTTACTCTCAAGTGGTTGGTTGATGCTAAGGCAGGACTGATTCTTTTTTGTCTAGTGCCTGTGTGTGTATTATTTTGTTGCTTTTAAGTCCTTCCATACGTTGCCCAAAGAATTGTTCAGGATTGCGGCTCAAGGTGTGCATTTTTCTTTTGTTCGTTCAATTTGAAAAATAATATAGTCTTCATATTTGGCCTTTTAATGCCAGGTCTCTGTACATTTCATTATAACACTTTACTATATGTCTCCCTGAGCGGCTGTTTGAGATCATCTGCTCATCTGTTAGCTGCTCTCCATTGAAGAGCAAGTTTCAGGGTCTTTTGATATCTGCTTTGGTCTTTTTCCCTCCCATATTTTAAATGAACTTTTGCTTCCTCCTTGTGTGGTGTTGTTTATGTCATTTTTCAACTCATCTGCTCTTGGTCCATAGTGTTCAATATATCAACTCCAATTTTGAAATTCCGGTGGGATATACTCAACTGTACTTTGTGGTCTTGTTTTAATTTTCTTCACCTTGAACATGAACTTGCATGTCAGCAGTGGCTCCTAGCCTTGTTCTGGCTAATAATGGTGAGATTCTACATTGTCTCCACAGATGTCAGTGTGATTCCTGTGTTTACAGTTATCGTGGCCACATTACACAACTACCATCGACTTCTTTGATTCTAACTGGTATTCCTGTCACAAGTACTATCAGTGCATCTTGACTGCATGTTTTAACAGTTTACTAATGCAGAAGTTGGTAAAAACATTAAATGTCTTCACAGTTGGCATTAGTGATTGTTGTGTACATTTGAATAATAGAAAAATGGCTATTACCACAGCACTGGAAATATCCCTGATGTCGTAGTGGATTAAGCATTGGCTGTTAACCCGCAAGGTCAGTGCTTCCAGCTATAGTGTGACCAACCCACAAATGAACGGTGAAGGGAAGGCAAGGAAACAGTTTCAGTACCCTTCACGCTGGTTTTATTTGTATGTGGATAAGGTCTGGAAACACCAAACTGCTGCTTTAACTATACTCAAAATGCTTCCCTCTCTTCATTCCATGTATTTTTAAAAGAATTAGTTGGAGGATATATTCTCTCTCTCTCTCACTCACTCTGTATGTATACATCTTTAAAGAGGATTCACAATATTTTACTCTTTTATGAATCTAATCCCATTTTCTCCAGCTGCTAAACTGTTAAATAGAATGATTGTGAGCATTTTCTGACATGTACTCTGGAGAAAGCTATTTAAAATGCATCTTTAAAAATTTTTAGTTCATGACGTTACCTTACAAACTTCCAGTTGCAAAGAGTTACATACGATTGCATTTGAATTTATTTTCCTTGGCTTTGCATTTCTGTACATATTGGTTCCATTTCCTAGTTTCTTGCTGGAGCCTTGGTGGCATAGTGGGTTATGTTTGGTTTGCTAACTACAACGTCAGCAGTTCAAAACCATCAGCTGCTTTGTAAGAGAGAACTGAGGCTTTCTATTCCTTTAAAGAGTAATAGTCTTGGAACCTAGAGGGGCAAGTTCTACTCTGTCCTATGAGGTTGCTATGCGTTGGAAATGACCGTCAGTGATTTCAGAATTTGCTGAAATTATGCTCTTGTAGCTCCATCTCTGTAGAGGATCCCAGATGGCTCTGATTTATGCTTTGCATCCATCGTTTCACCTGCACGATATGTAGGTGTCCTAAACTACTACCTGAATCTCAGCTGTTCGAGAGCCTTCCCGTTTTTGAAAACTTACCTCAAGGCCCCACTCCCTACTTTATAGGAGCTGCCCCATGTATGATTAAGGAGTCATCACAACTCTGTAGAATCAAGTCTGGATTTGTCACTAAGACTAGTTGTGAATCATTTTCATATTTTGTATGTTGGGTATACTCGGAATCGCCTCTCTGTTCTTGTACAAGAATTAAATTTTTATAGTAAAATGCTCTTTAAATGAGAAAATATTCTGTATATCTTCATCATTATTAATCCGTTCTCTTATGTTGAGGTGCACTTTGAGAGAATCTACCAATCAACTTATGAACAACAGTATTCCTCCCCAATATTATTCTGTAGAGTCAGAGGACAGACTACATGTTGTAATGCTTTGTTATTTCCCAAGCATGCCCGGTGAGCACATGGGAACAAACAGTCCCTCCTTTACTTACGTACAGCGTAGGCAAAGTGCATCTCATGTTTTCTCTGCAGTCTCATCTTTCAGAAAACTTGAAAATAAGGCTTAATAAACATTAAGCTGGAAGTTTTTTTTTTCACTTTTGCTATTAAAGAGTAGTTGTCAGTTAAGATTTCTTGCACAGCCTGACACTGAAAGGCTCCGTAATTCCCTGGGCAAGCATCGTGGTGTAGAAGACAAGCCAGAGAGCATCATCAGTACAAAAGAAAGACTCTTAACATCCTGACGAGATGGAAGTGATGGATGATAATAACTTGAGACGAGGGGCAAATTGTGGTAGAAATACAAAGGGGTACCTCTCCACCCCCCAAAATGGAAAAAGCTCCACAGGGCTGACCTTTCCTAGTATGCATTTTCCTCCCCTGCTAGGTGAGCATCTAGCAATTTGCTCTGAGTTAGGGCACCCAGTGGCATCATCTGGGAAGGTTCCCTCGGGTCACAGTGAACTTTTCTGTAAAAGCAGTTTTGCTTGAACTTCATTATTTTGTGATGGCTGATTTAAGAGAACAGTGTGAGACTGTGAAATTTGTCTTCTGCTCAGGGAAAAATGCCACAGAAACTGTTGTGATGTTGAACACAGCTTACAAGGACAGTGCTATGGGAAAAACTCAAGTGTACAAGTGGTCTACTCATTTCAAAAAAGGTGGAATGTATGTTGATTGATGACACATCTCATTTTGGACATCTTTCAACTTCCTAAATGGATGAACATGTCGACAAAATTGTGCTCGAAGACCAACGATGAGCCA